>NC_085141.1:404331944-405040277 GCF_024139115.2 Armigeres subalbatus
ATTGAATTTAAGTTAAAAGAAATAATCATTTCTAAATGGATTGTGGATACAGAGTTGCTTAGATGTGAAAAGTCTTGACACCGATGGCACATGAAATCATAAAACATGGCACTGCTATGTGAAATAATACAAACATATTTCTATTTCGTTGAGTTTCAGAGGACAATTTCCATTTGTGGCCCATAGCAGTGGTGAAGCGCCATCGTCCAATACCAAGAAACGGGCCGCAGAGAGAAAGGACGAATTGAACCGTAATTTACTTATTATCAAACTATGCAGAGAACATAAAATTTAATCCCCTTAAATTACGGAAAGCGGATTAATGGTAACAAATTAAAATATACGACGGTTGGGCCATGGGCTGGCGAGTGGTGGCATGTTGGCAGACAAAACCCGGTTTGTACGGAATGAAAAGAACACTGGCGGGGTAGTAAGAATCGGATTACTGTGTGGTTTTGTCGGGTCCGACCGCAGTGTGGAGTTGGTTGATTAAAAAATCGTACTCGACGGTATCCTCCTGCAGGGCTGGAGCATATGGCTGATGCGGATGCGGATGCAAAAAGTGCTTGAAGTAAATTTCAGTGACAATTAGGAGATTGGTTTTTCGATATACCAAACCAAAACCGTGCCATGCTAAATATTGCAGTGAAAACAGTATCTATGATTGATTCAATGGATCATGATTTACTGGTTATAAAGCGGCCAAAATTGGCGTTACACTCCCGGGTATCAGTTTAAGAACCTAAGAACACTATACAAATATTCACACATATCATATAGCATAACGAGCGAAATCGAGGGTTTTCGATATGAGTCATTACAGTATAAGTATAAAGATAGTGTGCAAGATAGGCAGAGGCTCATTAGAAGAAAATATGTACTTTGAGATTGAACCACCTCAGCAAATTCGTAGTTTGTGGCTGACAATTTCTTCTAATGAACCTATGATAGCCAACCGAAGCGATTGCTACAGAAAATGTTCAAGAAGTTCAGGTACAGGTAAGTGAGTACAGGTACTTACTTTGGACTCCGCAAGACATTTCGATCTCGAATTAGTAGGTATACCAAAATCAATCATCTACACTCATCAAACCGATAGTCATATACGGGCACGAGTCCTAGAATATTCTCGTGCAAGAGTAGTGATCCGAAAGGTGCAAGACGGTGAAGTGGTTTCAAGGAGGAAGATTTCTGATCCTGCGTCGACTTACGCGGTGTACAGAGTGGAATGGAAATAAATTCAAGCTTTATCTGGAACAAAGACGGATGTCGCAAGAGAGATCGAAGTGTGCCTCGATTGCGACCGGTTACAATTTTCCGCTGTCAAGTATTTTTTCGTATTTTTTAGTATTCGGCTGAAAAATTGGAATTAATTAATCGGTTGATTGGCTTCTCAAATGCGCGAGTGTATCCACAGGACAATTCTCTCCCGCCTTTATACGCAAACGCAGCGGAAGGCCAGGCGTAGCAGATTTCTTCGCAGATACTGAGAGCGCAGAACAAAAGAGCTTGAAGACCGGATGTATGGACATAATGATGTAAACTTTGCACAGCGTGGACTTTCATAAGCAGCTAGTACGAAAATTTGAAGAGGGCTACAACGTTTGGAGTATGTAAAGGTGGTCATCCGGAAGTGTGCCAATGCGTGTGACAATGCAGGCTTTGATGGATTCCTGTCAGACTGTGCGGGGACAGAGCTGGGATGTTGGCGTGTCTACTCCAAATACGTATTGCCGAATGAGAGTGCTCGTGATTCCGATAACGAGTTGCTCGTCTAATAGGATTACGCCGGTTGAATATTTGGGTATATTGGTTCTTCAAACACGGTGGTGCAAATGGTAAGTATTTCCTTCATTGGAAGACATGAGGTCGGGTGGGATGTTTGATGCTTCTGAGGTTGTGCGACAAATATTCTTCTTCTACCATTCGTTCCAATTCGTAAGTAATGTCTGCTTATGCTGGACAATTACAATGGCAATATAACAAACTATAAAATATTTGATATTGTAGTTAGGTACTCTTATCTGGAAATAATCTTTAATTCTTACTACTATTTCATTCTATTCAGTATCATTATTATTTTTGAGGCAACTGCTTCCTCATTTTTGTTTATATTCCACCAAAAATAACCAAGCACTGTGAAGTTTTGCCATTTTTTCTAATTATAAATTTGTTAAAATGCCCATATGCGGATACTTCAGGAAAGGATTTGATACCCCCAAATGTAACCCCTGTCAAAATTCAGTTCACCTCATAAAGTAATTTTATAAAGCACTACAAAAGGCTGGAACCTCTGCAGGTGTATGAGGAGGTGTCTGGTGCTGGGAGATCTAGGTTCTTTCGAACTTCAAATCGCGTATTGTTAGTTGGTAGGCTACATCAATGTATAGAACCATTGAAGGACACAAAATCAATTGGGAACAAATAGAGGGAAGGGACAATTAATATACTTTACTTTCTTTCTCGTTCCAGAGAGCGAACAATGGCGCTTAAACCTAGGCTTTTTAGCCAGGGCAAGCTTAATAGCTTCGCCCCAACCCAGGAAAATCATCAATGGGGTGACTAAAATTCTTAGCATGGTCACTCCCAACGTTTTGTTTAAAATTATAATATCATTTGCTTATGATGATACTCCTTAACTATATACCCTACCAACCATCCAACTCCTTGACATCTATGAGGGCGTCGGTGAGTCGCAGGCCTCTCGTTAAGTAGATGTCAGATCATCGACTCTACGACACTACCCATAATTCCATTACCCCGAACGCCACAACCCCGAATGAGTCACTACCCCGAATGCCATTACCCCTAATGGGACACTACCCCGAATGAGCCAGTACTTGGAATTAATAATTATTTCAAGTTTATACTTCATTTCAATGAGAAAAAAACTGTTACTCAATTACGAACGTTTATTCAGAATTCCGAGCATAATTCATATGAATGAGCAATAATTGGAACTGCAACTGTTTCAATGCAGTATAGAACTAAGAATTCTCACTCTGTAATATCCCGTTCCACTTCGTATGGCACCCCTCAAGAGTCCTGAAAAGTAGGCGAAGATTATGCAGCACGTTCTCATGCACAATGCAGAGAGTTGGAGGCAATAGATCAATCAAGGTATCTCATTTTGCACTCACCGCATCAAAACATTGGCAGCACTGTATACGCATATTTTTATTCGTGTTGTATTGACAGAACAGGTCTACGGTGGCTGGATCTGTTCGTTTCATGGCGGCAGATTTTGCAATTGATTTATCCATTGCGATCCACGTCAGCATGGCTACAATAGCAACAAGGTTGCTATTGTTCCTTGGTCGCTGTTGTAAAGCAAAGGGATTCTGGATGAAGCGTGGTCTAAATCTCAGAATCGACGAGTGGGTGAATGAGTGAGTAAGAGTGAGCGAGTAAAAGTTAATGAGTGAGTAAGAGTAAGTGAATGAGTAATAGAGAATGTATGAGTGAGTAAAGTGAGTGAATGAGAGTGAGTAAGTAAATAAAAGTGAGTGAGTGAGTAAGAGTGAGTATGTGGTAGAGTGGTATGAATGTGAGTAGGAGTAAGCCAGTGAGTAGAGTGAGTGAGTGAGTAAAAGGAAGGAGAGAGTTACAGAAAGTCAGTAAGTAAAAGTGAATAAGTGTGTAACAGGAGATGCATGAGTAAAAATGAGTGAGTTAGTAAGTGAGTGAGCAAGAGTGAGTGAGTGATAAAGAGTGAGTGAGTGAGCGAGTAAAAATGAGTGAGTAAGATTGAGCGAGAAAGAGAGAGCGAATGATTGACAGCAATCGAGTGAGTGAAAGAGGATGACTGAGTAATAGTGGTTGAGTGAGTAAGAGTGAATGAATGCATAAGATTCGGTTAATGAGGTAGAGGAAGTGAGTGAGAAGAGAGAGAGGAGGGGAGATCTTGTTTGTCTTCGGTAAGTTCTGTTGAATTTAACAAGACATCATCTCTGTTCGGCTTCTAACGGAGAAGATGGGTTTGGCTGGCAATGGTAGCTTTCATGCTTTATCGTTTTGGACCTCCAATTGTAAAACCATTAAATCCCAAAGGGCCGTCCACAAAGTACGTCACGCCTGTAGGGGTGGGGGGGTTCTGAACAGCGTGACGATTCATACAAAAATTTTGGGGTTTGTTACAAAAAACGTGACGAAGGGGAGGGGTTGAAAATCGCCATTTTTGCGTGACGTACTTTATGGATCTTCCCAAATGGTAGTTTATAGGCAATTGGGGTAAAAAGTTAATGAATATACATGACAGCTATCAGTATGCAATCTACGAAATACTCCGTTACAACGCAACGAAACGTAATAAAGACGAATGTCGAGAGAGAATGTTCTGGCTCCAAGTTTCCGCGTCACGATGATATTAATGCCAGGATGCTAGCAAAGGAAAAGTTGGCTACCCTGCCGATCGAGCAGATTCCACCCTTTTCACCTCGTCGAAGGCTGTCGCCATGCTTCGAGAGACTGGCAAGAAATAGATTCACTCTCTTTTTAAACTGTAGGGCATGGGTACGAAAAACATCGCAGCTGACTACCAGGATCACTCTAACTTTAATCTTCTCAGTGACAGAGTAAAATTGTATTGCCATCTCTTTTCTTCCCACGAAAATTTTACTCAGTTTCGGTCAAAAGCAGGACTACTCATAGTTTGGTGTAGTCCCGCTTTTGATGGAAATTGAGTAAAGTTTCCGTGGGAAAAAGAGAGAGGGCTATACAATTTTACTCAGTCACTGAAGATGATGAAAGATGAAAGTTAGCATGATGTTGGCGAGTACCTGCTGGACAAGAAGTGTTAGTTATACTCGCATAATGCTCCCGGAAACAAGCTTCCGAAGGTCATTATTCGTGGCCTTCCGGAATACATCCCGGAGGCAGTTGACGACGTACTGCAGGCAAACAAGCTGATACCAATCAAAGTGTTCCCCACCAAGCATTCCGAAGGAAATGAGCATCGGGATGTTCTGTAGATGGAGTAGGAAAACAATGGAAAGTAGGGGTAATCTTCCACAAAATTGGAATGGAAGAGATACCGCCCGAAGAAACGTGACGTGACACAGCGTGGCAACTGTCGCGGGTTCGGTCACGGAATCAGTAACTGTCGTATGAAGCTTCGCCAGGGCAACATCATCGTGTCAACCGAAGGACGAAGCTAATGAAGTCAATCGCGCAAACTGCGCGGCAAATCACCTGCCTGTCCCAGACGTGCGAAGTTCATGGAAGTTCATGGAGTGGAAATCAAGCAAGAACCAGCCACGAAAACAACGTGAATCGCGTCCACCATTGAGTGAGCAGCAATTTCGGCCACTGCGATCAAATCTTTCTACATTTCAACTTAAACAGCAGGAGGCAATCCGTCCCCAGGCTTCTTTATTTAATCCAGAACGAAAAGATTGATTCACCAGCTCGGCCCTCGGGCCCCTGGTGGAGAGAACTGACCATCGCCTTTCGCGGAAACATTGATTGGGGAAGATCCATTAATTGCGTAACGCAGAATTGGTCATTTTCAACCCCCTCTCCCCTATGTCACACTTTTTGTATGAAGCATCCAAAAATTTTGTATGGATCGTCACAATTCGCCCAACCCCTCCCCTCTAAGCGTTACGTAATTTGTGGACGCTCCCTTGCTGTATATGGCTGCGCTTCCAGCTGAAAATCACAAAATCCGTGGTCCGATCACCATCATCGCTGATGGCCTTAACGCAAAACAGCATACCTGGGCGAACACTCGGAGAAAACCAAAAGAAAACAGAAACGCCACCTGGACGAAGGATTACTCACTGCTCTGATCCCGGTTGCTCCAATCCGAGTCAAACGAAAACAGTTTCAACCTATGCCAAACCTGAAAAAATACGAAGGCCTAAGGTTTCAACAGCTTCATCAACTTATAACTCATCTTGCCATGGTTTTCAATCATTCAAAAAGCCTTCGACAACGTCGGCGTCTCCAAAGGCAACATCATGGGGCCCCTTGTACTTCATCTCCTGCGAAGCACCGAAATACGTCCACTTCGTGGGATATCAACAATTTAAAGGGGCTTTAAGGGAATTAATTTATAACACATGTAACACTTTTCTTGATCTTATACTTGACAGTAAGCTTTCTGGCCATTGAAAAGTGGACCCTGAAATTTAAATAACACAACTAAAAACGAATCGTCACCCAGCAAACGTGAAGTTTCAGTTGGACATAATTGCACCGAAAGTGCCTGTTTTTAAATTGCAAGCTGCAAATAATAAAGTAATACCAGCAGAATAAGAATCAAAGGGATAGCTTCGCAAGGTGCGTATTGAACTATTTACAATGGTAGTTTTATCAATCGGGATGCTTTAATTTAAATATCTGAAAAAAGCTGCAAGGATTATAATTCTATATTTCAAAATTAGTCCACGGTGAACGGATTTCGATTCACGAGGTAATGATTTTGTTCGTTATTTTATCATATTTTTCGTTGTTTTCAGTGCAACACAGTGGACCACATGAGAAATAGAGGTCCTCGTGCACCTGTCTCAACAACGAATGTTTGATTTGCATTTGATTCGCATTTTGCAGAGACTTTTTCATATACTGAAGTGCTTAGGTGTACCGAAATGCCAGCACTTCCAGGAGGCACTACTCTGTCGCTGTGACCATCAGACAACATTTCCAGCATCAACAAAGGTAGAGTGAACTCCCACATCGAAGCTCCAATAAGTCCTGGCTGTCCACTCTCCAGCTGGAAGATCTGTATCAATGCGACAAAGACTCAGAATCCCCTTTTCCCCCACTCTCAATATCCCAGTTTTGTTCCGGATGTAGATTGCGAAGTAGTTTTAAATGGACGACAGGGCGGATTACCTTGGCCTAACAGTAGCCAACAAGTTGACTTCAGACAACAGGTCGAATAAACTGTTACTAAATGGTAAGTGCTATTAAAACTTCTGTATGCACTAAGAAACTACAAATCGACCCTATCCCGGCGAAATAAGCTAGCTGTCTACAAACAGATCATCCCTTCAGTAATTGACTACATTCCTTCGGATAATTCTGAACGCTTCGCGCCGAATGCAGAATTCCGCTGTCTATGGGTTGGCCGAAATAAAAACTCTAGCGGAATGCCTTGGTGAGCTCAAATCAGAATAACAATGTAAAATAAAGCGGCTGATCAAAAACTCAAAGGACAGCTCAATCGGGTTGTACGCAAAGGTGACGTAGGACTACCTAGCTATACGAAAAGGATGGTATTTGTCTCTTCATTACCTTTGAGCAAACTGCTCGCAGGTCAACCGTCCTAGTTGGTATGGCATTTGAGTCTCCAACCGTGGAAAAGGGATTAACACGACTCATCGGCCGCATCGCCACTGAAGCCACTCGTCTGGCTTTCAGTGGAGGACATCAGAATCCCAGAAGACACCATCCTCAAAAATGTCCAAAAGAAATAACGAAAACAAACGTAAATATATGTAAGTGCAGCGTTCGGTTTCCGCCCGCGATGGAAGTATAAGTGTATCGTTTTCTAAGGCTGTGAACCATTCCACGGATTCGTTTAACTTTTAGTTAAAATTTGACAGTTCGATGGTTATTTCGCCGTGGTTAAAAATAACCCTGCTCCGGAGCATGGTTAGATTTGACAGTTCGATAGTTAAACTTTGTTCGCGAGAAAATTGGCGCCAAATCCATTTCGTTCCAAATAACTATCAATCTGTCAAAACTCAAATGGGTCGGCTTCGGAGTAAAATTTTAACCACGATGGGAAAATAACCATCGGAATGTCAAATTTTAACTAAAAGTTAAACGAATCGGTGGAATGGTTCACAGCCTAAAACGCTGGTGGAAAAGTGAGAGATTCAAGATCGTGAATTAATTACAAACAGTCCTTTTCGGGACTAAAACTATTTATCCAATAAAAGGTATTGACCGTTGGAAAAAAAGCTTCGCCCAGACAAACACACTATTCGGCTTAAGGTTTCGAATTTTCTCCGTTAAACGACAATAACGATCCCGAAAAGATCATTTATTTTCAATAAAACTCTAATGCAGATAAACGATTTTTTTCCACTAAGGTGGCGTCTTCATCGATTTGGCTGTCGTCGGCGGAAAGTGAAATTTCCTGGCAAGATTATTTGGTTTTGTTTCTGCTAGTCATTGGAAATGAAATCAATTTTTTTCGGGCCACAAAAGAAGGTTGATCCGAGATGAATTTTCTTCAAAGTCTAAAACTCAATCGTTTGGCGATGACAGAAAGTTGCCTTTCGGTAGCACCATAACAAGCGCACGTCGGAGGAAGTTTGTTTGAATCTAGGATAGGATGTGCCAATTAGTCATTAGGAATCGTACCAATTTTCTGTCAAAATCGTACCGTTTGATGATTGGGTGAAAATGACAATCGATTACTTCGATTGGCGGTATCGCATTTTCAAAAGGGCAGCTTGTTGTTACCTAGGCCGTGTTGCTGGGTAAATAAATTGAAATTTATGAAAAAATTGAAAAGTTTGATTTTTGATTTTTTGTGTAAAATTTATTTATGCTAGACTGCAAATGATGTATGCATGATTCTCAAGTGCTATGCCAATTTAAAACACTTGATTTAAAGCTTTAATTACCAACTTTTTATCCATTTCACTATAAAATTCATCTTATTCCATGTTTAAACTTGTTTCTGATAGTACGTAGCATCTTTTACTACGAATAATGGAAGAAATGAACGTGAAAACATGATTTTTTTACATACATTGTTCGGCGGATTTTGCATAAAAATTATTCGGAAGCACTGGCCACCACCTCGTTGAAGCAACCGACTAAGAAAACAACAAGGCAGTCTCAATTCAATTGTCACATCCTATCCTACACGGAAGAAATAAACTACCCAATAGTGAGTTTAATTCACCCAACCTCGAACATCCGTACGGGAAGCCAAAATTGAGTAAGTAGGGTCGAAGTAGTTTGCCTTTACTCCCATGTTAAAAAAGTACCCAACGGAAAATTTATTGACCCAAATTTAAGTTTAATTCACTCAATTTCGACCACAGGTAATAAAACTCAAAATTCGGTGGATTGTTTGGCTCTTTTGTTTTTGACAACAAAAGAAAGAGTGGATGAAAGAGAAGAGAAAAAATAACTCAAAAGTAAGTTTAAAAATTCTCAATTTTGGGTACTTTTTTTCTTCCGTGTAGGTTTGAATGGATAGAATCACTAACAGCAACCAAGCTACCTAGTTAACACACCAAACGCCGATGACACCGAAACAACTCATTTTTGCAAATCAACCCTTTCTTGTCCTGAGAAGAAATAATGTTCTCTTTCCCAAGATTCTTTTATGTACAGGTTATCCGACTTCGTCAGTAGATGTGTTTCGTCTTTGACGTTCTTGATACGATACCGACTTGGTTTCATCGTTGCTGTTCACATAAATGTTGAAGTTGTGGAGTGTATTATCGTAATTCGCAATGGCTACAGTTAGGATAGCTCAAATCAATCTTCAGCACAAAAGAACAGCAACGATTAATCTTTGTAGACTTATGCAAAATGGCAAATCCCAAGTGGCTTTGGTGCAGGAACCCTATTTTCGCAAGGGTAGCTTTTACCTAGGTAACCTAGTGAACAAGGTTTTTGCTACTTTCAGTAATGAAATGGCAAACAATCGATCAATTCCGCGTGCATGTGTACTTGTTAACAACGCTATCGTTCCTACACCTATCTCTGAACTAACAACCAGAGACGTATGTGCAGTCACAATTGATGTTACTAGTGGAACGCCCGTTAGAAAATACGTCTGTTGTTAGGTTTATTTACCACATGATGGAAGAACCTACGGATGCTTTCAAACAAGTTGTCATTTATTGCGCTTCAAAAGGCCTTCCGCTAATTGTCGGTAGTGATGCTAATGCTCATCACATCATCTGGGGTAGCTCGGATATCAATCTGAGAGGCTCCAGCTTGATGGAATATTTAAGTAGTACCGAACTTGGTTTACTTAACATAGGCAATCGCCCAACCTTTATGGTATCTAATAGAGCAGAAGTATTAGACATAACTCTCTGCTCCAATAGAATCAGTCACGAGTTGACGAATTGGCATGTGTCAGATGAGGAATCCATATCTGACCATCGCTACATCTATTTTGATCAGTTGAATGTTTCTTCGCAGACCTTGCGTTTTAGAAATCCCCGTTCAACCAACTGGGATCTCTATACAGAGTTGCTCTCGACAAAATTTCATGGATATCTACCATCCATTGAAACTCCTACCGACTTGGATGATGCCGTTGATACTACAACGTTGCATATCGTGGAAGCTTTTGAAGAAGCTTGCCCTTGCGTTCTGTAAAAAACCTCAAGAGGAACCCCATGGTGGAATTCCGATTTGGCTAAGCTCAGGAAGCAGTGTAGAAGGAGTTGTAACAGACGCCATTAAGCAGGGACGGATTCTCGCTCGCAAAGCTTACAAGAAGGCTCCACGATCTGCTGAACGATCCTTTGTGCAAATGTTTCCAATTTGAGTGAAGCCAGTCGATTGAATAAAATTCTTGCGAGATCCAAGGATTTCCAAGTTGGCGAAATTCGCAAGCCAAATGGCGACTACACTTCTTCTGACGAAGAAGCGTTAGAGCACTTATTTGATACACACTTCCCTGGATGTGTAGATATTGCATCTTCGGATGTTCCTGATGTCTTTTCATGTAGCTACGGGTCTTGGGCCCAGGCTCGTAGAATCATAACTACTGAATCGATTCAATGGGCTCTTAATAGTTTTGCTCCTTACAAATCTCCAGGGGAAGATGGGATCTATCCCGTTCTTCTTCAGAAGGGTTTTGAGCATATCAAACATGTTTTGAAAAAACTTTTTAGTATGCAGTTTTGCTACTGGGTATATTCCTATATCCTGGCGGGATGTCACTGTTTATCCCAAAAGGAAGACGTGCTTCGTATGAAGAAGCAAAGAGTTTTAGACCCATCAGTCTGACCTCATTTCTTCTGAAATGCTTAGAACGCATTATCGATCATCACATTCGTGATGACTGTTTGGCAAACATGCCTCTTCATGTTAATCAACATGCTTACCAATCTGGAAAGTCCACCGTGACTCTTCTACACAAGGTTGTCTACGACATCGAAAAAGCATTTGCTCAAAAGCAATCATGCTTGGGTGCGTTCTTAGATATTGAGGGTGCTTTTGACAACGTGTCTTTCGATGCAATATTGGAAGCCGCACGTTGTCATGGGCTACCTAATATAATTACCAAATGGATTCACCAGATGCTTGAAAACCGACATCTCTACTCGACATTACATCAAGCGATTATGAAATTGAGTGTCTGTGGCTGCCCTCAAGGGGAGTATTATCTCCACTTTTGTGGAACCTCGTTGCAGATACGCTATTGAGATTACTCAATAATGGCGGTTTTCCTACCTATGGATTTGCCGACGACTATCTAATATTAATAGCCGGTTTGTGTATTACTACTTTATTCGACCTGATGCAAAATGCTCTTCAGGCAGTCGAAAGTTGGTGTCGCCAATATGGCCTTTCGGTTAATCCGAATAAAACATCTATTGTACTTTTCACGGAAAAACGTAACCGTAATGGTATTCGCCCATTACATCTTTTGACTCTGAAATCAATGTAACGGATCAGGTAAAGTATGTGGGACTAATTCTTGATTCCAAGCTCTCCTGGACTCCTAACATTGAGTTCAGAGTCAAAAAGGCGTGTATGGCTTTCGGTCAATGCCGACGAACTTTTGGTAAAACTTGGGGTCTTAAACCTAAATATATCAAATGGATTTACACAACAGTTGTACGACCAATTTTGGCTTATGGATGTCTTGTGTGGTGGCAAAAGGGTGAAGTGAGGACAATTCAGTCTAAATTAGGCCATCTTCAAAGGATGTGCCTAATGGCAATGACTGGTGCGTCCTCTCCGCCCCCACGGCTGCTCTCGAGGTTCTTTTCGACGTTGTCCCACTACACATACATCTCAAACAAGAAGCACTTTCTTGTACTTACCGATTATGGGTTCTCGGTTTCATGGAAGAGAATCCTGTAAACTGCAGTTCTACACACATTTCGTTGTTACAACTCATGGTTGATTGGGACAGAACAGTCCTCGCTCCAAGTGATCTCACACTCGCTAGTAGTTTTCCTTATAGGACATTTTCAACACAATTCCCCTCGCGGGATGAGTGGACATCTGGCTATTTGGAGAGAAGTATGTCGGACAGCATTGTTTGTTATACTGACGGCTCCCTCTTCGAAGGTAGAGCAGGTGCAGGTGTCTACTCGCGTGAGCTAAGATTGGAACAGTCCCACTCACTGGGTAGACACTGCACTGTCTTTCAAGCGGAAATATTTGCCATTATGTGTGGAGTGCAATCCGCACTGCAGAAACACATAATGGGCAAAGTAATATACTTCTGTTCAGATAGTCAAGCAGCTATCAAAGCCCTCGCTTCGGCCAACTCAAGGTCGAAGTTAGTAATCGCATGTCGAACTCAAATAGAGGAACTGAATTCAGTTAATACATTTGCACCTTATATGGGTACCTGGCCATTCTTCCATAGCTGGAAACGAATTGGCTGATGAGTTAGCTCGCACTGGAGCATCACAAGACTTTTTGGTCCTGAGCCAGCTATTCCAATATCTAAGTGTTGGGTGAAGCGTTTGATTAGCTCTTGGGCTTCCACTCAGCACAAACGGTATTGGAGTAGTTTGGATTCATGTCGACAAACAAAATTGTATATCCGAGAGCCATCTCCGGTAGTAGCTAACTATTTAGCTAATCTGTCTAAACAGAATTGCAGTGTCTTAGTCAAGGCCTTGACAGGTCACTGCCGACTCAACTATCACATGGCAAATATTCAACGTGTTGAATCCTTTGTCTGTGATGGTTGTGAATCCGATTATGGAACTTCTTATCATCTGATATGTAACTGCCCAGTTTATGCGCAACTGCGTTTCCAAATATTTGGTAAACACTTACTAAGTGAAATTGACTACAGAAACCTGAACCTTCAAAGTATTCTGTTGTTCATAACCCGTTGTGGTAAGGAGCTATGAGCTTTCTGACGTGTTGTATACGTTGTATGCCCTCTTCAAGGGTACCTTTCCCAAACTTCCCACTTTTCTTACATCCATATTCCTTTTCTTTTTGTTCACCTTTTTTTCCGTCAGGTGCGTGATAAAAAAGGCTGTGAAGGCGATGGCACAAATCTCCCGAATTGAGGTGAACGTGCCCCTGGAGCCGACGTTCTGATACCTGATATCCGACTTCGTCAGTAGATGGGAATAACCAGCGCGTGGAGGAAACATACATTTTCAGTGCAAAACGTAAACAAACGAGCATAAATTCCATACAAAAATCCAAGATGGCTGAGTTGGGGATATTGACAAGTCGGATAACCTGTATACATAAAAAAATCTTGCTCTTCCCTAAGCGCATTTTCACTAACTAATTGCAACCAAACGCTTTTCGGCTTCATGCTCCACATGATGATTTTTCGCTGAAGCGCCACCATTTGGAATACATTTTGACGATCGCCACTGCACTGGTGGCGCGGGACCACAACGGACGCCTTTTTGTTATTAACCCTTTCTTCACATAAAATACACTAGGAGAAGAATGAACTCTGTCATCAAAAGAAAAAGTAGAATCATGAAAAAAAATATTCACAGCGAGGTATGGGATGCCGCTCTCAAACTAAATTTCAAAATTTCAAAATGATATTTATTTACAAATAATTTATAGTGGAGGTAAGAATTTTACAATTATCTACATTAAACATTTATTAATTTGATTGTTAATGACAATGAAGTTTTTTCTTGAAATGATTCAGGAGATGGCACTACTTTTAATGTCTATTAAATCATCATCTGTTAATTAAATAGCATGTAATTTTTTAAATCATTTTCAATCCATTGGCTATACCTAGCCATGTTTAATTTCACTGAACTTTTCCTCTGATGACAGCGTTCATCCACTCCTCGCGTATTATGGTTCGTTGTGGTTGAATGCTCTGCATCAACCACCCCTGGGGGCTGTAGGGACTATGTCCAAGGGCTTGACGATCCCTCCCCAGGCCATCTGCGAGTTGTGGCGCCTGCCTAGGATGTGGTGGGGTTTGACAGTGGGCCCTGTTAAACCTCTATAAAAAGCTGCATGTATCCGCAAGTAGGCTCCGCCAAAGCGACCGTGTGCCGCTCAAAGCGCACAAGCCCAAGTCCTGGTGTTAGGTGAAACGCTAAACAGCCCTGACACGACGGCCCTCCGACGAGTCAGGATGTTTGCGCAGGCCCAATAAGCCGCCTTTAAAAACAACTATTACGAACGACATAGAAGATAATACGACTCGATACAATCGGCAACGACCTAGGCGACGAATAAAGGATCACGATTGGAAGCTTGGAACATGGAACTGCAAGTCGCTAGGCTTCGCAGGTTGCGACAGGATAATCTACGATGAATTACATCGACATTTCCTGCGCTGCAGGAAATCTGCTGGACAGGACAGAAAGTGTGGAAAAGCGGGCATCGAGCGGCTACCTTCTACCAAAGCTGTGGCACCACCAACGAGCTGGGAACCGGTTTCATAGGGTGATTAGTTGGCAACCAATCAACGCAAGGATGTGCAAGCTGAGGATAAAAGGCCGTTTCTTCAACTATAGCATCATCAACGTGCACTGCCCACACGAAGGGAGATCCGACGACGAGAAAGAAGCGTTCTATGCGCAGCTGCAGCAGACATACGATGGATGCCCACTGCGGGACGTCAAAATCGTCATCGGTGACATGAACGCTCAAGGACGTAGGAAGGGAGGAAATGTATAGACCGGTCATCGGACCGGATAGTCTGCATACCGTATCGAACGACAACGGCCAACGATGCATAAACTTTGCAGCCTCCCGCGGAATGGTAGTCCGAAGCACTTTCTTCCCCCGCAAGAATATCCACAAGGCCACATGGAAATCACCTAATCAAGTAACGGAAAACCAAATCGACCACGTTCTAATCGACGGTAAATTCTTCTCCGACATCACGAACGTACGCACTTACCGCAGTGCGAATATTGAATCCGACCACTACCTCGTCGCAGTATGTCTGCGCTCAAAACTCTCGACGGTGATCAACACGCGTCGGAGTCGTCCGCCGCGGCTTAACATTGGGCGGCTACAAGACAGTAGACTAGCCCAAGACTGGTCTAGCAGCTGGAAGTGGCACTCCCAACGGAAGAGCAGCTAGGCGCAGCATCTCTTGAAGATGGCTGGAGAGATATTCGATCCGCCATTGGAAGCACCGCAACCGCTGCACTAGGCACGGTGGCTCCGGATCAGAGAAACGACTGGTATGACGGCGAATGTGAGCAGTTAGTTGAGGAGAAAAATGCAGCATGGGCGAGATTGCTGCAACACCGCACGAGGGCGAACGAGGCACGATACAAACGGGCGCGGAACAGACAAAACTCGATTTTCCGGAGGAAAAAGCGCCAGCAGGAAGATCGAGACCGTGAAGAGACGGAGCAACTGTACCGCGCTAATAACGCACGAAAGTTCTATGAGAAGTTGAACCGTTCACGTAAGGGCCACGTGCCACAGCCCGATATGTGTAAGGACATAAACGGGAACCTTCTTACAAACGAGCGTGAGGTGATCCAAAGGTGGCGGCAGCACTAGCTGGATTGTAGCAACTACCGCGCAATCACATTGCTGAACGCCGCCTACAAGGTACTCTCCCAAGTTTTATGCCGCCGACTAACACCAATTGCAAGAGAGTTCGTGTGGCAGTACCAGGCGGGATTTATGGGTGAACGCTCTACCACAGACCAGGTGTTCGCCATACGTCAGGTATTGCAGAAATGCCGCGAATACAACGTGCCCACACATCATCTATTTATCGACTTCAAAACCGCGTATGCAGCTATAGCAGCTATAGCAGCCAATGCACGAACACGGATTTCCGGATAAACTGATACGTTTGATCAAGGCGATGGTGGATCGGGTGATGTGCGTAGTTCGAGTTTCAGGGGCATTCTCGAGTCCCTTCGAAACGCGTAGAGGGTTACGGCAAGGTGATGGTCTTTCGTGTCTGCTATTCAACATCGCTTTGGAGGGAGTAATACGAAGGGCAGGGATTGACACGAGTGGTACGATTTTCACGAAGTCCGTCCAGTTATTTGGTTTCGCCGACGATATTGATATCATGGCACATAACTTTGAGAGGATGGAGGAAGCCTACATCAGACTGAAAAGCGAAGCTAAACGGATTGGACTAGTCATCAACACGTCGAAGACGAAGTACATGATAGGAAGAGGCTCAAGAGAGGTCAATGTGAGCCACCCATCACGAGTTTCTATCGGTGGTGACGAAATCGAGGTGGTTGAAGAATTCGTGTACTTGGGCTCACTGGTGACCGCCGATAACGATACCAGCAGAGAAATTCGGAGGCGCATAGTGGCTGGATATCGTACGTACTTTGGACTCCGTAAGACGCTCCGATCGAATAGAGTTCGCCGCCGTACCAAACTGACTATCTACAAAACGCTTATAAGACCGGTAGTTCTCTACGGACACGAGACCTGGACGATGCTCGTGGAGGACCAACGCGCACTGGGAGTTTTCGAAAGGAAAGTGTTGCGTACCATCTATGGTGGGGTGCAGATGGCGGACGGTACGTGGAGGAGGCGAATGAACCACGAGTTGCATCAGCTGTTGGGAGAACCATCCATCGTTCACACCGCGAAAATCGGAAGACTGCGGTGGGCCGGGCACGTAGCCAGAATGTCGGACAGTAATCCGGTGAAAATGGTTCTCGACAACGATCCGACGGGAACAAAAGGCGAGGTGCACAGCGGGCAAGGTGGATCGATCAGGTGGAGGACGACTTGCGGACCCTCCGCAGACTGCGTGGTTGGCGAAGTGCAGCCATGGACCGAGCTGAATGGAGAAGTCTTTAGCACAGGCCACTCCGGCCTTAGTCTGATGATAAATAAATAAATAATCAACCACCCCGATGACCACAACCAATGTAATGGTTTTCCTTTGAAAGTGCTACCAGCGCCTTCGTGCTGCTTTGTCCGCTTCGCTTGAAATCTCGTTCGAACTGAAGATCAGTTCTGAACCCGCAAGTTACTTGATTTTGATGTCTATGCTTGCTATGCTTTGGTTGGTTTACATATTTCTAAAATTTTTACCAATTAATGTAATAAAATCAGTATCACCTGAGCGTGTTGGCAGATTCTTTACACACTGCGGAAGTAGCATGCATTCGTTGGGTAACGGTGCGGCGCCAATTTACTCCGCTTGATTCCTATACTCAGAGAACAGGATTTCTTCTTAAAAGCAAGAAATGACACATTTTAACAGCATGATTGGGGATCGAATGAAGACGATAAGGAACCAGCAGTTCTCCAGTAATATCAAGAAAATGAAAAACTACTCAAACCCGGTTTAAAATAACTATTGTCTTCTTTTTACTTCCACTAATTAGTTTTTTGGTATCAAAAAACTAATTAGTGGAAGTAAAAGGAAGACAACAGTTTTTTTTTTAAACCGTGTAACATTTTCCCCTAAGATACTCGCAAATAATTATTAATTTTAAACCATGTACTCAAACCCATTCTGAAAGGTAGCAAAACTACTGAAGAAGAAACCGAAAGCAATACCATATAGCCATTGTGAGTGCCAGCAGTAGTGCAGCAAGTAATGAATAAACTGAATACTGAAATTGATATTCATTCATTGGTCAAGTGACAGACGCTGAGGTAGAAGCAGCGAGTCATGCGAGTGAAGAACATGAAGGCCTCGGGAAATGACAACACTTTCAACCAGGTTCTGGAGAAGATCTCTGGAAAGGCATTCCGTTACCTGGCAGCAATCTTCATGGGGTGCTTCCAGTTGAACTATTTTCCAGCCGTATGGATAAGGTTATTCCTATCTCTAAACCCGGAAAGGACCCAACAGCCGCAACAAGCTACAAACCAATTATCTTTTTTTAAATTCTTATTTATTTAATAGGGTCATGCGCCATTAGGCATTACGGAGCCGAGTTTCTTTGAAATTTTTGTTAAAATTTCATATTGAGTAATCACAACATTTTATCACTTTTCCCAGAACTATTGTCGAAATGAGCAATAGACTGGGACACACTGCTCCACGCAAACTTTCTTGTTTAAGTTAGCTATTCGCTTTGATATCCGCCATTTGTTTGTTGCTTCGATGAAATCAGATTCTGTCGTTGAGCTGGGTGCTGATGCTTTATCGTCGTCATCGTCGCCGTTGCGTTGGTATCGTTTGCTTTAGCAAGCGCACCTTTGCTCGTTGTCGGGAGTCCGTCACACGAATCAGAGGAAGATAGTGCTGTACGTAGTGAATGTTTTTTCGCTTGATGGTGATGAGGCTGTTTGTGCTATTGCAGTCTCGATCGTATGCGGTACGGTTATTTTCGAACATGTTCAAGATTGTTAACCAAACATATTTTTTTTTTTATGAAATCGATTTTTTCTTTTAGAACATTTTTGGGACTTTTTTCAGCTAATGTAAATTTTTCTCATCGAATTTTAACACCGGACGATACGCAAACGTTTTCGTAGCCAAAAATATCCCCCAATGCAAAATTTGAGCTAAATCGGACATGATTGAGGGGTGCTCAAAATTATTCAAACCTTTTTTTTCACAAGAGGGAAATATTTTTTTATTTTTTTGATGCCAAAGGACTCAAAATGCAGGAAACCTTGAAAATTTTTTTTGAAAAAAATCGACTGTTTTGGGACTTTGAAAACAATTCTTATGACGAAAACTATTTTTCATCGAATTTAAAAACTGGACGTTACGCAAATTTCCTAAGCCCTAAAATATGCCTCTATGCAAAATTTTAGTTCCATCGGACATGATTTAGGGGTGCTCAAAATCTTGCTATCAAAGTTTTGAATTTTTTGAAATTTTGAAGACTTTTGAGATCAGATTTACGGAGAAAATTATCAGATTGCTATGCAATGTTTATTACACTGAGGTTTATTTTTACGTGGTACCGCATGAATTCAAAACACAACGTGTAAAATTACAAAAAATTCAAAATTGTCATGGCAAGATTTTGAGCACCCCTGAATCATGTCCGATGGAGCTCAAATTTTGTATAGGGACATATTTTAGGGCTTAGGAAATGTTTGCGTAGATAACATCAGATCTCGACGTTTCATGCATTTCTAAGTCATTTGGCATCAAAAACAAAAATTCGATTTTCGACTTTTCCTTTGGTTGCCCCTTGGGAAAATTTTCATGGGTAAAAATTTCAAAACTTTGATGAATTTTAGGCACCCCTCAATCATGTCCGATTGAGCTCAAATTTTGCATGGGCTCATATTTTGGGGTAATGAAACTTGTGAGCAATGTCTTTTTTTGAAATTCGAAAATATCATTTTCATTAGCTCCCTAGTGCATATGCATAGTATGTGAAAGATTTATTTCGAAAAAGAAAGTATAGGAAGTAACAACTTTCCTTCGATTTGACTCAAACCCACGAGCTCCAGAAAACAATGTCAACAATGACAAGCCTTTATACGGTGTTTATTTCTCTTTTCCATGAATGGGAATAAGTTGGGCCAAGTATTCACATTTTATTCAGACGGTTCCAACGGGAATAGTCTGTCTGGTGCAGGGGTCGACGGGCTAAAAAACCAAACAAAGCCTAAAAACTATAAGGTGAAAAAGTTTAGAGTACAAATATAAGTCGGTACCCGAGCAGAAAAAATTGGCTCAATAATACCTAATTCTGTTATTGATACCATACTCCGTTATGAACTACCCCCGCATAAGAAGTAAAATATCAAAGGAATAATACCAAAAATGTTTATGCACAATACTTAAGGCATAACATACTCAGTTATTGAATTGAATTTCAATACCAAATGCATTGTTCCACAAATATTCTGCATATAAGCTTTTGGTATTATTTTTTATTATTTTATTTCTTATGCAAGGCTAGTTCATATCAATTTCTGTTATCGAGGTCGTCGCTCCGGTTGTATGACATTCGCCAGAAAGTCATTTGCCAGAAGACCTTTTGCCAGAATGGACTATTCCCCAGAAAGTCGTATGCCAGAATGCACCATTCCCCAGAAAGCCATTCGCCAGAATGTACCATTCCCCAGAATGGACCATTCCCCAGAATTGGTCATCATCTATTTGCCATGCACGCGTTTGCCCAGTATGCGCAATAATTCTTAACGCCATAAACTTTTGGCAATACTATGAACAGCGGTTAAATAGAGGGTCATTTGGCATAAGGGACATTTTTTATAATTTTGCTTTGTTGTTGTCGATAATAGAATTGAAAATACCTAATCTGTATATAAGACGTATGCATACATAAGCCGAGTATAGCAGCTTGCCTGGATTAAGGCAAAATGGCGGATGTGATCATTTCTTTCAAATAGGTGTTTGCCCGGATTAAGGCAATGGTGGATGTGACTCCTTCTTTTAAAATAGGCGCTTGCTCGGATTAACGCAATGGTTGATGTAATTCCTTCTTTAAAAGTAGGCGCTTGCCCGGATTAAGACAATGGTGGATATGATCCCTTCTTTAAAAGCAGACGCTTGCTTGGATTGAGGCAACGGTGGATGTGAACCCTTCTTTTCTTCTTCTTTTCTTCAAAAGAAGGCGCTTGTCCGAATAAAGGCAATGGTGAATGTGATAACTTCTTTGAAATTAGGCGCTTGCCCGGATTAAGGCAATGGTTGATGTGAACCCTTCTTTAAAAATAAGCGTTTGCTAGGATTAAAACAATGGTGCATATGATACCTTCTTTGAAAGTAGGTGCTTGCCCGGATTAAGGCAATGGTGGATGTGAACCCTTCTTTAAAAATAGGTGTTTGCCAAGATTAAGGCAATGGTCGATATGATACCTTCTTCAAAAGAAGACGCTTTTCCAGATAAGGGTAATTGTGCATCTAATTCATTCTTTAAAAGAAGGCGCTTGCTCGGACTAAGGCAATGGTGGATGTGGTCGCTTCTTTAAAAGTAGGCGTTTGCCACAAATGAAGCAATGGTGGATGTGATTCCTTCTTTAAAAGTAGGCGCTTGTCCGAATTAAAGCAAGGGTGGATGTGATCCCTTCTTTGCAAATATTGCAAAAAATTGCGGTGATTGGTGGATATGATACATTTCTTAAAAAAAGGTGCTTGCTCCGATTAAGGCAAGGATAGATGTTATCCCGGTGTCCTCCTTAGCCTAGCGATAAGATGCGCGGCTATAAAGCAAGACCATGCTGAGGGTGACTGGGTTCGATTCCCGGTGCCGGTCTAGGTAATTTTCGGTTTGGAAATTGTCTTGACTTCCCCGAGGCATAATAGTATCATCGTGTTAGCCTCATGATATACGAATGCAACAATGGTAACTTGACTTAGAAACCTCACGGTTAATAACTGTGGAAGTTCTGAATGAACACTAAGCAGCGAGGCGGCTATGTCCCAGTGGGGATGTAATGCCAATGAAAAAGAAGAAGATGTTATCCCTTCTTTAAACGTAGGTGGTTGCCCATGTCCGTTGTTGAATATGTCAATTGTGGATATGATTTCTTTTTTTAGACATTTTGCTTAGACTTGTAGATATAACTTCTTCAATGAAATTAAATGGCGTCTTGTATGACTTAAAATGATATTATCCAATTGTAGATATGATTTCATTTTTGAAATGAAGTCTGCGTCTGGAATGAGACGAAGAAATATGATATCCATTCGTTAACAGTTTGTTTGTATTAGACAAATATGTTTTTTTTTGATAAATAGTATCCACCTTTCTGAAAATTGTTCAATATGTTGAATAATCCCTTTTATGAAAATTAATTATACCGCAAATCCCTTTATTAATAAATAATGCCAAATCCACGTTATGCAAAATTACCTTCTTTATATAATTTGTTTCTATTCTTTAGCCATCAATAACAATTGGAATTTCCAGTTTTACTATTTCTGGGGAATGGTGCATTCTGGCAAATTACATTCTGGCAAATGGTCTATTCTGGGGAATGGCTTTCTGGCATATGGTCCATTCTGGCAAATGGGTTTCTGGCAAAAACCATTCTGGCAAATTGATTCTGGCAAATGGTTTTCTGGCAAATGTCATACAATCGTCGCTCCAGCTCGGGTATTAACGCAATACTGTTGTGCGTGGTTTTTTTTTTTGACAAATCGGGTGCTACTTCTTAACATTTTGAAACAGGAAACAGGAATTCGAGCATCTAGTTGATATTTGGTTGGCATCTTTCTATTTCAAATTTGATATGTTTTTCGTGTAGGGCAAAAGATCCAATAGTCGTGGGTGCTCCTATAGTTGCGGTAGTGTTATTTTAACAAAATTTACGTATTTAACGCAGCAACCCATATTGTCTATCAATTTGTTGACCTGTCATTACTCGAAATAAAAGAAAACAGATAAGAAAATCCCTCCTCCGGTAAAGTATCTCTAAATTACCTTATCTTTTTCTCGGCTTTGCACCAATAGTGGCGGTAGTGTTCCAATAGTTGCGAGTCCCATAAGAAAACAATGGGACTCGTAACTATAGGAACTCAAATTAAAAAATACCGCAACTAATGGAACACCGCACCAATAATTGGAGGTATCATTTTAGATAACAATAATGGTTTCTGCAGCATTTGGAATACTTTTCGTTTAAAATATAATTGATGAGCTGTTGGATAAGTACTTAAGGTAAGCGACATGAAATATAGATGTGGTGTAAGCAAAGAAACAGTGGTGGAACGTACTTAGTTCCTCCACTATTGGATCTTTTACCCTAGTTATTTTAGAAGATCAAAAATCCAAAGTAGCCCTCGGAGTCGATAGACGACCATTCGCAAAATTTTGCTACTTATTCAACATCTTCATTTTCAGGGATAATAGTTTTTATCATTAATCTCTTGAAAGCAAGAAGCAAATATTCACAATTTCAAAAAGGAAAAAACTGTGCTGATGACACTTCAGATTATATATTTTACTAGTGAAAGAAACCCAGCGTTGCCCTGGTGTTGCAAATGTCACAATGAACTATTTTCAGCACCGCACTCTTGATCAATTTCCGTGCTTTTTTTTGCTTTCCTTAACAGCTGACCCAAAATTGTATTCCAATATTTTTTTTTTACATTGCCCCGTTAAATTCATCGACGTTTTGCATATACAAACCTTGCGGATCCCAAAACAAATCGATTAGTGAAAAAATCTTGCAAATCGGTCAACCCGTTCGCGAGTTAAATCGTCAGGAAGGAAACCTCAACTCGTTTTTATTATATAGAAGATATGGAGTTTTCTAAAAATTATGTTTTTTCACAACATTTCCTTCGGTTTCCCACAGTTTTCGGAAGTGCTACAAAATGCAATAGCACCAGGTGGATTTGGACCATTCTCTCCTACTACACTTTCGCCTCTAATAAGTCCAGAAAATATACAAATCAAGTTTTTTACCGGCATTTATTATTAGCATCTACCTTCTTTTTCTTGAATGGCTCTACCTTCCTTCTGGATTTTGGCGTGCTTTTTAACTTGGGTTCTTTGTGCATTTCCACGGTTGTGAATTGAAAGCTTCTCTATGCGTGCCACTGCATGAATAAATGTATCTTGTGTGGCATAATAAATGGAAACCCACCCGAAATCCTCCTTGACCGAAAAATTCAACACAATCATCTAATGATTCAGCATAAATTTTGCAACGAAACAACTGTTAAATCTACAAACTGGGTTTTTCAGAATTCGTGAATAAATTTACGTTTAATGAATCCAGTTTAATCACAGTTCATAAAAATATCACAGTATTGGACAATGGTAGTGCGCCAAAGTTATATGTAAGTTATACGAATTGTTTTCATGTAGTTTGACACAAAACGAATAAGATTTTTTTGTCATTAATACGGATCAAGCATAGAATTGTTAATCTGATTAAAGTAGAATCGTAAATAATTTAATCGGATAGGCTGTTGGTGCAACCGCTATCGATAAAATTAGTATTTGAAGGCAATGAAAAACAAGAAATATATTCCAACTTAATCATTTGGCTCGGACGAATGGTTTTTTTTGTGACCGAGACTGTATCTTATAATCAGGGAGGGTGAGAAAAATTGCTGGACCGAGACTATCACTGTCGCGGCTCCCCTTCCCATAGCATTAGATGTTGACCTATGTCGTTGGGCTTTAGATCAATTCATTTTTTACCGTCATGATAAAAACAGGCATTTAACCGTAAAGCACAAGAACTATTTAGCGTCGATATATCAATGACTTGCGGAATATTTCGATATATATAAACACCAATGTATGATCGCTAACTATTCATTTATCAAAAATCCACTGTAGCCAACAATTTGGCATATGTTGTTTTGCGTCCTGGATTGAATGGCGAAAGTATTTCAAACATGGAAAATTTCTCATACAAATTAGAATATTTTTACCATATCTCTCATATTATTTTTCTTCTATCATCTATCAGTATCCATCCATCCATCCATCTTGTATGAACTCTCTATTATTCGATATTGCAATTACCATTAAACAGGGATGTAATCCAGAGAAAATTGTGACAATCTATGACTTATTATCTTTGCTCTTATGAAATATAACATATCCTAAGAGGGGTTTTATCGCAAGCTGTATCGACAATGTACGGATTCGGGGGAATATGCTCAATGATAAATACCCAGATTAATCCACCTAGCGGTGATGGTGCCTTTCTCGTTTTTTTCGAGTGACTTTTTGTATGAAAAAAAAAATTGGCCATAACTTCCAAGCCCAAAGTCCGATCAACCCAATTTTAAATAGGAAACAATGGGACAGGATTCTGCGTCGAATGCAATTGTTGCGAGCAAATCGGTTAAGGATAAGTACCTTAAAAATGAGTCAGATTTATTTGTCCACAGACATACACACACACACACACAGACATCACCTCAATTCGGCGAGCTGAGTCAATCGAAGTTCAATTTTAAATTAATAAAGAAAATTACCACCAACCAATCAATAAATCAACCAAATGATGATAATTGAAATTTTACAATATTTTTTTTAATTAATGTATTTTCTGGCATAAATGCATTCAGTCAGAACCAGGCTCTATTTGGCTACCCGAATTTTCTATCCAGCAACAATATTGGCCTTTATAATTTCAAAATCGTCTGTTCAGTCACGATTGATGCCGGGTGCGGACAGCTAGTTTCAATATAAGATTCGGTAAAACAGATTGGTCGGGCAGTGAGGTGAAACTTGCGTGTCAATCAAACGAAGCAGTAATGAAAGTGCTGTGCATACTAGTTTTTGTTGCAATCCACGAGGTATCCAGTTGTACAACCAATACTGCTAATGGCAACGTGGTGCATAATCAGAATCAAACTTCGGTTGAACAGAAGTTGTCAAGAAAAAAAAGATTTTTGTTGTTTCCTCCAGGCGGTGCCGTTACGGTGAGCTCGAAATGCATTGAACAACTATTAAGTCTATTTGAACTAAACTTCTCTTTCGATACAGCTAAGCGCTGGCTTCAACAAATATTTCGATTTTTTCAAGGGCCGGAGTCAATATGAATTTGTAACCATGGGCATATCATACCCTCTCCCGGATTATTCGTTCCGAATAACGCAACACAAATTAGGCGAAGTATATTGGCCGGAGAGTGGACCGATTTTACCTCCCCCAACGCCGCCTACGACACCCAATCCTGTCTCACCGATAACATCACTGGATTACCCTCAGCATGACCACCACGAACACGACTTATCAGAAATGGAACTGCAAGCATATCTTAGTGATCATCCTGACGCGTGGGTACCTCCGGACCAATCCGATCGGTTCCCTCGCGATTCCTCCAAACCATACAAGCAACGAAGCACAATTCCGAAAAATGAGTGTGACAATCGGCGCTGCCAATACAATTTCCACGGAGGGACATCCGAGGGCGGTGTGATCGATGGCGTAGAAGACAGACACAATATCAACCAGCACCGTGATTGGGAACATTTCTATCACTACCGGGAACGGCGAGATTTGTATCATACCATTAAAAACGTGATTGGCGAAAGGTACGTAATTTTCTGTGACTTTCTATTGTGTGTGAGAGCCAGCCGTGAAGGTTACTTTCCAACTCAAATATTCAAGTGATGGCAGCAAAATGTTGTGTTAATATTTCGTGACCGATCTACACCAGGTATATGACATCATGAGTCTACGAGACTTTTATAAAAAGTTCGAATTTGGAGTAAAATGGTAGCCTTTCAGGTAGCCTGTCTTGAACGAGAAAGGCAAAGCCCAAATTTATCCCCCAGTGGTGATGATGCCTTTCTTGATTGAATATGATGAATTCGAATAAATGTTGTAAATGCAGTGCTGATTGCCTACATTTTGGCGGTTAAAAGATTTGTTGCAATTCTAGTACGCTGCTTATACGGTGATTATTTTTTTTTAACATTTCCAAGAACCCAAATCTGTCGTCACAATTTTTTACGGTCCTGAAAATTAAGTCGATTGTTCAACAAAAGTAAGCAAATGATTTATCATTGTTTTCTCCCCAATGCAAGTTATGGTTCGTATGACTCGTGATCTTGAAAAATTACTGAAAAAAGTACGTGGTTTCCAAAATGGCCGATTTCTGGCTTCTTTCCATAATCACCATAAAGGTTAATCAATTATGAGAGAAATGGGTTACTCCACGGCTAAAATGAATTATGATTCGATGTGTGAATGTAAACAGTGTTTTTGTTGATTGAAAAATAGAAATATAATTCAAACTGAGTGATTTGAAGAAAAACAAAAACAAAAGTGTTCAACTAGGAAATTCACTCTGTCGAATGCAGTTGCACTCGAATTGCTCAATTCCTTCTATATGAAACGCGTTTAAGAAACAAATCATTCATGGGCTACACACACAGACAGATATGCGCTCAGTTTCTCGAGCAGAGTCGATTGGTATATAACACTATGGGTCTCCGAGCCTCCTATCAAAATTTGACTTTTGGAGTGAAACTATAGCCTTCTGGTACAACTTTGTTGTACCAGAAAGGCAAAACCCAAATTTATCTCCCAGTGGTGATTATGTCTTTCGCGATTCAATATGTTGAATTCGAATTAGTATCGTAAATGCAACGTCAATTGCCTACATTTTGGCGGTTAAGGTGAAGGTGGATTGAGTACCAAAAACAAAACTTTGAAAGTATTGGTTCCTAAAAACATTTGATATACTGTATACTATTACATAGTATGGTGTTTCAAAAACTAACCCAGCTACGCCCATTTGATTCCGTCTCATGCTCCGAGTGTCCTCCTTTTCGGAGGACCTGAGCCGATTTGAACAAAAACTGACTGAGCGCAAGCCGTTTCAAACTTGTATGAAAACTAGTATGGGACACTGAAGCTTTCATTACACTGATTACAGTGCCACCCCCTAAGCGCCGGCGAAACGGGAACCTACATTCCAGAGTCTCCATTGAACGAAAACCGTACCTTAGGAAAGATCCATTAATTACGTAAACTAAAAGTTTAACATTTTATACTCCGCTCTCCCCCCACATCACACTTTTTGTATGAAGCATCTGAAAGTTCTGTATGGATCGTCAAACTTCAGCCGAACCACCCTCCCTCTCTAAACGATACGTTATGTATGGATGTTCCCTTAACCAATTGTTCCAACAATCGTTAATCGACCTTCCAACCTTGTCTTAGTTTTCGCGTAACTACCCACTCAAAATGCAACATAGCTGCTCCAGGTGCGAAAGATAACACTGGCTACATTGTTGAAGAAGCTTAATTATCATTCTCAGATTATCGTGACTAAAGATTCACAACCTCGATTAAAATCTACTCCCAACTATTGGAACGACCATTCAATATGCGTTGTCGGTTGAGTGAAAGCTCTTCATCCAGTCATATGGTCTCCCCCCTCGCTAGCGCCCAATGGCAAAGTGCCACAATCAGTGTGCGTGTGTAAAAACTAACCCCCACTGTCTGGCAGTGATGTCATAGAAGAAAGCTGTCTGTTAGAACAGTAAGATTTAATCCGGGAGTTAGAAAGTGCTAGCTCTACTGTTACCCTAGTGACCCATTTCAGAATGCCTGGTATTGCATGTCCATTCCGAGGTCACTCACTAACAGTAAGCCCTGCCTGATTATGCTACCGTTTATCAAATGGATAAAGGTGTCATAATTAAACTTCCGGATTCAACATAATTTATCTTGAATCTAGCGCGCATATAGTTCAGTTTATTATATTTTTATTGAATAAATGTTTCTTACCATGTAGTGATGAACTTTATTTAATTTTAAAATCACGTTAACAAAGATATAAAAAAAAGTTTCTTACCATTTTTATGTTGCCCACGCTCAATTACTTGTATATCTCCTGTTTTCACTCTATTCATTACTCATGTTTATTCATCCACTAATCCCAGGTTAATCCTCTGAAAAAGATTGCTTCAAAACATTATTTTATTTAGTTGAAGCTATTGATAATGACTTGACGTTTGCATTTAAACAATCATAATTTTACTTTATTTTTTGCCTTTCTCGTACAACTAAGTTGTACCGAAAGGCTATCATTTCACTCCAAAATCGAACTTTTGATAGAAGTCCCGGAGACCCATAGTGTTATATACCATTCGACTCAGCTCGATGAGCTGAACAAATGTCTGTCTGTCCGTGTGTGCGTGTGTGTATGTGTGTGCCTGTGTGTGTGCACAAAATGCCATAAAAACATTAGCCAAATTTTCACATAGAAACTCTTAATCGATTTTCTTGCAACAAGTTGCATCCGACAGAGACTAAAACGCTGTTGATCACTATTGAATTTCATAATAATTGCAAATTTCAAAAAATAGATAATATTAAAATAGTGATGAGACATAGTCACATAGAACAATAATGAGTTATGAAAAATGCCTTGCATCTATGAATATTTTATCCGTGGCTTCCCATTAAGAGTTTCATCGTACTATAAAGATGCTCGTGTTGCACGCATTTAGGCGTAAGAATGCTCTTCGTTCAGTTTCATAGTACTATGTACATAGTACTAAATTGTCCGAAAGTCAAAATTCGAACATAGGAAATTCGAGAAACTTTTGGCAGCGCCATCTGTCGTCTACTAGTGTAAATTTTCTATCATAACATTAGACGGTGTAACTGTTTTGCCTTTCTTGTACATCATCGAGGTGTAAGCGTAAAGGCTACATTTATTACCTTTTTACGCGAGAAAGGCGCCATCACCGCTAGGTGGATTAATCTGAGTTTTACTTCCAAATCTGTTTCAGATTCTTCCTCACTGCCAACTGTTTTGTAAATCTCTTCAGCCTACTTTCAGTTCTTCTCTATCCCTAGCCAAACTTAACCATTCTTTCTCTTTTGCATTTATCAATTTTTGAATCTTCCTTTAGTGTGTCATTCCATGTTTTGGCGGGCCTTCCTCTTTTCCTCTAACCGGTGTTACACATTTTCTGCGCTACTTTCAATGGATGCCCTCCATGCCCAATACTTAATTCTCATGCTGATATTCCATCCAGTAATTTGGATACTCTAATTCTTCCTTTCGGTCTCCCCTACAATATTTCAACATTTCTTTCAGTATCTGCACCTCGTATCTATTCATAGAACTCCTGTGTCTTTCGATCAATGCTGCTGTCTTGAGCCCGTATGTGATAATGGGGAATATTTTCAGTCTTATACATTCTCTGGGCTACCTTCCACTGTGGTTTGAATTTTCTTAAAAATTTGATAATTATTTTCCTGCTACCTGATTGCTTGCAACTTTTTCTTGTATCTTGCGGTCTATTTAATGTTTCTGTCAAATATGTATCTAGATATTTCAAATTGTCTCCTCATTGTTCATTTTAATCTTTTTAGGTATGTTCCTATCTGATTTTGGTTCCCAGATTTTCACTTTTTCTCGTTAAATTCTAGACCTACTTTTCTCAGCTCTTCTTTAAAAAAAAATTATTACTTTTTTGCGTCTTCTACTTTTTCCGCTTTCTTTAGTACATCGTCTGCGAAAACTACTATCACTGGTAATTCATCATTGTTGTCATCTAACATATTAATCCTATGCCATCTCTTTTTTGATTCCCTAAGAACTTTTTGTAGTATGAGGATGAATATATACGGGGCTAACGGGCATCCCTGTTTTATGCCTTTTGCTTTAATTTTTTCCTCCGTACAGACTCCGGTCCACAGTATGCAAGTATTTTCGGCATTTAGAGCTTGCATTACTCGGTTTGTGATGTGTTGCGGAACTAAAAGCTCTTTCAAATTTGTTGGTACCGTTGTCACATCTACAGTGAAGTGCCACAATCAGTGCCAAAATGTAAAATTCAGCCTCTCCATACCAACACTTATACAAACCTGGATCGAACTGTGCAGTGTGCATGGTAAGCCCCGGTAATAGACAAAACGTGGTGGAGCAAAGCAAAATCAATTTTTTTAACCACCCTAATTATTAGTTAGCCACCATTAGCTGCCACCGGCATGGGTGTTTACAGTCTTTCCGCGTTAAGTTTTCAACTTGTTTTTGTCGGCAAAAAAACAGCAGTTTATATTAAGTTTTTGCATCAAACAAGTGACTGATTTCAAAAAGTGAAAATAGATCTCCATCTGATCAACATTTCTGGCTACTCTGGTCAGGGTAAGTTTGCAAAAATTTGTATTTACAATGCCCTTTGCGAAGAAGTGAAGTGCAGTGATAAAACAACCAAATCGCGATGAGCTTCTAAATTGGCACGAAACTGCTGATTTCTGCAATAATGCGAGCCGAAGTACGTAGGACTCGTTGAAGAAATATGTTCACGGGCATCAATTCAATATAGGTACGATGCACACTGCACAGGTTAGTAATTTGAATATTAAACTTTCGTTAGACACTATTAGATGCATTCGAATATTGGTGGGAGAGGGGAGGTGCGGTTGACTGCCATCGTGGCACTCTTGCAACTATGTCCTTAATTGAGCGAGAAAATTTATCTCAAACCCATACCAATACACCCTGGTATCAGTCATTGGAGCCTGGATGCTGCGGATAGAGAAAAGATATTTTAGTTACTACCCCATAAAACATTTGACAGATGGGAAATTTCCTGATACACCGACGAAGTCGGTGCCGACGAAACCAACCGATTTTATCACCGACGAAATCAGGTGTCGATGAAAACAACTGTTTATATCATCGACGAAATCGAGTCAACCAAAGTGTCGACGAAACCAACTGTTTTTTCACCGACATAATCGGGTATTGTGAAAATCAACCTTCACGAATGCCAACTAAATCTGGTGTCGACCAAATCATTGGTATGGATAATATATTTAGTGGGTGGCTCTTAGACATTATTTAGATCGACGTATCAAACGATGGATCAAGTAATGTTTATATAGACGATTTAATCGGGATATTGGTTGATAGATAACAATTGCTTAGAGTTTAGTTTACTTATGAAGCAGTTGTTATTATTGCACCAAGTATTATTTTAAAAATAGGTAAAGTGTGAATATCTTTCACGTAAGTTTCAAAACTTAGTGCAGTGCGATGGCAAGTATGAGTGTTTTCGGCACTTATTTAACTCACAAGTTTCGACGGGAAATCTTGTTTCCCAAAATTAGCCGGAGCGGACAATGGACTCAGAGGACATGGCCAAAATACATCCTGTTATATTATTTTAGTGGGAAAGTTGGTAGGTATACCAATTACCATATCATATACAAAAAACGCGCTCAAAAGTCTCGACAATTTTTGGTTACTTAACTTTAACTGATTTGCTCACTGCAGGTTGCATTCGATTAGGAATCTTATAACATTGTTTCCTACGGTAAATTGGCCGCATCAGACTACGGGCTCTGAAGCTATGGCTTGTCGTGTCCGGAGGAGACGGCTGCATCCGAATCAGCCATCTCCAGCTGCTGCTCGATCCCCCGAGAGGGTATCCCTGATAGGGTAAACAATCATTCTGTCGAGAGGGTATCCCTGGTAGGGTAAACAATCTGCTACTACCACATGGCTATAATCTCGGCTATAATACGATTTTCGATTCTATAAACTCATAGAAAAGTCTCTGCCAGATTATGGGGGCTGAATGGAACAATTTTGGAAGCCATTCGATTTTCAGACAAGAATCAATCTGTAAGTTAATTTTTTTTTTCAAAAATAGTATTTCGAATTGTCGTGTGTATTCGTCTTTAATGTTTATATTAATAAATCTACTTTGCGTTTATTTTCCGTCGGCCGTGCGAAAGATAATCATCGACGTCAGGAAAATGACTATCATCTCTGGATCCGACAAATCGTACACTTCAACACAAGGACCGGGACTAATGCCAACGGCGCGGAGTAGAATCCAGACATACTGGGAGCAGTGACAGGAAATGTCATATCGATGTCATGGGACCAACTTGCTAATAACTTTTCTCACAAGTCATTTTCAATTATGTCCTTCATATAAACATGTAGCCCTCAAATGACCCGAAAACCTTTTCCAACAGGTAATTTCTCTAAACATGATATTGGCGGCGTGAGAGCCGAATTAGTGTCAGATGACATTACTGCCCATGATCGCATATTTGTAACATTTGCATTTTTTTTCGATTTTGATTTTATTTTATAAATCGTTCCAAAATTGTTGGATCTTTAAGCAAGGCCAGATGAAATCAGGAGGTTTGTTCTGAAAAACTTGAAAAAACTACCAAGTTGTTTTGTAACATCGAGCAAAATGACCGCATAACTGTAACACTGGAGAATTCTGTCGCCTGCATGCCTTGTGTATCGAACAAAAATTAACGCAATAAATTCGTACTCAAATAACAAGTAATGTCAATGTTGCTACCAAATAATTCGAAAGTTTTTATATAACTTTTAGCAATTTTTAGAAAATTATTGGGATTTCCATACTTATGCGTATCACAAACATTATCCTCCCACTTCTCCCATGCCTACTTTTGTCGATTGTTACAAATATGCGATCATGGGCAGATTAATGTCTTGACATTTTGTGACATTTTAATCTCGCTCTCATGGCTCACACTTTGTATTTAGAACAATGATCTGTCCAACAAGGTTCTAGGACCCTTTAAGTACTACATGTTAATCAAAAAATCCGAACTGTAAATGAATTTTGGAAAAAGTTATTACGAAATTAGTAATAGCAATGCCATGACATTTTTTTGACATTTCCCATCACTGACTGGGAGGTGAAACAGTCCATGCACCAAGCCCTGCACTCTCCAGTAAAACTCAACTACCGGCGCTGTCGTTTAAAATCAATCTATTGAACTCGCTATTAAATAAAAATAAATCACCCTATTTCATCGGATTGTGTTTGTTTTCCGTTTAAATCATCCGATTTATTACTTATTTTATTAGATCAAAAACAACCGATTTCATCAGCCGATTTCGTCGGCTACATTTTATTATTTATTTAAATCAACATTTATTTATCTACATAATCTTTATAATCGCATAAATAACCACATAACAGTTTTCAAAGCTTACGCAACTATGTACTATTTTCTAACACAATAAAATAAGTAATTTCATACCAAAGTACTATTGGGAATTGAAGTGAATGCGCATATTTCGTTTGAAAGAGACAAATGTCGTTTCGCTTCTATGATTACGAGGTAATTCGTTCCAAATTTTGACAGCACGGGCACGAAAAGAATCTCTCAAATTATTAGAAAGGGCTCTTGGAACAATAAGTAGTAATGCTCGAGAAGAGCGGGCAACCTTGAAGAAGTTTCGGAGGTAAATTGGGGGGTCATTTATAATTTTATATGTTTGGATGCATGTTCTTAGCTTAAGATGATTCACAAAATCACAACCAAGTAAAGACTTCTTATAGGCAGATATATGGTCATATTTTTTTAGATTGTATGCGTATCTTACAACTGCATTGAAAGCCTGGTTTAGTTTTTTGAGATTTGCCTTTGATACAAGACCAAACAATATGTCTCCATAATCGAATAGAGGTAAAAGTGACTTGGCGAGTTGAATCCTGATGTGTTGAGGAGTACAATGCCGCAGCAAAAGTGGGGGTGGAAGGCGTTGTAGACTTTATTGGAAACAGCGTTTGTCTGGTTTGTCCAATTTAAATTTGAATCTATAAGAATGCCAAGATTTTTAACCACATTAGAATACGTGATGAAATCGTTTCCAACTTTAATCAGAGGAACAAAAGGTAAGGTTGCACGTTTAGTGTGAAAAATTATTGTCTGTGTTTTTTCACGTTAAGAATCAGTCCATTCTGTTCACACCACACTAAGATAATTTGAACATCTTAGTTCATCCGACAAACGATTTCAGATGCGGTGCTAGGTTCTCCGGAGATGTACATACATTTTTAAATATTTAAATTTTTTTCATTTTCTAGAAAAACTAATCACGATTTAATTGCGTTGAAACAATCTTTTTTTGTTTATTTTGTTTTCATCGTTGCATTAGAGATCCATTTGAGACAATAAATTAATCTATTCACACCATTTACCGGATGTTGAAAATGGAAATTTCTACCTGTGCCCTTTCAAATATCGTATTTCATAGAATACTTGGATTCAGAATTTATAACTTCAATAAAACAAAACTTTCCGAACAAATTAAGCAAACCGGCGTGAACACGTGAACGTGAACATAAACTACTTTGACTAATCCTCATTGAAAACGCGACGTTTCACATTAACCCTTTTATTTTGGGTAAGCGACCCCAAGATACAAAGTGTTAATGTGAAACATCGCGTTTTCCTTTCAAATTATGAAAAATATTATTTTTGTTTCAAATTCAAATGAATGGTTTTGCAGCGCGAGCTTTGATTTAAAATTTCCATATTGACTAATGAATAAAAATTTAAAAAAAAACTTCTGGAGGCGGATAGAAAAGCTGGCGGGCCGATTATGAGGTTATTTTTTACATGCCGCGGGCCACAGAAAATGGAGCAGAGGGCCGCATCCGGCCCGCGGGCCGTACGTTGGACAGCCCTGGTCTACCACATCAATTTCTTCATTGTTTATTTTGATATTTTTCGGTGTGTTCCTATCTGATTTTGGTTCCCTGATCATCACTTGACTCTTTTTCTCGATAATTTCTGGATCTACTTTTCTCAGCTCTTCTTTAAAAAAAATTATTACTTTTTTGCGTCTTCTACTTTTTCCGCTTTTATTAGTACATCGTCTGTGAAAACTACTATCACTGGTAATTTATCATTGTTGTCATCTAACATATCAATCCTACGGCATCTCTTTTTGCCTTTCTCGTACAACAAAGTTGTACCAGAAGGCTATAATTTCACTCCAAAAGTGTGTATGTGTGTAGCCCATAAATATTTTTTTTTGTTAAACGCGTGATTGACAGATACGAGTGCAACTGGTTTCATTTGACGGAGCAAATTTCCTAGTTGGACACTATTGTTTTTGTTTTTTAATAAATCAAGCAGTTTGGATAATATTTTCATTTTTTAATCAACAAAAACACAAATGTACATTGAATCATTAATCATTTTAGCCGGGGCGCAACCCAGGGTAACCCACGGTAAGTAATTTCTAAGCAACGTACTAGAATTGCACCAAATCTTTTTACCGCCGAAATGTAGGCAATAAGCACTGCATTTACAACATTAATTCGAATTCAACATATTGAATCGAGAAAGGCATCATCACCACCGGTGGATAAATTTGGGGTTTTGATTCCCTAAGAACTTTTTGTAGTATGAGGGTGAATATATACGGGGATAACGGGCATCCCTGTTTTATGCCTTTTGCTTTAATTTTTTACTCCGTACAGACTCCTTTCCACAGTATGCAAGTATTTTCGGCATTTAGAGCTTGCATTACTCGGTTTATGATGTGTTGCGGAACTAAAAGCTCTTTCAAAATTGTTGGTACCGTTGCCTCTCCATATCAACTCTCATACAAACCTGAAACGACCTGTGTGGTGTGCACGGTAAGCCCCGGTAATAGACAAAACGTGGTGGAGCAAAGCAAAATCAATTTTTTGAACTACCCTAATTATTAGTTAGCCACCATTAGCTGCCACCGGCATGGGTGTTTACATTCATTCCGCGTTCAGTTTTCCACTTGTTTTTATCGGGCAAAAACAGCAGTTTATATTAAGTTTTTGCATCAAACAAGTGACTGATTTCAAAAAGTGAAGATAGATCTCAACATTTCTGGCTACTCCGGTCCGGATAGTGTGCGAAAATTTGTTTTTACAATGCCCTTTACGAAGAAGTAAAGTGCAGTGATAAAACCACCAAATCGCGATGAGCTTTTAAATTGGCACGAAACTGCTGATTTCTGGAATAATGCGAGCCGAACTACGTAGGACTCGTGGAAGAAATATGCTCACGGGCATAGTCATTCAATATATGATGCACACCACACAGGTTATTCAAATTACATATTAAACTTTCGTTAGACACTATTAGATGCATTCGAATGTTGGTGGGAGATGGGTAGGGGAGGCGCGTGTTGACCAGTTAAAGGTCCGATGCCATTTTGACTGCCATCGTGGCACTCTTCCAACTATGTCCTTAACTGAACGAGCAAATTTATCTCAAACCCATACCAAAAGATCCTGGTATCAATCATTGGAGCAAAAGGGCCCTTCGGGATTTGGACACGGAAAATCCGATTCATTTTTTCACTATTTATTACTCACTGCTGTTAAACATTGCGGTTCCGTAAGACTCTCGGTGGCTGTAATAGTGACCAAAATTCGACCAATCGCAATGCTGATTTCCAACGATCTTACGTACCAGCTGTCACATTTAATTGATACAATATTGCACGTCAAAATGATACCAAGCTTGCCGCCTTTTCCAGCACGTGGTATCTGTTATTGTTTATTTTTCATGCACTATGGACCTAAAGAGGTAAGAAACGAATTGTGCAGAATACATTTTCGTTTGTTCAAGCAACCTGTTACCGAACTGTAATAGGGTATTTTTGGGGATTTCAACTGGATTAGTTGCTAATTTTCAGGATTTTCGGCTTTCAGTCACATGAAAATGTTGATAATTTCAAATCATTGCCAACGTTTCGATCCGGGGGTTTGGATCTTCATCAGGGCTCGAGATTAATCAACCTGTCTATTGAAGTGTGGGTCACACGATGGACTGTCAGGTGGGTTGGGGTAAACTGCACTAGGTTCATTTGTCCCAGCACCATAAACAAGATGGGTGGGTGGTGAAGAACAGGATGGGCACTACACAGTAAGTCACTACGATACACTTCTACCATGACCAGCTGTTGCCAGTTGCTGAACTATAAACCCCCGGATCGAAACGTTGGCAATGATTTGAAATAGGGTAGATGTACCAGTCGTGGTTAAATATAGCACCAGTTGTCACACTAGTGCATTATACACTAAGTAGCACATCATATCACCACAAAATATATTCTGATCAGTGAACCATATATGAAATGAACCATAAAGTGAACTCCTTAACCGTGCGGTAAGACGCGCGGCTACAAAGCAAGACCATGCTGAGGGTGGCTGGGTTCGATTCCCGGTGCCGGTCTAGGCACTTTTCGGATTGGATATTGTCTCGACTTCTTCTTTCTTCCTTCTTAATTCTCCTTACTTCCTTCTCCCTTCTTCATTCTTTCGTCTTCCTTCTCCCTTCTACCTTCTTCCTTCTTCATTCTTCCTTCTTCTTCTTTTTTCTTCTTTCTTCTATCTTCTGCCTTCCTTCGCCCTTCTTCTTTTTCCGCCTTTCTCTTTTCTCATTTCTTCTTTCTTCTTTCTTTTTTCTCCTTCTTTCACCTTTTTATTCTTCTTTCTTCTTCCTTTTTCAGAATTCTTTTTTCCTTCATTCTTCTTCCTTCTTCAGTTTCCCTTCTTCATTCTTCCTTCTTCTTTCTTCCTTCTTCCATATTCCTTCTTCCATCTTCCTTCTTCCTTCTTCCTTCTTCCTTCTTCCTTCTTCCTTCTTCCTTCTTCCTTCTTCCTTCTTCCTTCTTCCTTCTTCCTTCTTTCCTCTTCCTTCTTTCTTCTTCCTTCTTCCTTCTTCCTTCTTCCTTCTTCCTTCTTCCTTCTTTCTTCTTCCTTCTTCCTTCTTCCTCCTTCCTTCTACCTTCTTCCTTCTTCCTTCTTCCTTCTTCCTTCTTCCTCCTTCCTTCTTCCTTTTTCCTTTTTCCTTCTTCCTTCTTCCTTCTTCCTCCTTCTCTCTTCCTTCTTTCTTCTTCCTTCTTCCTTCTTCCATCTTCTTTCTTCCTTCTTCCTTCTTCCTTCTTTCTTCTTCCTCCTTCCTTCTTTCTTCTTTCTTCTTCCTTCTTCCTTCTTCCTTCTTCCTTCTTTCTCCTTCCTTCTTCCTTCTTCCTTCTTCCTTCTTCTTTCTTCTTTCTTCCTTCTTCCTTCTTCCTTCTTCCTTCTTACGTCTTCCTTTTTCCTTCCTCCTTCTTCCTTCTTCCTTCTTCGCTCTTCCTTCTTCCTGCTTGCTTCTTGCATCTTCCTTCTTCCTTCTTCATTCTTTCTTCTTCCTTCTTCTTTCTTCAGTTTTCCTTCTTCAGTCTTCCTTCTTCCCTTTTCCCTCTTCCCTCTTCCTTCTTCCTTCTTCCTTATTCCTTCTTCCTCCTTCTTTCTTCCTTCTTCCTTCTTCCTTCTTCCTTCTTCCTTCTTCCTTCTTCCTTCCTCCTTCTTACGTCTTCCTTTTTCCTTCCTCCTTCTTCCTTCTTCCTTCCATTCTTTCTTCTTCGCTCTTCCTTCTTCCTGCTTGCTTCTTGCATCTTCCTTCTTCCTTCTTCCTTCTTCATTTTTTCTTCTTCCTTCTTCCTTCTTCTTTGTTCAGTCTTCCTTCTTCAGTCTTTCTTTTTCTCTTTTTCCGCTTCCCTCTTCCTTCTTCATACTTCCTTCTTCTTTCTTCCTTCTTCCTTCTTGCTTCTTCCTACTTCCTTATTTCTTCTTCATTCGTCCTTCTCCCTGCTTCCTTATTCCTTCTTCTCTCTCCCTTCTTCTTCCTTCTTTCTCTTTCCTTCTTCCTTCTTCAGTCTTCCTTATTCTTTCTTCCTGCTTCCTTCTTTCTTCTACCTTCTTCCTTCTTTTTTCTTCCTCATTCATTCTTCCTCCTTCCTTATTGCTACTTCCAGCTCTTCTTTCTTCCTTTTTCCCTTTTTCTTCTTCCTTTTTTCCCTCTTCATACTTCCTTCTTACTTCTTCTGTCTTCCTCTCCCTTCTTCTTTTTTCTTTCTTTTATAATAAGGAAACGTATTTCAATTTTTCGGCCAAACTGCATTCGGCCAAATGGCGTTCGGTCAAATGACCCAAAACCGCATGAACGAAATATCTCTGCACTGTGTGTGGCAGCTGGATTTAACTACCATGAGGGAGCTACCACGGCGATGCGATGTTCGCCGTTAACCCACACTGAGTAATCCTAGCTAAGGGGTATTTTAAGAAAACCAAAAGATTTTTTTCAAATCTGGATTTCTTTGATTTTTTTTATTTCAAAAGTTTATTACATGAGGCCAAAAGAAAGGAGAAACGACGATTATCCGGATGACTACACAGAACCAATTTGGAAGTGATTGTCCCGAAAGCACAGAGAAACAGACGTCTCCTTCAACATATGTTCCATTGTTCACCTTTCTAACGGTGGATTCAAGTTTTTGTAGGTGGTTGTTCGGCCACCGATGGTGCTTCCATCGATTTTACTTGTGTTTGACGTGGGGGCCCGGGGCCACGGGCCACAGCCCCCCACCCCCCTCTAAATCCAGCCCTGGCCGCAGCTCTTGGTGCTTCCAACGGTGAATATCGACGTGTGGGTCCCAGAACCGTTGCCGTTGAAGCCTAACATGCCCGCAAGCAAAGTTTACCGCTCAACGAAGAAGCTTTCATGGTCAGACCCATCTAGTTATTAAGTTTCCTAGAAATAAGATCTAAAACCTTTATACTATCAAGACAGTTAGTGTTGACGTCAACTGAAGATCAGAATAGGCAAAATTTGAGGATTTGAATTGCTAAAAATATGAACCATGGTACCATCAACAAAAAAGATCTTCTTTTTTAACTGATTCGAGTTGACGTTTTCTCTTGGAGTAGTTTGAGTCGGTTCCGATTTTATTTCCCCGCCTAAATTATATCAATCTCCGCTCATTCGGGTTTGAATTCAGGAAATAAAAGGATTTTGAGTTGGTTGGATTGCATGGTTGGAAAGTCAGGTGTTGAGGTCGGTGTTTGAAACTCATATCAACCCGCCCGAATAGATTGAGTCTTAGCCGCGCAATCCTAAATGCCTCAGCAGCCTCTCCCCTGGAGAGTGGCGCTAAAGCTGCTGTTTGTCTAGACTCTAGAGGAATAAAGCATTTGTTTCACGTTTTAAAAGACAGGATCACCGTCTTCGACCAAGGGTTGTACAGACTGAACACCTTTTCCATATCATTGAACATGTATTCATCTTATCGCCAAATAAAGAAATACAGTATCAATTTCGTTGCTTCTTATTGTTAACATGTGTGCCACCCTTGTTGCATCCTGGGGGCGATTTAAATATGTCGTCAACCACTTTTTGATATTTCTAGATCTACCCTCCCCTCTATAGATCTTGCTGACGTTTGATCATCTTTCTCTTGTACGCGCACAAAGTGGATAGGATTTGTTTTCATCGGGAAACGCTTCGGCAGCAGCCCGGTGGCATCCCTATCTCACACAATAGGTTTGTTTTGCAGCCAACATTGCGCGACCGTATCCCACTGACAGTTCTGTATCCTAATGGGAATCAAATGTGATGTTTGTAAACAAAACACATACTATCATGAATTTTACACTGAGATGTTGGCTGCAAAAACATGGCGTCGTGCCACCCACCTGTTCGGCAGCGTTTCCCGTTGAAAACAAATCCTACTCCCTCCGTGCGCGTGCAAGAGAAAGATAATTAACGCCAGCAAGCCACGCTTATTTGAATACCTACAAGCTCCCCAGAATTCTTAAAGAAGCGATTTACCCACATTATTAGAGGAGGAATTTTCCAGAGTTCTTGGAAGAGTAATTTACCAGTAATTTACCAGAATTTACTGGTGGAAGAGTTTCCCTGAATCTTTGTAATGGAACAACCTAGATTTATTGGGAAAAAAATCCGGGAGTAGAAATATCCCAGAAGGGGTTTCCTGAAAATGGTACAAGAAGGATTTCCTGTTTTGGTACTAGTTATATAAAAAGGAATTCACTATTGTGTTTCTAGCTATTTTGTGTGACTGCACAATGGTGGTTCTGCCATTACCAGAAATTACTAATTTGTACAATCGCACCCTGTGATGGCACATTACATCATCCTACATCTTGAACGTTAGGATTGTCGTGAGTATAATCCTCAACTACATAGCCGTGAATCGCATATCTGTCCCATCTTTGCTGGGTTTCCTATTCATATGGGACAAATATGCGATTCACGGCAGTACAGCACCTGTGCTCTTATCAATTTGCATGGGAAATGCTAGAGAAAAGAAGATGCCAGCTTTTGCCCACTGAAAACCGATGAATTCGCCTGCACAAAATCGTTCAAAGAGTCCTCAAAAATTAATTCTATGAATTTTATTTTGCAAAACTATTCTATTTTTTCCACAATTGTTAATGGCGGCTTTCACTTGTGTAGAATTGACCATTCCCGTCAAAAATTGTATCTTGTTTTATTGTTTTATCTCAGTCGATTCTTTGGCTTATTTAAGGTCAACTTTCCCCAAGAACCCATATTTTTGGAAGCCTCTAACTATTTCAAAAATCGAAAACAAAAACCGAAAAAGTGCTCCACGTGTGAACCGGTCTGAAAAATTCACCCGATGCTCGTCAAAAATCGGGCCAATCCACCAAACATTGGAAGCTGAAGAAGAGCTTGTTTCGTGGCAAATTCATCAAAGTTTTGAAATTTTTACCTATGAAAATTTTCCCAAGGGGGGAATTGATTTTTTTGTTTTTGATGCCAAATGACTTTAAAATGCATGAAACGTCGAGATCTGATGTTATTTTAAAAAAAATGTTTTGAAGAAAATTTATTTTTTCTCTTAGAACATTTTTGTGACGAAAATTTTTTCATCGAATTTCAACACCGGACTTTTTCGTAGCCAAAGATATCCCCCTATGCAAAATTTGAGCTAAATCGGACATGATTTAAGGGTGCTCAATATTAATCAAATTTTGTTTTTCTCACAAGGGGGAAATAATTTTTTTGTTTTATGATGCCAAAGGACTCAAAATGCGTGAAACTTTGAGAATTAGTTTTTTGAAAATAAATCGACTGTTTTGGGACTTCGAAAAAAATCTTAAGGCGTAAACAATTTTTCATCGAATTTAAAAACCGGACGTTACGCAAACATTTCCTAAGCACTGAAATATGCCCCTATGCAAAATTTGAGCTCCATCAGACATGATTTAGGGGTGCTCAAAATCTTGCTATCAAAGTTTTGAAGTCGCAAAAATGTTGTAAAAGAAAAAATCGAATTTTCTTTTAAAAATTCAGAAGGGTTATGTACAAGACACAACCGCCCAACGTAAACTACGTAAGGCAGTTTAGTTCATTGAGGATTGTAGTGCCATCATGCATGAATATTTTCAGAAAATTCATTTGATTACTTATGTCACTGGTTTCGAACAAAACTAGCGTATCTTATTATATGAAAAGATACGACAATTGTTTAAAAAAAATACTATGAAAACCCAAATTCATTCCACAGTGGTAATGATGTCTTCCTTGGATCTAAGCATAAGCGGTATTTCGAAAAATTTCGTTTCAAGTCGTTCGAAACGAAATTTCGCGGAATTTGAGCATGTCGAAATCTGATTTTTTGATTTCGTTTCGTTTCGCTAATTTACATAAATTTCGCCATCAAAAACTAACTTTTAACGAAATTTAACGGAATTACGCGGAATTTCTAAATTAATTTAAACTAAAGCCTGTCCACGTTAAATTTCGGACACCCATCAGAAAACGCGATTTCTTAAAATTTTCACAAACCACCGAGAAGATCAATTTACATGACAGATGAATCTCTCCGCTTTACGTGATGCTTTCAGCATGTTTTCATTCTCGTCCAAATTGATAAAATGGCTAAAAATCAATTAGACATTGTCTAAGTGTCCGAAATTTAACGTGGACAGGCTTTAATATCGTACTCCAAATTACTCAAAATTTCGGCTGCGCCGCTGTAAAAAACATAGAGGCTATTCAGAAAAATATATTAGGCTCTTTTAGTGGAATGTATTCAACCGTCTAAGACAAATTAAGTCATTCCGAGTCGAGTCGTGCTAAGAATTAGTTATACTGATAACTTTGTCTAGCAGGCAAAGTCGTGGATTCCAAGCGCCCTTGACGAAGTCTTTTCTGGGCGCCTCTTCGCTTCCACTTAGACCTTAAACCAGGTTTGAGCATATGAGTAAGCATCCTTCAAGAGTTAAGCGAGCATGAAGAAGGCTCTAAGGAAAACAAAAGGTGCAACATTTCACATTCAAACTACAATTTAAATCTCACCGAAAGTAAGAATAAGCTTTTTAGAGGATTGAAGATTCTCCATATAACTTATCTGTGATATAACAGTCAATATTCAGCAAATTAAGCAGCAGCAATATACATACAGTCCTTAAGACGGTTAAAAATTTTGTCATATTGTTTGACTATTTTCAAAATATATTTGTAGCATTACAGCGTCATGGATATTTCTGGAGCTTCAATGGAATTTGCCAAAGACCAGAGCTGATTGAAAAATCAGTAGAATTGCTGAAAGTAAAGACTCATGATTGCCTTCAGGTTCAGCTCATATTGTCCAAAGCAGCTGTTTTTTGCACTCAAGGCCCAAGGAAATTTGGGCAAAGAAAACAGCTTTCTTAATGATTCACCTCCGGCTGTGTGTCGTCTGTCTCATTCCGTCCTTCGGAAAATCGTGATTGGTTAGTGCAACACCGGGCAATATCACAAACTTCTTCTTCTTCTTATTGGCATTACATCCCCACACTGGGACAGAGCCGCCTCACAGCTTAGTGTTCATAGTGCTAAGGAGGGCCCCTCAATATCACAAACACTCATTCAAAAAAAAAAAAACACTCATTCAAAAAATACGGATTTATGTAGTGGTTTGTTGCCAACCTTCATTCCCCCTTTATGGGGAACAAAGATTGGCATCAAACCACTACACAGTTACGCCCTATGATCCTAAGCGCGAGATATACAAATGTCAGATGGTTAGCCACCTCCGAAGTGAATCGGTCGATGATCGGATTCGCTATCGAACTTCTGATAGCTCGTGCTGATTGTATTGCGGATACATTTTGCTCATCTATAGGACGATGCCCCTTAAATTTGTTTGCCCAAAAATAATATTTTGAGAGGACAACAAAAATTTTCGTGTAATTTTGAGGATTTTCAAAAGATTCTTTAATCAATCCGAGTAGTTTTGTGATGTTTTTCATTTTATTTTTTTTTTTCATTATCCCCCGCTACTTCCACCCACCCACGACCTTGCGGAGACCAGTAGGATATAATATAATTTAAATATTTGTAAAGGCCTTATTGGACTTCGAAAATATAATTTAATTTGCTTACATAAGCAATTCAACAAAAATTCCGCGGAAAAAAAATTAAAATTTCGTTTCGTTTCGAAAAATTTCGAATTGAATGGACCATGATTTCGTATCGTTTCGAGGTCTCGAAAATAAATTTATATTTCGTTTCGTTTCGTTTCGAATTAACATAAACATTTTAAATTTCGTTTCGTTTCGTTTCGCCAGAAAAAAGTGTATTATCGCATACCCTTACTTGGATTCGAATTGCCTACATTTGGGTTTTGAAGCATTTGATGAAATATTTTTATTATTCAGAAACATTCCAAACATTCCAAGCTAAAAGGTGATAGCTCTATTGTAACTCATGTAGCCCATTTCAAGAACGTATGCGTTCCGAAGCTTTAGTCGTGTACAATAAGTACCGCATGATTGCACCTAAGTATTATAAAAATAAAGTGCATTCACACTTCCTGAATCATAGTTAAATCCTTCTGATTCAGGCGCGCATTTAATTGGACAAAATATTATTAGGCCGATGTAAATATTTTTCTAAAATACGTATCCACCCCCCCACCCCTCGGATTTTTTGCTCAAAAATAGCAATTTGAGGAGCAACAAAAAAAATTTCCATTGTGAACTTTCAAAACATTCTTTAACAAATCCGAGGAGTTTATTTTTTTTCCATTTTAATATTTATCTTTTACTAGCAGACCCGACGAACTTTGTTTCGTGTAAAATTGATTTATTCTCTGATTAGTTCTCGAAATTTTTGGTTCATTTGTATGGAAGCCCCCCTTTCCGGGGAGGCGTTGCAAACCATCACAGAAACATATCTTCCCTTTCAAAACCTCCACATGCCAGATTTGGTTCCATTTGCTTGATCTCGAGTTATGATGAAATTGGTGTTTCATTTGTATAGGAGTCAGGTTCCAAAGAGGAGATGGTTCTCGAACCATCTTAAGAACCTTCCCCGGTCCCAAAAACCTCTGCATTCAAATTTTTACGCCACTCGATTCAGTAGAAGAAAAAGAAGATTACCCCCTTGGAGACGAGCCAGCCTCGAGCTGCAAGTCTCTTAAATAAAGACAAAAAAGATTACCTTCCCCCTTGACTTTGCGGAGACCAGTAGACTTTGACCCTGCGTAGACCATAATTTTAATAAATATGTGTAACGGCCTTTAATAATTTTGCTCAACATTTTTCCAAAGTCGTTTTTAATATAAACATGTTTGTGCAATTACATTGCGATGATTGCATTACGAGCAAGGGTATTGGCATTGATAACAAATGATCGTCTCATGCCTGCATAAACATGCCCCAATCTGCATCACTTTTTATACACCATGCACTACATTACGCATTTTTGTTACATTTGTTTCGACCGCGGTCACTGCTCCGGCTCCATTGTTCTACTTTTTGTGCGAAACACCGCACAAAGCAGAGTCCAAAAGCCAACCGCACTGAACGGCGACGGCCGAAACGAGACTCTTGCGGACAAGAAAAGAGAGTGCTGCCAAAATGATCCGATACCCTATTTTAACGTTCATAACCCAAAGTTTCAATATAACTGACAAATTGGTAGAGAATTTCCGAGTCGATTGATATATAAATCTCAAAAATCCATCGGAAGATAAAGGCGCTATTAAGGCCCAAATTACCGTAATCCAGTCATTGACAAGAAAACCAGCCACGTGCTTATACCACCCCCAGGAAAAAATCCGCCCACCGAGGAGAAAATGCATTCCCCAGCTGAATCGGGGAAGCATTCTCGTGTTAAAACTACATCAACACATAGTGGTGACTTCAATACATCCGTGGGATGCTTCATTTGGATGAATTTCGTAATATTATTTGAAAAAACTGCATTTTGCAGAAAATATTGCAAAGTTGAAAAAATATTTTTCCAGGAGGGGAAACCGTCGATTTACTCTCACGCTCTCTTATACTTTGCAGATACTCGAAAATCATCGTTCAGTGTTGCGTGTTGATTTGTTCTATATATTATGCTTGTTTTCTCGAATATTTACGTAAACATCAAGCAATAATCTTTGAAAATGTTGCTTTTCATGCTATATATTGACACTAAATATTGGATTTGAGCTAGAACTGTGAAAACGCAAGCATTCATAAGCAACGCAGGTTATTTATTTTTTCATAATTCAAGTGTTGATAATGTAGTGCTGCTAAAACGGCATCACTTTTCATGTACACAGAGAGAAGACCGATCATATGGTCATGTAAACAATCCATTGAATCTTGACGAACACTTGAGAAGGTAGTCAACTGCATCGTGATTTTACATTCATGTAAAATGCATGTAGAAAATTGTGTAATTAGGAGAAGGGTGCACATCAAATCAATCTCAGATGCATTTTTGAGGTTGTTTATGCATATCGCCATAATCGATGCGCTGTACAGGTATTGAGAAGGACGTTAATATTTTGTGGAAATATATAGAGTTTGATACCTTATGAAATGTTTGTGTACTTTGTTCAAAATCAGATCTGAGCGAATGAGTAGGCTCTCCGCAAAAAAAAGAAGCGAACAGCAAGAAAAAGAAGTCGATTTGCTGTATGACATTTGAACCTTAAAGCTCAAAATCCTACATGATTTCGTGACAGTCTCGAATTTGGAAATTTTCATTTGTCACCCTGTATCCGAATCATTCCTTTAGACGTAGTTTACGTCAAAAATGTTTTTAAATAACATCAGATCTCATGCATTTTTAAGCCATTTCGCATCAAAAACTTATGTTTTCTTATTTTGGGTTTTATAGTTATCCAATTGACGGTCAGAAATTATATTAATTACCCAGTTACAACTCGAACGTATCGAATCGTCAGCACATAGAGCTCTATCCAGCCACAAACCAAGAATGATGCTTTTATCGATCACAACATAAAACATGATCTGTACCCCAGACGAAAATACCATGAACTGTTTGACGATACAAATACGTGTATGCTTTTTCTAGGTTCTTGAATAATTTTAACGCGAATCCATGCACTACTGCAGCGTTGGCGACATTATTATAAACAAAATCTTTATAACGTTATAACATTTGCACGCAACAATCACAAATCCAACGAAAACAACGTCCGGTTGCTGCTACTTCACCATTTCAGAACGATAAGCCTTCATTCTGATACGGATAAGCCACATATACAAAGCGTCGCACTCATTGATTCCATAGTCCACAATGGGAACCAGACGCAGACGGAAAACGCAAATGCTTACAGTAATCTTTTCAACGGATGGATCTCACCTGTGTTTCCAAATGTGGCGCCTTCTTCATTTTTGACGTCATTAACTTGTACACCAAAGCAAACCACTTTTTTACCACATAACTAGTTCACTTGCTCCCACCGTATCACACCGTTAAAATGTTGAACATTTTATCTGAAAGATGTAGCATTCGCGGAAAAATGGTGGCGTAGGCCGAAACGAAAACAGAAAAAAAACACTTCCATTCGCGCGCAATGCTTACTTCGATCTGATCCTTATTTAACCAAAAAACATCATCGAAAACCGACTACTTCTCTAAATGCGCGGCAGGTGATCATTGTCCTATTCTGTTACAGTTTGGGACAAACGCTTGTTGGGAGTTGAATTTGTCTCAACATTTACAAGAGAGGACAATGTTGTAGTTTTACATTCCCTGCAAATAACACCAACGTCAACATTTTTGATTTTTTGACTAATTTTAGGTCAACTGTTTTCAAGAAAATTTGTTTTGACGCTTCAGTAGCTTAAAATTTAAAATAAAAAATCTGATGAGTTCTGAAATCGAATTTAGGACTGATATTCGTCAGATTTTAAACCAACATCAAACTTGTTTTCTATACGACCAGTAGCAAAATTTTGCTTCTTATTTAACATCTTCATTTCAGAAGCCATAAGCAATATTCACAATTTCAAAAAGGAAAAAACTTTGCTGATGACACTCCAGATTATTTCTTTTATATGGAGTTTCCCTAAAACTATGAATTTTCAGTAAATTTTCATCGGTTTCCTAATTTTTTTGGAAGTGCTACAAAATTCAATAGCACCAGGGCGATTAAGACCATTCTCTCCTACTACACTTTCGCCTCTAATAAGTCCAGAAAATATACAAATCAAGTTTTATACCGGTAGTTATTATTAGCATCTACCATCTTTTTCTTGAATGGCTCTACCTTCCTTCTGGATTTTGGCATGCTTTTTAACTTGGGTTCTTTGTTGCATTTCCACGGTTGTGAATCGAAAGCTTCTCTCGCATGAATATGTATCTTGTGTGGCTAGTACAATGGATACGCTATACCCAGAGGAACCGAGAATGTTTCCCACCCAAAATCATCCTAGACCGAAAAATTTGAGACAACATCTAATGATTCAGCATAAAATTTGAAACGAAACAACTGTTAAATCTCCTAACTGGTATTGCAGAATGCGTGAATAAATTATCATTAGTGAATCCAGTTAAATCACAGTTCATAAAAAAATACCACAGTATTGGACAATGGTAATGCGCCAAAGTAATACGATACGAATCGTTTTCATGTCGTTTGACACAAAACGAATAAGAATTCAAATTTGTCAGTAATACGGATCAAGTTTAGAATTGGTAATCTGATTAAAGATCATTTAGAATCATTAATTTGGATAGACTGTTAGCGCAAGCGCTATCGATGAAATTAGTATTCGAAGGCAATGAGAACAAGAAATATGTTTCAACTTAATCATTTGTCTCGGACGAATAGTTTTTTGTGACCGAGACTGTATGTTATAATCAGGGAGGGTGAGAAAAATTGCTGGACCGAGACTGTCTCTGCCGCGGCACCCCTTCCCGCAGCATTAGAAACTGACCTTTGTCGTTGGGCTTCAGATCAATTCACTCTTTACCGTCATGATAATATCAGGCATTTAACCGTAAAGCACAAGAACTATTTAGCGTAGATATACCAATGACTTGCGGAATATCTCTCTATATATAAACACCAATGTATGATCGCAAACTATTCAATTACGAGAAATTCACTGTTGCTAACAATTTGGCTTATGTTGTTTTGCGGCCCGGATTGAATGGCGAAAGTATTTCAAACATGAAAAATTTCACGTACAAATTAGAATATTTTTACTATGTCTCTCATATCATTTTTCTAATATCATCAGTCAGTCAGTATCCATCTATCCATCTATCTTCTATAAACTCTCTCTCATTCGATATTGAAATTACCAAAACAGGGATGTAATCCAGGGAAAAATCACTCATTTATTATCTTTGCATACACTCCCGAAATGCAACAAATCCTAAGAGGCGTTTTATCGCAAGCTGTATCGATAATGAACGGATTCGGGGAAATATGTTTAATGATAAATTCCTCTGAAAAAAACTCCAATTGCGTTTCCCTGGTGTTGATGAAGCATTCTGACTTTACGCAGTCTTACAAAAACGTTGTACCTTCGAGCAGGGTTTCTTTTAAATTTGTTATAACAGCTATAGCTATAGCTACTTTATATTTGATTAAAAGTTCAAACGAAATTCAATACCAAATTCAAATAGCGAATTACCACCAAACAATTAATAAATCAACAAAATGATGATAATGGAATTTTTATAATAATCTTTGTGGTAATTTTTGTATTTTCTGGCATATCGCATTCAGTTAGAACCAGGCTTTATTTAGCTACCCGAATTTAATTTTAGCAACAATATTGGCCATTATAACTTCAAAATCGTCTGTTTAATCCCGATTGGTACCGGGTGCGGACAGCTAGTTTCAATATAAGATTCGGTAAAACGGATTGGTCCGACAGTGAGGTAAAATTTGCGTGTCAATCAGACGAAGCAGTGATGAAAGTGCTGTTCATTCTAGTTTTTGTCGCAATCCACGAGGCATCAAGTTGTACAACCAATACTGCTAATGACAACGTGGTGCATAATCAGAATCAAACTTCGGTTGAACAGAAATTATCAAGAAGAAAGAGATTTTTGTTATTTCCTCCAGGCGGTGCCGTTACAGTGAGCTTCAAATGCATTGAACAACTATTAAGTCTATTTGAATTAAACTTTTGTTTCGATACAGATAGGTGCTGGTCTCAACAAATATTTCGATTTTGCCAAGGCCGGGAGTCATTATGAATTTGTAGAGTTCGATATATCATACCCTCTCCCGGAATATTCGTTCCGAATAACGCAACACAAATTAGGCGAAGTTTATTGGCCGGAGAGTGGACCGATTTTACCTCCCCCAACGCCGCCGTATCCAACTACGACACCCAATCCTGTCTCACCGCCGATAACATCACTGGATTACCCTCAGCATGACCACCACGAACACGACTTATCAGAAATTGAACTGCAAGCATATTATAGTGATCATCCTGACGCGTGGGAACCTCCGGACCAATCCGATCGGTTCCCTCGCGATTCCTCCAAACCATACAAGCAACGAAGCACAGTTCCGAAAAATGAGTGTGACAATCGGCGCTGCCAATACAATTTCCACGGAGGGACATCCAAGGGCAGTGTGATCGATGGCGTAGAAGACAGACACAATATCAACCAGCACCGTGATTGGGAACATTTCTATCACTACCGGGAACGGCGAGATTTGTATCATGCCATTAAAAACGCGATTGGGGAGAGGTACGTAATTTTCTGTGACTGTCCAACATGAAGTGAATGTGATCGATCAATTGGGTAACTTTTAAACACCTTCGGACTCACGGTTACTTTCCACATCAAATTCTTAAGCGATGGCTCCTAGCAGTGCCGCAAAATTTTGTGTTAATGTTTTGTGACCGATCTACACCAGCGAACGTATGTTACTGAAACCTGTGATACTGAATCGGTCGGCAACGGAATCGGCTGAAAACTCATAATAGACGATGTTAGTCACCAAGTTTCTTGGAAAGAGCTCGAACTTTTCTATTTAAAAGGAGTTACAAATAGAAAGATATCGTACTAGTTCTGGTAAAGTTCAGCACAAACTGGTAAAATGAACTAATTTACCGATTACCGATACAGAGTTGAATGGTGGATTTTTTTGTGATAACTTCCTTTCTAAAATCGCTTTAGTGTGTTCGTTAATGTGCAAAAGTAGTCTAGTAGAAATTGTATATATGCACGTACATCGACAAAGGGAGAGTAAATTCAGCTTTAATACCTTAGTCAATGGATAGACTAATGAAAATGATATTGATTGATGTTATTTAACAAGGCCGAACAAACCATTAGGCCGAAAGTGATTTGGCCGAACGGGTCATAAAACCGAATACCCAATAAGTTTTTATTTCTGCAGCTCGGAAAAAACCGCAGAGCCGTGCGCAAGCAAAATAAGAACTGATATTCCGGCAAAAATGACGTTTGTTAGCTGATTTTCGGCAAAGTATTTGCTGACTTTCAGCAACTTTGCCAGAAATCTCGGCAAAAAAACACGTTTGCTGGGTCACGCCTGTGCAAATATCGGTAGAAATTCAACATTTTGCTGAGATCCTGGTGAAAAATTAAGTGTGTAGGTGATTTGGCCAAACAGGTCTTTGGCTGAATAGTCATTCGTCATAGGTCACTTCTCAGTCATCATTTCTCACTTTACACTGCGAAAAGTGAGAAATGATGAGTGAGAAGAGAGGCGTCTCCCCTTTTACTTCGCTCTTCCCACTTTCCACAGTGTGAAGTTATAAGTGAAAAATGAGCAGTGAGAAGTGTGAGGTGAGACGTCTAACTGAGGAGTGAGTATTGAGACGTTTCTTTTCTCACTTCGCACTACTCATTTCTCACTTTTCACTGTGAAAAGTGAGATGTCTCACTACTCACTTTGCTCTTCTCACTTTTCATAGTAAAAGTGTGAGAAATGAGTTGTGCGAAGTGAGAAAAATACGTATCATTTTTCACTCCTCATTCCTCACTTTTACTGTGAAAAGTGAGATGTGCGAAGTGAGTAGTTAGACGTCTCACTTCTCATTCCGCTCTACTCACTTTTTGCAATGGGAAGTAAGAAGTTCTATTTTTCACTTCTCACTCCCAATTTTTCACTTATCACTTCTTATTACTGTGAAAAGTGGGAAGAGCGAAGCAAAAAGACAGATGCCTCTCTTATCATTTATCATTTCTTACTTCTTATTCCTCACTTTTCGCAGTGACATATTCGACATACAATATATTCGGCCGAACGACATATCCCGAGCAGCGCAAGTCAGACAAAATTGATTGTCACTAAATCCAGTCACATATGAGTTGCAGTAACCTATGTGGAACATGTGTGCTTCTAGGGATTCGACCAAATGACTACTTCGGCCAAATGATTTGTTCGCCCAAATGACGTTTTCGGCCGAATGACTCGTTCAGCCAATTGACCTATTCGTCCAAATAAACCTTCTCGGCCAAATGACTTTTTCTTCCAAATGTCCTATTTGGCCAATTCAAACGGCACACCTTGCCGCCGGGTACTGCGAAGTCTTTCGATTTTTTTTACGTAGATCTTCTCATCCATCACCTTGAAGTCACCTTGAAGAAAAGCCGTTACTGCGTCGAGCTGATGGATCTTCGAATCAAGCCTTTCTGCTATTGCCATTAGATAGCGGATAGTAGAAAAACGGGTCACTGGTGAACGCTGGCGTCGCCAGCTATTGTTATTTGGTGGGGCACCACTTGGCGCAAGAACAATAGCCTATGAGAACAATAGTGTGATTGCATCGTGTGGTACCCCACCTCTGTCTCCGCCAGTGGGTAAATAGGTTTTCCTGTAATCCACTCCTTGAATTTGCGAATAGCCTCCAGTCACACGCTCGATCGATCCATTCGCATTAGTCTTCAGCTTGAATACCCATTTCTATTAAGGGCAGATCGCAGAGCTCCCACGTCTTATATTTGTTGGGAAAAACGTTTGAAGAAGGCCCTGAGTCCTAACTGAAAATCATTGTACTTGGGTACGGCGCTCCCTGCCGCTGTGCCTTTCCAAACAATGTGGATTTTCTTGTTGCGGAGGAAGCGCAATTTCTATTTGATCTTCACTACCGGTTTCATTTTCTGGTAGCGGCCCTTCTACGGTATTTTATTCGCCGCCTTGATCAGATTCCGAGTTAACATCCATAATAGCCATCCTAAAACTGTAGCATTTCTGGTTCGGAAACTGTAAGGCGTCCTTCATTGCTGCCTTCATCAACGAATACAACGTCGCGCCTCACTTACACCCTCGTGGTTCTTGTATTGTAGATACAATAGCCTTTTGATTCTGATGCGTATCCGACGAATATGTTTTCCTCCGATTATGAATCCCATTTTTATCCTTCGTGTTTCCTTCTACTGAATTTCTCTTCTGGATAACTTGAAAATCCTTCGTTGGTGAACAGTTAACGAGAAAACAAGATGTTCCAACCGCCTCAGCACAAGATTTTTTTAATGGCGCATCGAATAGTAGACAATTAGCAGGTTCAACGAGGGCTCGATTCATTCGTTCGGCTAACAGACCTAACAGGTGCTTACATAACTTTTTGAATATTTTCAAAATAATCAGTGTTTTATTTTCATTTTTTGGAAAAATTAAACACGATTTTATTGCGTTCAAACAATCTTTTCTGTTTACACTGGGTTCTGTTTTTACACGATTTACATTTTCTCAATTTTCCACTTATCCTAAATGTTTAGCGCATATTAATTATCGTGTGATTTTTCTTCGATTTATTCTGGATTTTTTGAAACATGTTTCGAAGAGTTTGGTGGTAAATTGAAGTCACACGATCAAAAATACGAGCGAAAAAAATCGTGTAGAAACAGAATCCTGTGTATTTTGTTTTTATTTTCGTCGTTACATTAGAGATCCATTTGAAACATTTCAAGTAAATTATTAACATCGGTAAACGGTGTTGATAAAATGGAATTTCCGTTACTTTGCCAGCATATTGAACAGATTTGCATTAACTGTTTTCAACAGGATGGGAGAAATGTACCAGATTTCATTAACCCACTGTAATAAAGTGCTTTATGTTCATGTCACTGAGATGTTTGGCGATATCTGCTAAAAAAAAAGCCAAGTTACTCATGAATTCAGGATCATTCAGCTCGGGCAGTGGTTTTCCTTTATCTTGTGAAAATAGTGCCATTTTCTTTTCGAAAAGAATAAAATCTCTCAAGCATGGTCCCAAGGCCAATGAACCAAGTCAATGAACTTCGCAATAAGACAGCAAGTCTCCGTATTCGGCTTTCATTTGCATCAACATCATTTGTATTAGTGGTGGTTTAGTTCCCTAACGTGGATGAAAATGATTGTCTCAATAACAAGCGTCAATACTTGAGGAATATTGATTGTTTCCGCATATCGATTCTTTTAGGGAAATATCGCCATACCTATGTGACTCCTTTTCCTTGCTTAGAATTGTCACAACGCCATTGTTATTTCCTGTTATTGCTGGTGCTCCATCAACCGTAAGGTCACAGAGAAACAGACGTCTTACTTAGAACAAAATGCAATCAAAATCATTGTCACAGAAACATTATCGCCCAATTCTAAAGCTACCGCATTTGGACAAACGGCAACCAGATGGCGGTAGAGCGTAAACGTCAAACACAAGCAAAATCGATAGAAGCGCCATCAGTGGCCGATTGATCACCTACAAACAATTTTTTTTTTTTTAACTAATTTTATTTGCTAATTATCTAATACATGCATTCATCTCTTAGACTAGGTGTTCCGTGTTTTCTTAACACTATCATCCTTATTTGCTATGTTACTTTTTAGTTATTATTAATACATTTCAATTGCCTCTGGCAGTTAGATTTTTCCTCTGGTTGAATTGAACCATGTAGGAATTACAATGTTTTCAACTTAAACTAAACTTAACCTATTTTATACTAAGGGTACAAGGAGTTAATCGTTGCAATAGAAGATTGCAACGATTTTTATCTAAAATTGAAATTATTTTGTTGGACATTTGTTGCAATGTCTCAATATTAGAAATTCTATGAAGTTCATTGGTACTATACCACGGAGGCAACTTCAGAATCATTTTCAAAATTTTATTTTGAATCCTCTGGAGTGCCTTCTTTCTGGTATTGCAGCAACTAGCCCATATTGGCACAGCATACAACATGGCAGGTCTAAAATTTGTTTGTAAATCAAAAGTTTGTTCTTAAGACAAAGTTTTGATTTTCTGTTTATAAGTGGATATAGACACTTAATATATTTGTTACATTTGGCTTGAAGGCCTTCAATGTGATTTTTAAAAGTTAATTTTTGATCTAGCAGAAGTCCTAAATATTTAGCTTCGCTAGACCAATTAATTGGAACCCCATTCATAGTGACAATATGTCTGCTAGAAGGTTTCAAATAAGAAGCTCTCGGCTTATGTGGGAAAATTATAAGCTGAGTTTTGAAGCATTCGGGGAAATTTTCCATTTTCGCAAATAAGTGGAGAAAATATCCAAACTTTTGCAATCTACTACAAATGACACGAAGGCTTCGCCCTTTGGCTGAAAGGCCCGTGTCATCTGCAAACAAAGATTTTGACACCCTGGTGGTAAATCAGGTAAGTCAGAAGTAAAATGTTATACAATATGGGCCCCATTATGCTGCTTTTGGGACACCAGCCCTTACAGGTAATCTATCAGATTTAGTATTCTGATAGTTTACCTGCAGCGAGCGATCTGATAAATAATTTTGGATCAGTTTAATAATGTACAGAGGAAAATTAAAATTCATCAATTTTACAATCAAACCTTCATGCCAAACACTGTCAAATGCTTTATCTATATCAAGAAGAGCAACTCCAGTCGAATATCCTTCAGATTTGTTGAGCTGAATTGAATTCGTAACTCTTAATAACTGATGAGTGGTTGAATGCCCATGGCGAAAACCAAATTGCTCATCAGCAAAAATAGAATTGTCATTAATATGAACCATCATTCTATTTAAAATAATCTTTTCAAACAGTTTGCTTATTGAAGAAAGCAAACTGATTGGGCGATAACTAGAAGCCTCAGCTGGATTTTTGTCCGGCTTCAAAATTGGAACAACTTTGGCGTTTTTCCATTTATCTGGAAAGTATGCCAATTGAAAACATCTGTTAAATAAATTAACTAAAAGGATAAAGAGCTCTCAGGAAGTTTTTGATAAGTATGTAGAAAATACCATCATCACCTGGGCTTTCATATTTTTAAATTTTCTAGTAGTAGATCTCACTTAATCCAAATTGGTTCCCAATGAAGGGTCAAAAACATTCTCTTGATTGAGAATGTCTTCGAAGCTCCGTGTAACCTGATCCTCAATTGGACTAGTGAGACCTACACTAAAATTATGGGCACTCTCGAACTGCTGAGCAAGTTTTTGAGCTTTTTCGCCATTTGTTAATAAAATTTTATTTCCCTCTTTAAGCGCTGGAATTGGCTTTTGAGGCTTTTTAAGAATTTTGTTAATTTCAAAAGGGTTTCGAACTGGGATCCAACTTCGAGACATTATTCTCAAAGTTGGTATTTCTCAGAATAGCGAAACGTTTTTAATTTCATTTTGCAAATCTCGCCAAATAACTTTCAACGCGGGATCGCGAGTTCTTTGATATTGCCTTCTTCTCACATTTTTAAGACGGATCAGTAGCTGAAGATCGTCGTCAATAATAATGGAGTTGAATTTTACTTCACATTTCGGAATTGCAATGCCTCTGGCTTCGACAATTAAATTTGTCAAAGATACGAGAGCATTATCAATATCACTTTTGGTATCGAGAGGAATATCAACATCAAAATTCCTATCGATATACGTTTTATATAAATCCCAATCAACTCTATGATAATTAAAAGTAGAGCTGATTGGATTATAAATGGCTTCTTGTGAGATTTCAAATGTCACAGGAAGGTGATCAGAGTCAAAGTCAGCATGAGTTACCAATTGGCCACACAGCTGACTTGAATCCGTTAAAACTAAATCAATTGTAGAAGGATTTCGACTGGAAGAAAAACAAGTTGGTCCATTGGGATATTGAATAGTATAATATCCCGCAGAACAATCTTCACATAAAATTTTACCATTGGAATTGCTTTGAGCATTATTCCATGAACGGTGTTTGGCATTGAAGTCACCAATTACGAAGAATTTTGATTTGTTGCGAGTCAGAATTTGAAGATCAGCTTTCAACAAATTCTTTTGCTGCCCATTGCATTGAAAAGGCAAGTAGGCTGCAATGAAGGAAAATTGTCCAAAATTGGTTTCAACAGAAACTCCCAAGGTTTCAAAAACTTTGGTTTCAAACGAAGAAAATAATTTATGTTTGATACGTCTATTAATGACAATGGCGACCCCACCACAGGCGCTGTCAAGACGATCATTTCTGTAGATAAAATAGTTTGGATCTCTTTTAATGGAGAGTCCTGGTTTTAAATACGTTTCAGTTATAATGGCAATATGCACATTATGAACTGAAAGGAAGTTGAATAATTCATCTTCCTTACCCTTTAGAGAGCGGGCATTCCAATTTAGAACTTTCACACAATTATTTGGATCCATTGAAACGGAGTCCGATAACAATTTTTTGTGTGTACTTTATACCAACCTGAACAGCTTCAGGAATGGTATTTGCTTTGAACATTGCATCAATCATGTGATGCAATTGTTCAGTTAAAAAATCAAAATCGGAAGCAGTCATGCTACCTGAATCGGCAACATGACCGTTATTTTCCGTTGGGACATGGGTATAAACCTCATTTTGAGAAGAGAAATTTGGTCTACCAGCAGCGATGTTTGCATACGTAGGTACATTGGAGTGCTTGCTACCCGTTGACGAGCGGCAAAATTTGTTTGTGAATTGTGGTGGGTATGAATTGCTCGACCGGTAACCGGTTTCGAAATTTGAGCGTTTGAAAAATTTCTACCTGTCGAATCTGGGATCCGATTGAATTTCCCGTCATCAATTTTGCACGGAAATTCAAAACTTTTGCGTGAAGGGCATTCCCAGAAATTGGATTTATGATTGCCCCACAGTTTGCGCACTTAAATTTATTGGAATCTTCTCTCACAGGACATGCGTCCTTGGCGTGAGAGGTTCCACCACAAATCATGCATTTAGCATCCATGTGACAATGTTTGGTTCCATGACCCCACTTTTGGCACTTACGGCACTGGGTAGGGTTTTGAATTTCCCCAGGCCTGCAGAAATGTTCCCATGTAACACGGACATGAGACATAATACAGGCCTTTTCCAAACTTTTCATATTATTTAGTTCACTTGTGTTAAAATGAACTAAATAAATGTGGGATTTCTTTTTCATCTTAATTACTTGGACTGGTGAAAATCCAAGTAATTGAGAAATTTCAATTTTAATCTCATCCAGTGATTTGTCATCACTGGGGAAACCTTCAAGACGACTTTGAACAATCGCTCAGTTTTGTCGTCGTATGTGAAGAATTTATGGCGCTTCTCAGATAAATAGTGAAGAAGACGTTTGCGATCGTCAAAGGATCCCGGCAAAACGCGGCAGTCACCCTTCCTAGCAATCTGAAATGAAACCTTGATCCCCTGAAGGTTATTAAAAATCTCATTCCGGAAGCCAGAAAACTCGGCAACAGATACCACAATTGGCGGAATCCTTTGCTTTTTCGCATGGATCGAATCACCTGGGCTAGAGGTATATCTGATTTGCTCAGTTTCATCATTAATCAAATCGAACTGATTGCTCAGTTCGATTGGAGAAGAATTATTTCCGATATTAGAGTTTGAAGGAATATCTGAAGTCCCCAGCTTCCTTCTATTTTTTCTGCGCTTTCGCAGGACCGTCTCGAAACCTTGTTTCTTAGAAGGCAGCGGAGAATTCAGAGACTCCCCCTTCCTCTTGTTTCATTGCTGAGCGTGGAAACGTGACTTTCTAAGAGGTTTTTCCCAGAACGGTGTCCCTGCAGGATTACCACCGCTTGTCGGAATTTTATTTTCGCAAACGGGTCCAACGTAAAACGAAGGCACGGGTCCTTGCAAAGATCGTAACGGGATCAGTGGGTACAAATAGCGCTAAGAAGCACCGTGCACGATGCGGTCTGACCTACAAACAATTGATTCCACCGTTACAAAGGTGAAAGATGGAACATGTGTTGAATGAGGCGTCTGTTTCTCTGTGGTAAGGTCACCTAATTTTTCGAAGGAGAAAAAAAGAACCTTCAGACAGGTCTTAAGAGTTCTCAGGTTTTCCCGTTAATTGTTCTCTGCATTGGGATCAAAGCTGCCAATTTCTCTGTTATTCGAAGATGACCATCAATTCCTTTTATGAAAAAGCCGCCAGTGCCACGTTTTTCACGTCAGTATTTTAATCGTTTGCGAGAGAGTAGATTAGGAAGCAGGCTGGTTTTTCACTTAACGTAGCTTTCAAATATTCTGTGAGAACTTTTACTCTTCATCGTGTTCCGCGCAAACTAATGCTACTAAAGGAGGCTATTTGTTTAAGGACACACGATGTAAACAACAACCGATATGCTTTCCTTATCAAGTTCTCCGTCCTGGAAAGGTTGCATCCGTTTTGCCAAAATCTTACTAACAGTAAAAATGATCCGTACTGCATTTTCTGACTTTGTATTTGCTCGAGTGAAGAGAGTTTATTGCTTCTATAATCCACTGTACCAAAAATTTGAAACAAAAAATGGAACTCTAAATTGGTTGAACGCCCACCTTTGAAGCTCTATCAACTTTTGTTTCCTATCTGCACCTTTTAAAAAAATATTTTATAAAATGCTTAGGTTTAGATATAATTCCTTCAATAGGGATACGGCAGGTATTTTCGTCTGTTCGTCATAGTCTCGAAAACCAATAAAAAAGACGCTTTTTTGTAAAACTCATACGTACCAAATCGTAAGCTCAGGAGAAACGTTCTGCTATAGTGGAGTTCTAGCAAATGTACGTTGCTTTCGTTGGTTTTAGCCCCTACGACGATGGACGGAAATACCTGCCGTGTCCCTATAAGGTAAATGATCCAATAGTGGAGTAAATAAGCACGTTCCAACACTGTTTATTTCCCCTGAATAATAGGAAATCTTATTTCACTCACCTTTAATATGTATCGGATGAGTCTACCCTTCTATTTCATTAAGAAAATGCTTTTGTTATAGAATAAATCGAAATACAAATATAAAATTGCAACTACAATTTTTAAATCCTTATATTGCGAAACTCCTGGTTTCCTTACGACCCGCAACTATTGGTGCACTGACAAAACAAATTAGGGTATTTCAAAGATATTTACCAATTTATAAGAGCTAGCAAATATATTTTGAATTAGTTCGGGTACTGACAGATTGACAAACTGTTTAACAGTGTGGGTTGCTGTGATTGATCTGTAAATTTTGAGCATATTTACCATAATACCGCAACTATAAGAACACACAAACTTACGTACTTAAAAATTAAACAGAAGCTATACGACCGTGATCAGTTTAAATTCAATTTTATTGGCTTATCGGTCTCGATGTATAGAGGAAGGGAGCAGCGTCGTTGTGGATAAGGTAAAGGGAAGAAAGTACTTGGTGCCTCCTATGGAAGTCGTTTCCATGGGCCCGCAAAGATAGCTGTGGACAGGCTCCGGATTCTTCGAATTGCACATCACGGACCATACTGCAAAGTGATGGTAGGACATTTGGCATAACGCCGTTTGGCTAAGGGCGATTTGACACAATGTCGTTTAGCATAACGGCCGTTTGACATAATGGTCATTTGGCATACTAGTTTTGAAATCTGTTAACTTTTCAAAGGACCTAAGTAACATTTTTTTTCATGAATTAATTTGAATAGCGCAATCAATAGAACAACATGAAAGCTATTTATTGCAGTATTCATATTATTTCATGAAAAATATGTTACTTAGGTCCTTTCGAAAAGTTAAGCGAGAAATCACCAATTTCGGAACTAATGCATACTATGTTGTCGCTTAATCTGCCTTTCCCGATCTTTTTATCACTGGGTCAGTAGCAAGATTGCCATAGTCAAAGACAAATTACAATAGGGGGAAACTCGAATAGCAAAGTTGTCAGTGCTCAAGAGCAAAAACTATTTTCAACACCAAAAAGGCAATAATAAAAGCAAATGACATTAATTCTGAAGACGATATCAGTTTTGATACAAGGTAAGATGTGGTCCCTTCTTCCAAAGGATACGTTTGCTCGGCAGAAGGCTCCGATTAATGCAAGGGGATATGATATGATACCTTCTTTCAAAAAATACATTTGCTTGGTTTAAGTCAAGCGAGATATAATCCTTTCTTTGTAAAAGCATGCATTTTTCATCTCTTTTATTCTTTATTTTAAAGTATGCATCTGTCCTGTCTAAAAACAGAACATGAGGCCTGATAACTCTGTTTAATAATTAGAATTGATCTCTGCACGGAGAGCGGGAAAATATGGTTTCTTAATAAACGATACTTTTCATAGTGCATAAGAGAATAAGAATCCATTTTATAATAAAAGAGGGAAATAGTCAAGTTTTCTGTCATAGCATGACATGAAAATCAAAACTAGCTATCAATGTCAAATTAATTTAATGCCGATTTGTCTTGCTGGTAGGTGTGTCAATGTCAACATTTGCAATGTTCCCGTTTTTGCAGGAAGCTGCTTTATGCTTAATTTACCGCGCCATACAATCCCGCTTCCAATAATCAGGTATTGCCAATATGGTAGAACAACGTAACTAAATGGCTCGTCAAATCTTACTTAATAATCACACAGCTCAAAAAAACAATTATGCCAAAATACTATCATGCCAAAAACGGCAGTTATGCTTAGGTGTTCCATAAGAATATGCCATAATCCATTGTCTTCTTTCGGTTTAACCATGCGCAAGACTTTTCTTCCAAGATTGATAAATAGATAGATCCCGCCTTGTTAATCTCCAACATCATTAAGCATTATGGTTCACATTATCAAAATTATGGATCATATTACTGAAATTATGAATCATTATCAGGATAAAAATTGCGCAAATCTGAAATTTTATGGATCAAAATATAGTTTTTGTGGATCATTTTGAAAGATTTATGGATCACATTTTTTTTTTTATGGAATCTCCCGAACTATTTTATGGATTTATGGTAGCGTTTTATGGAACATTGAGACGTTATTTATGGATCGATTTTAATTTTTCTATGGATCGTTTTTGCACATTGAACGGTGCAAAGTAGGGGCTGCCCTGACATAGTCCTCCAACGTAGCAATCCACTAGTTTCACGCCGCGCAACTACCGGAGTAATCCAAATTTCCGAATGTACCCGCTATTCTTCCTGACCCATGCTTCGCAAGCAAATGGTTGAAATCGCACGTTACGCCCAGGAGCTGTAGTTTTACTAGCCTCGAAGCCGCTCTGCAAAAGGCAATGATACGCTTCCTCCTAGCGATGATTCTTGAATATGTCGCTTCCGGATCGGAAACCATGTGTTTTTTACAATATTTTTTATGGGACACGAGCTCAGATAACCACAACGGGCATATGGGTGAAACATTGGTAGATCGTTTGCTTTTTTACGCTTTCTAATACTTAGATTTTTGCACTGTACGAACATTAATACCACATAACATATGTGCAACTCGGGTTCAAAAAGACGTACCCAAGTACAGATTCAGAGGTGGTATAGAGCAGAGACGTCGTTATTATATAGAGACACGCGGAGAAATAAAAGTAATTCTGGCTTCACGGCCAGTAGATAAAAAAATCCTGTGCAAATGGCAACATAGAAATTTGTGAGAACTTGACGTGACTCTCAGTATGAGCAGTTATTTCGTTTGCTTCAACCATACATCCTGCCTCCTTTAGCACCATTACCATATATGCAACAACAAATATAATGAAATGCATTATATGAACATGCTATGAAAACTCTAAAAACAACTTCATTTACTTAATTTTTAATACTTTTCCTTAATTTCATAGAATGTTTTCGGATGGGAAACATTTTAGGCTTCCTGTATCAAAGAAGGCTCGTATAAAAAAGTGTTCAACTGAGGGAATCCTAATAGAACACCAAGTTCAAAAGCAGGCCAGATAGCCAAGCCAGTTCCAGTTGGAATGAACAATCATTGAAGGAAAGGAAGATTGAAAGAATGTTACAGCAAAAGAATTTCGCATTTAATTTCAATATCCTATAAAGAAAATTGTCAAAAAAATTTCGATGTGAATGCTCAAGTATATTTCAACAAAGCTCGAAAGATACCATTTAGAAATTCTAAAGAAGGAAGATATTACCATGGAAATTAAAAAAAAAAAAATCACATGAAAGTCTGGATTGCTGGTGCTGGTAGGACAACTTGTATGGAGAGCACCTTGATTCGAATGGTTTACACGGAAGTTTTATATCACTGACTGGCTGAACCACTTTACCGAGAAAGTTTTTACGTCATCGAAATATCAACGCTAAATAGTTTTTGATCGACACCTTACAGTTGTTTGTCTTGTCAATTTTATTGCGTGAACGTGCGTTGGTTTTGCGTATTACGTGAAAAGAATCAATTATTGGAAAGGACTCTAAAAAATAGCAAAGAAATCCCAGTCAAAAAATTGTCCGCGCCTCCCTGAGACTGTCTATTAGATTCAGTATCAGTAAAAATCATCATCCACCCAAACCAAATGGGCATACAAAAAAAAGTTTCTCGCGACACGTTGCTTTCCAATTGATATAGCCGGTAGAATTTTTTTTCTCTTCGTCGTCGGCGGTGAAGCAAATAACTTACGCGGTCACATAATTGACAATTAAAATTAAGGCCGATACAAATATTAAATTTATTTTATGTCAACCGCCCCTCCCCCCCTTCAAATTTCCCAAAATATAGAGGGGCGAAAAATAATTAGTTTTTGCTTTTTTATATTTTTTATATTTTGAACTTTATGCATCACTGTTTTTATTTTGATACGAAATATATCATTTATAGACCATAAATGTGTCCTAAATAGTATTTTAAATAAAAATATGAGCATATGTCTCTATCGACGTAAATATTCTATATCCTATTCTTGCAATATATGGCCGACCCATTTTCCATCCACGTTTTCGAATATCTATGGTTATCGGTATTTGACGGCTTTTATGTTGGGGATGATTCAAATATGACGTCCACTACTTTTTGAGATTTCTAGACCCCCCCTCCCCTCTCTGTCACGCTTTTTTGTATACCTAGTATATGCATTGTCACAAAATCTTGGACCCCCTCCCCCCCTAAAACTTGTGACATCATTGTTGAACGACCCCTTGCTTGGCACGCGATATCACGATAGAGTAGTATATTCGAATGTTTAGTCTCCAAATATTTCGAAAACTAGCGAAGGTCGCCCTAGCCTTCCTGACTGATGGTTCCATGTCATTCCCAATTTCGCCATCTGATGATATCAGACTGTCAAGATATTGAAGCCCTCCGATCGTTCGGCTACTGCAACGTTTGAGGACCCGTCGACACCCAACCACCTGGTCCTGCGGGCGTTGAAGGTGGTCCCGCCGCGAAGAAGCATACGGTCAGCATCATTAAGCACACACAAAAGACCATCGCAGTACTAATATAGCGTTCCGTGTCCATTAACCAAATCAGAGTCGTCTAGATGTTCTACAGAAATAAACTGCCAAAACAGCTCAAGGTATGGTACACGGTCAATCGCACCCACCAAGATCTTTTTGATTACGCTAAGAAGCAACAGTGCAGATTATAGATAGTGGAATATATAGATGAGCGAAGATAAATCCTCTGTCTCCAAACGAACTGTCAAACGTGTCTCCAAACGAGCATGACGTCACGATTTCAATGTAAATGTTAAGGGCTGTGACGTCATATTCGCGTGTGCACGAGCACGTGTGCAAAAAAGCGACTCAGCCATGCTTTCGCTCATCTATAGATTCTACTATCTATAGTGCAGATGAAATGCATCCTTGCCTCACATTAGCAACTATCCGAATGGGGTCAGACCTTATTTGAAAACCCCTTGCATCCCTGGGCGCCAAACAGATTTTTATGATTTAGACCGACAACATAGGGTCTTCTCCACCAACTGCCAATCGACCTTGGAGCGCCTTTCTTCTTCTTCTTCTTATTGGCATTACATCCCCAATTGAGTTCGTGCTTGGATTCCGTGCTAGATAGACGTGTAATTTAGTCCGAGGAAATAAATAGACGTCAATACTCAGAGTCAGCTAAGCTGAGGACACATGTGGTAATATTGTGAAATAGGAGGCAAGTTACGTTGAAATGGCGGAAACAGAACTACGGGCTAATTCACTGCGTGTCAGTTTCGAGCGTGGTGTACCAGAACCAACGGATAGTGAGATATTTAGGTTCATGAAATCGAAGATGAATCTGAAAAGTGACAAATTACTATCAATGTACAAGGACAAAAGCGAAATGTCGGTAATTATTAAGTTTAAGAAGGAAGAAGATATGAGAAATGTTTTGTGTGATTTGCCGGGGACGTTGTTGTTCGAATACAACAAGTATGAACATACGGAGGTAAAGCTAACCTCGGCGAATGCCATCGTGCGGTACGTGCGACTGTTCAATCTACCCCCAGAGATTGATGATCGGGAGATTTCAGTAGTTATGCAAAGATTTGGAAAGGTCGTTCGTATGATTAGGGAGAAGTATGGAGAAGAAACGGGATTCCCGATTTGGACGTCTGTTCGCGGAGTATACCTGGAATTAAAGGAAGGGATAGAGGTACCGGCAACGGTGTTCATCAGGAACGTAAGAGCGAGAGTTTTCTATGAGGGCATTATCACTAAGTGCTACCACTGTGGTAGTAGAGAACATTTAAAAGCGGAGTGTCCGGAGAGAAAGACCGTAAATGATCGATTACTCGAACACCAGGGGACGTCCTATAGCGGAATTCTGAAAAGCGGGGAAAAATGGCTGAAACGACATCATGGACAAGGAGATAACACAAATACACAAGGTATGACTATACTAGGTCAAATACTAACGCAACGATCGACCCCAGCTCACCAGAGGCTGACGGAAGGTGAGCCTAGCGATGGAGGGGTAGTCCAGGAGAGTAAGAATGACTGTGGTAGTGGCGGTCAAACATCTACCAGTGTCGGCAATGAACCTGAAGTGGAGTCAACGCGAGTAGCAGAAGGCAACGATGATAGTGCGGCAGTGACTGAGAATGAATTCATCAAGGTCACGGGCAAAAGAGGGAGGAAGCAACAGAAAGCTACCGAGGGAACATCGGATTCGGACGAGCCACCATTGGAACGGGTTCATCATGAACAAAAAGCTTTCACAGGGACGAAGGGAAGTACATTAAGTGAGAAACTGGATCGTGTTACACGTAGCAAATCAAAGCAAATGAAAGTGAGTGCTAACGAAGATTCAAGCTCCACTGGCGGAGATGTACGTACGGGAATGGAACTATGTAACGAGTGAGGTGGTAGTTTTTGGAAATAGTCAAATAACAAGGGTTTAGTCAAGAGCGAGCTGTATGCAGTTTTTAATGGTACAGATGGTAACGTAAAAGCTAATTTTCGGAATTGTATTAGATTTGATTACGAGATGAACTATATTATAAAATTAGCGAGTATAAACTTGAACAGTAGTAGTAGTTTCATAAACAAGAGCCTCTTGAAAGAATTTATATTGAATAACGATTTAGATATTGTCTTTTTACAAGAGGTTTGTTACTCAAATTTTTCGTTTATTCCATCTCATTTGCCCTTTGTCAATGTTAATGAGCGGGAATCTGGGACAGCTGTTTTGATACGGAGTTCATTTCAGCTATTATTCGGTTTGAACGGACGTATTACATCAATAATATATAATAATATAATAATAATATATAAATTTTGTGAATATTTATGCTTTTTCGGGATCGAACCGTCGAAAAGAACGCGTCGAGCTATTTCTCAATGATCTGGCGCCGCATTTAGCGAAGGCAAATGTTTCTGTGAACGTTGTAGGAGGAAATTTTAACTGTATTGATCATAGTTCAGATTGCGTAGGAGATTCGAAAACCTATTGTGGTGGACTTCGTCAAGTTATTGAAGCATTTCGATGGAAAGACGTCGCCTGGGAATTGAAACGGAATCAGTTCACTTTTCATAGATTGAATTCTGCATCTCGTTCAGTGTTGGTGAAATCACTCATAAATCTCAATCAATGAGCGCTCCCGTGCGAACGAAATCGTCTGCGATTTTAAAGGAATGCATCACGCTTGAATTTTTCATGCTGAAACGCATCATTTCACTCATTTGCTAAAAAATCATTTTGGTTTAGAAATGCATTTGAAATCAATTTTTGGGCAATTTATTGCTTATACATAAAAGAGTGTCTAATATTGTATGCGACAAACGTCAATTCACTGTTTTTAAAGAAGGAGAACAAAGAAAACCTACGATGATTCAAATGGATGATTCAACTCATCCATGAGTTTTTAGGTGCTGAGTTGGGTGCGTTTCAACTCACGCTTGATTTAAATCATCCATGAGTTTTGAGATTTTGAGTTTTTACCAACACTGATCTCGTTTGGATCGTTTTTATGTACCGCATGATTTCGTTGACAATATTCTTGAATTCAAAACAGAACCAGTTGCTTTTTCTGATCACTGTGGAATAAGTATGAAAATAAAAGTAGATCAAAGGATGGTAATAAGTAGAGGAAGAGGATATTGGAAAATTAATCCAACAATTTTAAAGGATGAAGAGGTTTCAGAGCAGTTTTCAAGATCTTATGAAACTTGGAAATTACGACAAGTGTATAACAATGATAAAAATAAATGGTGGAATGAAGTTTTTAAAGTGAAATGTAAGCAGTTCTACAAGGCAAGAAGTTGGGAAAAGATATCTAGAGTAACTAATGAAAAGCAGTATTTTTACAGTAAAATGGTAGAATATATGCAAAAAATGAATAGAGGTGAAGACACATATTTGGATATACGAATGATTAAATCTAGGATACTTGAAATTGAAACAGAAAGACTGAATCATTTAGGGAACACTTTTACAATTCAAAACCTCCTTCAAGGGGAGATGATTAACATTTTTCAAATTGCAGCACAAGCAAAACGCCAGGAACGAAGTAGTGTTTTTAAATTGAAACATGATGATGTTATAGTGACTGACTCATCAAAACTTAAGGAGCTAACTTATCAATATTTCTCAAATTATTTTAAAAAAGAATTACAAACAATCCAGGATGAGACAAATGACCCCTTGAATATCTTGACAGTTAGCTTAGGCGAAAATGATCGAATGGATTTGGTTTCGACAATCACCTTAGACGAATTAAAAGGGGTTTTGGAATCAGTTGAGCGGAAAAAAATCCCTAGGACCTGATGGCATAACCTACGAATTTTATTTATAAAATGTTGAGGTTATCAAAGACGATATTATAGAAGTTTTTAACGCATACCTGTCTGGTTCCTTTTTACCACTGAAAGGGTTCTCAGAGGGAATTATAACCATGATTCCGAAATACAAAATGAACAGTTTATCTCTGGATGAAAATCGACAAAAATCTATGATGACTTGCGATTAAAAATTGTTTATTAAAGTTTTAGCTTAAAGAATACAGAATAAACTTCATAAAGTGGTTGGAATCGGCAAAACAGCGTGTGTCAAGAAAAAGTCATGCGTTGACAATTTATAGGACTTACGAAGAATTTCAACAAGGTCATGCGAGAACAAGAGGTTTAAGGGTTGTTTAGTAAGCATTGATTTAAATAAAGCCTTTGACAGAGTTGATCACGATTACCTTTGAAAAATAATGAAGAAATTTGGATTTCCCGAGAAACCCATAAATTGCTTAAAAATGTGTATAGTGTAGCTTCATCTAGAGCTATTGTTAACGGCTTTCTTACAGATACTTTCCAAATATCAAGATCTGTAAGACAAGGGTGTCCATTGAGCATGGTATTATTCGTGTTGTATTTAGAGCCCCTAGTTAGGAATATTTCAAACTGTTTGCAAGGTTTTTGGGTATACGATAAATTCATAACAGTCATTGTTTTCGCTGATGATTTTAATATAATTGTTCGATCTGAACAAGAGTTTGATTTGCTGTTGACTATTTTCGAGTGCTACTCAAAGTATGCAAGAATTAGAATAAATTTTGAAAAATCTTCGTATGTACGCTTTAATAAAGCTATATTAGGACCACAGAAGATAAAAGAAGTTTGCAATATAAAAATTTTAGGAGTCAGATTCTATAAAAGTTGGTATTTAACGGTTGTTGCAAATTATGATGCATTGATTGCTCATATCAAGGGGATGATGCTAAAACATAGGATTAGAAATATAAACCTTCACGAGAGATGTCAAATATTGAATACCTTCATATTATCCAAGCTTTGGTACGTTGCCCAAGTATTTCCACCACTCAATAGGCACATTGCGGAAATTAAAAAGTTTTGTGGACAGTTCATTTGGAATGGTTTGATTTTTAGGGTAGAACGAAACCAGTTATATTTAGATTATCTTAAAGGAGGCTTACGCCTAATTGACCCAGGGGCCGAAATGAAATCTCTTTTTATCAAAAATTTGCTTTATAATGAAGATATTAATGGAGAACTTATTGAAGAGAATTATTTACTGGAGTTCAGATTACCGCAAAGACTGACAAAAAATAGTAGAGAATGGATATCAGAAGCCGTGAGTATCAAGACACGATTGCGGTTAAATTCCACAAAATTATTGTATAGTCATTTTGTGGACTTAAATAATTGTGTTCCGAAGGTTGAAGAAAATATTCAAATTGATTGGTTAACACTGTGGGAAAATATTAATCTCAATTTTCTTTCTTTGAATGATCGTTCCAAAATGTTTTGTTTCGTGAACAACTTGATTGCTACGCAAGAGAAACTTTCAGCCTACAACGTTCGAAATACCTCACCGGTATGCAGAAAATGTGGATTAATTGACAATATTTCACATAGACTCAAAATTTGTCCAAATGCTAAAAGGTTGTGGGAGTGGTGCAGTCAGATCATTAGAACGCGAATGCGTATTCATGTAAATGATTTAGAAGATATTGTTACACGAAAAATATGTTTGAGGTCACAAAAACAGAAAGCTGCATTGTGGTTGACAGTTCGACTAATTTCATACAGATAGTGCAGATCCCAGTATTTTTGTTTTTAAAAAACAACTTCGAGATATACGATGGAATAATCGGAACGTTTTGTAAACGAATTTGGCAATAATTTAAACATTTGTTGGAAAGGCTCAAGATGCAGGCAATAGTATGTAATCATATTCATGTACTCCAATTATGTACTCTAGTTTTTAAATTGTTATTACATCAATAAAATAAAATAAAAAAAAAATCATGATGATGCATATTTGAAAACGAATTATGATTTCAATTTGATGTCGAAATAAAATGTATTTTCTATATGCAAAAAAAAAAAAAAAAAGGTATGGTACACGGTCAATCGCACCCACCAAGATCTTTTGATTACGCTAAGAAGCAAAAGTGCAGATTATAGATAGTGGAATATATAGATGAGCGAAGATAAATCCTCTGTCTCCAAACGAACTGTCAAACGTGTCTCCAAACGAGCATGACGTCACGATTTCAATGTAAATGTTAAGGGCTGTGACGTCATATTCGCGTGTGCACGAGCACGTGTGCAAAAAAGCGACTCAGCCATGCTTTCGCTCATCTATAGATTCTACTATCTATAGTGCAGATGAAATGCATCCTTGCCTCACATTAGCAACTATCCGAATGGGGTCAGACCTTATTTGAAAACCCCTTGCATCCCTGGGCGCCAAACAGATTTTTATGATTTAGACCGACAACATAGGGTCTTCTCCACCAACTGCCAATCGACCTTGGAGCGCCTTTCTTCTTCTTCTTCTTATTGGCATTACATCCCCACACTGGGACAGAGCCGCCTCGCAGCTTAGTGTTCATTAAGCACTTCCACAGTTATTAACTGCGAGGTTTCTAAGCCAGGTTACCATTTTTGCATTCGTATATCATGAGGCTAACACGATGATACTTTTATGCCCAGGGAAGTCGAGACAATTTCCAATCCGAAAATTGTCTAGACCGGCACCGGGAATCGAACCCAGCCACCCTCAGCATAGTCTTGCTTTGTAGCCGTGCATCTTACCTCACGGCTAAGGAGCGCCGTTAGATGACTGCTTTTTGAAGAACGCTGGCTTAAACTTGAAGAAGCTGTCCGAAGTGATCGAACCAACATTTCAGCTTCCCAAGTCAGAGAGTTATTGAGGCGATAATCTTCGGTTGTTGTGGCCAACTTTTCACCATCGGCCAGGATGTCTACCCACTCTAGCCTGTCCTATCCTGCAGCAACGCCCGATTTCCACTTACAGAGGTACATACCGTAGACGGTATTTTACTCCTCTGAATCTTCCCGTTCCTCAGTCTCTGATTCTATACGCTTCACAATCTTCAGTCGAATTACATCTGTAATCCTTTCTATTCGCTGAGTGCGCAGCTCATCCAAGTTGATCCCATCGGTTTCGATAAAAGCATTCTTCGCCGCCCACTTCTATTTTACGCTGCCACCTTCCAGAACATCCACTACCTGAGTTTCATATTCTTCAACGATCTCTTCACAGCTGGATCTTCTAGTCGGTCAATGGTGACTCGACATCCGAGCGAATTCTCCCGTGAAAAATGCGTGGTCGGATCTTGCCAAATATAAGATGATATTCAAATGCGATGTCACCGCTGAGTTTATTACGAACTCAAGAAGGCACTGTCTCCATTTTTAGCTGATCCATTTCCAGAGAACCCGAGTAGACGAAAATAGCTCAAAAATATCAAATGTTGATAAGATAGCAAAATGAGATATGGACATGATTGATATAAGAGATAAAAGATAAAAGATCAGACGACAATATCAATATTTTGCACTAAAATATCATGAGTATATCAAGATATGTTATTTGTAATAAGTGATCGATATCAAGTGCCATTAGTTTGTTCTTATCCATAGCATATCTTGATATTCAAATGATATTTCGATGCAAATTTTTGATATTGCTGCCTGTTCTTTTATCTCTTATATCAATCAAGTCCATATCATGTTTTGTTATTCTGTTCATGGCTTCTGCCCGGGAAGCCGTATACAAGTCCTGACAACTAAAAGCGGCTCTAGAGAAGTAAGTCAAACGCTGTTGGCTGCATACGGGAGAAGTGGGCGCGGGTGGCCTACTCGGTCAACGCCTCCTCCTTCGAGTTTTGACGACTTAATTCACGACCTAATTCAGATATAGTTGACAAAGGTAGGTTGACAATTCTCCGACGACAGCAGGCATGATTCAGCCCGGATATTCATGTGAGAACCATACTGCTATGTTCTGCACCATCCTGTAGCAGGTCAATGAATTTCAAGAGTCCCTTCATTTGGTTCTGATTGACCACGAAAAAGTCTTCGATCGTCTGAATCACGTCCTAGAAGCAAGGGAGGTCTATACAAAATCCAGAATCCAGCACAATATAATCGTTAAAGTCAGGCAAGGCTGGATGTATTATATCTCTGTTGATATTACCCATAGTAATCGACGAAATCATGGGCCGCTCTTGCAGCCCAGCACCATAGAGCAATCATACTACCTCGACCCAGATGACGCTACTGCAGTACTAACGCAACAGTGGAGTAAATTGAATGACCTGGTTGAACGCTCCCCTCATCAACATCAACAACACCGAATCATTGGATGTGAACAACTTCAACTCCACGGTAGCCGGGCAAACAGTAGAGAAGGTCGAAAACCAAAGCCAGTCAACGTTAGGCGGCGGTCTAGGCAATGCACCAAACCCCGAATACTCAACTCTAACGTGGAATCTATGATGTTATACGTCAGTGATACTTGGTGCGTATTAGCAGAGATCTCTTAGATTTGCAAGTATTCATCAACCGATGTCAACGTTTTACAACTCGGGCCTGGTGGCCCCTGGCGACGAAACCCTAACAGAGAAATAAATGAAGTCCGTAGGACCCAATTCAAGGATGGAGATCTTTCACGTTGGCTATACGTCCCCAAAAAAGTGCTCAGAACACGAGAGTGAGGTGTGACGATTGGATCCCAGTTTATAAATACCACGTGTATATGGGGCTGAGAAAGAAATCAATGTGCCATATAGCCTATGTATTGTGTAACTCTGATTAGCTATTTTTACAAAGCAATACAGATTTATTCTGAGACTGTTTGGAAGAATGTATTACTTTTCATAAATCCATTGGAGCTGTAACTCTCGGAAAACAAGGTTATTTTCAGTGTATCGTACCTTTGCTTGGAGTAAGGTAAACGAAACCTAACTACTGGAGAAATATGTTACAAATATTTATATTCTCTGAACATTCTTTGCTATCATTTCCCATTAAAATTTATAATTTTCCATGGAATAATTGCATTTTGGACTTTTTTTGTTCCCTTGTTATTTTTTTTATTCCCACCCTCGTACATTCCAAGAGCTGTCGGACATACAATAAATTTAATATTTGTATCGGCCTAAATCTGAATAATAATTATATGCTTGATACGCAGTATTTAAAAAATCGATCTGCATTGGTGTCGGACTTCAATGGTTTTTAGACCAGGCAATTAGCATCCATTCAATAATCACCATGTACGACTTCCCACGACCAAAACTGTGAAGTAAACCCAGGCTCAGCAATGTGGTTTAGCTTATGCACAGAAACAACTTCGACAGATTTACAATGTCCAACACTGTTGCTTTTTCTTATAAATATCTTGAGATATACCCACAATAATTGTTATTTCCATATTTGAGGTACATTGCTGAACCTTGGAACGCTTCTTCCTCTACGGGTGGATAATAGGAAAAAATTAAACAAATTGAAATTCAATTAAAAATAAATTTAGATTTACATGACGGTTGTGATTACATTCAATATAGTTTATTTTTACATTAGACATTGTTTCACATGTCGTTTAATTTTCATTTTTTTTTCTGTGCAACACGACTATGTTCAGTTTATTTATAACATAATATATTATCCCTTTTAGTCAAGCATTTACTTCCACCATTTGATTTTAGTTCTGCAAATAACATCGATTCAACTCCTTAGTTAAAGACCTATTATATATCATTCAGTGTTCAAAGCTTGCAAATTTCGTGGAAATTAGCAATTCGTAGAACCATTCCTTTTGCCCGTGAAAAAACGAGTCTTCACGCTATTCGCAGTCTTCTCTTCTCTGTCATGGAAGCTTTGTAGAAGCTGGTCATCACATAGATTTGAGGTCAGGCCATTTGGCCGATTGCCGTTTGGTCGAACGGGTCCCCAAGCAACACACGCAACATCTTCCTAAAAGCACCTTGTTTCTATTTAGTTTCATTAAAGGCATTGGAAAAACATCAAAGTACGGAAATGTTGCATCTAGATGTCAAGAACGTTCGAATTGTGATCAATGTTTTATTAAAATTGCAATGCTGTACGTTTTTGACATTTGGAAACAAACAAACAAAGAATACTGCACTTTGTGTTGCAAACACGAAACAAAATCATTAAGTTGCATATTTTTTACCATGTAACTTCAATGCGTCTTTCAAAACTTTATTGTTTGTTAACTCGCAGATAAGGTGAGCGTGTCTTCATGTTTAATATAGCATCATTCAACGTTTTGACAACTCACATTTTTTCCTGTGATGGTGCAATCAAGTAACAGGAAACCCGAGTACAAAACTTCATAATCGCGTGGTTTTATGGTGAGTCAACATGCAGTCTCTTCGAAGTGTTGAATGGTGCTGAGGTAAAGTAAAGGACTATCAATCACAAGATACATAAATCGAATCCAGTTTTAAATTTTTAGTTTATTTTTTCCGCTGTAGTATTATGCAACAATCTTGCAATTTTACTGCAATCGAAGGATGTTTCCGTAGGCTCCACCTCTTGCGCTTTTTAGATTGCAAGAGAGTTATATTTGATGGCACATACGCATAGATTGTTTCTTTCCGAATAGTTGCAACACAGTGGAATGTTCAGTAGTGAAACAAGCTGTGCTGTTTGGGTCGTTTGGCCGAATAGTTAGATTACGAGTAGTGAAGAGTGAAAAATAAGACGTGAGTAATGAGAAGTAGAAAATGAGAAGCGTGAAGTGAGAAGTGAAAAATGTAAAAAAAAGTGAACTAAAAACTGAGAACAGAGAAATTCTTCCTTCTTTCTCCTTTCTTTTTTTTCCTTTCTTCCTCCTTTTTACTTCTTCCTTCTTCTTTCTTCCTTCTGTCTTCTACTTTATTTTTTGAATATTCTTTATTCTCATCTCTTGCATGCTCAGCAATACTAAGTGCTTGCTACTTGCTCACTTCTCACCTATCACATCTCACTTCTTACAAATAACTTCACACTACTTATTTCTCATTTGTCACTTCTCACTATACAATTCGCACTGCTCACTTAGTTCGTCTCACTCCTCATTGCACACACTTCATAGGGGAACGTATACCAACTATTCGGCCGATCGGCATTCGGCCAAATGACCCTAAACCCATACATCTTTATATCTGCCGCACTCTTACGGAGCTATTTTAAGGGGATGATGAACCATAATGCTCCGACGTTTTACCCACACAAAAAAAACATAGATGCTGTCAACTACTAATATTGACTTGAGTCAAAGATTTCTTCTCTCAATAAATGTGTAGTGTCAGAGGACAGTCTTCTAAGCTAAGAGTATTGCTACGGAGTACCTCCGCAAGTAGAAGTATTCAATACAATTTCTTCCAGTCATTGATGAATTGCGCAATGCATGTCTCAACAATGACTTATCTGGAGATAACGAGTTTGACTCTTGATCCAGTGTAGGATGTTTTCGGGTGGGAAACATTTTCGACTCCCTGAGCATGGTACCACACAAGATACGTAATCATGCAATTAGCGGGAATAGAAAAGCTCTCACCATTTCGATCACGAAAGGAATCAGTGTGCAGTGTGAACCATTATCTCCTACTTTGTATACTTTCGCCTCTAATAAATCGCGTAAATATACACCTCAAGTTTGAAGTTTACAGTTATTATTAGCATCTCTCAATCTTTGTAATTATCGGAATGTTTAGCACATTCGTCTAATGAGTCACGCACAAATTTAGAACTGAAACGACTGAGCAATCTCTCAATTGATGTTCCATAATTTGTGAATCAATTTTCACACAGTGATTCCAGTTAATTCACAGTTAACATAGAAAATCCACAGTATTGGACAATGAAAGTGTGTTGAAGTCGTTTCAATGCACAAGCTAAGCAACATTGACGAAATTAAAATATTTCACAAAATTGACCGTGGGAATGCGTACATGGTGATTATTAGATATTGATGCTAATTGTACGGTCGTTAAAGCTCGACACCAACTGTATAGAATACAATTTCTCGGGGTGCTGCAAAACCGTACAAAATGTTTTTCTGGCTGTAAAACGAAATCGGAAATTAATTTATGTCAATCATATTTACATTTATTTTAGAGCATCCTCAGGGGTGAAGGTTGCGTTTCAGAAAACTCCGACCAATTGTTATTCGAAGTCGAAGAGAATACCATCTTCTCACGATGGTGGTGGAAGTATTTTTGCAACACTATTTGGTTCGAATGGATGGCTTTTTTCGACCGGTACTGTAGCTAATAAATTGTCTGAGGGAGGCGAGAAAAACTTTTGGACCGAGACTTTCTCTGTCGCGGCGCTCCTTCGCGTGGCACTATATGGGGCCCTTTGCAATCAGATCAATTCACTCTTTAACGCCATGAAATAGATGGGCATACAACCGTAAAGGTATCGATCGATGACTTGCGTAAAAAAAAATCAATATAAGTCTCGGCAAAACAGTTTGGACAGTCAGTGATATAAAACGTTCGTGTAAACCTTTTCGTATCCACGATGAAGGTGTTGTTCTTACTTGTTTCAATAGCATTCTACGAGGCGTTCGGTTATTCGATCAACACTGTAGATGATTCCGTCGGGTTCAATCAAAGTGCAGCTACGGCTGGTCAGACCTTGTCAAGAAGAAAGAGGTTTTTGCTATTTCCTGGTAGCACTTTCCTTTTAGTAAGCTACAAATGCATTGTACAGCTATTGCATCATTTTAACCTCAACCTTTTTTGGCTGTAGATAACGATTGCAAGTTGCAAATATCTTGAATTCAGCAGTCCCTCGGGTTATTTCTTACTGATGGAGATCGATTTGTTATACCCTATGCCGGAGTATTCGACCCGTATTTCACAGTACAAATTGGGCGAAGCATTTTGGCCGGCAAATGGACCAATTCTACCGCCTCCAACACCGCCGCCTTCAAGTACGACTTCGTATCCAGTCGCACTGTCAACGCCACTGGAATACCCCCAGCATAAGTACCTCGAACATGACGTTCCAGAAGCGGATTTGCAAGCATATTTCAGTGATCATCCTGGCGCGCGGGTACCTCCAGACCGATCGGACTTGTTCCCCCAGGGTTCTTTCAACCCATACAAGCAACAAAGCACAATCCCACATCATGAGTCTGGCAATCGCGACGGTCAACCGAATTTGCACCGCAGGACATCTGAGGACGATGTCATCGTAGAAGAGGACGACCGATACAATATCAGTCAGCACCGCGATTGGGAACATTTCTATCATTATCGGGAACGGCGCGAGTTGTATCATGCGATTGAAAAGTTTGGAGAAAAGTAAGTTATTTTCTTTAATTATTCTTCGAAGAGTAGAGCACCGTGGAGTGAACGTTATCGAATCAATAGTGAAGCTTTAGAACGCTCACGAATCCACTGTTTTTACCCCAATTCTAAAATCTTAATCATTTGTGACCGATCATCGTGCTGTGCACAACTCAGTGCGCGTATTCTACTTATATGACAGGCAACGTAAAAACCTTTTAGCATGGAGATGTTATTCCCTTTAGTGAAGCTTACATGCTGCTCAATTATTGATTTGCGGAAAGTTAAAACTTGAATGAATTAAAACTCGTTCTCAGAAGTTCGGCGTATGGGAATCCGTGTTTGTGCATTAGCTGCCATAGCTGGTCCCGATCGATTGTATCATATGCGGCTTTGAAGTCGATGAATAGATGATACATGAGGACATTGCATTCGCGGTAGTTCTGCAATACCTGATGTACGTTACGTTAGCTTAGCTTTAGCTTAGCTTTAGCTTAGCTTTAGCTAGCTTAGCTTAGCTAGCTTAGCTTTTAGCTTAGCTTTAGCTAGCTTAGTTAGCTTAGCTTAGCTTAGCTCCAGCTGTTCAAAGTTAGTTTGTTCCACCCACCTGTTCCTGTCTCTGTTCCCACCCCTGTTCCTGTTCAGCCCACCCCACCCCTGTTCCCAGCCCCTGTTCCACCCCAGCCCACCCCTGTTCCTGTTCCACCACCCTGTTCCCACCCACCACCCACCCTGTTCCCACCCTGTTCACCCACCCCACCAGTTCTGTTCCTGTTCCAGTTCCCCCCAGCCCCACCACCCCACTCCACCTGCTCCCACCACCTGTTCCTGTTCCCCACCCCACCTGTTCTGTTCCCTGTTCCACCCTGTTCCTGTTCCCAGCCCCAGCCCTGTTCTGTTCCACCCCCAGTTCAGCCCCACCCCACCAGTTCCTGTTCCCTGTCTGTTCCACCATCTGCCCCCAGTTCCCACCCCCAGCCCTGTTCCCACCTGTCTCCCCACCCCACCACCCCACCCTGTCAGCTCCTGTTCACCCCAGCCTCCACTCACCACCCAGCCCCACCCCACTCCAGCCCCACCTGTTCCCTGGCCCACTCCCAAATTCCCCCACTGTCTCCACCCACCTGTTCCTCCAGCCCCACCCAGCTCCACCCCTGTTCAGCCCTGTTCCCACCCCATCTCACCCACCTGTTCCTGCCCACCCCACCCCACTCCCTGTTCAGCCCCACCTGTTCCCAGCCCTGTTCCCACCCAGCCCACCTGTTCACTCCACCCCAGCCTGTCTCAGTTCCCAGCCCCTGTTCCCACCCTGTTCCACCACCCCACCCCACCCCTGTTCACCCCTGTTCCCCACCCCTCCCACTCCACCCTGTTCCACCCTCAGCCCCACCCCCACCCCAGCCTGTTCCTGTTCCTCACCCCTGTTCCCCACCCACCACCCCTGTCCCACCCTGTTCCCAGCCCCAGTTCCTGTTCACTGTTCCCACCCTGTTCCCAGCCCTCCCTGTTCCCAGCCCCACCTCACCTCCCACCACCAGCCCCACCCCACCCACCCTGTTCCCACCCCTGTTCCCCACCTGTTCTGTTCCCTGTCTCCACCCAGCCCCCACCCCTGTTCCACCCCACCCCACCCCAGCCCAGCCCCTGTTCCACCTGTCTGACCACCTGTTCCCACCCCCACCCCACTCCACCCAGTCTGTTCCCACCTGCCCCAGCCCCTCACCCCTGTTCCACCCTGTTCCCCCACCACCCAGCCCCACCCCAGCCCACCTGTTCCTCAGCTCTCACCACCCACCCCACCCACCAGCTCCACCCAGGCTCCACTCCACCCCACCACTCAGCCTCACCCACCCCACCAGCCTCACTCCCAGCCCCACTCCACCAGCCCCACTCCAGCCTCCCCCAGCTCCCACCCCCTGTTCAGCCTCACTCTGTTCCCCAGCCTCAGCCTCAGCCCACCTCACTCCCACCCAGCCTGTTCCAGTTCCCAGCCCCACTGTTCCTGTTCCCAGCCCCTGTTCCACCCACTGCCCCAGCCTCCCAGCCCACCCTGTTCACCTCCACCCCCACCACCTGTTCCCACTCCACCCTGTTCAGTTCCCAGCCCACCCACCCCTCAGTTCCCACCCATCCCACTGTTCCACCTGTTCTGTTCCTGTTCCAGCTCCACCCCTGTTCTGTTCTGTTCCACCAGCTTCCCACCCCCTGTTCCCCACCACCCCACCAGCCCCTGTCTGCACTCTGTTCCCTGTTCCTGTTCCCACCCACCTGTTCCACCACTCCTGTTCCCACCCCCCACCCCAGTCTCCCACCCTGTTCCTGTTCCCACTCCTGTTCCCCCACCCCACCTGTTCCACCCCCCCACCCCACCCCTGTTCCCACCAGCCTCCCACCCCACCCCCTGTTCCACACCTGCTCCTGCCCACCCCACTCCACCCCTGTTCCCACCCACCTCACCTCCCAGCCCAGCTCCCACCCTGTTCCAGCTCACTCCTGTCCCCAGCCTCAGCCACCCCAGCCCCAGCCTCACCCCACTCCCAGCTCCCAGCCTCAGCCCTGTTCAGCCCCCAGCTCACCTCACTCAGCTTAGTTTAGCTTAGCTTTAGCTCACTTTAGCACTTTAGCTTAGCTTTAGCTTTAGCTTAGCTTTAGCTTAGCTTTAGCTTAGCTTTAGCTTTAGTTTAGCTTTTTAGCTTAGCTTTAGCTTAGCTTTAGCTTAGCTTTAGCTTAGCTTTTAGCTTAGCTTTAGCTTAGCTTTTAGCTTAGCTTTAGCTTAGCTTTTTAGCTTTAGCTTAGCTTAGCTTTAGCTTAGCTTTAGCAAAAAATGGAAGATAATTTTTCCCCTAGAATTCACCAGAGGAGTGATAAAATCGGGATAGTGCTGGATTTTAAATACCGTATCCAACAATATTCTGAGTTATGCCAGTTTGTTCAAAACCAGTGACCAGTTTTACGAAGTTTACGTTGGGCGATCGTGTCTTGTACATAACCCTTCTGATTTTTTTAGCATTCTCTAAGGCCAAATAGCTTTCTCTAAGAGCGTTGTAAAACCGTACCATTTTCTTTAATAAATGTTTAATGTCAGATTAGACATCACAGCACTCAACAACAGATGAAACACTTCAAGTCAAACGTGAAAATAAGCTTTGGAGATTATTGAATTGCACTGCAAAGATCCTTGACAAGTAACATAGAAAATAGTGGGTACAACGTACAAATGACTCTCATGTGACACGCCAGATGTCACAGCGAAAGAGCACGACTTTGTTTCACGCACGCAAGCGGTACATCTCGTAAGTTACAAAAGTACCCTTGGAGTAATTTACTCCTCGGAGTTGAAACTATACCATTTCGTCGAATGACATTTAGTCGAAAGGATATTACGTTTGCAAATTAATATTTACGAAAGCAAATTTTAGAATAAAGAATCTTCGGACATTTGGTCGAAAGGACATTCGGTCGAACGGAGATTTAGTCGAAAGCGGATTTTCGAATGAACAATCTTGGTACACTTAGTCGAATACATATTTGAAAGGAAGGAACATTAGTCAATAATAATGACTTGTCCATTTAATTCCACTAGTTTAATAATAATTAAAAACTAACTGATTTGTTACGGTGTTTTAAAAATAATTATTTCTCCAATATTGTTCAAAAAATGATGGGATTTAATGGGAAAACGGTAAATATTTCAGACGGGATATTGACTTTAGCGAACCCCTCTAACCGACTATGACGAATCTGACGTTTCGTCAAATGACATTCAGACGAATGACAATTAGTCGAAAAATTATTTTTGAATGAAGAATTTACATTTGGTCGAAAGGACATAACGTCAACCTGTTGAAAAGAAATTCAGTCAAATGATGTTTCGTCGTATTATATTTTGTCGGACAGACATGACGTCGAATATACATCAGGTCGCATGACCATTTGGCGGAAATTAAGTTTTTGGACAACCATCACAGAGATCTGAAGAAAATAGCTTTGTCTAGCGTGCTGAGGTGGAATTATTGAAATAAATGCAAAACTAGCTTCGATATTAGTGAAAGAGAGCGTAATGATAGAGAGTGGACGTTTTCAAAAATCATGCTAGAAATGTCCATTCGAATCAATGTCCCTTCAACTGAACGTCATTTTGGCGAATTGTAATTTGACCTAACATGAATCCCTTCATGAAAACTGCAAGGATGTTCAGAAATAGCGAAATAAAAGGTTTTATTAGGTTTGAAATAATGGTAGTGACGACGATTAAAATTATCTGACGAATTCTGCCAAACAAAGCTATGATTCGACAGCTATCGAAACGCGCAGTGACACAATCCAACTTGAATACAGCAAGCAAACATTTTCGACAGCAAGTATATAGCTGCTCCGTGCGGAATCGTTATCAGGAGAAAGATTGATAACACTGGCACGGACGTTTTGTTCTGTTTCTTGGAACAAATTATGATTTGCGTGTCAGTTCAGTCGAAAAATAATGCACGATTCCACAAAAAAAAAAACACAAGGGAACAAAATTTATCCTTTTGCGTGTCCAAATGGTGTGTCTCTAGTAGATTTCGGATATATAATTAAGGCAGAATTCCAGAAAGTCACACCTTCGTTCCTGGTAGGTCGAATAATGTCCACAGATACTGTTTTGAGCATTGCGTTGCAACGAGCTTCGGTGTGGCCGAACGATCAACAGCCGAAACACTGCATCGGAGAAGAATAGTAGGGTCTGATGGGACACTACAAGAAGCCGAAGAAGTTTTACTCCAGTCCAGTCTTGAGATCCCACAGATGGTAAAGACGAGAAGAAGAGTATTTGCCCTTTCGTCACCGACTTTTGTTTTAGTAGAGCGGTGGACTTCATCCACTCCTAGGGCTTCCAGCTCCACGCGCAGTTCATCAGTATCGTAGCTGATGACAACATTGCAATAGACGAGCATGCAGATCAATAAGAAATATTTGGATCATATACCACATTGTTTGAAAGTCCTAAACACTCAATCAAGTTTAGTCACCCTGATCGTTGAGACAGTGATCTATTTTTAGGAATACGAGATGCTAAATGTACTCCAAAACGTGCTCAAGTTCAACCCAAGTTATCTACCAGACCAATCAAGACTTTTCCAATGTTATCATCATCGGCATATACCCAATTCGAACCAATAGGCACATGCGCGTAATGGAAAATTAATTTTCTTCAATACGAGATGTTCAAGGTACTCCAAAACATTCTCGAGTTCGGCTCAAGGTATATACCAGAACAATCAAGGCTTTTGCAATGTTCTTATCTTCGGAATATACCCAATCCGGTCCAAAAGACACATGTGCATATTGGCAGATAAAAAGAGGTCGAAAACGATTGATTATTGACGCGTTTTATGCACTGTTTCTTGTGTTTAAAATGGAAGAAAATGTTTGATAATGAAAACCCAGCTTTAATTCTTACAACTGAAGTGATAAGAGAGCGTAAATTTTGATTCCAGTTTTGAAATTTTTCGGTATTGAATTTAACCTTTTTTTCTCTCTGTTCATGTACATCGCACATGCGCTCAAGATGGTCTCGCGAGCGGGAATACTACTGAAGGAGGCTTTTTCTTTAGAACACACGATATCACCAACAGCCGATATGCATTCCCTAACAAACTTCTCCGTCCTGGAGAGGTTTCATCTGTATTGCCAATATCTCATTAACAGTAAAACTGGCCCATACTGCATTATTCGACTTTGTGTTTGTCCATACAAATATTTAAAAACAATTATGTCTCCCCCCCCCCTCGGGTTTTTTTCCCAAAAAATAATATTTTGAGGGGGACAACAAAAAATTCGGATGATTTTGGAGATTTTCATAACAGTCTTGAACAAATCCGAAGAGTTTTATTGTTTTTCTTTTCATTTTAATATTTATTTTTTATTATCCCCCCCTTAAACTTTCGAAGACCTATAGGACATAATAAAAATTAAATATTTGTAACGGCGTAATAACCTGCAGTATTAATTAATAAATGAAAAGAAGGAGCTTCTCGAGCCAGATAGAAAAGCTTTCGGACCGGTTTTGAAGTATTTTTCTTACACGCCGCGGGCAACAAAAAATAAAGCCAAGGGCTGCATCCGGCCCGCGGGCCGTACGTTGGGCAGCCCTACTCTAATAGCAACTAATAGTATTAAAATGTCCCGCATCTTCAATTAAATTAGGGTAAAGTGCCCAATAGTGGCTTTATTACATTCCTCTGGAAATTCCTCCAGTGACTCCTCCGGAGGATCCCCCAGCAATTCTCTGGGAAGTTCCTTTAGGAATTTCACCGCAAGTTCCTCCAGGAATTCCTCCGGAAGTTCCTTAAAAAATCATCTGGAAGTTCCTCCTGGAATTCCTCCGGAAGTTCCTTAGGAATTACTCAGGAAGATTCTCAAGGAAGTCCTCAGGAAGTTCCTCCAGGAATTCCTCCCGAAGTTTCTCCAGGAATTCCCGGAAGTTCATCCAGGAATTTCTTCGGAAGTTCTTCCAGAAGTTCTCCGTAAATTTATACAGTAATTCTCCGGACGATCGTCCAGTATTTCCTTCGGAAATTCCTTTTGGAATATCTTTGGAATTTTAATAATGAATTCCTCCGGAAGTTCCTCCAGGCAAACTTTCAGAAGCTCTTTAAGGAAACCCTCCTAAAATCCCTTTGAAATTTTTGTTGAATTCAAAAATTGCACTGGGAATTACTTCGAGGATTCTTTCTAAAATTCACAAGAAAATGTTCAAGGAATTCCATTTCAAGTTTCTTCAAAAATTCACCAGTATATTCCTACGTCCACTTTCCCAGATTTTACACCAGTAGTTATGTTTTCTAATCGAATGTACCATTGAATCTATTTTGGCAGATGTTTAGGTTCGCAGCCTCGAAGGGAATGGAACCTATATTTTAATCTTTTCCCGACGTTTCAGTCCATTTGGGGCCCTTTTCAATGGTTCGAATTTTGTCCGAAAGAATTTAGTATCGGACAATTTGAATAAATGCTATCTGAAATTCGGTGCTTGTCCTAAAAATGCCCACCATTGCTTTTAAAGCTTTCAAACTCACAAGAGATTCCCTCTGAATTCCTTCTGAAATTTAGGAGAAATTCCTCCAACGTCACCTCTTATTTACGCTCCGGAAATGTTTTAGGAAGTTCTTCGAAGAGCTCTCCTTGATAATAGTTTTATTTCCTTTATTTCCTTCGGCGATTTACCCAGACAGTCCTAGAGAAGTTCGTCTTCAAATCCATCTGGCTCTACTTTCAAATATTCTTTCTTCCGTTTTTTTGGGATCTAGGAAATTGGGTTATTTAGTAAAGAAAAATATGAGGTTCTTTACATTTTAGCTGATCTACAACATATTTTTATTTTGTTAGTAAACATTTTATTAACAGTTTTGAACAATAAAAAATACATTATTTCAATCGATAGAATGACACTAATATTCATAGAATGACCAACTGTCATGCAGCATAAGAACAAAATTGGATTTCGGCTTAGTCTTTTCTGCAGTTTCAGAATATGTAAAAACATCGATCCCCCAGAATCTCCTCAAAATTTATTTGGAAATTATTAAAGAAACTTTTATCCCAGAAATCTCTTCAAAATTTCTGCAGGATTTTCCAGGAAATTCTTCCAGCAATTCACAAGAATATCTTTTTAAAAAAATACCTTGCGAATCTTTCCTCCGTGAATTTATCAAAAAAATACTCCAAAAGTTTCCAGAAATTACCTCAAAATATCTTCCGAAAATTCCGGGAGAGTTTTCCGAGGAATTTCCGAAAGAATTTCGAGGAGTTTCTTGTGAGTTTCAGAAGGAGTTCATAAGAGCTCTCGAAACATTTTATAAAGAGTTCTTGGGGTATTTTTGGAGGATCTACAGGGAAAAGATCAGAAGAAGTTTTCAGGAGAAGTTCTTTAGGAACAACTGGTGTAAATTTTGGGAAAGAGGAAGTAAACATTGCTAGAAGAAAGAATTTGCAATGGAATATTTTGAATAATTTCTTAAGAAATTCAGAAAGAATCACCGAAGTAATTCCTGGTGCAATTTTTGAATTCAAGAGAAATTTCAAAAAGATTTTAGGAGGATTTCTCGGAAAAACTTTCGGAAGAGTGGCTGAAGGAGCTTCCGAATGAGTTCCTGGAGAAAGTTCCGGAGGAATTCATGGAAGAACTTTCGGGGTAATTCCAGGAGGATCTACCGGAGAAAATCCAGGATGAATTTCCAAAGAATATCTTGGAGAAACTTCTGAAGGAGTTTTCGGAGGAGCTTGCGGAGAAATTTCCTGCTGAATTTGTGAAGGAATCTCTGGTAGACTTCCGGAGGAATTCATGGAGAATATTCCGCAGGAATTATTGGAGAAACTTCCGGAGAACTTCCTGGATGAATTCCTAGAGGAACTTCCAAGAGAATTTCAGGAGAAAATTGTGATGGAATTGCTGGAGTTTCCTCCAAAGGAATTGCTGGAAGAATATCCATTCCTGGGGTAATTTTCAAAGGAATTCGTGAAGGTATTTCCAAAGGAATGTCTGAAGGTTTCTCTAGACGAACTTCCGGAGGAATTTTTTGAAGAACTTTCGAAGGAATTTCTGGAGTAACTTCCGGAGCAATCCCTGGAGGAAGTTTCGGAAGAATTCCTGAAAGAACTTCCGGAGGATTTTTTTTAATAACTTTCGGAGAAATTCCTGGAGCAATTTCCGGAGAAATTCCTGGAGGAGCTTCCGGAGTAATTCCTAGAGGAACTTCCGCAGGAACCTCTGGAGAAACTTCCAAAGGAATTTTTGGAAAAACTTCCAGAGAAATTCCTTGAGGAACTTCTAGAGAAACTCCTGGTGAAACTTCCGGAGGAATTCCAGGAAAAACAACGGGAGAAATTCCTGGAAATCGAGTAAATTGTGGAGGAATTGCTGGAGGATCCCCCGGAAGAATTTCCAAAGAAATTCTTGGAAGAATTTATGAAGGAATTTGTGGAGGTATTTCCAAAGGAATCTCGGGAGGAATTTATAGATGAACTTCCGGAGGAATTGCTGGAGGAACTTCCGAAGAAATTCTTGGAGGAACTTCCGAAAGAATCTCTGGAGGAATTCCTGGAGAAACTTCCGGAGAATTTAACGGAAAAAATTCTGGAACAACTTCCGGAGTAAACTCTGAGAGAAACTTCAGTAGGAATCTCTGGAGAAGCTTCAGGAGGAATTTCTGGAGAAACTTCCGGAGGAATCTCTGGAGAAACTTCCGGAGGAATTCCTGGAGAAATTCCGGAGGAATTTCAAGAGAAACAATTAGGAGAAATTCCTGGAAATCGAGTAAATTGAAAAGGAATTGCTGGAGAATCCTCCGGAGGAATTTCAAAAGAAAATCTTGTGGTAATTTTCAAAGGAATTCGTGAAGATATTTCCAAAGAAATGGAGGAATTTCTAGACGAACTTCCGGAGGAATTGCTTGAAAAACTTCCGAAGAAATTCTTGGAGGAACATCCAAAGCAATTTCTGGAAGAGCTTCCGAAGATATTCCAACTTCCTTAGAAATTGCTGGAGAAACTAATGGAGCAATTTTCAGAGGAACTTTCGGAGGAAAAGCTGGAGGAACTTCCTGATGAATTCAAGGATCAACTTTCGAGGTAGTTCCTGTATGAACTTCCGGAGGAATTCCTGGAGGAACTTCCAGAGGAATTCCTGAAGGAACTTCCAGAGGAGGATAAATAAACGTGCACTCTGGGATCGTGTATATAAACTCTAATTAGGAAGAATAATTAGAATCGATTTATGAACATAAAATCAACTAAACAGCTTAGTTTAAAGAATTCAAACTATCCATATTCATTCGGCTTACCCAAAGAATGCTTTCAATTTATTTTGGTTTACAATATCGGTACTTTTGCTACGACCATAAAAACCCATTTTTCGTATTTATTTATGTTTTCTTGCTTGTGTTTCAAGTTTATCGGAGTTCGAAGTGAGTCGTACTTAGTAGATGACAGCACTATTAATTAAATCGATAGTTTTCATTTACAGATGACGTCCTGCATCATGCGAGCCATATGTGAAGCAAGAAATCTACTGCCTCTACCAGGGCAGTCTATGATAGTGGACCTAGTCAGACTTATATTCAGGTTGCCCCAAGTTTCCTCACATGGAAAATGCACGACTTAACACTTGAAATGTTTTTTTTTCTCATTTTCAGCGTTCCATTGAAGGATGACTTACAAGATGAATACAGCAAAGCTATGCGGCACGACAATTTAGATTGTGTAGCTGTTTATGGAAAAGATTGCTCGATTAGTATTCTGGCGTTGATCCTGTTGGGAAAATTTGAACCTTCACATAACTGAAATACGAATAATTGAAATTGGATTATATACCACGTCATGGTCTAAGAACATTGAGGGTTTGCAATCGATAAATTACTTTTTATTTCTAGACAATCCGATAACTCCTCCCCTTCCCAGCTGCATACTCAAAAACTCCCGACATCCGTGTGGCAATGCAGTGAATCTCGGTTTCCAACAACCTTCGAAGCTGAGCCATCTGATTGATCCTTATTTATGAATGCCACAGAATTTAATTATGATTTGGGACTTTTCTCTTCTTTTTTTTTTTCTGCTCGTCCTAATGTCGGAATCCCATCTCCGGCCGCGGTTCCCTCATCAGCTCGAAAATAACTTTGACCTAACAAACATAATTTAGCCTATTCGGAAAGCGGCTAAAGGAATTATCCGACCCGCTATCATCGTTCGCAACCGTCGAATGATAACCACCGACCATTATTATATAAATCTGTCCGGCATGAAAATATGCTTCCCACTTTGGGGAGTCAATTTAAACTCATAAAAAATGCATGCCAAGAAAATCGGAACCGCGCCGTCTTTTGGTGCTTTGGCTCGTTGATCCTGGCGGGACCGTAGCAGCCGTCGAGAGCGGGTTGGGGCGAAGGGTCCTAAATAGAATCTCGTTAGAAGCGAGCTTGGACGACAAAAAAAAAACTCGAACCGACAAGAGACATTCATACTTATTTCCATATTCTCGAATGAAAGTCAAAGCCAGACATTGAACTGGTCATCAGCAAGAGAGGGGCAGTCGGTGAAGAACGAAATCCTGTTGAATTACGGCTGTTGAATATTAATTTTTGTATATGCACGAGATTTTTTTTTGTTTCGAGCAATCAGGGGTCAAAGCTAAATGAACAAAGAAGTGGGAGTCAAAACTGAGTTTTCAAATAGGTTTAAGAAATTATTTGAAGAAAGTATGACAGATAAAGGAAACGAAGATTAATTCACTTTGTTGATTTGGCTCAAGCCAATTTCTTACTGAATAATGTTAATTTCTTTTATAATGTTATGCACAGCGTAACGAGTTGTAAACAGATGACTTTCTCAGTATGATTAGATTTATTCATCGATGTCTGCCAAACTATATGAAATTTTCCGAAAAATTAAGATTTGTTAAAAGCTGCATACTGTTTTCCAATTAGTTTTGGTAAATACTTATTATATTCATATTTTCTATGTAAATTCCGGAGAATTTGCCATTAAATAACGTAGAATTTACCTCAGAAGTTCCAAAGAGTTTTTCTTGGAAAAGCCTGAGAATTTCATCTGAAAACTCAAAAGAATTTACTTTCAACATTCCGAAATCAAACAATTTTTACCATCCTTGAATTTCTTTGACTGGACCGAAAAACGAAAGCGCCGTCTTATTAGCAATAGAACCCATTACACAGCAAACAAAAATTGTAATATTACATCGGATTTGATGCACATCATCGCCGTCGTAAATCGCATGTATTTGTGTTACAAAAAGTGACGTCATGGGCATTTCGTTGCCAAAATAAAATGGTGTAAGACGTAATATGTTCGACGTAATGAACAAAACAACGTAAAAACTTTTTTTCCGATAGTTTCAATATTTTTTATACTTAGATTTTCAGTTTTTCAGGCTGATGGATTAGTGTTTTAAAATTTTCGAATCTTTAGGTTTTCTGTGCGCCGATAATTTTTTGGTCAGCAGCAACAGCGTGGATCGCGTGGAATCATTTTATACATTAAACTTTTTTTGTCAATAATGTGATGTACTGTACTTAACGAAGAAAATTTATCCAAAAACTCCTTCGGAAATTCCTTCGGCAATTCTTCCAGTAGTTACTCCCAAAAAATGTTCCGGGAAATTCCTCCAAGAGTTGCCAAGAGTTTTCTCGAAAATTCCTCCAAGAGTACCTCCAGAAATTACCACAAAAACTGCTTCGGATGTACCTCCAGGAGTTTCTTCGAAGATTCCTCCATAAGTTATTCCGGAAATTCCCCCAAGAGATCTTCTGTAAATTCCTCAAAAAGTTCGTTCGAAAGTTCATGCTCGAATTCCTCCATAAACACCTTCAAGAGTTTCTTTGGGAAGTCCGCCAGGAGTTCTTCCAGACTTTTTCTCCAAATTCCTTTAGGAGTTCTCCCGAAAATTTCCCAAGGAACTCCTACCGAAACTCCTTTCCAAATTCACCTAGTAATTTCTCCGGAAATTCCTACAAGAGTACGGAGAGTCAAAAATGGCTTCACAAATTCTTCCAGGAATTCTTGCAGGAGTTTTTTTTTCAAAAACTCTTTTAGAAATTTCTTCGGAAATTCCTCCAAGAGTTTTTTTCGGAAATTCTTCCAGAAGTTTCATTGGAAATTGCCTGAAATTCTTCCAAGTTCCTCCGAAAATTCTTCCAAGAGCTCCTTCGGGGTGGCTTTGAAAAAGATAAAGAAGTAATTTCCCTGCAGAAGTTTCCGAATGAATGTTCGGAGTATCTCCTGGAAGAATTTCAAGAGGAACATCTGAAGGAACTCAGGGCGGATTTTTCGTGGGAACTTTTTGAGGAGATTCTGGAAGAATTCTTGAGGCAATTACTTTAAGAACTTCAAGAAAATCTTCTGCATGAATTCAGGAAGGAATATGTATGGGATTTTTGGATAAATTTCTTGAGGAACTCCTGAAGTACTTTCCGAAGAAACTTTTGGAGGAATTTCCGGTAGAGCTTCAGTAGGCATTTCCAGAGGATGCCCTTGAGAAGTTTGAGAAGGAAATAAATTTCCCAAATCCTTCCACGTGATCTTTCGAAAATTCCTCAAGAGTTCCTTTGAAAAATGCTTCGTAAATTCCTCCAGAATTCCCTTCGATAATTTATCCAGGAATTTCTCCAAGAGTTCCCATAGAAAGGGCATCAGAAGGTCCTTCAGAAATAGCTCCAGGAGCTCTTTCGGAAATAACTTCCAGAACTGCTTCGAAACTGCTTTCGCAAATTCCTCCAGGATTTTTTTTATATTCCTCTAGAGATTCCTACAGGAGTACCTACGTAATTTCCTTCGAAAACTTCTTCAGATGTGCTAGTAGGACCGTTAAAAATTTCATCACCAGAGCAACACATTTGTCATAAATGACTTTCGGTGACTCATATACAACCGTCTCGAGTCATACAGGAGTGGTTGCAACCAAATCTGTCAGAATTGTGCTGCCAAGGTATTGGATATTTCTCCAGGAGTTCATCCAGAAATTACTCCAAATCTTCCTAAAAGAAACCTTTGGTAATTCCTCCAGTGATTCCACCGGAAAGGCCTTCAGGTGTTCTTCCAGAAGTTCCTCCCATAATTCAACCAGGAGTTCCTTCGAAAATTCCTCTAGCAGTTCCTTCGGAAAATTGTCCCAAAATGCCTGAGAAAATGCCTCAAGGACTTCCTCCAGAAATTATTCCAGAGGTTCTTCCGGGAATTCGTCCAGGAGCTCTTGCGGCAATTTCTCCCAAAACACCCTCAAACTTTCATGGAGGATTTTTTTTCTGAGAAACTCCTGGAAGAATTTCCAGAGGTACTCATGGAGGAATTTCAGGAGACGCTCCTGGAGGAGTTTTCGGACTCTTAAAGATATTTCCGGAAGAATTTCCAAAGGAACTCCAGGAAGAATTCCTAAAGAAATTTTCCCTGGAGGAATGTTCTGAGGAATTTTTGTTAGATTTTTTTTGGATAAATTCTTGAAGGGATTTGCGGAGTAGCTTTCGAAGCAGTTATTGGAGTTATTTCTAGAGGAATCCCTGAAGAATTTTTTTGCAGGTACTTTTAACGGAATTTAGAGAGGACTTTTTGAGGAACTTCTGGCGGACTTTTCGTTGGAGCTCTTGGAAGAAATTCCGGAAGAGGGTGATTATCCGAATCAAGTCCTGAAGGAATACCTGTGTATGCTCCAAGGAACAAGGAATTTCTTGAGAATCCTCCGTAAAATCTCTTGGAGGAATATGTAAAGGAATTTTTGAAGGTGGTTTTGGAACTCCTGGAGGACTATCTGAAGAAATTCCTGAACGAATTTGCGTAAGAATTTTAGGACAAATTTCCGGAAGAACTTCAGGAGTTTTTTTTTTCTCGGAAAGGAACTCCAAATTTCTCCAGAAGTTTGTTCCTTCGGTAATTCCTCCAGAAAGTTCTACAAGAATTACTCCGGAAATTCATCCATAACTTCAACCAGGAATTCCTTCGCAAATTTTTCCGGAAAAAAATATCTAGAATTCCTCCGGAAATTTATCCTGAACTTCCTACGCAAATTCTTTAAGAATTTTTCTCGAATAGTCCTCCAGGATTTCCAAAGCCACCTTCAAAATGCCTTCACATATTACTCCAAGAATTCATCAAGAGTTCCTCTAGATATTTCTCCAGGGGAATCTCCGGAAACTCCTCAAGGATTATGTAAAGGAATTCCTACAGGACGTACTTTGGATATTCATCATCCCCCGGAATTTCCCCCAAGAATACGAAAAGTCCGCCAGAAGTTCCTCCAAAAATCCCCTCGAAATTCCGTCAAAAGTACCTCCGAAAAACCCTTTAGAATTTTTTCTGGAAATTTTTCCAGGGATTCCTCCGGAAATTACTCCAATAACTGCTTCGAAAACTACTCCGCAAATTCCTTCCAAAGTTTAACCAAAAAAAAATTCCGCGGAAATTCCTCCAAGGAAAATTTCTTTAGGAATTCTTTCTTGAGTTACCTTGAAAATCTTTCCGGAAATACATCCAAGAGTTACTTCGAAAAATCCTCCAAGTGTTTTTCTGGAGATTCCTAAACAAGCTCCTATGGAAATTCTTCCAGAAGTTCCTCCAGAAATTCCTCCAAAAGTTTCTCCAAAAATATTTTTTGATGGTGTTTTGGAAGAAATTGTAAAAAGAGTTCCTAGACGAAATCCCCGGAAGAACTTCTGGAATAAGTTTTGGGACGAATTCGGGAATTTTCGAAGGAAATCCTGGTTGAATAGTGGGAGGAATTTGTGACTCCTGGAGGGCATTCCTGAGAAAGCCCTGGAGGAAATACCGAAGGATTCTTTTAGGTATCTTTGGTATAATTTCTGGATGAACTACTGGAGAAATATCCAAAGGAACTTCTAGTGGAATATCTGGATTCTGCGGGCACATCTGAAGAAGTTTTTGAAGGAATTTCCGCAGGTACTCCTGTAGGAATCTCTAGAGGAATTTAAAAAAAGAAACCTGGAAGAAATTGCGAAAGCAGTTTTGGAAGTAATTTCCGGAAGAAATCCTGGGGCAATTTTTGAAGGAACTTCTGGCGCCCTTTCTAGGGGAACTCTTGGCGGAATTCCTGGATGAATTATCGAAGGGACTTTTGGAGGAATTTCCGAAAGAATTTCTGAAGGAACTTTTGGAGGAATTTTCGAAAGATCGCCTGGAAGAATTTATTTCCTCCTCCAATTCATCCAGAAGTTTACTGGGAAAGACCTTCAGGAGTTCCTCATGAAATTTATAAAAAAACACCTTCAAAAATCTCTCAAAATTCCTCCATGCAGAGGATTCTCTAGAATCTCAGTAGGAACTTTTAGGGAGATTTCAGGAATCCTGAATAAACATCCGAAGGAATTGGAGGAATTTCCGAAGAAACTCCTAGAAGAACTACCGGAAGGAACTCTGAGGGATTTTCAGGATTAATTTCCAATGACACTTCTGGAAGAGCTTTTAGGGGAATATCCGGAGGAACATCTGAAAGAATAAAAAAAAACTCCTTGAAGAATTTGCGAAAGCATTTTCAAAGAAACTCCTGAAGTTCAGTTCAGTAGTTAATTCCAGAAGAACTCCTGGAGCAATTTCGTAAGTAATTCCTGGAAAAAATTAACATTTCTGAATTGGAAAAAATAAAAAAAATAAAATGTGAAAACTAAAAATTGATTGTTATTATAAAATTAAAATTTTTAATTTATAATTTTAATTTTAAATTTTCAAATTTTAGAATTTTTAAATTTTTATTTTTCTAATTTTGTTTAAATTTTAAAATTTTTAAGGTTTTTGAGTTTTTTAATTTTTAAGATTTAAAATTTTAAAATTCTTTAATATAAAAAAAATTAGGAACAAAAATTTTTAAATTTGTTTTTTTAAATTTTAATATTTTTAAATTTTCGGATTTAAATTTTCTAAATGTTGAGGTTTTTAATTTATAGATTTTTTTAAATTTATTGTATCTCAATTATTTGCTTCCAAAGTTTCAAAATTTTCAATCTCTAATTTCCCATTTTTTGTTTTCTTATATATTAAGTTTTAGCCCCATATTAAATTTTATTACATATTTAAATACGATTTTGTCACGCTCTAATTTTGATTTTTAATATAAACAATATTAATATGAACATATTTTATATAATTTTCTAGATAGTAATACAATAATATGAATAAAAGTACGTTAAATACCTTATTACATCAAATTTAAGGGTACGTTTCACGATGTTACCTCCCCGCATATTATTTTTTTTGCTGTGATAGACTCATTACGCAACTCTAAATCATGACAAATAACGTGGAGATTATTCCCGATAAATCTTATCGATGTATTGCAAACAAGTGTTACCTAGAAATGAATTTATGTTTGGGGCACTTGAACGCTGCACTATGGAGATGAGACTTTCTCACGAGTTTTGGACTATTGTTATCCTATCATATGCTTGATTCATAACACTTAAGTGGCAGTCAATTTAATTTAGTATCCATATCTCATTCCTGTACCTGTTTTTGCGAGCTCCCATGGAATCCAAGAGCATATAATCAACCAACTCAACAAAAAGTCCAACTTTTTTCCGTAATTAGTGAGGGATGAATTATTGCAACTCGCCAACAAGAGCTGAGTTTGTGCGATACTTTGATAAAGCTCGTCACCATTCCACCACAGGAGACCCGAAAATCCTCGGAAAAGGAAAAGTATGCCACCCGTCTTCGTCAGCAACCCCGATTTCAGTCAGCACGGAACAGAACCAAAAAAAAAGTAGCAACACAAAGCACTTTCCTCCCCTACCTATGAATATGTCAGTCTATTCGGGAACGTTGCATGCGAAATGTTCGTTTTGTTTAATTAAAAAACTTTCCTGTTAGCCCCCTTCCCGGATACTTACATACACATGCATACACACTGACAGAGGAATTATACCTTTCTAACAAGTTGACTGGTTGCTGTTTTACGTTCCTCCACCTCGACAAAGTCTCGAGGCATGCAAAATTCTCGCTGACTGGCAGCAGCAGCAAAGTAGGAGCAATGTTAAAGACTTTATAATCTCTCAGACATTTTCAGTTTGCGAAACTACTTTAAAAGCAGTTTTGCCAGTTACAGGAGCTTGCCTCTGACTGAATGCATATGGGATCCGGCGAGCTTTCTCGAGAGCACCCACAGTATGTAGAAGGTGCACGATACGCATTTCCTGCCATCACCCGCTGTGATTGCGGGTGTGGGTGGTGCGGTGTGCTCGTTTGAAGTTTCAGTGCGGCAACTACCTTCAGGTAAGCGGAGGGACCCGGAAGTGGATTTTGCTGAGTGGGGGGACGGCGAACGTACCACCGCATAAAACGGCTCTGTAAGCTATATATCAATCAACAGGAGGTCGATTTCTGTTGCAGTGTGGCATTTTGGTTGGCTGGTAGGAAATAGTTGCCGGAATGCAGCACTTCCGACACGGACGGGAGACCGGCTGCTCGTCGATGCCTGTCTATGATGTGATGAACTGTAATTGGAGGGAAAATTGTAGCCGTTTTGCAGCTGCCGGAAGTGTCCGTCAGGTATCATCAATGGCGATCGGTTAATTGAAGTGAGAAGTTGGTAGCGCATTGAAACATATTTTTTCATCGATATCGCTTTTTATAATGCACATAAGGATCTGAATCTTCTTTAAGACTGCAATGCAGAATTGCCACACTAAACTTTTTACAATGTCTTAATAAATATAATATCTTTATAAAATTTAGTACCGATTGAATTGGCAAGCAATGCTTCTCCTTGATATTGACAGGCTAAGTATAAAAACAGAATAGAAAACGAAAACTGGTTTAATATATATGTGTGTTGAAACTAATAAGTGATTGGTCATTACTGTAATGAATTAAAACCTAGGTCACGATTATGGCAAAATGGTGGGTTTAAATCAAGGAAGGATCGTCATACACAGCAGTGGTCCCCACAAGTTCCTATCTCGCGCTTCAACGAGTCAACCGATGAAAAAAGATCGCTACGCCACCTAAAGGTTGCTTACTTGGCTGGTAGTGCAGCATGGGTACTGTTGTCTTCCTTCAATCAGCTAGAGTCAAAAGATACGTCCGGGCATCTGTTCACCAGGATGTGCGGCTCACACAGCTTCTGTCTGGTATCCGGCAGCTGATTAACGGAACGCTGTATTACGTCAGCTTTACCAAAGGTGCCAGCTCCACCAGCGCGATGTAGATAACGCGAACCTAGTAAGGTAGCTTATTGATCCTTTCAACTCTGTAACTTTTATGTGAGGACCATAACTGAATCTTGACGAATGAGTTTTGTGCCTCGATAACTGCAGAAAGTTGGAGTACACGTGGTCGCTATTCAAGAAGCCCGTCGGCCTAGATCCAGAAAACGTGAATTCAGACGACGTGGTGGCAAAAAAGCAGAGCTTGGAATTGGTTTCGTGTCGATGAAATGAGTAATGAGGTCGAAACCCATTAGCGAACGGATCAGTATGTTTATGATTCGGGGCAAATTCTTCAGTTGCAGCCTAATTAACATCTACGCACCGACAAACGATAAATCCGACGACTTGAAGGACATGTTTTATGCATGTGACGTGAAAATGATGATGACAACCGCCTACGGCACTTTCTACCTTGTTGAAAAGCATTCGATCGTCTGAACCACAAAAATCTTCATTTCATTTTTATTACCAGACTAAGGCCGGAGTGGCCTGTGCAATATATAAAAGTCTTCTCCATTCAACTCGGTCCACCTTGCCCGCTGAAGTTTCTTCAGATCGAGCAGAATGGAAGCTCCTCCGTGAATTCTGCTGGAAGTTCTTCCAGGAATTCCTCCGGAAGATTATCCAGAAATTCCGCCACAGTTTATCCGGGAATTCCGCCAGAATTTCCTCAGGAAGTTTATCCGGGAATTCCTACGGAAGTTCCTCCAGGAATTTTCTCGAAAGTTCCTCTAGTAATCCCTACGGAAGTTCTCCAAGAATTCCACCGGAAGTTCCTCCAGGATTTTTTTTCCGGAAGTGCTTCCAGAAATTCCACCGGAGGTTCCTCCAGGAACTCCGATGCAGTTCCTCCAGGAACAGGGTTTGCAGAAATTACTCTCAATAGATAACGAACAAAACAAAAACCTCTTCGAATCATAACAAGCCATGAAAACAAACTATCGCACTTGTGTACAAGTTGGAAAAAAATGGTTTGATAAACACCACCAGGATTTTCGCCGGAAATTCCTCCAATAATTCCACTGCAGTTCCTCCAGTAATTCCGCTGCAGTTCCTCAAGGAAATCCGCCGGGAGTTCATCCAGTAATTCCACCGGAAGTTCCTCCTGGATTCCACCGGAAGTTCCGCAGGAAGTTTATCCAGGAAATTCGCCGAAAGTATATCAAAGAATTCTCCTTTGGATTCAAACCCTGTCCAGGAATTTCGCCGGATGTTCCTCCAGAAATTTCGCCGGAAGTTCCTCCAGAAATTCCTCCGAAAGTTTCTACAGGAATTCCACCGGAAATTCCTCCAATAATTCCACTGCAGTTCCTCCAGTAATTCCGCTGCAGTTCCTCCAGGAATTCCGCCAGAAGTTCCTCCAGAAATTTCACCGGAAGCTTCTCCAAGAATTCCACCGGAATTGCATCCAGGAACTCCACCAGAAGTTCTTCCAGGAATTTCACTGCAGTTCCTCAAGGAATTCCACCGGAAGTTCCTCCAGTAATTCCACCGGAAGTTCCTCAAGGAGTTCCGCAGGAAGTTTATCCAGGAAATCCGCCGAAAGTGTATCTAAGAATTCTCCTTTGGATTCAAACCAGGAATCCAGGAATTTCGCCGGATGTTCCTCCAGGAATTCCACCGGAAGTTCCTCCAGAAATTCCTCCGAAAGTTCCTACAGGAATTCCACCGGAAGCTCCTTCAGGAATTCCGCCAGAAGTTCATCCAGTAATACCGCTGCAGTTCCTCCAGGAATTCCACCGGAAGTTCCTCCAGAAATTCCACCGGAAGCTCCTCCAGGAATTCCACCGCAAGTTCCTCCAGGTATTCCACCGGAAGGTACTCCAGGAGTTGCACCGAAAATTCCTCCAGCAATTCCACCGGAAGTACATCCAGGAATTCCGCAGGAAGTGTATCCAGGATCTCCAACAGAAGTTTTTGCAGGATTTCCGCCGGAAGTTCCTACAGTAATTCCACTGCAGTTCCTCCAGGAATTCCACCGGAAGCTCCTCCAGGAATTCCGCCGGAAGTTCCTCTAGAAATTTCACCGGAAGCTCCTCCAGGAATTCCACCGGAAGTGTATCCAGGAACTCCACCAGAAGTTCTTCCAGGAATTTCACTGCAGATCCTCGAGGCTTCCGAGCCTCTTGAAAGGAGAGGCTTCCGAGCCTCTTGAAAGGAGAGGCTTCCGAGCCTCTTGAAAGGAGAGGCTTCCGAGCCTCTTGAAAGGAGAGGCTTCCGAGCCTCTTGAAAGGAGAGGCTCTGAGGCCTCTTGAAAGGAGAGGCTTCTGAGCCTCTTGAAAGGGAGAGGCTTCTGAGGCCTCTTGAAAGGAGAGGCTTCGGAGGCCTCTTGAAAGGAGAGGCTTCCAGGCCTCTTGAAAGGAGAGGCTTCTGAGCCTCTTGAAAGGAGAGGCTTGAGCCTCTTGAAAGGAGAGGCTTCAGGCCTCTTGAAAGGAGAGGCTTCTGAGCCTCTTGAAAGGAGAGAGGCTTCTGAGGCCTCTTGAAAGGAGAGGCTTCTGAGCCTCTTGAAAGGAGAGGCTTCTGAGCCTCTTGAAAGGAGAGGCTCTGAGCCTCTTGAAAGGAGAGGCTTCTGAGCCTCTTGAAGGAGGAGAGGCTTCTGAGCCTCTTGAAAGGAGAGGCTTGAGGCCTCTTGAAAGGAGAGGCTTGAGCCTCTTGAAAGGAGAGGCTCTGAGCCTCTTGAAAGGAGAGGCTTCTGAGCCTCTTGAAAGGAGAGGCTTCCAGGCCTCTTGAAAGGAGAGGGCTTCAGGCCTCTTGAAAGGAGAGGCTTCTGAGCCTCTTGAAAGGAGAGGCTTCTGAGCCTCTGAAAGGAGAGGCTTGAGCCTCTTGAAGGAGAGGCTTCTGAGGCCTCTTGAAGGAGAGGCTTCCAGGCCTCTTGAAAGGAGAGGCTGAGGCCTCTTGAAAGGAGAGGCTTCTGAGCCTCTTGAAAGGAGAGGCTTCTGAGCCTCTTGAAAGGAGAGGCTTCTGAGCCTCTTGAAAGGAGAGGCTTCTGAGCCTCTTGGAAAGGAGAGGGCTTAGGCCTCTTGAAAGGAGAGGCTTGAGCCTCTTGAAAGGAGAGAGGCTTCTGAGCCTCTTGAAAGGAGAGGCTTCTGAGGCCTCTTGAAAGGAGAGGCTTCAGGCCTCTTGAAAGGAGAGGCTCTGAGGCCTCTTGAAAGGAGAGGCTCTGAGGCCTCTTGAAAGGGAGAGGCTTCCAGGCCTCTTGAAAGGAGAGGCTTGAGCCTCTTGAAAGGAGGAGGCTCTGAGGCCTCTTGAAAGGAGAGGCTTCTGAGCCTCTTGAAAGGAGAGGCTTCTGAGCCTCTTGAAAGGAGAGGCTTGAGAGCCTCTTGAAAGGAGAGGCTCTGAGGCCTCTTGAAAGGAGAGGCTTCCAGGCCTCTTGAAAGGAGAGGCCTGAGCCTCTTGAAAGGAGAGGCTTCTGAGGCCTCTTGAAAGGAGAGGCTTGAGGCCTCTTGAAAGGAGGCTTCAGGCCTCTTGAAAGGAGAGGCTTCAGGCCTCTTGAAGGAGGCTTCTGAGGCCTCTTGAAAGGAGAGGCTTCTGAGCCTCTTGAAAGGAGAGGCTCTGAGCCTCTTGAAAGGAGAGGCTCTGAGCCTCTTGAAAGGAGAGGCTCTGAGCCTCTTGAAAGGAGAGGCCTGAGCCTCTTGAAAGGAGAGGCTTCTGAGCCTCTTGAAAGGAGAGGCTCTGAGCCTCTTGAAAGGAGAGGCTTCTGAGCCTCTTGAAAGGAGAGGCTTCCAGAGCCTCTTGAAAGGAGAGGCCTGAGGCCTCTTGAAAGGAGAGGCTCTGAGGCCTCTTGAAAGGAGAGGCTTCCTGAGCCTCTTGAAAGGAGAGGCTTCTGAGCCTCTTGAAAGGAGAGGCTTCTGAGCCTCTTGAAAGGAGAGGCTTCTGAGGCCTCTTGAAAGGGAGAGGCTCTGAGCCTCTTGAAAGGAGAGGCTTGAGGCCTCTTGAAAGGAGAGGCTTCCGAGCCTCTTGAAAGGAGAGGCTTCCGAGCCTCTTGAAAGGAGAGGCTTCCGAGCCTCTTGAAAGGAGAGGCTTCTGAGCCTCTTGAAAGGAGAGGCTTCTGAGCCTCTTGAAAGGAGAGGCTTCCGAGCCTCTTGAAAGGAGAGGCTTCCGAGCCTCTTGAAAGGAGGCTCTGAGGCCTCTTGAAAGGAGAGGCTTCCAGGCCTCTTGAAGGAGAGGCTGGAGGCCTCTTGAAAGGAGGCTTGAGGCCTCTTGAAAGGAGGCTTCAGGCCTCTTGAAAGGGAGGCTTCTGAGCCTCTTGAAAGGAGGCTTCTGAGGCCTCTTGAAAGGAGGCTTCTGAGCCTCTTGAAAGGGAGGCTGAGCCTCTTGAAAGGAGGCTTCTGAGGCCTCTTGAAAGGAGGCTTCTGAGCCTCTTGAAAGGAGGCTCTGAGGCCTCTTGAAAGGAGGCTTGAGGCCTCTTGAAAGGAGGCTTCTGAGGCCTCTTGAAAGGAGGCTTCTGAGGCCTCTTGAAAGGAGGCTTCCTGAGCCTCTTGAAAGGAGGCTCTGAGGCCTCTTGAAAGGAGGCTTCTGAGCCTCTTGAAAGGAGGCTTCCAGGCCTCTTGAAAGGAGGCTCTGAGCCTCTTGAAAGGAGGCTTCCAGGCCTCTTGAAGGAGGCCTGAGGCCTCTTGAAAGGAGGCTTCAGGCCTCTTGAAAGGAGGCTTCTGAGCCTCTTGAAAGGAGGCTTCCGAGCCTCTTGAAAGGAGGCTTCTGAGCCTCTTGAAAGGAGGCTTCTGAGCCTCTTGAAAGGAGGCCTGAGCCTCTTGAAAGGAGGCTTCTGAGCCTCTTGAAAGGAGGCTTCCTGAGCCTCTTGAAAGGAGGCTTCTGAGGCCTCTTGAAAGGAGGCTCTGAGGCCTCTTGAAAGGAGGCTTCCGAGCCTCTTGAAAGGAGGCTCTGAGCCTCTTGAAAGGAGGCCTGAGGCCTCTTGAAAGGAGGCTTCTGAGCCTCTTGAAAGGAGGCCTGAGCCTCTTGAAAGGAGGCTTCCTGAGCCTCTTGAAAGGAGGCTTCTGAGCCTCTTGAAAGGAGGCTCTGAGCCTCTTGAAAGGAGGCTTCCAGGCCTCTTGAAAGGAGGCTCTGAGCCTCTTGAAAGGAGGCTCTGAGCCTCTTGAAAGGAGGCTTCCAGAGCCTCTTGAAAGGAGGCTTCTGGAGGCCTCTTGAAAGGAGGCTGAGCCTCTTGAAAGGAGGCCTGAGCCTTTGGAAAGGAGGCTTCCCGGGCCTCTTGAAAGGAGGCTTCCGAGTCTCTTGAAAGGAGGCTCCCGAATCTCTTGAAAGGAGGCTTACGAGCCTCTTGAAAGGAGGCTTCCGAGCCTCTTGAAAGGAGGCTTCCGAGCCTCTTGAAAGGAGGCTTCCGAGCCTCTTGAAAGGAGGCTTCCGAGCCTCTTGAAAGGAGGCTTCCGAGCCTCTTGAAAGGAGGCTTCCGAGCCTCTTGAAAGGAGGCTTCCGAGCCTCTTGAAAGGACCCAAGCAACACCTCTTGTTTCTCAGTGAGTAACAACAACTGTGGTGTGACTTACTAAAGGTCTGAATTATGCACAACGCATCGTATTTGGAACTCCTTTGTGACACAAAAAGCGCAAGAGGTGGAGCCTATTTGCAACATATTGCTGCTACAATGAAAATAAAAACACAAAAACCAACCGGGAATCGAACCATGGACCTTGAGATTTGCAACCTTCTACTATAACCATCACACCAACAGTTCTATTTGGAGATTCTGCTACAAGTGCACTACATAAACAACAAAGTCATGTGTAACTTCATTGTACCTTATACGGAACATGCAGGGGACTGTCAAAACTAAAATACTGCTCAGCTGAGCTCAAAGTGTTTTGCAACATTTCAGAAACATTGTCGTAACAGTAATGAACCGAAGTGTTATTAATTCTGCAACTTATCTGTTTTGTTTCTAATATGGAACACATCGAATTTTAAACCACCCAAGAAGTCAGATGAGTAGAATATTTCGACGCACCTTAAACGGAAATGAGACATTGTGATTTTCTGAAACTGGGAAGTGGCTTTAATGTGACTCGATGTATTGCCAGTGTCTTCAATGCAATTTATTAAGAACAAACACCTATTTGAAAGATGTTGCGCGTGCTGCTTGGGGAGGCTTCCGGGCCTCTTGAAAGGAGGCTTCCTGGCCTCTTGAAAGGAGGCTTCCGGGCCTCTTGAAAGGAGGCTTCCGGGCCTCTTGAAAGGAGGCTTCCGGGCCTCTTGAAAGGAGGCTTCTGAGCCTCTTGAAAGGAGGCTTGAGCCTCTTGAAAGGAGGCTTCTGAGCCTCTTGAAAGGAGGCTCTGAGGCCTCTTGAAAGGAGGCTTGAGCCTCTTGAAAGGAGGCTCTGAGGCCTCTTGAAAGGAGGCTCTGAGCCTCTTGAAAGGAGGCTTCCAGGCCTCTTGAAAGGAGGCTTGAGCCTCTTGAAAGGAGGCTTCTGAGCCTCTCTTGAAAGGAGGCTTCCTGAGGCCTCTTGAAAGGAGGCTCTGAGCCTCTTGAAAGGAGGCTTCCAGGCCTCTTGAAAGGAGGCTTCTGAGCCTCTTGAAAGGAGGCTGAGCCTCTTGAATTGAAAGGAGGCTCTGAGCCTCTTGAAAGGAGGCTTCTGAGCCTCTTGAAAGGAGGCTTCTGAGCCTCTTGAAAGGAGGCCTGAGCCTCTTGAAAGGAGGCTTCTGAGCCTCTTGAAAGGAGGCTCTGAGCCTCTTGAAAGGAGGCTCTGAGCCTCTTGAAAGGAGGCTCGAGCCTCTTGAAAGGAGGCCTGAGCCTCTTGAAAGGAGGCCTGAGCCTCTTGAAAGGAGGCTTCTGAGCCTCTTGAAAGGAGGCTGAGCCTCTTGAAAGGAGGCCTGAGCCTCTTGAAAGGAGGCTTCTGAGCCTCTGAAAGGAGGCCTGAGCCTCTTGAAAGGAGGCTCTGAGCCTCTTGAAAGGAGGCCTGAGCTCTTGAAAGGAGGCTTCTGAGCCTCTTGAAAGGAGGCTCTGAGCCTCTTGAAAGAAGGCTTCCGAGCCTCTTGAAAGGAGGCTTCTGAGCCTCTTGAAAGGAGGCCTGAGCCTCTTGAAAGGAGGCTCTGAGCTCTTGAAAGAGGCTTCCAAGCCTCTTGAAAGGAGGCTTCCCAGCCTCTTGAAAGGAGGCTTCCCAGCCTCTTGAAAGGAGGCTTCCCAGCCTCTTGAAAGGAGGCTTCTCAGCCTCTTGAAAGGAGGCTTCCCAGCCTCTTGAAAGGAGGCTTCCCAGCCTCTTGAAAGGAGGCTTCCCAGCCTCTTGAAAGGAGGCTTCCGAGCCTCTTGAAAGGAGGCTTCCCAGCCTCTTGAAAGGAGGCTTCCCAGCATCTTGAAAGGAGGCTTCCCAGCCTCTTGAAAGGAGGCTTCCCAGCCTCTTGAAAGGAGGCTTCCCAGCCTCTTGAAAGGAGGCTTCCCAGCCTCTTGAAAGGAGGCTTCCCAGCCTCTTGAAAGGAGGATCCCGCGCCTCTTGAAAGGAGGTTCCCGAGCCTCTTGAAAGGTGGCTTCCGCGCCTCTTGACCGGAGGCTGCGCCTCTTGAAAGGAGGCCTGCGCCTCTTGAAAGGAGGCTTCCTGAGCCTCTTGAAAGGAGGCTTCCAGGCCTCTTGAAAGGAGGCTTCCAGGCCTCTTGAAAGGAGGCTCTGAGCTCTCTTGAAAGGAGGCCTGAGCCTCTTGAAAGGAGGCTTCCGAGCCACTTGAAAGGAGGCTTCCTGAGCCTCTTGAAAGGAGGCTTGAGCCTCTTGAAAGGAGGCTTGAGGCCTCTTGAAAGGAGGCTTCTGAGCCTCTTGAAAGGAGGCTTGAGGCCTCTTGAAAGGAGGCTTCTGAGCCTCTTGAAAGGAGGCTTCCAGGCCTCTTGAAAGGAGGCTCTGAGCCTCTTGAAAGGAGGCCTGAGCCTCTTGAAAGGAGGCTTCCAGGCCTCTTGAAAGGAGGCTTCTGAGCCTCTTGAAAGGAGGCTGAGCCTCTTGAAAGGAGGCTTGAGGCCCTCTTGAAAGGAGGCTTCTGAGGCCTCTTGAAAGGAGGCCTGAGCCTCTTGAAAGGAGGCCTGAGCCTCTTGAAAGGAGGCTTCTGAGCCTCTTGAAAGGAGGCTTCTGAGGCCTCTTGAAAGGAGGCTTCCGGGCCTCTTGAAAGGAGGCTTCTGAGCCTCTTGAAAGGAGGCTCTGAGCCTCTTGAAAGGAGGCTTCCAGGCCTCTTGAAAGGAGGCTTCTGAGCCTCTTGAAAGGAGGCTTGAGCCTCTTGAAAGGAGGCTTCTGAGCCTCTTGAAAGGAGGCTTCTGAGCCTCTTGAAAGGAGGCTCTGAGCCTCTTGAAAGGAGGCTTGAGCCTCTTGAAAGGAGGCTTCTGAGCCTCTTGAATTGAAAGGAGGCTTCTGAGCTCTTGTTGAAAGGAGGCTTCTGAGGCCTCTTGAAAGGAGGCTTCTGAGCCTCTTGAAAGGAGGCCTGAGCCTCTTGAAAGGAGGCTTTGAGCCTCTTGAAAGGAGGCTTCTGAGGCCTCTTGAAAGGAGGCTCTGAGCCTCTTGAAAGGAGGCTTCTGAGCCTCTTGAAAGGAGGCTTCTGAGCCTCTTGAAAGGAGGCTCTGAGGCCTCTTGAAAGGAGGCTCTGAGCCTCTTGAAAGGAGGCTTGAGCCTCTTGAAAGGAGGCCTGAGCCTCTTGAAAGGAGGCTTCTGAGCCTCTTGAAAGGAGGCCTGAGCTCTTGAAAGGAGGCTCTGAGCCTCTTGAAAGGAGGCTTCCGAGCCTCTTGAAAGGAGGCCTGAGCTCTTGAAAGGAGGCCTGAGCCTCTTGAAAGGAGGCTTCCTGAGCCTCTTGAAAGGAGGCCTGAGCCTCTTGAAAGGAGGCTTCCCAGCCTCTTGAAAGGAGGCTTCCCAGCCTCTTGAAAGGAGGCTTCCCAGCCTCTTGAAAGGAGGCTTCCCAGCCTCTTGAAAGGAGGCTTCCCAGCCTCTTGAAAGGAGGCTTCTCAGCCTCTTGAAAGGAGGCTTCCCAGCCTCTTGAAAGGAGGCTTCCCAGCCTCTTGAAAGGAGGCTTCCCAGCCTCTTGAAAGGAGGCTTCCCAGCCTCTTGAAAGGAGGCTTCCGAGCCTCTTGAAAGGAGGCTTCCCAGCCTCTTGAAAGGAGGCTTCCCAGCATCTTGAAAGGAGGCTTCCCAGCCTCTTGAAAGGAGGCTTCCCAGCCTCTTGAAAGGAGGCTTCCCAGCCTCTTGAAAGGAGGCTTCCGCGCCTCTTGAAAGGAGGCTTCCGCGCCTCTTGAAAGGAGGCTTCCGCGCCTCTTGAAAGGAGGCTTCCGCGCCTCTTGAAAGGAGGCTTCCGCGCCTCTTGAAAGGAGGCTTCCGCGCCTCTTGAAAGGAGGCTTCCGCGCCTCTTGAAAGGAGGCTTCCGAGCCTCTTGAAAGGAGGCTTCCGAGCCTCTTGAAAGGAGGCTTCCGAGCCTCTTCCTAAATTAGGCAACTTCTGCGCATCTTTTAATTACACTTCTCTGCATCTTGAAAGAAAGCTTCCAAACCTCCTTAATGGAGAATTCTAAGTCTTTGAGGGGGTGCTTCCGATCCTCTTGAAAGATTGCTTTCGTGCCTCTTGAAAGTAGGCTTCTGAGCATCTTGAAAGGCGGTTTCGTAGCTTCTTGATATTAAATTTCCGAGCCTCTTGATATTAAGCACCCTAAAAGAGGCTTTTGAGCTACTTAAAAAGAGGCTTCTGAGCCGTTTGAAAAAAAGAGTTCCAAACCTATTGAAAGGAGAATTCCGAGCCAGTTGAAATGAGGGTTCCGAGCCTCTTTAAATAGGCTTTCGAGCTTCTTGCAACGACGCCTTTTCAGAAAAGGGCCTTCATGGTTCAAATAGAGGGTTCAGAATCTGACATTCTAGATTTTAGTTAAGAAGAATGTTATTATAGTTTTTTTCAACTATCGTTTATTTGGAAGGCTTCACTTGTCATAAGACGGCTTATTTATTCAACATTTTGTCTGAAACAATCAGATTATTTTGAAGATTGAAAAAAATTCGATGTTTTGTCCTACAGCCTTTCATACACTGTACTGGTTGGGATGGACAGGATTCAAAGTATTTGGTTTACTGATCGCAATGCATATTACAATACAAAGTATTAGAATAAAAATAGATATCAAAACTTTATCAATTAGTTTTTTGTATTGTAATACATCCGCCATTGTGCTACATGTACCCCATGTTGAGAATTACTGCCCTAGAAGATCTCAAGCTGGACAACGAAAACTCGTCGGATGGTCTCCTTTTGCGACTGACCGACCCGTTATAATCGTTCAGCTTGACCATTCCGTGTAATATCTATTTGTACAGTACTTATCAGCAGCGTTGGTATTACAAAGGATTGTCCAAAGAACCAATTCAGTAAAAACCCTCTGCAGTTATCGCCCTTGCAACACTTTTCTGACCCTGTTCAACTTGAAGTGCAGTATATGTACTTCAAGTGAATTTCGTTTGATGATCTGTCTCAAGTACATATAAAAATGATATGATGTTCTTAGAGAAGAGATAGAAGATGACACTTCCGGCCACCTGAAAAATAGTTGCTACATACCCTCCGGACCAATAAAATTGCAAGGGCAGAAATTTAATGCACCTACAACACAGGTGATTCAGTATTCTGCGGTTCTGCTTCTGTCCAATCTCTCTAAATAAAAGCATTATGCTCGGGTCACAAACAAACTCATTTTCTGTATAAGATATAAAAATCTCGTACCTCTATAGATCATAAAACCGAAAATGTCCCTTGCGAACTCTATTTCTCCACGTAGCACATGTGCTGGTGCGTGCGGTTATGTCCATATAAAAGCGACAAAAATGCGTCGTCCTCGTCCCAACAAAATCATATTCAATTGTCCATAAATTCTGCAAGCTTATGGCAGCAAAGCTCCGAACGAGCTACATACCCAGAATAGAGCGGGGAAAGAGGTTTGCTCACGTGTCCATTCCGAGTGGGTCATATTGTGCGGAACATATCTGTACGAGACGTGGCCGAACATTCTGCGGTGTATTGTCTCGGTGACCATAAATTATCCAGCTAATATCCTGTCCTCGAATACACGGTTCTCGTCGATGATGACGACGACAAGGCCGCACGAGAGCGAAGCGGCAGAAGCGCTGTCGACGATGATACTCGTCAAAGTGTCGTCATTCGGTGGCACACATATTTTCCGGGACTGGGTTATGGCGTGGCAACTTTTACGCTGTACCAAGCAGGATTCTGTATCAAATTGTCCCACTGTGCGCTTCTTGGAAACGACGTGAGAGGAAACTGTGTCACTCACACGACCCAGCACCATAATAAATGGTGAGCCTCGCTATCTTCTGGGGAAGGTCGATTTGTTCTATAAAATTGCATGAATTTCTAAACTCAATTGTATTAGTGATGTAGTTCTGAAAAGTGACTTATCAATATGGACTTGATCCAAACGTATATCAAAATGCTCACATCAATATTCTGGCATGTATTATTACGAACCTATGCTTCGGCAAAGAGTATCCTGAATGAAAACAAAAGCTGCATATGAACGAGCTACCCGGGCAGAAGCCATGAACAGCATAACAAAACATGATATGGACTTGATTGATATAAGAGATAAAAGAACAAGCAACAATATCAAAAATTTGCACTGAAATATCATTTAAATATCAAAATGTGCTATGGATAAGAACAAGCCAATAGCACTTGATATTGATCACTTCTTACAAATAACATAACATGATTTCCTCATGATATTTTAGTGCAAAATTTTGATATTGTCGCCTGATCTTTTATCTCTTATATCAATCATGTCCATATCTCATTTTGCTATCTTATCAAGATTTGATATTATTGAGCTATTTTCTTCTGTTCGGGTAGTTAAATAAAGTTTAATAAAAAGGAAACACACTTTTGTTTTTTTAAGTATCACACGCCATAATCTGTTGTAGTGGCAGCTTAGTTAACAAGTGGTGGGTAATTTCAACGATTTATTTCAGAGATAAAAAAATATTGATTTGAACAGTCCTGATTATCAACCAATCGGAATATCAACAGTCATATGGATGATCATTTTCATAATCGTAAGAACGGGATAATCCTTAACCACAAAATTGATCTATCGATATCTAATATAAAAAAACTCCCCTCTACACATCAACTCACCTGTACAGAACTGGGGCTCGTCGCTTTTGTCCAAGCAGTCGAAGCTTCCGTCGCAATACTTCGACGAAGCAATGCACGTTCCATTGCCGCATCGAAACTCGGCCAAATTGCAGTGGTTCAGAACCGTTCCACCGTTGCTCCCATTACTACCGATGGAAGCAGAACCCGTCGAGGCTGAGGCGGCGGCCGCGGCAGCTGCGGCAGAGGCCGCATTGTTCTGTCGAGCAGCGAGGGCCGCCACTATCGACGCCGACGAGAGGGAAGCTATCGCCTGGGGAGCCGCACGTCCCCCACCTGCGGTGGACCGTACCGTTGCACTTCCCGGTGATTGTGCAGCTGCCGGTCCATTTCCGCTGTTGCCGTCTTTGATCGAATCGACCGTCGGAAGTCGAAGGCTCAACAGCGCAATCAGCAGCGCGATGAGGTATTTCCACTCATCCATCCGAGAGTCTCTGGAAGTACAGAAGAACCATGCGGAATTAGTTTTTGGTATAACAGTTTATTCGTATTAGTTAAAATCAATTATTCGAATTGCTAAATATTAGGGGAGGAGGTTCGGTTGTGGGCACCGCTCGGTTATGGGCACCCCTATGTATCTTTTGACAGATAACTGATGCTGTCATTCTGACAACCGTTATTAGTTTGCTATTGTAACATGATGTTTTGTGCTTAATATCAAACCGGATGGGGATCTCTACTTTGAACTAGGGACAAATCTTTTTTTTTTACAAAAAAAAAACAACACGAAAGTTTTTTTTTGGCCTTTTTCAAAGTGTCATAAATTTAATCTATTTTGAGGCTGAATGACGATTGCCATTACAATTTTAGCGCGAATTTTTTTTTCTTCATTTTTCAAAAAGGCTGCGAAATTCGGTTGTGGGCACCTTTATTCGTTCGGTTATGGGCACCCTTATTTTATTGACAAATCATTCAATATCGTTTTAGTTGTCTCCTAACTTAATTCAAATGACGTTTTTATGCAGTTTTCATAATTATTTAGACATAATTAATTCATATTTATGTTCATTGGGTATGTCTAGTTATTATATCCACACAATTTGGAACAAATAGCTGACTATTGGAAATTGGTCAGATCGGACTATGAGATCAAAACTTATGGCCAAAATATTATTCTTTGCAATGAACGAGAAAGGCACTATTACCGCTAGGGTGATTAATCAGGATTTTTTTTTACTGTTAGGTATATCAATAAAACGTAAATCAATGAAAAAATTAAACCCATTTACCTAAGCGCTATTTTAGACTTCTCTTATGTGATTTTTTTTCATTTAGTCCAATCAAAGTTAATTACCTATTTCCGGGGATTAAATAGGGTGACGGGCTTGGTGGTCATGTGAAGAATATAGAAGATATAGAAGATAATTACGAACGATATAGAAGATAATACGACTCGATACAATCGGCAACGACCTAGGCGACGAATAAAGGATCACGATTGGAAGCTTGGAACATGGAACTGCAAGTCGCTAGGTTTCGCAGGTTGCGACAGGATGATCTACGATGAATTACATCCCCGCAACTTCGATGTCGTAGCGCTGCAGGAAATCTGCTGGACAGGACAGAAAGTGTGGAAAAGCGGGAATCGAGCGGCTACCTTCTACCAAAGCTGTGGCACCACCAACGAGCTGGGAACCGGCTTCATAGTGCTGGGAAAGATGCGCCAACGCGTGATTGGGTGGCAGCCAATCAACGCAAGGATGTGCAAGCTGAGGATAAAAGGTCGTTTCTTCAACTATAGCATCATCAACGTGCACTGCCCACACGAAGGGAGATCCGACGACGAGAAAGAAGCGTTCTATGCGCAGCTGGAGCTGACATACGATGGATGCCCACTGCGGGACGTCAAAATCGTCATCGGTGACATGAACGCTCAGGTAGGAAGGGAGGAAATTTATAGACCGGTCATCGGACCGGATAGTCTGCATACCGTATCGAACGACAACGGCAAACGATGCATAAACTTCGCAGCCTCCCGCAGAATGGTAGTCCGAAGCACTTTCTTCCCCCGCAAGAATATCCACAAGGCCACATGGAAATCACCTAATCAAGAAACGGAAAACCAAATCGACCACGTTCTAATCGACGGTAAATTCTTCTCCGACATCACGAACGCACGCACTTACCGTAGTGCGAATATTGAATCCGACCAGTACCTCGTCGCAGTATGCCTGCGCTCAAAACTCTCGACGGTGATCAACACGCGTCGGAGTCGTCAGCCGCGGCTAAACATTGGGCGTCTACAAGACGGTAGGCTAGCCCAAGACTACGCGTAGCAGCTGGAAGTGGCACTCCCAACGGAAGAGCAGCTAGGCGCAGCATCTCTTGAAGATGGCTGGAGAGATATTCGATCCGCCATTGGAATCACCGCAACCGCTGCACTAGGCACGGTGGGTCCGGATCAGAGAAACGACTGGTATGACGGCGAATGTGAGCAGTTAGTTGAGGAGAAGAATGCAGCATGGGCGAGATTGCTGCAACACCGCACGAGGGCGAACGAGGCACGATACAAACGGGCGCGGAACAGACAAAACTCGATTTTCCGGAGGAAAAAGCGCCAGCAGGAAGATCGAGACCGTGAAGAGACGGAGGAACTGTACCGCGCTAATAACGCACGAAAGCTCTATGAGAAGTTGAACCGTTCACGTAAGGGCCACGTGCTACAGCCCGATATGTGTAAGGACATAAACGGGAACCTTCTTACAAACGAGCGTGAGGTGATCCAAAGGTGGCGGCAGCACTACGAAGAGCACCTGAATGGCGATATGGCAGACAACGGTGGCGGTATGGTAGTGAACCTAGGAGCACGCGCGCAGGACATGCGACTTCCGGCTCCGAATCTCCAGGAAATCCAGAAGGAGATCGGCCGGCTGAAAAACAACTAAGCCCCTGGAGTTGACCAACTACCAGAAGAGCTGTTTAAACACGGTGGTGAGGCACTGGCTAGAGCGCTGCACTGGATGATTACCAAGGTTTGGGAGGATGAGGTTCTGCCGCAGGAGTGGATGGAAGGTGTCGTGTGTCCCATCTACAAAAAGGGCGATAAGCTGGATTGTAGCAACTACCGCGCAATCACATTGCTGAACGCCGCCTACAAGGTACTCTCCCAAATTTTATGCCGTCGACTAACACCAATTGCAAGAGAGTTCGTGGGGCAGTACCAGGCGGGATTTATGGGTGAACGCTCTACCACAGACCAGATGTTCGCCATACGTCAGGTATTGCAGAAATGCCGCGAATACAACGTGCCCACACATCATCTATTTATCGACTTCAAAGCCGCATATGATACAATCGATCGGGACCAGCTATGGCAGCTAATGCACGAAAACGGATTTCCGAATAAACTGATACGGTTGATCAAGGCGACGATGGATCGGGTGATGTGCGTAGTTCGAGTTTCAGGGTCATTCTCGAGTCCCTTCGAAACCCGTAGAGGGTTACGGCAAGGTGATGGTCTTTCGTGTCTGCTATTCAACATCGCTTTGGAGGGAGTAATACGAAGGGCAGGGATTGACACGAGTGGTACGATTTTCACGAAGTCCGTCCAGTTATTTGGTTTCGCCGACGACATTGATATCATGGCACGTAACTGTGAGAGGGTGGAGGAAGCCTACATCAGACTGAAAAGCGAAGCTAAACGGGTTGGACTAGTCATCAACACGTCGAAGACGAAGTACATGATAGGAAGAGGCTCAAGAGAGGTCAATGTAAGCCACCCACCACGAGTTTCTATCGGTGGTGACGGAATCGAGGTGGTTGAAGAATTCGTGTACTTGGGCTCACTGGTGACCGCCGATAACGATACCAGCAGAGAAATTCGGAGGCGCATAGTGGTTGGAAATCGTACGTACTTTGGACTCCGCAAGACGCTCCGATCGAATAGAGTTCGCCGCCGTACCAAACTGACTATCTACAAAACGCTTATAAGACCGGTAGTTCTCTACGGATACGAGACCTGGACGATGCTCGTGGAGGACCAACGCACACTGGGAGTTTTTGAAAGGAAAGTGTTGCGTACCATCTATGGTGGAGTGCAGATGGCGGACGGTACGTGGAGGAGGCGAATGAACCACGAGTTGCATCAGCTGTTGGGAGAACCATCCATCGTTCACACCGCGAAAATCGGAAGACTGCGGTGGGCCGGGCACGTAGCCAGAATGTCGGACAGTAATCCGGTGAAAATGGTTCTCGACAACGATCCGACGGGAACAAGAAGGCGAGGTGCACAGCGGGCAAGGTGGATCGATCAGGTGGAGGACGATTTGCGGACCCTCCGCAGACTGCGTGGTTGGCGAAGTGCAGCCATGGACCGAGCTGAATGGAGAAGACTTTTATGTGCAGCACTGGCCACTCCGGCCTTAGTCTGATAATAAATAAATAATGGATGTGGAAGTATTGACCTAATGTCCAGGGGAAATTCCAAAGATATTCCTGGAAGAATTTTCTAAGGAATTACTGGATTAATTTCTGGAAGATGTTTAGAAATCCCTCAGGGAATTGCCGAAAAAAAAATCCTAGAGTAATCTTCAAAGGATTTGCTGGAGTAATTTTAGAATAAATTATTGGTGCATTTTCCGAAAGAACAACAACCTGGGGCTATTTTCGAAGGAAATCCCAGATGGAACAATTCCAGGAGGAATTCCGGAAGTAGTTCCTGAATGAATTTACCAAGGAATTTCTGTAGAAATGAAGGAATTTCTTCCCAAATTCTATTTGGAGTTCCTTCCTAAATTACTTTAGGAATTGCATAAAAATGCATTCAGGAAACTCCTTCGGAAATTCTTTTAGGAATTCCTTCAAAAAATTTTTATTGAAATTTTTTTCAGTTTTTTTAAATTACTTCATGAATTTAATCAGATTTTATTAGGAAATTCTAAGGCCTTCTAGGGCCTAATTAGACTAGCGCACTACTAGTGAAGTTAGGTTTAACGTACGGATTGCGAGAAAAATCCAACTTCGATAGTCCCCCATTTCGGTTTTCAACTTGACTAGCGATATTGTTTTTGACAGTGAAGTGTATTCTGAGGCTACACTGTCAAAGTAATATCCACAAAGTTTGAAGTGCTTAACACTTTAGTAAACTATGTTCCCCTTTGAAAAAAATATTGTGCTTGTTATTCGGTAGTTTGTGGACCAAGAAGGGCGTCCCACGTTTCCAGCAAAACAAGAAAGAACTATCAGAAAGTAAGTAATAATTGATAACATTTAATGCAGAAGAAGTAATATTTTTTTCAATATCCATTGCTATTATTTTCATTATATACAGGCAGTGACGTAGCCACGGGGGTGGTTTTGGACATAACCCCCCCCCCCCCCAGGAACAAAATTTTTAGAAGAATTTTTTTTCCAAAAAAAAAAAATTTTCGGGAAACCACCCTCCAGACCAATTTTCTGGCTACGCCACTGTATACAGGAATCGAATACTACACTCAAAAAAATATACACGTTACGGAACAGTTAAATTGAGCGTGTTGATTTTTTACCGTGTATATGATGGTTGCCTATTTCTTTTAAGTAAGCTGTATCTACCTTAAACACAAGCTATATATGTGATCCTTTGCTGCCTGATGGGTTAACGATGGAGAAAATTATTTTCTTTTGAATAGTATTCGATTCCTGCAAATAAAAATAATAGCAATACATGTTGAGAAATATTATTCATTTTTTTTAATTGCATTTTATCAATTATACTTACTGTCTGACAGCAAAACCTTTCTTTTTTTTTTGAGAACTTGGGACGCCCTTCTTGATCTACCAACTGGCAGAACACAAGCTCAATATTTTTTGAAAGCGCAACATTGTTTCAACAAGTCAACAGTGTTGAGCACTTCAAATTTCATGGATTTTACTTTGACGATGTAGCTTCAGAATACACTTCGTTGTCAAAAACAAACCTGTCGAATAGAAAGTGTTTTACACTTCGAAGTCACTGTTACTGATCAGTAGGGCAAAACTAAGTGCTTTCCACTTTAATTAAATAATCAACGCACTAGATATCCGAGAGTGACTGGAAATTTAGTTCTCAAGTGTAATAGCTCTTGATTTCGAAGGGTGAAAAAGTTTAATCCGAAAAGATATACATTTTGAATCAAATTGTGAACCTACTTTGATACACTGAGGATACTGGTCGTAAGAACATCATACGTTTCTCCTATGAAATTTCACCACAAGAAATTGTAATGATTTTCATACGATTCTCTTATGGAATGTATTTCATACGACAATCTTATGAAATATTTTCAGTTTGTTAAAAAAAAGTGTAACCCGGGTTCGAACCATGGACGTCGTGATTAGGAGGCGTGCGTTCTCACCACACGCCCATCGACGCTTCGAGAAATTGTTTTGTTGGATACCCAATAAAAAGTTAGATTTGATCGAAAAAGGATCCTACGATTTTCATAGTTCAATTCGTATGAAACATTCTCATAAGTTTGGTCGTATGAAAATCTTACGGCCAGTATCCTCAGTGTATTCAAGTGCAAGAAATCTTGGATCGAGCGTTTGGATTATTTTCAGTGTAATAGGAAATAATTTTCTAAGAGCCATCGTTAACCTGGCACCAGAGGATCATCACCTGAATCACCTGGAACCCGCATCAAAGGATCTGTTAAAGGTAGATACAAATCACTTAAATGAAACAGGCAATCATCATATGTATACATTATACAAATTTTCTATCTATTTATAGAACCCGGAGGAATTATCAACCTTAACATGAGAAATGTTCGAGAATAACACTCAGGTGGAGAATAACATGTGGTTCAATTATGCAAACATATGATAGACAAAAATCTAAAAATATTAGTGAATAAAATTTAATTGGAATAATTATACACGATTTTTATTTATCAACAAATATGAATTCAATTGGAATATTGAAAACATGGCAAACGAAAAGTAACAATATTCACTTTCAAAGCTTGTTTCAAAGTTGCAAATCAAATATAATACTTTTGGATTACAATATAATACCATTTTGAATACAAAGCAAAGAACATTTTTTCTCAAGTATAAAACACTTCTGAAGAAAGTGTTTTGCTGTTCAAAGTAATATGTGAAATGATGAGCTACTGAAAGTGTTTTGCACTCGAATTTCACATGTTTGACCAGTAGGGCAAATCAAAGTGCAAAACACTTTATAGTAACGTGTGTATTTTTTTGAGTGTGGTCTTCTCATCATCAACCGCACCAGTACTGGAAAAGGTCATGATCGTCATACGACAGAGAGCAAAGCGTCTTTTTATATTTCAGGCGACCAAATGAAAGAATCGTGGGTTCTTTGATCAATTTCGCATGAAAGGCAGTCATGAAAGGTTGTTGTGCTTTATTTTAAAATTACAATTTCTAAGTTATTTCAATAGATATATGCGAATAATAGTAACTAGTCGATTCATTAATCATACTCCTTTGATTCACCGAGTTGAAAGTGGTAATAAACACAAAAATAAACCAAATATGGCACACTTTCATGCCCTGTCACGGAACAAATATTTTTTGAGATTTTTCGTAGCATGCCATTCATTCTTCGCGTTTCTATATATATTGAAAGGGGCAGATATGTAAACATCGCGTGATAATTCAAATTGAAAATGAGAAATTACAATACTGAACCGCACACAGCGAACGTAATGCCTGGGCAGCGCTAGTGGTGATGATCGGGTTCTGCTGCTTTCTGCTCGTTCTGGACTGGGCAATCGCACAGTGGCGGGCCCTCATACAAATCCTGGACAAAACCTGAGATTGCGTTCAAAACTTCACCACAGAGTAATTTTGAAACGTTGAATTCATTTTGAGGTTAAAATGGTTATCCGACTTTTCCACTACTTTTTGTTATCTTTACGATACGTATGTCGAGCTCAACTGTGAGGCCGTTTTCAGTGTCTCGTACTTGACTCGACTTAAGTCGAGGAAACGAAGGAGCCGATGCATTGGCAAGGCTCAGATCATCCCAGGATTTTGTGGGACCAGAACCTTTTTGTGCTACATCCCACTATGGGGATTTAGGCGGACTTTAATCGGAAAATCCTCTTTCACCAATAATTTTTACACTATTTTTTCGAAAGTAGGAGATATTTAGTTGGGGATCATATTCGGGATGTGTACTTTCAGCTTCCCACTGAAAATCTTGCGCAAATTTGCGCCATTTTAAGAAAACGCAATTTGTAAAAAAACGCCTGTGCTTGTGCTCCGAAACTTGACTTTTTTTCCTCACTGTGAATCATAGCAACGAAAATTTCAATATTCTACTATAATAAACTTTCTTCCCTATTTGTTCTTGATATTTTGTGAATAAAAATTCGCTGTCGTTTGGTATTTTTTTTATATATTTTTGATTGAAGAGTCAAAATACTAAGCCCTTTTTGAAAGATAGTCGCGAAATTACTGGAATTTTATTTAACAACATTTCCCTGTTATGACATGACAACATTAAAAACATCTTATAAGCTCGAAAAAAGAAAGAAAATATTTGTGTCAGCCAGTTTGTATGGGGAGGCCCCATAGTGCATCCGCAGAGTTGATGGCTTGGGAATCTTCGAAGGTTGTAACCAATTGGAGTAGCACGTTTATTGCTAGACAGTCGAAGCGATATATCACTCCGAACATTTCGGTGACCCACAAAATCATAAATCTTTCTTTTCATGTACATGTCTTATTACAGGCCACTGTCCGAACCATTATCACTTGAAGCTGATACGAAAACTTCAAGTTGCTGCTTCCAGCTTTTGTGACATGCAGAAAGAAGACTCTGAACATTTAATATGATTTTTTTTAATCAAAGACGTAAGCTCTTCAGCAAGGGGCTAATAAAACCCTTGGAAATCTGGAGATCAAATACCTATACGGTATTGCATGTCATGAGAAGTGTAGTACCGAACTGGAATAAAGCTCTTAGTCATTCGATGACGATCACTAATAATAATAGTGATACGTCATTATGGGTCAGATTAAAAAAAGGGGAATATTATATCACAATAGATCAATAAACTGGTCGCAGTGATAAATGTACCTAACAAGGAAGAAAAAAAAACGTTGCTAACTCAACCGAGAATAAATCATAGATATTCCGCAGTTACATTTTTGTTTTCAACACTTTTGTGCCCGAGGCGTTTGAAAAAACGCAACGTGGCCATAAGCCCTAAAACATGCGAAAAAAAGGTTTACGAGCGAAAGGTACTGCGTTCAATTCTTGAGGAGCTGGATATGGTGTGTGCCTCCAAAATATAAAGAATCACAAATACACTGTACTAAGCGCACAAAGCAGAAAATATTGTGAATTTCATCAAACTTGCCATCTCCGGTTTTTCAATCCTACGCCTTTGCTCGCAAGGCTACTGGAGACCACTAGATGCAGTAATATACTAATCTCATTATTTAAGTGTTCCACCCTTGATGCAATACAATGCCAATTCATTGTGTTGTTGAACGACTGTATAACATCATGCTTTTTCTTACCACTTATATGTCAGAATAAGACTTGGCCTGAGACGAGTCATAAGAAATGCAAAAACACGAGCGTTCGAACAAGTAGACATTAAGGTCACTCCTTACGGAATCCAAGTTTCAAAGTGCTCGCGTTTTCGGGGGCACACTACTCGATACGGAAGCAACGCACAACTGTCTTTTTTATTTTTTCTCGCATGCTGCGACGCAGCAAAGCTAAATCAACAAAAATTACAGTTGTGTGCCGCCTCCGTATCGAGTGGTGTGCTCCCGAAAACGCAAGCACTTTGAAACTTGGATTCCGTGAGGAGTGTCCTTATCGTGTTTCAAGTTCCGATGAATAATGATTAACTCACTGCATCGCACCACTAAACATTATGCTTTTATTCCAAACGGGTATTTTTTTTAGCAGTCATATTCTAGGTCATATTGCCTTATTAAGATTGTTTTTCATTTCTTACTGGCCGACAACAGTGTTATCAGCAAAGTCCTGCAATCTTGCCAGTAATAAAATACGTCAACGATCACGAATACGCTTTCAGTTTGTTGTGAATCACTAACAATTATAATCATCCGTCCACAGAAATCAAACTAGTAGTAACTGATCGCTGTCCAGTGAAGTGTAATAAGGCAGCAATAAGAGCCGAAAGAAATGGATTGTGATTTCAAACGAGCAGTATCAGCGCAGGGAGTGGTCAAACTAGTATACCTACTTTTCGATCAGTGGGGTGGTAATTGGTAAGGCACAGAATAAGATCAAATCTCGGGTACTTATTCAAAAGGACGTATGTGATTTTGTAAACAAATATTCAAACGTCGATTTGTCCAATCTGATGGCACTCCCACGCAAACCAACACCACCAACAGGTAGCCGAAGGCTTCCCCAATCTGTCTGTGGTGATGGTTTGCGTGGGAGTGCTATCAGATTGGACAAATCGACGTTTGAATCTTTGTTTACAAAATCACATACGTCCTTTTGAATAAGTACCCGAGAAATACGTTTTCTGAGTAGTAAAGAAAGCTCAATTTACTACATCTAATCCCACAACAGTTAAACATGCTTTACTATCTTTCTTATCTATGGTAAGCTGGGAATGATTGAGTTTGTGGGGAGGATTTACAAACGATTTATAAAATCAATCAAAATACAAATGTTACAAATATGCGATCATGGGAAGTATAGAAAAATGAATTATTGAAGACGAATACACGTGGAAAACTTTTCCACTCAGTCTTCAAGGTGCAGCCCCGCGCAAATGTTTATCCGTGCTGCCGCACTCGAATGAACATTCGCTTCGACCTCGAACGTGCACTCGTAAAAATGAGCATGAACCCGAGCTTAGGCTGGATGCTCATGTTTTGTACCGCGCTCACAGCGGGGCTCGAACATTGATGTTTTCAGCGCGGCTGTGAGCGCCGCTTTGAGCACGGTACAGAACATCGGCTACAATCAACAGACATTGGTTGGCTTGGTTGGCTTGGCTTAGCATTTTGGTGTTTTAACTTTTTCCCGCCCACGACTTTTTTCAAAGATTTCAATAGGAAGGAATCATCTGTGAGAAAAATGCTAGAACAAAAGTTATTTGGCATAGCCAAAATGAGTGGAAAACGAAAAAAAAGCTTTCCTGTGCATTTTTTTTCGACTTTGAAAAAGGTGGGAACTTTAAGTTTTATGTAATTTCCTTTAAAAGTCGCACTACCTTCACTGACTTATCTTTACACAAGTGATAAATTGTGTTATGAATGTGTATACTTGGGTTGCTTTTTAAGCGGATTGCATAAATCACTTGATTTTTTAAGCGAATTTCGACATTTACGCCGGTTTTCTACGCTATTATTTTCACAAAGTTGTTCTACGCGGATGTACGTGTAACGTATTCCCCTCGCAAATACCGACCTCATTGTATTAGATTCAAGCGAGTAGGAACGCGGATATATTTTAAAATGCGGCTAAAGTTTACGATATTGGAGGACGGTTTTGTAATCCGTGATTTTTTTTATCTTCAGTCATTATCAAGGTACATCATCGGAAAACATGTACAAATAATCAAATATGGATCGTATATTTTGTGTATGCAGGGTACCCGAGTTTTATAGAATTTTAAGTAATGTGTTTAAGTTGTCCGGCACTGAGGGATTTCTCTCTACTTGAGATGGAAATGTGTGTACATATTTTGGCAATTTGACAATGCAATAATCAACAATCAGGAGTTTTCATTATATAAGCCTCCGTATGAAATCGGAATTATTGAACAACTATCCGTTTATTGTACACTTTTTATGTTTTTGTTTTTTAGGAAGATTTTATATTTCATTTGTTTCCCCAATTGAGTTTCATTCTTTCAATGAAGCTGGATAGAAACAATAATGGTATGTACCATCTTTGCTTACAAACTAAATTTTCATTTTAAAGTTAGTTTGCTTCACGTTCTGGATTATTTTTAACTATAAAACATAACACGCTTGCTTTTCACATACTAAAGGACCACGCAGAATGGGTACTTTTGCGAACGTTTTGATTATTTTCCCGTTTTGACGCACGCAAATGCAAATGCTTGTTTTCTTGTTTTCATCTACGAGCTCCGATTCGTATTTTTTTGCTATGCCGCTCAACTATGGCGAATACGAAACGTGCCGCATAATAGTAAAGCATCGCGCTCGGCCCAAAACTTATTCTCACAGCCTCAGTTCTCAGCCTAAGCACACAGTCTGAGCACACAGCATGCTGGATGAGCACACAGCCTGAACACACAGCCCAAGTTTTGAACTTGAGCTCGCGCCTGAGCTGAGCCGCACCGCGTTCATTTTTCGCACCCATGTTCGATGCTGATGGTGAACACGAGCTTGAAGGAGAACGCGCGCTCGGGATGAACATGAACTTGCAAAAACTGCACTCAAGCTCAGCGCCGCTCATGTTTTCGTGAAGACTGTGGAAAAGTTAAGAGAACGAAGGATTAGTAATCTAAATAGCGATTATAATTAACTTTGAGTTGCTCTCTGAAGTGAGTTTTAGTATTGATTGTCAGAAATTCGAATTAAACAATATATCTTTGCTCTAATGATTTTCGTTCTGTACTTCTCATAAGGATGTGGAGTTCAGTCGGTCTCAAGACGGCAAATTTCCCGTTACAATAAGGCTACGATACGTGAATTGAAAAACGTTGTTGGTGCATTATTATGGAAGATGTTAGTCAATTTAGGCGGCTGTGCTATGCAATCTATGGGTCTCCAGTAGACTTGGGAGGTAAGGCATAGAATTGCCAATTCGGAGATGGCGAGTTCGATTCTTGGTCCGGTCAAGGATGTTTTCGGGTGGTAAACATTCTGGACACCCTGGGCATAGTGTTTCCATTGAACTTGCCACACAAGATACATACTCATGCAATGGCGGGCATAGAAAAACTTTCAATTGATAACTGAGGAAATGCTAATAGAATACTAAGTTGAAAATCAGGCCAAGTTTTAGTTGGAATTTAGAGCCATTAAAGAAGAAGAAGCTATGCAATAAGTAGGGATATATGCTTCGCAAGCACTAAACAAAACGTCGTTCATGATGAACTTTAACACTTGAGTAATATCTAAGCAAAAATGGGGCACATTCCTTGTATCTCCCTCTTGGTAAAAAGTATACGACGGAACCTTATTTTCATCGATTACAAACGCATGTATCTTGAAAGCATTGATTAATGCAGGGAAAACGATTGTGAAGAGGCCAAGCTTTGATCTAATTCAATCATAGCATCCTACGCCAGTGAATGAACAGTCCAAACAATACCAAACAACGATTATTAGCGATCGTTGCTGCGTAAACAACGAGCAACAGAGCTCGCCAAGCCAAACTTGGTATGGTATCCAGGGAAGCGACAACTGGAGCATTTGTGTTACGCTTGTTCTGCTAGAATAAAACTAAAACATCAAAACACATCAGGTGTTCTGCTTTATTCACTTTGCTTTCATGTTGCTGGGATGGAGTAGAGAAAGTATCAAAGTCTCCCATGCAGTGTATCAGAGTTCCATTCTCATAGCGGACCTAATTTTCCTAATGTCTGAAAAGATTTTTCTAACAGCCAGCATGTGATAACAACACTCATTGTTAGGTTATTAAGTGATTTGCCTCGCTCAGTTGTCTCCCATTGGTGAGCGATGAAGATCTTAAAACTTTGAATCAACGAACGCACCATTTCAAGGATCTAGAAAGCATCAGTCGATTTTTACTCATGATATGATCTTTTTCAATGCCTGTTAATGACTCGAAAACATGCGGAACATGGGAGTTCCTTCACAAGGTGCCTGCCTACTTCCTTTCGTTTGGAATCAACAAATGAGTTTCGAGGACCGTAATGCAATGTTAAAATAAACTGTTAGCGACCTGAGAGGACCCCAGAGGCATGTTGAAAAGACCCGCCCTTCTTTTTAGTATAATCGGTTTATGTGAGTTTTTAAGGGCCGCTAGATAGTGTGGTAGCATTTTATTTCTTCCTTTGTTTGTGTAATTTTTGCTTTTCTCGTACAATAAGTACTAGTAAAGGCTATTCGCTGCAAAACCAAACTTTTTATAGGATGACCTAAGACCAAGGAATGTAATTGTCGCTGAAAAATGCAAAAAACAAGCGACGAAAGAGAATAAAGGATAAGGATAAAGACATTGTTACGTTCCATTTTATTTGCAACAAACATGGAGAGGTAATTGTTGTGAACTTTTCAAAATGCGATAACTTGTTTATTTCAGAAGTAAAACGCAAATCATGTCAACAGATGGTTAAGTTTATGTCTAATCTATGATAACTGATACTAATTTAACCAAAGCTCGGAAGCCTCCTTTCAAGAGGCTCGGAAGCCTCCTTTCAAGAGGCTCGGAAGCCTCCTTTCAAGAGGCTCGGAAGCCTCCTTTCAAGAGGCTCGGAAGCCTCCTTTCAAGAGGCTCAGGAAGCCTCCTTTCAAGAGGCTCAGGAAGCCTCCTTTCAAGAGGCCTCGGAAGCCTCCTTTCAAGAGGCTCAGGAAGCCTCCTTTCAAGAGGCTCAGAAGCCTCCTTTCAAGAGCTCAGAAGCCTCCTTTCAAGAGGCTCAAGCCTCCTTTCAAGAGGCTCAAGCCTCCTTTCAAGAGGCTCAGAAGCCTCCTTTCAAGAGGCTCAGAAGCCTCCTTTCAAGAGGCTCAGAGCCTCCTTTCAAGAGGCTCAGAGCCTCCTTTCAAGAGGCTCCAGAGCCTCCTTTCAAGAGGCTCAGAAGCCTCCTTTCAAGAGGCTCAGAGCCTCCTTTCAAGAGGCTGGAAGCCTCCTTTCAAGAGGCTCAGGCCTCCTTTCAAGACTCAGAAGCCTCCTTTCAAGAGGCTCAGGAAGCCTCCTTTCAAGAGGCTCAGAAGCCTCCTTTCAAGAGGCTCAGAGCCTCCTTTCAAGAGCTCAAGCCTCCTTTCAAGAGGCTCAGAGCCTCCTTTCAAGAGCTCAGAAGCCTCCTTTCAAGAGGCTCAGAGCCTCCTTTCAAGAGGCTCTGGAAGCCTCCTTTCAAGAGGCCTGGAAGCCTCCTTTCAAGAGGCTCAGAGCCTCCTTTCAAGAGGCTCAGGAAGCCTCCTTTCAAGAGGCTCAGGAAGCCTCCTTTCAAGAGGCTCAGAGCCTCCTTTCAAGAGGCTCAGCCTCCTTTCAAGAGGCTCAGAAGCCTCCTTTCAAGAGGCTCAGGCCTCCCTTTCAAGAGGCTCAAGCCTCCTTTCAAGAGGCTCAGAAGCCTCCTTTCAAGAGGCTCAAGCCTCCTTTCAAGAGGCTCTGGAAGCCTCCTTTCAAGAGGCTCAGAAGCCTCCTTTCAAGAGGCTCAGAAGCCTCCTTTCAAGAGGCTCAGAAGCCTCCTTTCAAGAGGCTCAGAAGCCTCCTTTCAAGAGGCTCAGAAGCCTCCTTTCAAGAGGCTCAGGAAGCCTCCTTTCAAGAGGCTCAGAAGCCTCCTTTCAAGAGGCCTCGGAAGCCTCCTTTCAAGAGGCTCAGAAGCCTCCTTTCAAGAGGCTCAGAAGCCTCCTTTCAAGAGGCTCAGAGCCTCCTTTCAAGAGGCTCAGAGCCTCCTTTCAAGAGCTCAGGAAGCCTCCTTTCAAGAGGCTCCAGCCTCCTTTCAAGAGGCTCAGAAGCCTCCTTTCAAGAGGCTCAAGCCTCCTTTCAAGAGCTCAGAAGCCTCCTTTCAAGAGGCTCCAGCCTCCTTTCAAGAGGCTCAAGCCTCCTTTCAAGAGGCTCAGAAGCCTCCTTTCAAGAGGCTCAGGAAGCCTCCTTTCAAGAGGCTCGGAAGCCTCCTTTCAAGAGGCTCAGAGCCTCCTTTCAAGAGGCTCAGAAGCCTCCTTTCAAGAGCTCAGAAGCCTCCTTTCAAGAGAGCTCAGGCCTCCTTTCAAGAGGCTCAGGAAGCCTCCTTCAAGAGGCTGGAAGCCTCCTTTCAAGAGGCTCAGGAAGCCTCCTTTCAAGAGGCTCAGAAGCCTCCTTTCAAGAGGCTCAGAGCCTCCTTTCAAGAGGCTCAGAAGCCTCCTTTCAAGAGGCCCGGAAGCCTCCCTTTCAAGAGGCTCAAGCCTCCTTTCAAGAGGCTCAGAAGCCTCCTTTCAAGAGGCTCAGAAGCCTCCTTTCAAGAGGCTCAGAAGCCTCCTTTCAAGAGGCTCAGGAAGCCTCCTTTCAAGAGGCTCAGAAGCCTCCTTTCAAGAGGCCTCAGAGCCTCCTTTCAAGAGGCTCAGGAAGCCTCCTTTCAAGAGGCCTGGAAGCCTCCTTTCAAGAGGCTCAGAAGCCTCCTTTCAAGAGAGGCTCCAGAAGCCTCCTTTCAAGAGGCTCAGGAAGCCTCCTTTCAAGAGGCTCAGAAGCCTCCTTTCAAGAGGCTCAGAGCCTCCTTTCAAGAGGCTCCAAGCCTCCTTTCAAGAGGCTCAGGAAGCCTCCTTTCAAGAGGCTCAGGCCTCCTTTCAAGAGGCTCAGAAGCCTCCCTTTCAAGAGGCCTGGAAGCCTCCTTTCAAGAGGCTCAAGCCTCCTTTCAAGAGGCTCGGAAGCCTCCTTTCAAGAGGCTCAGGCCTCCTTTCAAGAGGCTCAGGAAGCCTCCTTTCAAGAGGCTCAGAGCCTCCTTTCAAGAGGCTCAGGAAGCCTCCTTTCAAGAGGCTCAGGCCTCCTTTCAAGAGCTCAGGCTCAAGCCTCCTTTCAAGAGGCTCAGAGCCTCCTTTCAAGAGGCCTGGAAGCCTCCTTTCAAGAGGCTCAGGCCTCCTTTCAAGAGGCTCAGGAAGCCTCCTTTCAAGAGGCTCAGAGCCTCCTTTCAAGAGGCCCGGAAGCCTCCTTTCAAGAGGCTCAGAAGCCTCCTTTCAAGAGGCTCAGGAAGCCTCCTTTCAAGAGGCTCAGGAAGCCTCCTTCAAGAGGCTCAGGCCTCCTTTCAAGAGGCTCGGAAGCCTCCTTTCAAGAGGCTCCAGGAAGCCTCCTTTCAAGAGGCTCCAGAGCCTCCTTCAAGAGGCTCAGGAAGCCTCCTTTCAAGAGGCTCAGGAAGCCTCCTTTCAAGAGGCCCGGAAGCCTCCTTTCAAGAGGCTCAGGCCTCCTTTCAAGAGGCTCAGGAAGCCTCCTTTCAAGAGGCTCAGAAGCCTCCTTTCAAGAGGCTCAGAAGCCTCCTTTCAAGAGGCTCGGAAGCCTCCTTTCAAGAGGCTCCAGAAGCCTCCTTTCAAGAGGCTCAGGAAGCCTCCTTTCAAGAGGCTCAGAAGCCTCCTTTCAAGAGGCTCAGAAGCCTCCTTTCAAGAGGCTCAGAAGCCTCCTTTCAAGAGGCTCAGAGCCTCCTTTCAAGAGGCTCGGAAGCCTCCTTTCAAGAGGCTCAAGCCTCCTTTCAAGAGGCTCAGGAAGCCTCCTTTCAAGAGCTCAGAGCCTCCTTTCAAGAGGCTCGGAAGCCTCCTTTCAAGAGGCTCAGGAAGCCTCCTTCAAGAGGCTCAGGCCTCCTTTCAAGAGGCTCTGGAAGCCTCCTTTCAAGAGGCTCAGGAAGCCTCCTTTCAAGAGGCCTGGAAGCCTCCTTTCAAGAGGCTCAGAAGCCTCCTTTCAAGAGGCTCAGAGCCTCCTTTCAAGAGGCTGGAAGCCTCCTTTCAAGAGGCCTGGAAGCCTCCTTTCAAGAGGCTCAAGCCTCCTTTCAAGAGGCTCAGAAGCCTCCTTTCAAGAGCTCAGGAAGCCTCCTTTCAAGAGGCCTCAGAAGCCTCCTTTCAAGAGGCTCAGAGCCTCCTTTCAAGAGGCTCAGAAGCCTCCTTTCAAGAGGCTCAGGAAGCCTCCTTTCAAGAGGCTCAGAAGCCTCCTTTCAAGAGGCTCCAGAGCCTCCTTTCAAGAGGCTCAGAAGCCTCCTTTCAAGAGGCTCAGAAGCCTCCTTTCAAGAGCTCCAAGCCTCCTTTCAAGAGGCTCAGAAGCCTCCTTTCAAGAGGCTCAGAAGCCTCCTTTCAAGAGGCTCAGAAGCCTCCTTTCAGAGGCTCAGAGCCTCCTTTCAAGAGGCTCAGGAAGCCTCCTTTCAAGAGGCTCGGAAGCCTCCTTTCAAGAGGCTCAAGCCTCCTTTCAAGAGGCTCAGGAAGCCTCCTTTCAAGAGGCTCAGAGCCTCCTTTCAAGAGGCTCAGAAGCCTCCTTTCAAGAGGCTCTGGAAGCCTCCTTTCAAGAGGCTCGAAGCCTCCTTTCAAGAGGCTCAGGAAGCCTCCTTTCAAGAGGCTCAGAGCCTCCTTTCAAGAGGCTCCAGAGCCTCCTTTCAAGAGGCCTGGAAGCCTCCTTTCAAGAGGCCTGGAAGCCTCCTTTCAAGAGGCTCAGAGCCTCCTTCAAGAGGCTCAGAAGCCTCCTTTCAAGAGGCTCAGGAAGCCTCCTTTCAAGAGGCTCGGAAGCCTCCTTTCAAGAGGCTCAGAGCCTCCTTTCAAGAGGCTCGGAAGCCTCCTTTCAAGAGCTCAGGCCTCCTTTCAAGAGGCTCAGAAGCCTCCTTTCAAGAGGCTCAAGCCTCCTCTCAAGAGGCTCAGAAGCCTCCTTTCAAGATGCTCGGAAGCCTCCTTTCAAGAGGCTCGAAGGCCTCCTTTCAAGAGGCTCAGAAGCCTCCTTTCAAGAGGCTCAGAGCCTCCTTCAAGAGGCTCGGAAGCCTCCTTTCAAGAGCTCGGAAGCCTCCTTTCAAGAGGCTCGGAAGCCTCCTTTCAAGAGGCTCGGAAGCCTCCTTTCAAGAGGCTCGGAAGCCTCCTTTCAAGAGGCTCGGAAGCCTCCTTTCAAGAGGCTCGGAAGCATCCTTTCCAGAGGCTCGGAAGCCTCCTTTCCAGAGGCTCGGAAGCCTCATTTCCAGAGGCTCGGAAGCCTCCTTTCAAGAGGCCTCGGGACCCTTTTTTCAAGAAGCTCAAAAGCCTCCTTTCAAGAGGCTCGGAAGCCTCCTTTCAAGAGCCTCAAAAGCCTCTTTCCAAGAAACTCGGAAGCCTTCTTTCAAGAGGCTCGGAAGCCTGCTTTCATTAGACTCTAGAGCTCTCTTTCAAGAGGCTCGATAGTCTCTTCTCAAAAGGCTCGAAAGCCTCCTTTCAAGAGGCTCAGAGCCTTCTTTCAAGAGGCTGGAAGCCTCCTTTCAAGAGGCTCAGGAAGCCTCCTTTCAAGAGGCTCAGAAGCCTCCTTTCAAGAGGCTCAGAAGCCTCCTTTAAAGAGGCTCAGAAGCCTCCTTTCAAGAGGCTCAGCCTCCTTTCAAGAAGCTCGGAAGCCTCCTTTCAAGAGGCCTGGAAGCCTCCTTTCAAGAGGCTCAGAAACCTCCTTTCAAGAGGCCTGAAACCTCGTTTCAAGAGGCCTGAAACCTCCTTTCAAGAGGCTCGAAACCTCCTTTCAAGAGGCTCCAGAGCCTCCTTCCAAGTGGCTCAGAAGCCTCCTTTCAAGAGGCTCAGGAAGCCTCCTTTCAAGAGGCTCAGGAAGCCTCTTTTCAAGAGGCTCAGAAGCCTCCTTTCAAGAGGCCTCAAGCCTCCTTTTCAAGAGGCTCGGAAGCCTCCTTTCAAGAGGCTCGAAAGCCTCCTTTCAAGAGGCTCGGAAGCCTCCTTTCAAGAGGCTCGGAAGCCTCCTTTCAAGAGGCTCGGAAGCCTCCTTTCAAGAGGCTCGGAAGCCTCCTTTCAAGAGGCTCGGAAGCCTCATTTTAATAGGCTTAGAAGCCATTTTTAGAGGCTCGAAATCTGTTTTTCAACATGCTCGGAGAGCTCCTTTCAAGAAGAAGCCTTGTTTCAAGAAGCTAGAAAGCCTACTTTCAAAAAACTCGAAAGCCTTTTTTCTAGAGTTTCGGAATTATTCTTTCAAGAGGCATGAAAACCTTCTTTCAAAGGGCTGGGAAGCATCTTTTAAAAAAAGTACTCAGAAGCCTCCTTTTTAGAGACTTGGCCATCCCAAATAATAGCTATAGCTTATTTTTATTTACTGTGAAAAAATGGGGGGTACCTCAATAAATGCAAACGTTCAAAGGGGTACCTCTAAAGAATAAGATTGAGAACCGCTGCTATATAGACACAAACAGTTCTTTATTCTCGTGATCCGAGATCTAAGGCAATGGCTTGCTATATTGACTTCATGCAATCTGTGCATGGGCCTCAGCTTAATGCAACCTGTTCATGGAATTCATGTCAGACTGTCATAAAATCTGGTAGGGTATATGTGCGCAAAAAGTTTCGTCAATTTTACTGGCACTTATCCTTAACCGATTTGCTAGCAACTCGGCACATGCTCGACGCTTAACTCTGGTCTATTGTTTCCTTTTGGAAATTAGCCAGATCGGACTATAGAATCAGTAGTCATTTGGTCAAAAGGGTCATTTGGCCGAAAGGGTCGTTTGGCCGAAAGGGTCATTTGAAAAGTGAGAAGTTACTAATGAGAAGAGAGACGTTTCACTTCTCACTCTTCATTTTTCACTTCTCACTGTAAAAAGTGAGAAGTGCGAAGTGAGTAGTGAGATGTCTCACTACCCACTTGAGTGAGATGTCTCACTACTCACTTCGCGCTTCTCACTTTTTACAGCAAGAAGTGATGGAAGGTCCCCGGTTGGACCTGAGGGTGGCCATCCCGTCCATGGGGAATGAGAAATTAGAAGTATCTCTACTTACTCCTAATTTCTCACTTTTCAAATGACCTATTCGGCCAAATGACCCTTTCGGCCCAATGACCCTTTCGGCCAAATGGTCCTTTCGGCCAAACGACCTTTCGGCCAAATGAGCCTTTCGGTCAAATGGCCCTTTCGGCCAAGTGACCTTTTCGGCCAAACAACTTTCGGACAAACGACCCTTCCCCACAAATTACTTACTCGAAAGAAACGAGAAAGGCACCATCACCGCTTGGAGGATTAATCTGGGTTCTACAATTTTAAACACTTCATTCGTCAAAAGTACCAAAGCCAGGAGCACTTGGCAGGTGAAAGGGGCGGCATGGCCACCCTCAGGTCCAACTCGGGTCCGACCTTCCATTGGCAAATTTTAGTTTTAATAAACTTAATACCATTCTGACCCATATTCCGAACATTGGCTGCTTAGCGCCTTTAAACTAAAAATTCATCGGTTTTCCGTACTGAAGATCAAGATTGCAAACGAATTCGAGTTCCTGTGGAGAAAATTAAACGGATAAAGCCATAATGGCCATTTAAAGACGTACTAACAGTTTAAAATTTTATTAGATCTGGTAAATGAATTTTTATTGTCTTTGGTGACAACGATACAGGTCGAGCTGATGTTTTGTGCGTAGCTCTTCGGAGATAATTGAAATAGCTTGGGGCAGGAAACTTACCCCAATTGTCACGGTGAAGCCTATTATACTGTCTGGTAAGGGGTCTTTCACAAATTACGTAACGCTGTAGGGGAAGGGAGGGGGTCAGGCCGAGTATTACGATCCATACAAAAAAATAAGCATCAGAAAAATTATTTAAGCTCTTTAAGTGGAATGTCTTTAACTGTCTAAGCCGAGTTTAGTACTTTCCATTTAATTCCACTACGTTTTGTTATCTTTACAGATACGTATTTCGACCTTAAAGTTGAGGTCGAAATACGTTTCTGTAAAGATAACAAAACACAGTTGAATTAAATGGAAAGTACTAAACTCGTCGTAGACAGTTGAAAATAAACCTTCCATACAAAAAGTGTTACGAGGGGGAGAGTGCAGGTCCAAAATAATCATATTTAGCATTACGTAATTTGTAAAAGAACCCTAAGGAGAATTCATTTTCATTTTTATTTTCATTTTGCAGCGTTTGGTGAGGCAATGAGAGCGCAAGTCAATGCAAGGCCGATGATAGAGAGGGGTAATGGCAGAAGAGTCCTTGCAGACCATATGAACACCATGGGATAGGATAATGATGGGTTGAAGTGAGGTTTGGGTTTGGCATAGACTCGACACTAATGGAACGTACACACGGTCAAGCAGTTTGACTAACATTAACTCCACCTCTCGTTTATTCAAACATCCATCCAGTTTTACCAACAGCGCCACGAACAATCAATTTATTCGACCAACAATATCACACACGAACGACCGAAGCACCAACTCGAGCACCAACCATCAAAAAATATATGTGGGTTTGTGCAACTTCACTACAAATGCTCAAACATGTTCGGCGAACCTTGACTCCACCCCCGACAACTCAAACCAAAATCAAACCGTTTTAATTTTTTCCAACCGAGCCGCCAACTGTCAAATGGTTGTTCGAACAACTTCACACACGTTCAAACAAAGCAGCAACCGAAGCGTTTTCGTGGGGGCGGAGTCAATGTTCGTCGAACTGCTTGACTGGTGTGTACGTTGCATAATGCAAAATGTAAGTAAAGGCAAACTAGTCAACGATCAAAGCTCGGAATGATAATTTCAAACACTCTAGTTTTCAAAAGCAATGTTTAAAATGCAATGTCTTCTTCTTTTGCCTTGGAAGAAGCTATTTTGATGTGGTTTGAAAAGTCATATAGTCTAATTATTAAGTTATTTAGTTTGTTAGCTTTATGTGACCACATTGAAAATATATACAAAAAAACTTATTGCGTATTAGTGATCTATTTTATAACTTCTATTTATGCAGAATGAAAACTAATTAACTGTGTTTGTTCTGGGTGTAAGGTATGCGTTCGTTAAATCACTTTGTTTGCCTAAGTCGTTGTTTCGCCAATGTTCATACGCTGTGTCAACATTACATTATTCTATTATCAATTCTTTGTCAAGGTCTGCCTAGAACTTTTACTGTTCTATTCCCTATCTATTAGTGATAATGATCGAGAATGGGGTCATCATAAAATTGTTCATAAACCATCATTATAATGAGTGGCATTTTTTATTATGGCTCCTCGAAGTAGGGCATAACCAAATGAGACTGGCACGTTTAAATAAAAAAAAAACTTTTTCTCAGTGAATCCAGCAGTCGATTCCTTATGAATGTCTTGAATCCATTGTTTGCCAATAAATGCAAAGCTAGCTAAACGTAAGCGTGGTGACGACTCAGCGTCACAGGGAACGCATCAGAAAAGTATTTTCAAAAAGAAGAAGCTCACATCATTATCACTGATGACTTACTGCACTAACATTCAAAAATATGTCTTTGGTTGCCACCTCAGTGACGTAATGGCGTAAGCCCACCCAACGCGTCAAGATCACATATCCGAGGAGAGGGTAAAAGAACCCTAATGAGATTCGAAACGAAAAAAATCCGTAACTGTTCAAAATTTAACTGATCGTATATCTTAGTGTACAGAACGAGGTAAAATAAATTAAACAAAATCTCACACGTCGCAGGTTGTATAAAAAGGGCTCCCACTGAAGTTATGTGAGAGCTGTTCTTTCGGGCTCGGTAGGTCGTTCATGCGATTAATTTTCCGAAGGTATCCGGAAGTGGTGGCAATGCAGCATCTTTCCCAGTGTTTTTGCACGGCTTTCCTTATCCAGGTTTTGACGTAACCCAACTGGACGGACATTTTCATGTGTCTTGCATCAGAATATTGGTTTATTTTCTTAATGTTCTGGAAGCATTTGGCTCATCCTAAGATAAAACTGGAAACAAGTATTTATTTTAAAGATTTTTTAAATTATTTATTGCTAATATTGATTTATTCATGGAAGCTTTGTATTTTGGTTTTTCCGACTGTCAGTTCTGAAACCTGGCTAGCAACGTCGTGATTTTGCGAACTCTGATGTGTCTTTTCCGGACTTTTCGGACTTTCGGCTATCTTCCGCCCCTTGCTTATTTTAAGATGTCCATTACTACTGATCAGTAGCAGTACTTCATTTTTTTTAAACGAGCAAGTATTCTCAGGACATTTGATCCATTTGATCCCATCCAAATTTATCTTTTCCCATCAAATTGTTTTGGTTACCCCAGTACTCCCATCGATATTCCCAAAACTATGATCATTTTAAATAGAATGGCCATTGCCTCGAAAACTATATGAATCGTTTACAAACCAGCAGAACTTAACTATGATGCAAGACCGCTGAGAACCATCATATTTTAGAATTTAGTTTTTTTTTTTCCCATAATTGGAGGTCAGAATAATAAGTTTTTCTTTCTCTTTACTAGGGGGAAAGACGGCTTTGGCAGGTTTTGTTTTATTATTGTCAGGGGGGTTTTTGTCGACCAAATTTTATGAAATTTGGTCACAATATTCTTTGATATACATTCCACGTCGAGCATCCGTGCGAGACGGTTGTAAGTCCGCGTACGGTCTGCTTCTCATTCGGTTTTTTTCCTGAAGTACAGGTAGTGGTTCTTTTTTCCGAAAGTGTTTTGAAGCATAGTGCTTGAGTGGAAGTGGTGCTTAGCTGTAGCAGTTAAGTAGCCATTTCGTTGGTTATGCAACTACGCAAAACTTTGCAGTTTATTCGGCGTCCATCGCAGGCGCAGGCATCATCGCCCCACGCCGACAGTCATCATCCATCGTGCGTCTCCACCAACACAGACGCCGCCGTCCTGCCACCATCCATCCACCCAGTTGCAGTGTTGGGTGCGGCGAGAACACCAACAATAGCGTGGTTCGCTTCGACCGCACCACCGGCGAGTGTCCATCGAGCTAGTGTGTGCTGCCAGAACTGTTAGCCGGCAACACAGCAGTGTGAACGCAAGTATTTAATTGAGCTCCCTCTCATTGTTCCCCTCTCTTCTCCATCTTATTGGAATAGTTTTTTCTTTCTTTTTTACTCGTCTTCCCCTCTGTCCCAAATCACTATTTTGTTTGTGTGTGTGTGTTTTTTTTCTGCCCTTGTGATAATTGTTTAGTTTTAAAAGAGATTGTGCCTCGCTGCAGCGGCGCATTTCGTGTCCGCAATGCGCGAAGGCGAAGTTGGCGGGGGTACTTCGTATTCCATGTCAGATGTTTTGTTGCATTCGGGTGTTCCGCACCAAAACAGTATGGACACCAGCAACGCTAAAATTTCCTCTACGAGCCCCCGTCCCAAGGTCTACCCTCACGACTCTAGTGGGCCGTATGTTGTTTTCTTTCGACCCAAAGGCAAACGTTTGAATATCAGCCAGATTAGCAAAGATCTGGAAAAGCGATTTTCGTCTGTCACGACCATTGACATGGTTGGGTCCAGTAAACTCCGTGTCACGGTCAGTGATCGCAAACAGGCCAACGAGATTGTCACCTGTGAGCTTTTCACTCTCGAATATAGGGTGTATTTACCGTCAGCAGTGTGTGAGATCGCGGGTGGTGACGGAGGGAAGTATGACATGCGACGATTTGAAACAAGGTTTCGGTCGTTTCAAGAACGTTTCTTTGCCTCCTGTTGCGATACTGGATTGCAAACAAATGTATTCGGTGTCGCAGGAGGGAGAGAAGCGGAGTTATTCCCCGTCTGACTCTGCGTCACTTTTTCCGGGTCCGCACTGCCTGACTACGTAGTGATTGGCAAACTTCGTCTACCTGTTCGGCTGTATGTACCGAAGGTGATGAATTGTGTTAATTGCAAGCAGCTGGGCCACACCGCTCAGTACTGTTGCAATAAACCTCGCTGTGCATCATGCGGATAGAAGCATGTGGAGGAGCGTGCAAGACGGCACCGAAATGTGTCTATTGTAACGAAAGCCCTCCACATGCTCTTGAAGCTTGCCCAACGTACATACAGCAGCGAATCCACCAGAAGCGGTCTCTTCAGCAACGTTCTCGGCGAAGTTACGCCGAAATGTTGAGGAAGGCCGCTCCTCCACTCGTTTCTGACACCATCTACTCGTCTCTTCATTTGGACGACCAAGGTAGCTCTGACTCCGAGGTTGGAAATGGGGTTCCCTTTGTTTTCAATGGCTCAACGAGGAAGAGAATAAAACAGAGCCAGCGACCCTCGAAAAAGCCTAGAAAACAGCCTCAAAGTGAGCCCCAATCCAACATGGTCAAATTCAAAGCGGGAGGAAATACTCAAAAACGATCAACTTTTGTGGTTTCACATCGGGATGATCGAGAGTTTCCACCGCTTCCGGGAACATCTAAAATCCCAGATACCCCATTTTTGCGATTTCTCAGCCAGAAAGAGAGCATACAGAGCGAGCAGAAGAACTCCTGAGCGCTCCAATGTTCACACTTTCTGGCATCGTGGAGCTCATCCTCAACTTCTTTGATGCTTCCGACCCCGTGAAGAACATGGTCAAAACTGTTCTTCCTATTCTGACTCCTCTCCTGAAGCAGCTGGCTTCGAAAATGCCCCTCCTCGAGTCATTTGTATCCTTCGATGGCTAACTTAGTCAATAAGGGTAACATGATTTCGATTCTACAGTGGAACTGTCGAAGTATTCTTCCAAAATTAGATATTTTTAAATTTTTAGTTAACAAATTACAATGCGATGCTTTTGCTTTATGTGAAACATGGCTAACACCAGATGTGAACCTTCATTTTCCTGATTTCAACATAATCCGCCGCGATCGGGCAAATCGATATGGAGGGTGCTTTTAGGGATCAAAAACAGCACTCCTTCTATAGAGTCGATCTTGCGCCGATGGCTGGCACCGAAGCTGTCGCATGTCAGGTGACTATTCGAGGAAAAGACCTCAGTATCGCCTCGATATATCTTCCTCCAAACACCGCGATATCTCGAAGAGATCTCGCACATCTGCTCGGTTATGCCCGAGCCACGGTTGCTCCTGGGAGATTTTAACTCCCACGAAACAGGCTGGGGGGAACTGTACGACGACAACCGTTCATCAATGATATACTTCAATATGTCAATTTTGAATACAGGAGAAGTTACACGAGTGGCTCCTCCAGCAAGAGATAGCCGTCTAGATCTTTCCATTTGTTCGAGCTCATTATCGTTGGACTGTACTTGGAAGGTGGTCCAAGATCCCCATGGTAGTGATCATTTGCCGATCGAAGTTTCGATTTCCAATGGACATAAGCAATCTGCTTCCATCGATCTTTCATATGACTTCACGAAGCACATCGATTGGGGCAAATATGCGGACGCCATCAGCGATGGCATACAGTCGATAGAAGCACTTCCCGCGCGGGAAGAGTACAAGTTTCTATCGCAGTTGATTCTTGAAAGTGCTCTTCAGGCACAACGTCGGCCGGTGCCAGGAGCTTCGGTTCGTAGGAAACCCTACAGTCCGTGGTGGGACATCGAGTGTACGCAACTTTATCGCGAGAAATCTGCCGCGTTCAAAGAATTTCGGAAACACGGGGCGATCGTTCTTCACAAACGATACACCGCGCTCGAAATCCAGTTCAAGAAACTGGTCAAAGTGAAGAAGCGCGGATATTGGCGCACTTTTGTTGAAGGTTTATCGCGCGAGACTTCAATGAAAACTCTGTAGACCGTCGGGAGAAGAATGCGCAACGCGTCGTCCGTAAACGAAGATCGTGAAAGCTCGTCGCGGTGGATACTTGACTTCGCAAAGAAAGTTTGTCCGGATTCGGTACCGGTGAGGCAAGAGCTACGTGATGCTTTTGTAGACAGGGATGATATGGATCGTCCCTTTTCGATGATTGAATTCTCACTTGCTCTCCTTTCATGTAACAATTCCGCTCCAGGGATGGATAGAATCAGGTTCAATTTGCTCAAAAACCTCCCAGACGTCGCGAAGAGGCGCTTATTGAACTTGTTCAATCAGTTACTGGAGTGCAACATTGTTCCGGATGATTGGAGGAAGTGAGGGTGATAGCCATCCAGAAGCCCGGAAAACCCGCGTCGGATTGTAACTCGTATCGCCCCATCGCGATGCTGTCATGTCTTCGGAAGCTGTTGGAGAAGATGATTCTCTTCCGGCTAGACAAATGGGTTGAATCGAATAGTTTGTTGTCAGATACACAATTTGGTTTCCGCAGGGCAAGGGAACGAACGACTGTCTTGCGTTGCTTTCTTCAGAAATTCAGCTTACTTTCGCTAAAAAGAGCAAATGGGCTCAGTGTTTTTGGACATTAAGGGGCTTTTGATTCAGTTTGCGTCGATGTCTTATCTGACAAACTCCACGAGTGTGGACTTTCACCAATTTTGAACAACTATTTGTACAATTTGTTGTCAGAGAAGCGTATGAGTTTTTCTCATGGTGACTCGGCAACTTCACGAATTAGCTACATGGGTCTCCCCCAGGGCTCATGTTTGAGCCCCTTTCTTTACAATTTTTACGTCAGAGACATTGATGAATGTCTCATGCCAAATTGCTCGTTGAGACAGCTTGCAGATGATTGTGTTGTATCCGTTTCGGGGCCAACATCGGTTGATCTGCAAGGACCGTTGCAAGATACTCTGGACAATTTGTCCACTTGGGCTACGAAGCTGGGTATCGAATTCTCTCCGGAGAAAACTGAGATGGTTGTCTTTTCAAAAAAACAAAAGCCGGCAAAGTTCCTGCTCCAACTGATGGGTAAGACAATCACTCATAGCATGTCTTCTAAATACCTCGGGGTCTGGTTCGACTCGAAATGTACCTTCGGGAAGCACATTGTGTATCTGACACAAAAATGCCAGAAACGGATCAACTTCATGCGATCAATAACCGGAACATGGTGGGGAGCGCATCCCGAAGATCTTATGACGTTGTATAGAACAACCATTTTGTCGGTCCTCGAATACGGTAGTTTCTGCTTCCAGTCCGCGGCTAAAACACACATGCTGAAGCTTCAAAGGATTCAGTACCGCTGTCTCCGTATCGCGTTAGGATGTATGAATTCGACACATACAATGAGCTTGGAAGTACTTGCGGGAGTACTGCCACTAACAGATCGTTTCGCGGAATTATCGCTCCGGTTCCTCATCCGCTGTGAGGTTCTCAATCCATTGGTCATTGATAACTTCGAGAAGCTGCTCGAACAAAACCCTCAATCTCGATTCATGAGTATTTACCACTGGTACATAACGCTGGAGGTAAGCCCTTCTTCGGTAGATACCAATCGTGCTAACTTCTTAGACTCTTACAGTTCCTCTGTTACTTTTGATCTGTCCATGAAGCAGGAGGTTCATGGAATACCAGACTTTCTGTGTGCGGAGGTCATACCTCCATTATTTGCAAGCAAATACGGGCACGACAGTGAGGAGAGAAGCTTTTTTACAGACGGGTCAAAAATTGATGACTCCACTGGTTTCGGTGTTTTCAACGTTTTTCATAGCGCCTACTTTAAGCTCAAAGAGCCTTGTTCCGTGTATACTGCTGAGCTAGCAGCTATACACTATTCACTCGAGCAAATCGCATCCCTACCTCCTGACCACTTTTTCATCTTCACCGACAGTCTAAGTTCCTTGGAGGCTGTTCGGTCAATGAAACCAGTTAAGCACTCAGCGTATCTTCTAAATGGGATACGGAAAGCTTTGAGTGCCTTATCACAACGGTCTTACACAATCACCATGGCTTGGGTCCCTTCTCATTGCTCGATCCCGGGAAATGAGAAAGCGGACTCTTTGGCTAAGGTGGGCGCTATGGAAGGTGATATTTACGATCGGAAAATCACAATCGATGAATTTTTCACATTAGTTCGTCAGGAAACCTTGAACAGCTGGCAACAGAAATGGACAAATGGGGAGTTGGGTAGATGGCTGTATTCAATTCGCCCGCAGGAGTCGAAGCGTCCATGGTTCAAACAATTAAATATGGGACGAGACTTCATTCGAACCATGTGTCGTCTAATGTCCAATCACTACACTCTAAATGCACATCTTTTCAGAGTGGGGCTCTCGGAAGGAAATCTCTGTGTTTGCGGCGAGGATTATCAGGACATCGATCATGTCGTGTGGGCGTGCGAGGAGCATCGTGGCCCCAGATCTGCGCTGACTGAACATCTCCGGGTCCGAGGAAAACAACCAAAGCCTATTAGGGAAGTGTTGTCGGGCCTTGATCTCGAGTACATGTCCCTGGTCCACCAATTTTTGAAAGTTGCTGATGTAAAACTGTAATCATTGTCTGCCCATTCCCTTGTCTGTCGTACCCCACATCGAATGTCTTCCTCTTGTTGTACATTTCCATGTCTTTCGTTAATCCCTTCCGTATGTCTTCCTCTCGTCGTTGTCTCCCAAAAAAAGTTTGTTTGTCCCGTTACAGATGTAAAAATGCGAGGAATGTCAACTTTGTGAACATCAGCATAGTAATTACTTAAGCACCCTAAAATCCTTTCCTTTCCTATTGTATTATTGTATTCCCTAACCTCGACTAAACCGCGAGTCTTTCGGTTCCCCAAAACTAACACTATGTATAAGAATCAAGAATTGTATTGTTAAACTTGATTTCGGCTCCGTAACGCTTCACGGCAAATGAGCCTTCCAAATAAACGAAAGATAAAAAAAAAAATTCTTTGATATGCAAAGAATGTTTAGGCCAAAATTGATCATAGTCAGTCATAAAAACCCCCCTGCCAATAAAAGAACAAAACCGGCCAAAGCCGTCATTCCCTATATGTGAACTGAGGAAAGAAAAATAAAACTTACATTACTGACCCCCCACATTAAAAAAACGAAAATTTCGTTCGGCCAAGCAGGTAGTTTGGCCGAAAACTTAGTTTCGGTGATGGAAGCGCCTTGTGACCAAAACTGTTGTTTGGTCGAAAGGATCATTTAGCCGAAACATTTGTTTGGTCATTTGGTCGGAAATGGCATATAGCCAAAAATGTCGTTTTGATAAAAGGGCATTTACATGAAAATGTTATGTCATTTGGCAGAACAATAGTGAATGTAAAAAGAGTGAAGTGATTTATGCTACTGAGAAGTGAGAAGTAAGATGTCTTATTTCTCACTTTACATTTCTCACGTAAAATTTATGACTTATCGATTCTCACTTAAAGTGAGAAGAGAGAAGTGAAAGAATAGAAGTAAATGGTCTCACTTCTTACTTTCCACATCTCAAAGTGAAAAGTGAGTAGTGCGAATCGAGAAATAAAAATTAAGCGGAGAGATATCTTATTTGTCACTTCCCCCTTCTCATTTCTCACGTCTTATTTCTGCTTTCTCACTTCTCTGAACGTGTCATACGATCGAAAATGTCATTCAGTTGAACAATATTGAATGTCATGTAAATAAAAGACGTAAAAAATGAGTAGCGAGCTGTGACAAATGAGACATTTCTCACGTCTCACTTCTTATTTCTTACTTCTCACTTGAAGTGAGAGACTTGTGTGTGAAATTTGAAGTGAGAAATAAGAAATGATAAGTGGGAGATGAGACATCTCACATCTCACTTTTCTTTTTGACGTAGGATTACGTCTTTCCGGAAAATAGAGGGATTATTCTGCAGTTTCAAATCTGAGACTGTCACGAAAAGTAGTCAGGAAGTATGGGCTAATAACTCAGCCGTCTTTCAACCGATTTAAAAGATCGATCGACAAACTCTTTAAGATTTTGCTCAACTATCGAAAAAAATGCATTCAAGGTGCTAAACTATTGAAAAATTGAATTTTACTAGGCACGAAAAATCGGTAAACCAACCAATCGCGTATGCGCATCGCAAGCACAGACATCAAAATCGTGCAACTTACGGGCTCGACTCCAATCCTCAGTTCAATTAAATTTTCTCGGAGAGCGGGCACAACGATGACGCCCGTAGCAGCAGTCTCAGCAGAAAGCGGAACATTGAGAGGCCATCGCCAAAAGCAACAATCTTCGGACTATCGTTTAGTTACTGTTAGTGGCGCATTTTGGAAAGAAAATCGGTTCTTCTCAGGACCAAAATTTTATGAGAAGAAAGAGTTGATTGCAAAAATGGCATCGATTAAGTCCCCGGATACCAGTGGCACCACTGAAAATGTTTTCTTAATAGTGGGTATTTAGCAGAAAAGTGGAATTTTTACGCAAGATACGGACTATCGTTTGTTTGCTGTGGATGATTAGATAGGCGCATTGTGGATCAAAATCGATTCTTGTCAAATCTACCATTGTACACAAGAGAAGATAGAGCCGAAATGTTTTCTTCAAAGTGCACAAAGCGGTCAGATTTTATCAATTTCGTCTACTTCAATATGCACAGTTTTTTTATGTCCTGATTTTTTATAAATTTTATGTCTTTTTTCTTCGTATATATGAGCGGACCAAATAATTTAAAAGATCCAAAAGTCAAAAATAATCAAAATCAATCCTCGCGAAAGCCGATCTTAGTGTATGTTTGTTAGCTGTTACGCCCCCCTCCTCTTTCTACACACGAACATTGTGTTTAAGAAGCTTCTAAACCACCATGTATCGAACCAATAAAATTTATCATCAACCGGAAGCCATTACTTCACAGGTTCATGCCCACCTGACTAGAAAATATCTCCCAACGAATAGAACAGACCCCATTCCCGATTACACATTCGCCTATATTAAGAAATTACTTCTCTCTTTGGCACGGCCACACCGCCCATTAATAGTTATTATTTATCATCCGTGCTCCCGTCGCTGGTACCGGGCTCCATGATTCCATACGGACCACTCCGCCATCTTTTTTCGTATCCACAAGTAGCACACGCTTCGCGGCCTATACCACCGGGAGCTGTGCCTATCCTGCCAATGTACGGCTGTCAGTCCTGGATGCGGGGAAAATTATAGTAATTTTCCGGAAAATATGATTGAATAGCAGCAAAAATATTCCTTCCGGAACTCGGCCCCCGGAATGGTTACGGTTCACGAAACGGGCGCTGTGCTGCCAGCCACGACCATTAGCAGTACTCGCTTACACGGGCCGAAAACCTCCGGTGAGGGTCGTATAATAATCACAAAAGCTCTACTTGTTTCTTCCTAGCCGGCGCGGCGTGGCGTCTCACGTCCTCCAGTCCGCACCGATAGAAGACAGACTTGGAAAGGTGCGAAAGCTTGGTTGGGTTGCGTGAGCAGAGCGCTTACTCCGAGGTCGGTTTTTGTGCGGGTTTTTTTTGTCGATTCACCACCTTCAGATTCTGCGAAACAATGCATTGCAATATTGCACGAAAAAATTCACCAAAATTAAATTACCTATTAATCAGAAGTGATGGGACGTGTTGTTAAAATCAACGTTGACTGAAAATAAATTGAATTCAATCGCTGAACAAGCAACCTTACATGCTTCGTGGGGGGAGGGGGGTCTATTTCCAGAAGAATTTTGTTTTGTTCGAATTGCATACCGATTGGTTATGATTTATTCCTCACGTCCTGCTGTATATGGTTTGCTTGGGATGGACGCGGCTGAGGGCACGTTTGTTGGTAGTCAACTGCACAATGAACAGAAAAAGTAATGGCTTTTAGTAGCTAACGCGTAGAAGACAGCCAAGTGAAACCAAAAAAGTGTTAGAAGCTTATAAACGAGCTGAGAAATATTAAAGACATATTTTCCTTGTCAGACTGTATGGGAACGGAATCACAGCGATAAAGCGCGCATACAAAGAGACATGTCAAATATTTCAATCGAGCTTACTGATCTTTGGATACGCGTGAAGATCCAATTGAATATCCTTTAGCGAATTCTTGAATGACTTAATACATCTGATGTGAACACATTCCACTGTATTTGGCTCTAAAAGCATGTGAGTTAAAAGGCACAGTGAATTGAAATTCAACTGATGCGAACGCAAAACCAGCAACAAAAAGGTGTATCCAACATTGTTATGTTATTCTGTTTAAAGGTAACAATAAACACCCGCGTTTCTTGAGCTTGAGACTGCTGAAGGCACATTCGTTGGTACAAAGTTAGTATTCCACTACACAACGAACGGAAAAAAATGGCTTTTAGTGGCTAACGATGCGATGACAGCGAAATGGACCAACGTGAGCAAGTGTTAATAGCCTTTGAACGTGGTAATGATTCGCAAAAGTTTTTTTTTTAATTTTCGACTGTAAGGTAAGGTAACTACATATATCAAATTAGTTTTCCAACCTATAAAAGCTCAGCAATAAAGCGCGCTACCACAAAGCAAAAGCGCTTGGAGCTTGTCCCATATTTCAATTAAGCTTCTGGATGCGTGGAGACCGTAAAGGCCTTTATTTAGTTTATTCATTTAGTAATCTCAACATGTATAACACTTTGCGGAGCCTACATTAAGGGCTCTACTATGATGTTTAGTATAATAAACTCATTTCTTACTTTTCACTTTTCATTTTTCACTTTTCACTTCTCACTGCTCACTTCACAGTTCTCACTTCTCAAATCCTACTTCTCACTTCCTGTTTCATATTATCAGATGTGCGAAATGTCTCAATCCTCACTTCTCGAAATGTCTCAATCCACACATCCCGCATTTCCCCTACGGAAATAGTCAGACGTCAGACGAGAAGTGGTTTGAAACCCTACCTGTTGGCCCACTGTTGACCGGGAAATAAAAAAAAATCAGTAACCGAGACCATAAGGAATAGGAAAAACCTCTTCATCACTTTCTTTCGAGCATCTGGAACTTCCACACAACTTCCGATTACTTTACACAGTTTAGCCACAACAGCAGCCGAATTCCGATGGTTCAAGAAAAAATTGAAAAATTTCTTTACAAATAGAGATTTATAAATTTTCTTTCTCTTTCCAAAAATTTCTTCTCTTCATACCGTATTCCGATAGACTGAAGAGAAAGAAAAAACTAAAATTACTTGCGAAGAAAAATATTAGTTCACTTATTTTCCACTAGATGTCTTTTGACAACTTTTTGTATACTGATTGTCCAAAACATCCTCATATCGAAAACAAAGCTTGCTTCCGCTTACAGTTACCGAAAAAATAAAGGAAAAAAAATTACCTCGGTGTATTAACCATTAGCATTTGGCTTAGCTATAGTTTTGCTTTAGCTTAGCTCTAGCTTATCTTTAGCTTAGTTCTAGCCTAGCTTTAGCTTAGCTTTAGCTTAGCTTTAGCTTAGCTTTAGCTTAGCTTTAGCTTAGCTTTAGCTTAGCTTTAGCTTAGCTTTAGCTTAGCTTTAGCTTAGCTTTAGCTTAGCTTTAGCTTAGCTTTAGCTTAGCTTTAGCTTAGCTTTAGCTTAGCTTTAGCTTAGCTTTAGCTTAGCTTTAGCTTAGCTTTAGCTTAGCTTTAGCTTAGCTTTAGCTTAGCTTTAGCTTAGCTTTAGCTTAACTTTTGTAATCTGCGTACTTTTCATTATGATAGTTGATTATGCACATATGCCTCATGATATTTAAATAATTCGGATGTTTTGGAATGTTTGCCTTGAAAAAAATGTAATCAAATAATGGATCAAACACGATTCCCAAGTAACATTTTAAGTTTTATATTATTTTTATTATTATTATATTATTTATATTATTTTTCAATGGCTCTACATTCCAACTGGAACTTGGCTTGATTTTCAACTTAGAGTTCTATTAGCATTTCCACAGTTATTTATTAAAGGTTTTTCTATGGTTGCCATTGCATGAGTGTGTATCTTGAGTGGAAATTAAATATAATGGATGCATGCCCAGAAAACCGAGAATATTTCCCACATTATTTTACATTCATTATTGGAAGTGAAGACTCAATTATACCGTCAAATTTCATCCCAGAAAAATCTCTTATCGGATTTCTCCCCCGAAAATTTCGAAGAAATTTAAATTCTCGTTTTCTTTTTCATCTGTCAAAAAATTTCTTCCACACTTTCATCGGAATTCCAAAATAAGAAAATTTTGAAAATCTCTTCGAGAATTTCTTCTCTTAGAAGAGATTTTTGACCGGAATTCGGCTGCAGAACTCGCATTTTTTTTTTTTTTTTCTTTTCCTCCCATAGTTTTTTTGGTGGCAGGTTCGCCACCGCAGGATTATTATGCTTCCAGTTGAAAATAGAATTTCTAACTAGCGAAAACCGATTTTATTCGCGTTCAACTTATAGCACATCATTGCGCAACTAGTACACATTGTTCGCAACCAGATGCGCTATACAGCGCACCAGATGCGCAGTAATGGAACTTGCGACTAATAGGAGAAAAATTGATTGTCGTGAGTTCAAAAATTCGGTTTTGAGCTGCACACATAATACCATTCGCACCATTCGAAATGATGCAATCTAGAGATGAAAGAAGGGACACCAATGAGCTGCACTTAGGTTCTGTGAGGTTAAGAATATACCTACTAAGCCAAGCACGCCTACTATGATGCGCGCGATGTTTATCAATGACAGACAGGGAAGCATAAATTAGACCTGTGCGCCGGTCATATCACCGGCAGCGGCGGCGTAGTGGCTTCTTTTGCCCCGGCGGCGGCAGCGCAAACCGGCGTGGATGAAAAAATCAATGGCTGGAAAAATCATTTTTCACGCGGATTTTTTGATTCACGTTTATTCTACGTTTGCCGATTATCAAACAGCACATTAAAAATAGCCGATTGCTAATCTAATCAATGCCTGATTTCAAAATGTTATTTAAATTAACACTGTTTTGTTATTCTCTGAATTAAACTTTAACAATAAATCCTGCTTTACTTTTCGTGACACCTGAGCAGTATTGAGTATTAGATTTCGGTGTCATAGAACTAATTTATAATAACTTTTTTTTTTCAAAAGTTATTGCCAATTCATGATTTTGAAACACTCCTATCGTTTTACTTCTCCATATATCTAAATTTCCCTAAAAAGGGCCCTCCTTAGCCGTGCGGTAAGACTCGCGGCTACAAAGCAAGACCATGCTGAGGGTGGCTGGGTTCGATTCCCGGTGCCGGTTTAGGCAATTTTCGGATAGAAAATTGTCTCGACTTCCTTAGGCATAAAAGTATCATCGTGCTAGCCTCATGATATACAAATGACGAATGGCGCGCCAACCCTTCTATGGGGCTGGCAGCACCATCTCAGAATCGAATGAAACTTGGAGGGCATAAAGATATGGTATTTCTAAGCCACTCTGCATACTTGGTTCTTCAAAAATTGTCAAGAGTAACATTTGATGAGGGCCTAATTTTTTTCATAGATTTTTTTTAGATCGATGTAACTTTAAAATTACAAGACCTACAAAAAAGTGTTGTATGGCGGACTGTCGTAAAATTCCCAGAAGTTTTTTCTACACTGAAAAAAAAATAGTTTTATAAATTAAAATCGATATTACAAAAAAACCTCACCTCAAAAATCGATGAAATTTTTTCTGCAGGTAGGTATTTTAATTATATAACCTTTCTGGGAATAACGATCCTGTGACATATTAAGGAAAAGAGGTTTTCTAACAAAAACTTTTTCCATGTCGATATTGAGTGAAAATTTATCAGCGTGTTTTATGCCTACAGCGCCTCAATTATAGGTTCAGCAGCCTATCATCAACCAACGACACATTTTGGACGTTTGAAATTTTTTTTAGGAAGCAATTTAGCATAATTTATCATTAATGTGGACCAACATTTGAAAAGGGCGTATATTTTCCTAGAATTCTTATATCAATGTTACACACAAATGACCAGATTTACAAAATTGTGATTTTTGATGGACTATTGAAAAGAATCCAAGAAGGCATTTTCGAAGGAATTCCTGCAGGAAATTCTGGAAGAATTCCTGGAAAATGTTTTAAAAGAATAACTGATAGAAGTTTCTTTGGGAAATTTCGAAGAAATCCCTTATACAATATCAGGAAGAATGCATTTAAGGAATTTATTGAATAATTGCTGAAGAAATTTCATAAGGGGAAATTTCCGAAGACATAAAAAAAAATTTTAAAAAAGAAACTTCCGAAGGAATTCCTTAAAGAGTCTCCGAACGAATTCTTAACAAATTTCCGAAAGAAGTTCGTAAAGGATTTTCAGAAGAAATCCGTAGTGGAAATTCTGAAGGAATTTTCGGAGAATTTTCGTTAGAAATTTCCGAAATAATGCTTCAGGTATATTCTTAGGTTTTTCAATTAAACTTTTTGGAGGAATATCTGGAGGAATTAACAAGGAAATATGCCAAGTGGTTTTGTCAATCATATTCCTGATTTCAAAAAAATGGTTATATTGGAGAAAAAACTGGAATAGCATTTACAGTAGGGATTTAATTATTTTGCTTCGAGATGAGCCGGCCAAGGGCCGAAAGTCTTGTTAATAAAGATTAATAATATTAATAATTATTTTGCTAAATTGGTTTGCCAAATAAGTCATCTGTTCATTAGACGCAAGACAATGTATGTCATTTAAATTCTGACGAGTTCCACCGTAACTTATTTATAAAATACCATAAGACGACATTAGTACTACAGTGAACTCTCTCTAGCTCGATGTTCTGTAACTTGATAAAGTCCCTTGAATTCTGCATACTGCGTTACCTCCGTAAGTCGATACCTCCCTTACTCGATATTCTCTAAGTCGAAGTAATTTCCCAAAGCATCTCATCACTAACTCGATGTTGTCAGAATCAGTTCACTTGCACTATATATATATATATATATATATATATATACGGTGTCGGGACATTTTATAGAAAAGTGAAAAAAAACTTATGTATGTTGAATAATGAGTAGTAGGAATAACATGAGGTGTGCAGCGAGAAGTGAGGATTGAGACATTTTGCACATCTGATAATAGACGAATCCAAGTAATAATAAGAAGAAGACACACGACGGTGTTAACTTTGACAGATCCTATAGCTCAGCATAGGGAGATCATTTTAAAATGCTTATAATAAATTCCAGACAAAATGTAATTAAAATCTGATTGATGTACGGTACGGAAAAGTTCTGAATTACATATCTGAAAGATTATTTCATTTTTTGTACATTTTCCAAAAATGTATCTTGATAGATACATACAGTTCGGAACTTTTTTCCACATCATACAACAATCAGATTTTAATTACATTGTGTATGAAATTTTTTATAAGCATTTTAAAATGATTTCTATGCTGAGCTGTAGGATCTGTCAAAGTTAACACTGTCGTTTGTCTTCTTATTTTTACTTGGATTCGTCTATAGGAAACAGGAAGTGAGAAGTAGGAATTGAGAAGTGAAAAGTGAGAAGTTAGAAGTAAGAAATTTGAGAAGTGAGAACTGTAGAGTGAGGAGTGAGAAGTGAAAAGTGAAAAGTGACAAGTGAAAAGTGAGAAGTGAAAAGTGGGAAGTGGAAGTGAAAAATGATAAGAGTGATGTAAGAAGTTGAAGATAAGAAGTGAGAAGTGACAAGACAAATTCGAAGTGAGAAATGTAAAGCGAGGTGTGAGAAAGGGAAAGTGAAAAATGAAAAGTAAATTGTGAAAAGTGAGAAGACACTTCTTCAAGAAGTCAATAATAAGAAGTGAAAAGTTAGAGAAGTGAGAGGTAAAAGGTAAAAAATGAGAATGGAAAAGTGAGAAGTGAAATGTGAAAAGTGAGAAACGCGTAGGCATAAGTGAAAAGTGAGAAGAGAGCAGTGAAGATCAGGAAGTACGAAATTAATGGTGAGAAATAAGAAGTAGAAAGTGTGCAGTGAGAAGTAAAAAGTGAGAAGAATAAAATAAAAACTCAGATGGAAGAAGCCCAAGTAGTGAGAAGTGAGGTGAAAATTGGATTTTTTAAATTTAATCTGAATTCCTTCTCATCATTCCTTCTCCTTCGTTCCTGCTTTCCTTGGGAGAATAGAAGTGAAATATTTGTGAAGTAAGAACTGTTCACTGAGAAGTAAAAGGTAGAAAGTTTTTATGCAGATTCCGAACATTGCATTTCTTGATTTTGAATTCCCACTTTTCACTATTCATTTCGAACATCTCACTCCTCACTTCACTTAATAAGGAATTCAATTTTAACTATTCGGCCAAACGGCATTCAGCCAAATGGCATTCTGGCAAATGACCCTGAACCATACTTCTACATGTTATGAAAAGTATTCGACGTTTTGGAATAAAATTATTGCAAATTTTGCGCCGTGTTCGACTCCCATGCAAAAAATATTGTCCCACCACAATATGTTCCCACCAGTTTCTCCATATATGGATGACGTCTCCACTGCAAGAAAGAGCTGTTTGGGGTGTGAGAAAAGGTGCAGGAATGATGTTTTGGATTGTGCTTTCGCTAATTTCTATACAATTTGACGTGTGAGCATTAGTTTTGGTACTTCGACAAATTTGCACGGTAGTCTATTCTGCGGTGAGGAAAGCAATATACATGTGTTCTCTATCTCGATACCTCCCTAACTCGATGGTCTCTTCAATATCGAGTAAGGAAGAGTTCACTGTATTCCAATTTATTCCACCACGTTTTATTGTTTTACAGATATGTATTTCGTCCTCGTACTGTTCGTGTCTCGTACTTTACTCGACTCGACTCAAGTTGAATGATTTTTTTTATTGCGATTTGTTATTGGCGTGGCAAAACTATGATCAGCGGCGTGCCGACCCAAAATCATCGGTGGCGGAGGCGTGAGTAAAACCACCGGCGGCGCACAGATCTAGCAGAAATGTGGTGCGTTACGTGCACATATAATTAAAACTACCTCCTCAAAGAGGTAATTTTCATTTTTTAATAAGCAAATAAGTTTATGATAAATGCCTGAAAAAAGAGTGACAATACTTTACTCAATTTTTCAATAAAAAAAAATGTATTTTGACCTAAGTTGCCACCCGTTGTGCAGGACAAGGTCTCCTGGGTCAACTATTTGCAATAATACTCGACTTAGCGATAAGCATAGCGAAAGCTTGTACATATTCTACTCTTGGTTGTGTTTAATCAGAAGTCAGTGTTTGAAGTCAGCTAAATGTACAATATATTACACATTGATTAAGAGCAGATTAATCGAAGACAAACTGTGCCAGCATGTCCTGTCTCATTCATCAAAAACTTTTTCAGGTTTTGTATTACTAACAATCTTGATAATACATGATATTACTGTTCTATTTCTTTGCGACTCATAACTCGTTCATTTTAGGACTGTGCATACAAAATGAAAACCATGTGGATCGACTGGTAACTGGACTTAATGAGCGTTAACATCGGTTGCTTCTATCGACAACTGGTAAGTGCACAAAAAATGTATCAACACATTCAAAATTGTATATTTATGCTGCGAGTTGGAGCCATTCCTGTCACGTACGCCCAGATTTTATTTGTTTTTCTTCAGAATCGGTTTCCTTATCTATCCTTATCGTGAATTTCTCGGGAAATTCGTGCCTTAACTGTATTGGCTTAATATGTCGCATGGTAAGCGCCATCGGGAAATCGTATAGGCAATGTTGCCGTATTTGGAATAAAAATTGCTTCACGTGATTCGAAACGTAATTTCGCTGAATTTGAACATGGAAAAATCTGATTTTTAGATTTCGTTACAACAAATTTAAAAAATTTCGCCGGCTACGTGACTAGGTTTTAGCGCAATGAAACGGAATTTCGAAACGTATTTTCACCAATACCAAATATTTCGGCTGCACCTCTGCTGCACTCATCATTTTTATCCGGATAGAATGACGGGTGATAAATTCTTAAACGCCGGATAACTTAATTTTACTCCACTAGATTTTCTTTCTCGTCGCTTCTTCGCAAGATATGTTTTATAAGCATATTTAAAAAAGGACCGCGCCGGGATTCGAACCCAAAACAAATTCAAAATGTATAGAACGCTCACCATAACCACCCCACCACAAGAACTTTTTGAAAGCAAAGAGAAAATTGCTGTATTGCACCTACCCAGGAGTTTGACATTGTCGATAATGTATTTTGGGCTGTATCATACAGAAGCGCGAATATGTCTTATCCCCAATGCAATGGTGTATAAAACAAACGCACGGACATATCAAAATTTGTTTCGTTTTGCCAGTAAAAACTGTGATATCGCAGACCCTGTGTCAACTGTATTCGCTTTCACGAGGGAGTGTCAACAAAAACAAACGCCTGAAGTGTCGCAAGGCGAAAGCTCGGTGTGCCGTCATCGAGTCCTCGTATGAAATGTTTCAAATGCATTTCAAGACAAAATTTTCAAAACGACTTATCTGCTTTTGTAAACAAAGATTCAAACAACGATTTGACGAATCTGATAGCTCTCCCACGCAAACCAACACCACCAGTAGGTACGTGAAGGTTTCCGCTACCTGTTGATGGTGTTAGTTTGCGTGGGAGAGCTATCAGATTCGTCAAATCGTCGTTTGAATCTTTGTTTACAAAAGCAGATAAGTCGTTTTGAAAATTTTGTCTTGATTTGTAGATCGTTGTCACGTGGGTATGGAACACTGTCGTAGCCACTGAGTTTATTTATGTTTTGTATTGAAGAACTTTTGGTTTAATGCCTGCCCAATAGCTGAAAAGTGTCTATTTTTTGTGTCCAACCGAAATCTGATCCAGGAGGAAATTTCCCGAGGAAGTTCTGCAGTAACATGGGGTTGCGAGAGTCGATCGATTACGATGGAGTGCGTGCGATTGATGGGAATGTCTGGAATGTCCTGAAAATTTTGGGAGAAAACAATAGAGGTAATAAATAGAGGAAGACTTTCGCTGTCGTCACTGGCGAAACAACGAAGGAAAAATCAGTACGTTTTGACAGATAGGTACCCAACATGTTTTGGAACGATAACATGTGGGGCCGCAGCGCCAATAATCGTCCTCTATAGTTTATTACCTCTATTGAGAAAACCAATGTTCCTGTTGGAAGCGTTTCTAGTGGCAAATCGAGAAAATTCCATCTAGAAATTGGACATCAAATTGCTAAATATGTGCTTCCTCCATATCCAGCTTTCTACGCTTGCCGCTTGATAATGGCGACTTTTCGGTGTGTAAAAATCTTTCGGTAACTGTACTGTTTGACACTAGCTGAAGGAAATCTCACTGGCGTTCTTGGGTGAGGAGAGGCCTTTTCTCCAGTGAGTTTACCTTCAGCAGCTAGTGTCAAAAAGTATAGTGACCGACACTAGCCGCCATTATCGAGCATGGAAAGATAGATACAAACAATTCTTTTATTTCAATCAATTTTTACACGATGAAGCGTAAGTGAATAATTTTTAATTTTGTGTATTTTCTCGATTAAAATAGTCTTGAAATATGTTTTTTCTTGTAATTTTTTGATTCTTTATTTTGACAAAAAAAAAAGTGATAAGTACTGTTAAGAACTTCAAATTACATTTTGTGCCGGTCATCAATCAGAACATGGCGATTGGCGATGCTCCCCTCCGTCGCTGTGGTCTTCGCCAATTGTTCCGGTCAATATTCCCTTGTTGATCATTCGTTGTTTGTTTTTTTTTTGTGAATTGGTGAATTTCCAGAAGGTTCATAGAAGCTGTTGTGTGTGTCGCACTTCCTTGGTCAAATTTGAACCTTCCGAGAGGTTGGTTACTCGATCTTCCCTAAGGGTGTTTGTACCCCAGTCGACAAGGAGAGGATTTGCTGGACCGAAGGCCAAGGATAACTTAATGGGGTCTATTTTATTCCCTCAGGTACACGAAGTACCAGCATTTTTCATTCCTGATCACTCCTCACTGCTTCTGCTCTGTTTTCCGAAATCAAGACGTTCCATGACATGTCCATAGTTTGTATTGTCGGAACCGATATTCGCATTGAAGTTACCCCTCGGAGCTTTATCCACGACGGCATTTAGTTCAATGTAAAAAAATCTCCTTGTTCTGAAGCCCGGTAATATCGGCGGCCGCTACCTCATTGTATTGTCCTTGACGGGTAGCGGAGAATTGGGCCTTGGTTCTCCAACATGTTCTAGCATAATTTGCCATAATTCATTCCGTTTCACTGAATCATACGCCGCCTTGAAATCAATAAACAGATAATGTGTCTGCAAGTTGTACTCCCGGAATTTATCAAGGATTTGTCTCAGGGTAAACATTTGATCCGTCGTTGATCGGCCCTCTCGAAAACCTGCTTTGTATTCACCGACGAAGGACTTTTCATTCGGTCTCAATCTGTTGAACAGAATACGGGACATAATTTTGTACGCCGAATTAAGGAGGGTTATTCCTCGGTAATTGGCGCACTCCAATCTGTGCCCTTTCTTAAAGAGAGTGCAAATGAGCAGGAATTCGTAAAGCTGCTCACTGCCATGTTTGAGAAGTTCAGCCGGGAGCTGGTCCTGGGATAAATAGTACTACCTAAGAAATGGTCGACGTCGATGACATTTTCCGCATCATCAACCGGAAGGATCTACCCAGGAAGCGATAAATAACGTGCATAAGGATATCAAATTCACCCACCTTTACCTTTCTTGGATTTACTGGCCATCAAGGGAACAAATGCAACATTAGACTTCGAGATCTACAGGAAGCCCACCAACACCATGAGGTCATCAAATCATTTGTATCAATATAAAATGGCAGCATTTCACCAAATGATCCACAGAATGCAGACGATCCACTTTAGACTACCGGATAGGGCTTGTACCGCTGATGGGGACATTGCCGAAGTCTTGATTGATCAAGTAGATACCATGGGCTGAACTTGGGGAAGTTTCGGAGAACCTTGAACATTCTTCTTGGCTTAGCGTTCAGGATGACTATATTTGATAGAGTATTCATTATTTTCAAACGATGTGGTTTAGCATTCAAACATTAAATATTCATTTGCATTCTCACGGAAACTCCACCTACGATATTTTCCCTGTAAAGCCAATATCCTGATGAGCAATTTTTCTTACAATTATTATCCAACATTCTTATTTCAAGAGGCACATTTTATAGATGCTTAGCCAATGCATACAATTCGTCAACTAAATCAGTCAGTTGTTGGATGCCCATTGCGGGACGTCAAAATCGTGACATGAACGCACAGGTAGGAAGGGAGGAAATGTATAGACCGGTCATCGGACCGGATAGTCTGCACACCGTATCGAATGACAACGGCCAACGATGCATAAACTTCGCAGCCTCCCACGGAATGGTAGTCCGAAGCACCTTCTTTCCCCGCAAAAATATCCACAAGACCACATGGAGATCACCTTACCAAGAAACGGAAAACCAAATCGACCACGTTCTAATCGACGGTAAATTCTTCTCCGACATCACGAACGTCCGCACTTACCGCAGTGCGTATATTGAATCCGACCACTACTTCGTTGCAGTATGCCTGCGCTCAAAACTCTCGACGGTGTACAACATGCGTCGAAGTCGGACGCCGCGGCTTAACATTGGGCGGCTACCAGACGGTAGACTAGCCCAAGAATACGCGCAGCAGCTGGAAGTGGCACTCACAACGGAAGAGCAGCTAGGTCTCTTGAAGATGGCTGGAGAGATATTCGATCCACCATTGGTAGCACCGCAACCGCTGCACTTGGCACGGTGCCCCTGGATCAGAGAAACGACTGGTATGACGGCGAATGTGAGGAGTTAGTTGAAGAGAAGAATGCAGCTTGGTCGAGATTGTTGCAGCACCGCACGAGGGCGAACGAGGCACGATATAAACAGGCGCGGAACAGATAAAACTCGATTTTCCGGAGAAAAAGCGCTCGCAGGAAGATCGAGACCGTGAAGAGACGGAGAAACTGTACCGCGCTAATAAAACACGAAAGTTCTATGAGAAGTTGAACCGTTCACGTAAGGGCCACGTGCCACAGCCTGATATGTGTAAGGACATAAACGGGAACCTTCTTACGAACGAGCGTGAGGTGATCCAAAGGTGGCGGCAGCACTATGAAGAGCACCTGAATGGTGATGTGGCAGACGAAGATGGCGGTATGGTGATGGACCTGGGAGAATGCGCGCAGGACATAATTTTACCGGCTCCGGATCTCCAGGAAATCCAGGAGGAGATTGGCCGGCTGAAGAACAACACAGCCTCTGGGGTTGACCAACTACCAGGAGAGCTATTTAAACACGGTGGTGAGGCACTGGCTAGAGTGCTGCACTGGGTCATTACCAAGATTTGGGAGGAGCAAGTTTTGCCGCAGGAGTGGATGGAAGGTGTCGTGTGTCCCATCTACAAAAAGGGCGATAAGCTGGATTGTAGCAACTACCGCGCAATCACATTGCTGAACGCCGCCTGCAAGGTACTCTCCCAAATTTTATGCCTTCGACTAGCACCAATTGCAAGGGAGTTTGTGGGGCAGTACCAGGCGGGTTTTATGAGCGAACGCTCCACCTCGGACCAGGTGTTCGCCATTCGCCTAGTACTGCAGAAATGCCACGAATACAATGTGCCCACACATCATCTATTCATCGACTTCAAAGTCGCATGTGATACAATCGATACAATCGATACGAGACCAATACGAATACAATAGATCGAGACCAGCTATGGCAGCTAATGCACGAATACGGATTTCCGGATAAACTGACACGGTTGATCAAAGCGACGATGGATCGGGTGATCTGCGTAGTTCGAGTTTCAGGGGCATTCTCGAGTCCCTTCCAAACCCGCAGAGGGCTACGGCAGGATGATGGTCTTTCGTGTCTGCTATTCAACATCGCTTTGGAACAATTTTCAATAAGTCCGTCCTGGTATTTGGCTTCGCCGACATAGATATTATGGCACGTAACTTTGAGAAGATGGGGGAAGCCTACATCAGACTGAAGAGGGAAGCCAAGTGGATCGGACTAGTCATCAACACGTCGAAGACGAAGTACATAATAGGAAGAGGTTCAAGAGAAGACAATGTGAGGCACTCACCGCGAGTTTGCATCGGTGGTGACGAAATCGAGGTGGTAGAAGAATTTGTGTACTTGGGCTCACTGGTGACTGCCGAAAATGATACCAGCAGAGAAATTCGGAGACGCGTAGTGGCTGGAAATGGTACGTACTTTGGACTCCGCAAGACGCTCCGATCGAATAGAGTTCGCCGCCGTACCAAACTGATTATCTGCAAAACGCTCATTAGACCGGTAGTCCTCTACGGACACGAGACCTGGACGATGCTCGTGGAGGACCAAAATGCACTTGGAGTTTTCAAAAGGAAAGTGCTGTGTACCATCTATGGTGGGGTGCAGATGGCGAACGGTACGTAGAGGAGACGAATGAACCACGAGTTGCATCAGCTGTTGGGAGAACCATCCATCGTTCACACCGCGAAAATCGGACGACTGCGGTGGGCCGGGCATGTAGCCAGAATGTCGGACAATAACCCGGTGAAAATGGTTCTCGACAACGATCCGACGGGTACAAGAAGGCGAGGTGCGTAGCGGGCAAGGCTGATCGATCAGGTGGAAGATGACTTGCGGACCCTCCGTAGACTGCGTGGTTGGCGACGTGTAGCCATGGACCGAGCCGAATGGAGAAGACTCTTATATACCGCACAGGCCACTTCGGCCTTAGTCTGAATAAATAGTAATAATAAGCTTAATTCCTTAACATGTCCATTTCACCCGCATAATTTTAAACCGGATTCTTTAGGCTGTCCAGTCCATATTATCATATTCTAATGTTGTTTTGACGCGATGCTTGACCCCTCCATAATAGGTCGTTTTTAAACTGCGCCGATTGAGATTTTACCAGCGACGGGGTGATAGATCATTTTCAGCCAGCGGCGACGGCGGCGTGGCGGCTCGGTTCGACATGGACTAATTTCAAGCGTCAAAAACTCTCCGAAATATCTTAAGAATTACCTTAACGAATTCCTCAAGTTCATTAAAAAAATCCTATGAACATTCCTCAAGATATTTCTTCGAAAGAATCTCCAGGAATTATTCCGGAAGTTTCTCTCGGAAGTGCCCCCAGCATTTCGTCCGAAAGTTTCTCCAGGATTTCGTCCGGAACTTTCTCCAGGATTTCGTTCGAAAACTCCTTCAGGATTTCATCCGACAGTTCTTCCATGACTTCCTCCGGAAGTTTATGCAGGAAATTCTCCGGAAGTTTCTCCATGATTTCGTTGCTCCTGGAGGAACTTCCACACGAAATCCTAGAGGAACTTCCGTAGGCATTCTTGCAAAAACTTCTCAACAAAATCCTGGAGGACTTTTGGATGAAATTCTGAAGGAATTTTCGGACAAATCCTGGAGGAACTTCCGGACGAAATGCTGAAGGAATTTTGGACGACGTCCTGGAGGAACTTTCATATGAAATCCTAGAGGAACTTCCGAAGGCATTCTTGAAAGAACTTCTGAACAAAACCCTTGTCGGGCGGTAGGGTTTGGATGATTTTGTTAATTTATTGTAGAATTACAAAATTCTGTAGTGTACGCTACCACTCAACTAGGTTTTTCTGTTTGAATACTCTTTTTGGATCAACTGACGTCTATATTTAAATACATTAACCCGTCGGCTCGTGGAGATAGGGATTAATCAAAATCAATTCTTTAACTAGACACTTATAAATAACCAGACAGTGTTTATAACTCAGTTTGGGCTAGAGGGAAATCATCAGCAATATCTGACTAGCTTCTACTTAGCACTGGTAAATACAGAATAAATATTGTAGGGATTATTTTACGAATTCATCTGCTTTCCTATTAACAATTGGCAATGTCTTCTATAATAATGAGCTATCGGTATCTACTGTTCGTTTCATGGACAGTCCTCTCGATAGGTATGGGTGCGACTACAGTCGCGGTTCAGTTTCGATTGCAAAGGGGCATGTGGAGTTCAGTGGGCTCCGACGCAGCGCAATCAACACTCCCCCTCGCAATGCAACCTTGGGAAGCTGCATTCTTATTAACGTTTACGTCGAGCACAGCGAGCTGTCCATCCGACCCCTGCATAATCCCAATTACACGACCTTTGGGCCAGGTGTTTCGCGGAGAATTTGGGTCAACGACGATCACAATGTTTGACAGCTATGGGCTTCGTTTTCATAAACCATTTGGATGGATGGAAGATAATCTCGGAGCCACTGTTTCCAGAATTGGTTAGCTAAAGTTTGTGATAGCTTCAAGCAGTTCTTTAGCACCTTCGAGTTATCGTCAAACGGAACCCAGGATCTCATTCCATTACTTGATCCCAGTAGAAAATGGTTGGGAGTTAATAGGGGAGGATGTTCGGTTGTGGGCACCGTTCGGTTATGGGCACCCCTATGTATCTTTTGACAGATAAGAAATGCTGTCATTCTGACAACCGTCATTTGTTTGCTATAATATCATGATGTTTTGTGCTCAATATCAAACCGGATGGGCATTTCTACTCTGAACTAGAAACAAATAATTTTTTTGTACAAGAAAACCAACACGAAAGTTTTTTTGGCCTTTTCAAAGTGTCATAAATTGAAGTGTTTTAATTTAAAAAGTGAGATCTAATGAGTATTTATACAGTAAATTTAATCTATTTGAGGCTCAATGATGATTGACATCAAAATTTTAGCGCGAATTTTTTTTTCTTCACGTTTCAAAAAGGCTGCGAAATTCGGTTGTAGGCACCCTTATTGGTTTTAGGCACTCTCATTTTATTGATAAATCATTCAATATGGTTTTTTGTAGTCCCTTAACTAATTTTTGATAACGTTTTTAGTCAGTTTCTATAATTATTTAGACATTATTGATTGAAATAATGAGTTTATTTCATATTTTTGTTCTTTGGGCATGTCTAGTCATTATACACATACTTTTGGAACAAAGTGTTGACTGATTTGCTTGCAACAAGTTGCATTAGACGGGGAATGCTTTCCCATTGTTTCCTATTGAAAATTGGTCAGATCGAACTATTGGATCAAAATTTATGGCCAAAATATTATTTTTGAAATGAACGAGAAAGGCACTATTGCCGCTAGGGTGATTAATCAGGATTTTTTGACTGTGATGCATACCAATAAAACGTAAATCAATGAAAAATTAAAACCAATTTACCTAAAGTGCTATTTTAGTCCTTTCTTATGCGATTTTTTCGACATCCTGCTTAATGCACTGAGGAGGCATCATCACTGCTAGGTGAATTGATTTGAGTTTTTTAGCGTCTCCTGGCTTTTAGAATGAATAAACTATTCCTTGTCTTTAAATCTGGGTGGTTTTTATTCATGCTTCTTTATTTTTAGCTAAGTTTTCCAGGGTGCCCACAACCGAACCACGAAATGAAAATGTCCAAAAATGTCAAATTTTCTAAATTGTCAATATTTTTTTCTAAATCGATGAAATCATATTAATTTCTTTGCTAGTAGTAAGGTTATAAGTTAAGCTTGTCGACATAAGATCAACCAGAGCCAAAGTTATGGACCAAACACAAAAGGGTGCCCACAACCGAACCTCCTCCCTACAGGTGACTGATCGTCGTCAACAGGAATACAGGTTAGCGAGCGAGAGTTTACAATGTTCTCGATCTCCGCAAGCAGATTTTCGAGGAAGAAGTGACCTCTGCTTCCATCCGCTCATGATCCAGGTTTGAAATAGCAACATTTAGCTCTTTGCTTGCTCCCTGAAAGTTCGTACCTCTGTAGCTGTATATGACACCTTCTAGCCATGCCGTTTCTTAGTGCCATTATACATGAATCAGTAGTCATAGCGTGAACGATTTGCAAGTGGATGGCGCGAGTGGTTAAGCAGGTGGCAAGAAGTACCCAACGTTCTTCGAGACGGCGTCCAAGGGTGATCGCGATTGGTCCAAAGTAGTCCACCCCCACGGACGAGCATATGCAGCCAAGCGAGGTAAAGGAAGGTCGCCCATAACTGGTGGTTGCGGACGTGCCCGATCGTTCTTGCATTGTTGACAGAATTGACGAGCTTTATTGTAGGTTGTCTTTAGACGAGAAATACTGTATCGTTGTCGCAACTCATTAACAACTGTGATGTGGTTTTGATGATGGTACTTGGTATGATAATGAGATGTAATAAGATGAGTGATGGAATGATTCGGTGGGAGTATAATTGGATTCACTGCATCCGGATGTACAAATGGGCAAGCTTTTGTTCTGCCATGAACACGAAGTACACCGTTTTCATCGAGGAATGAACCTAGATGATAGATAGGACTGCTTCTGGGTATCGTTACTGCGGAGTTTTTGTTTTCTTGCACGTTTCACAGCACTGCCACTTCGTCGGAGTACACAGTAAAAAATAAAAAGTAATATCACATCAGATTTGATGCACATCATCGCCGTCGTAAATATAATGTTTTATTACATTTGAATGGCGTAACAAAAAGTTGACGTACTAGATATTTTGTTCTCATATTGAAGCAATGTAATTAATTTTCGACGTAATATTTTCGATGTAGCTGAAAAAACGACGTAAAAACTGGTCAGGATGAATCCCGCTTGCGGCAGCGGGTTCCGGTTTTTTTTCTTTCATGCTCAAAAATAAATTTTCAGATGCAACAATTTTAGATTTAATCAAAACGCATTTTATTATATCCATAAATAGTATTACCTCAAATTTTAAATTTTTATTTTACAATTTTGAATTTATAATTTAAATTTTTCTATTTTCCTTTTTTCAACTTTACCTTTTTCAATTTTTTATATTTTTTTATTTCTTGATTTCAGTAGACCTGTGCACTAAATGGAAATTGATCAACAGCGGCATGATAGATCATTTTCAGACAGCAGGACGGCGTCAACAATTCTTCCGGAAGTTCCTCCAGGAATTCCACCGGAAGTTTCTTCAGGAATTCCTCCGGAAGTTCCTCCAGGAATTCCTCCGGAAGTTCCTCCAGGAATGGTCCTTTTGAAAAGTTAAGCGAGAATTCCTCTGGAAGTTCCTCCAGGAATTCCCCCGAAAGTTTCCCCAGGAATTTCCCCAGAAGTTCGCCCAGGAATTCCCTCGGAAGTTCCCCCAGGAATTCCTCCGGAAGTCCCTCCAGGCATTCCTCCGGAAGTCCCTCCAGGCATTCCTCCGGAAGTTCCTTCAGGAATTCCTCCGGATGATCCTCCAGGAATTCCTCCGGAAGTTCCTCCAGAAATTCCTCCGGAAGTTCCTCCAGAAATTCCTCCGGAAGTTCCTCCAGGAATTCCTCCGGAAGTTCCTCCAGGAATTCCTCCGGAAGTTCCTCCAGGAATTCCTCCGGAAGTTCCTCCAGGAATTCCTCCGGAAGTTCCTCCAGGAATTCCTCCGGAAGTTCCTCCAGGAATTCCTCCGGAAGTTCCTCCAGGAATTCCTCCGGAAGTTTCTCCAGGAATTCCTCCGGAAGTTCCTCCAGGAATTCCTCGGAAGTTCCTCCAGGAATTCCTCCGGAAGTTCCTCCAGGAATTCCTCCGAAGTTCCTCCAGGAATTCCTCCGGAAGTTCCTCCAGGAATTCCTCCGAAGTTCCTCCAGGAATTCCTCCGGAAGTTCCTCCAGGAATTCCTCCGGAAGTTCCTCCAGGAATTCCTCCGGAAGTTCCTCCAGGAATTCCTCCGGAAGTTCCTCCAAGAATTCCTCCGGAAGTTCCTCCAGGAATTCCTCCGGAAGTTCCTCCAGGAATTCCTCCGGAAGTTCCTCCAGGAATTCCTCCGGAAGTTCCTCCAGGAATTCCTCCGGAAGTTCCTCCAGGAATTCCTCCGGAAGTTCCTCCAGGAATTCCTCCGGAAGTTCCTCCAGGAATTCCTCCGGAAGTTCCTCCAGGAATTCCTCCGGAAGTTCCTCCAGGAATTCCTCCGGAAGTTCCTCCAGGAATTCCTCCGGAAGTTCCTCCAGGAATTCCTCCGGAAGTTCCTCCAGGAATTCCTCCGGAAGTTCCTCCAGGAATTCCTCCGGAAGTTCCTTCAGGAATTCCTCCGGAAGTTCCTTCCAGGAATTCCTCCGGAAGTTCCTCCAGGAATTCCTCCGGAAGTTCCTCCAGGAATTCCTCCGGAAGTTCCTCCAGGAATTCCTCGGAAGATCCTCCAGGAATTCCTCCGGAAGTTCCTCCAGGAATTCCTCCGAAGTTCCCTCAGGAATTCCTCCGAAGTTCCTCAGGAATTCCTCCGGAAGTTCCTCCAGGAATTCCTCCGGAGTTCCTTCAGGAATTCCTCGGATGTTCCTTCAGGAATTCATCCGGAAGTTCCTCCAGGAATTCCTCCGGAAGTTCCTCCAGGAATTCCTCCGGAAGTTCCTCCAGGAATTCCTCCGGAAGTTCCTCCAGGAATTCCTCCGGAAGTTCCTCCAGGAATTCCTCCGGAAGTTCCTCCAGGAATTCCTCCGGAAGTTCCTCCAGGAATTCCTCCGGAAGTTCCTCCAGGAATTCCTCCGGAAGTTCCTCCAGGAATTCCTCCGGAAGTTCCTCCAGGAATTCCTCCGGAAGTTCCTCCAGGAATTCCTCCGGAAGTTCCTCCAGGAATTCCTCCGGAAGTTCCTCCAGGAATTCCTCCGGAAGTTCCTCCAGGAATTCCTCCGGAAGTTCCTCCAGGAATTCCTCCTGAAGTTCCTCCAGGAATTCCTCCGGAAAATCCTCCAGGAATTCCTCCGGAAGTTCCTCCAGGAATTCCTCCGGAAGTTCCTCCAGGAATTCCTCCGGAAGTTCCTCCAGGAATTCCTCCTGAAGTTCCTCCAGGAATTCCTCCGGATATTCCTCCAAGAATTCCTCCGGATATTCCTCCAGGAATTCCTCCGGAAGTTCCTCCAGGAATTCCTCCGGAAGTTCCTCCAGAAATTCCTCCGGAAGTTCCTCCAGGAATTCCTCTGGAAGTTCCTTCAGGAATTCTTCCGGAAGTTTCTCCAGGAAATTCCTCCGGAAGCTTCTCCAGAAATATCTCCGGAAGTTTCTCCAGGAATTCCCCCGAAAGTTATTCCAGGAATCCCCCCGGAAGTTTCTCCAGGAATTCCCCCGAAAGTTATTCCAGGAATCCCCCCGGAAGTTACTCTAGGAATTCCTCTTGAAGTTCCTCCAGCAATTTCTCCGGAAAAACCTCCAGGAATTCCTCCGGAAGTTCCTTCAGGAATTCCCCCTCAAGTTCTTCCAGGGATTCCTCCAAAAGATTTTTCAAAAATTCACCTGAAATTTTGTTTATGAATTAACGGTGACTCACCCAGAAATTCTTCCAATGATTCCTTAAGAAATGCAACTGGGAACTCCTCCTTAATTTTCACTGAAATGTCTCTAGAAATTCTTTTTTAACTCTTCATAATTTACACGAGAACTTTCCAGAAAGTCTCTTTGAATTTCTTTCGAATTATACCTGAAAATTCTCTAAGCCCTAACTCCCACCCACTTCAATAAATTTCCTCCGGGAAATCTTCCACAAGCATCCATGTTTTTATTTTCTTATCAATTTACTCAACCGCACAAAGTAGAACCAAACGCTTTCATTTGAAAAACATACCATAGCAAAATAATTGATTTACTTTCCAACCGAACAAAACAGAACTAAACACTGAATCCGCGTCCGATACGATATACGTTCCATCGCGAACTAATTGATATAATTCCTTTAGGGAATTTCTGCAGGAGTGACCGGGTGAATTTCCCGGGAAATTCTTGGAGGAATTTCAAAAAAATCTTTAACGATTTTCAGGGGGAAGTCTTGGTTAAGTTTAAATAAACATTCTAGGAGAATTTCTGGACTAATTTCTAGAAAAAATTCAAAAGAAATGCATGAGAGATTTTATGGAATTAAGAGTCAGGATTTAGAAGAATTTCATGTGAAATTCGAAAGGAATTCAGAAGGAAGTTCTCGTCTAAATTATAAAGTGTTTTGGGGGTATTTCAAGAGGAACTTCAAGAAAAATTAAGGAGTTCTCAGGTGATCTGCTTGGAATCGCTGATGGAATTTCTGGGGAAGTCAACGCGATAATTCATAAAAAAATCGGGTGAATTTTAAAGAAACTACCGGGGAATGACTAGAAGAATTGCAGGGTATGATTGAAAAAATTCTCATGAGAATTGTTGGAGAAATTTTAGGAGGCATATTTGGGTAAAACTTCATAGGATTGGACTATTGGATTATAGGATTTCTGCAATAACTTTCTGAAGAATTTCTTGAAGAACATCAGGAGGAAGTCCTGGTAGAATTTCTAGAGATACATCTGGAAGAATTCATGGAGGAACTTCCAGAGGAAAAGCCCCCGACGCAATGCAGCGGAACGGCGACGGAAACAACAAGATTTGTCAGATAACTAATATATTTTCTGTCAAATTTGCCGATTCCGTCGACATTTCGCTGGCATTGTGTTTGGGTCCGAAATTCTCGAAACTCTTGAAGCTCCAAGAAGATTCCTTAAAAGAACTTTTGGAGAAATTTCCGGCGGCACTTCTAAAGGAACTTCCTGAGGAATCTCTGGAGAAAAATTAGAAGTAACTTCTGGGGAAACTTCCAATCTTAAATTTAAAATTTGAATTAGAAACTACAAATTAAAACACAACATTTCAAATAAAGAATTCGAGATTTGAAATTTTGAATTTAGAAATCAAAATTGGAATTTGAAATAACAATTTAAAAAACTAAACTTGAGCTTAAATTTAAAAATGAAATTATAATTGAAGTAACAATAAAAACAAAAATGAGAAAAAAAAACTTCAACTTAAACTTAAGCTTAGTTAAAATTAGAATAGAAATTAAAAACAAAATTTAAACTAAAATTAAAACTAAAATTTAAACTGAAATTAGAACTAAAACTAAAATTAAAACTAAAACTGAAATTTAAATTAAAACTAGAATTAAAATCAAAATTAAAATTTGAATCAAAATTAAAATTAAAATTTAAATTGAAATTTATATTAAAATAAAATTAAAATTAAAATTAAAATTAAAATTAAAATTAAAATTAAAATTAAAATTAAAATTAAAATTAAAATTAAAATTAAAATTAAAATTAAAATTAAAATTAAAATTAAAATTAAAATTTAAATTTAAATTTAAATTTAAATTTAAATTAAAATTAAAATTAAAATTAAAATTAAAATTAAAATTAAAATTAAAATTAAAATTAAAATTAAAATTAAAATTAAAATTAAAATTAAAATTAAAATTAAAATTAAAATTAAAATTAAAATTAAAATTAAAATTAAAATTAAAATTAAAATTAAAATTAAAATTAAAATTAAAATTAAAATTAAATTAAAATTAAAATTAAAATTAAAATTAAAATTAAAATTAAAATTAAAATTAAAATTAAAATTAAAATTAAAATTAAAATTAAAATTAAAATTAAAATTAAAATTAAAATTAAAATTAAAATTAAAATTAAAATTAAAATTAAAATTAAAATTAAAATTAAAATTAAAATTAAAATTAAAATTAAAATTAAAATTAAAATTAAAATTAAAATTAAAATTAAAATTAAAATTAAAATTAAAATTGAAATTAAAATTAAAATTAAAATTAAAATTAAAATTAAAATTAAAATTAAAATTAAAATTAAAATTAAAATTAAAATTAAAATTAAAATTAAAATTAAAATTAGAATAAAATTGAAATTTTAATTTAAAAAAAAATAAAATTCAATTTTAAATTAAAATTAAATTTCAAATTAAAATTAAAATTGAAATTAAAATTAAAATTAAGATTAAAATAAGGATTAAAATTAAGATTAAAATTAAATTTAAATTTAAAATTAAAATTAAAATTGAAATTAAAATAAAAAATTAGAATTAAAAATAAAATCAAATCAAAATAAAAATAAAAATAAGGGGCGGTTACCCTCCAATACCTTTTCGAACTAAATCTATCACATGTTGTACATATGCATAATCAAGTTTCAGACATAGTAATTAATTTCCACTCCGGGTGGCTTAATACCCGGCATATAGGCAATTAACTTTGAATGTACGAATTAAAATAGGCCAAGTTTCAGTTGGAATGTAGAGCCATTGAAGTAGAAAAAGAATATTTAAAAACCAAATCTTTAAAAATCAAGATATCGCATTTGAATTTTTACACTGCTTGGCATGTTTGTTTTCCTTGAACAGCCCTGCTGCCCTGGATATTTTAAAACCAAAATTTCTAAAAATCAAGATATCGGATTTAATTTTTTACACTTCTTGGCATGTTTGTTTTCCTTGAACAGCCCTGCTCACACAATAATTCTTACGACGAATGAAACAACCCTGGCCTTCACCATGGATAGAATTTTCGATTTTGTGCTCACTCCGGTAACAATTTATTCCAAACATCATTCTTGGCATACCTTCCGGTCAAGTAGCGCTCTCCACGATAATGGTTTGACGGATCGGCTCCCGATTGATCACCCAGAAACATTTGTTTCGCAAGACGCCAGCAATTTCCAAGACTGTTTTCACTGTAATGAAACCAACCATTGAGCAATCCGGCAGGCTTCAAAAAGTCGTTAAGAATCTGAATCAGAACTTACCTTTGAAACCGAAAATCTTCTCCATTACCGTCATTTTTTTGTGACGGTGACTGTGTAAGCAAATTAGCAAACACTCTCTTCTCCTGCTGGCGGCCAGCCACAGTTATCCTAATCAATTGTGCAGCACAATCATTTTATGAATCACTAACCACTAATCACCACTAATCACTTCCTTTTTACCGAGGTACAATTTTATTTCTTCTCTTTGGAGGAGGTTTTTAATCAAAATTTGTATTCCTGCGACTTTGCTTGCGGCCATCTTCTTTCGGCAGCAAACGAAAACTATCTGCCAAGCTGTCAGTCGAGGATATTCTTTTAGATGCTATTTCGCATTGTCGCGCGGTAAAAATACATAAAATTATACGCAATGAGCTACTTTTAGAGGTAGCATTAAGTTCGATTCGCAACCTGCATGATGTGCACCATTTTGAATGTAGTCGAATGCGCAGATAAACAGGTAATCTTATGTCAATTTCACGCAATGAATAAAATGTTTGGGTTGATTAGATATTACAACGAGCAATGCAATAAGACATTGATTAGATGTGAAAATACGTGAAATCTATTATTACATAGAATTTTCGGATACGTTTACGGTAGTTACGTCCCAGCATATTAATATTTTTTTGCTGTGTAGGAACTTCTTTGCGCGATCCGGTACACGTAATTTTCAGCCGTATTAAATTCACACTTCGTCAACGATTCAACCATCCTTTTCCGGGGTGTCGTCCTTATATTCTTAATGAACTGGAACACGTATGCAGCACGACGAAGAAGTGGAATCCATTTAGACACTTTTTGGTAATCGATGATTGACTCCAGAGATTTGATGTGGACGAGTAAATGTGGACGTAATTCTTCCGTGGTAGGGCTGTCGAGATGTAGCTTTACTGGCCATTCTTCTTCAGGGCTTAGTAAAAAAGCCGGCCCGTTGAACCATCGACTTGTTTTTTTCATATATGGCAACCGTTTCCACTTTGTACCCTCATCTGCGACATTGTTCTTCGTTTGAGTCCATCGCCATTCACTGACGTCTGAAGCTTCAAGGATTTCACTCACTCGGAAGGCGACGAATTGGCTATATCTTCTATGGTCAGATTCCAGCCAGCTAATGACATTGCTTGAATCGGTCCAGAAAAATCGCCGGGTAATCTTTATTGACAGTGACTGCGCTATGCTGTTTGCAAATCTGACTCCCATGACGCTGGCTTGTAGCTCCGAACGTGGGATAGACAGGAATTTGATTGGTGCCACACGAGTCTTCGATCCTACCAGCGCTGTTTCGATTGCAAGACCCTCCTTAAACCGCAGATAAACTACAGCAGCAAACCCTTTTTCGCTTGCATCTACGAAAACATGCATTTGCACTTTGAGTTTTCAACCGACGTAACCTTTCGATAGCATCGCGGGACTTCTACCACCGCTCATCAGGCAGTACCTTGAGCCATTGCACATCCACATCCCGAATTGTTTTTCTTCAATGGGGTCGTCCCATCCGACGGAAGTTCTCCAAATCAAGAGAAACATAAAGAAAAGACCAATCAATCCTAAAGGGTCAGACATCATCAACAGAACTCTGAGAGATTCCCGCTTCGTTGGTTTTCGCTGTCCCGAGAGTAGCTCAGGATCATAACGTGGAGAAACTTTGAAAGTGAAACAGTCAGTGGACGTATTCCACCACATTCCCAAAACTTTTTCTGTTTGCACTCCTTCTGCCATGTTGAGGTCCTTCTCTGCCGTGGAACGTTCCTGTAGTGCTTCTAGTACGGCAGGGCAATTCGATATCCAATTTCTCATCTCGAATCCGGCTTCAGCATGTATATTTTTCACATCTCGTGCGAGATCTACTGCTTGTTCTACAGATTCTACGCTTGAAAGCATGTCATCGACATAGTGCTGATCGAACCGCTAATGGATACTCCTTCTTAACCTTAGTAAGATGTTGGGGTCAATATGACCCAAAACGAAACTTCAAAGTAGAATAACTTTTTACCTGATAATACGATCGTTCTGAAATTTCCTGACTTTTAATATTTTGTGGAAATGAAGCATCTGACATGAAAAAAGTATTTTAAGGTGCAACAGGAACGACCCCACAAAAAAAGTTACGAATAAGATGTTAGGGTCATATTGACCCAGAAATGTAAATGCTTATAAAACAGTCAAATTTTAACCGAATTACAAAGTTTATATACCGTTCTAAAGGTAAACTCATCAATTTTGTGGCTATGTGGTGATATGCTGGTTCTGGAGATAATGGCCACCGGGAAACGACTTCCACGGGGACCTTGTCAGTCATATAAGAGGAACATAAAAATCGCTCCATATATGCCATTCGATCGCTAATTCTTCATATATTCTCTTAAAACGGTAATGTATGGTCCATGAGGGGGCTTCCGACGAAAGTGGCCACTCCTGGTACATGCAAGGTGCCCCCGGGGAACCCGCAGGAGGGGACATTTCCGTTTTAGCACCAAAATATACCGTGCGGCGGCTCTGTCGTCATGATTTTCCACAAAATAGATGATAATGCGCTTGAAATCGATAAAAGACCACATTGGCCACTCCTGGTACATGCAAGGCGCCCCCGGGGAACCCGCAGGAGGGGACATTTCCGTTTTAGCACCAAAATATACCGTGCGGCGGCTCTGTCGTCATGATTTTCCACAAAATAGATAATAATGCGCTTGAAATCGATAAAAGACCACATTGGCCACTCCTGGTACATGCAAGGTGCCCCCGGGGAACCCGCAGGAGGGGACATTTCCGTTTTAGCACTAAAATATGCCGTGCGGCGGCTCTTTTGTCATTATTTTCCACCAATCAGATGGTTATGCGCTTGAAATCGATAAGTGACCACATTGGCCACTCCTGGTACGTGCAAGGTGTCCCCGGGGAATCCGCAGGAGGGGACATTTCCGTTGTAGCATCAAAATATACCGTGCGACGGCTCTGTCGTCATGATTTTCCACAAAATAGATGATAATGCGCTTGAAATCGATGAAGGACCACATTGGCCACTCCTGGTACATGCAAGGTGCTCCCGGGGAACCCGTAGGAGGGGACATTTCCGTTTTAGCACCAAAATATGCCGTGCGGCGGCTCTTTTGTCATGATTCTCCACCAAACAGCTGATAATGCGCTTGAAATCGATAAAAGACCACATTGGCCACTCCTGGTACATGCAAAGTGCCCCCGGGGAACCCGCCGTGCGGCTGCTCTTTTGTCATGATTTTCCACCAAACAGATGATTATGCGCTTGAAATCGATAAGTGACCACATTGGCCACTCCTGGTGCATGCTAGGTGCCCACGGGGAATCCGTAGGAGGGGACATTTCCGTTGTAGCACCAAAATATACCGTGCGGCGGCACTGTCGTCATGATTTTCCACAAAATAGATGATGATGCGCTTGAAATCGATGAATGACCACATTGGCCACTCCTGGTACATGCAAGGTGCCCCGAGGAACCCGCAGGAGGACACATTTCCGTTTTAGCAACAAAATATGCCGTGCGGCGGCTCTTTTGTCATGATTCTCCACCAAATAGATGATAATGCGCTTGAAATCGATAAAATACCACATTGGCCACTCCTGGTACATGCAAGGTGCCCCCGGGGAATCCGCAGGAGGGGACATTTCCGTTTTAGCACCAAAATATGCCGTGCGGCGGCTTTTTTTTTTTTTTTTAAATCTTTATTTAGGTGTCCGTGCGGCGGCTCTTTTGTCATGATTTTCCACCAAACAGATGATTATGCGCTTGAAATCGATAAATGACCACATTGGCCACTCCTGGTACAAGCAAGGTGCCCCCGGGTATTCCGTATGAGAGGACATTTCCGTTTTAGCACCAAAATATGCCGTGCGGCGTCTCTTTCGTCATGATTTTCCACAAAATAGATGATTATGCGCTTGAAATCGATAAGTGACCACATTGGCAACGCCTGGAACCTATGAGGGGCCCCAGGGAACCCGTAGAAGGGGACATTTCCATTTTTACACCAATATAAGCCGTGCGGCGGCTCTTTTGGTGTTTTCCCATCGAACAGATGGACGTGCGCTCGAAATCGATAAGTGACCACATTGGCTACATTTGAAACCTATGAAGCTCCCTCGGAGAACCGGTAGAAGATGGCATTTCCATTTTTACACCAACATATGTCATGCGGCGGCTCTTTCGTCGTGATTTTCATCCAAGTAGGTGCCCTCGAAATCGATTATTGACATATTGTCCACCCTTAGAATCTATGAGGTGCCACCGGGAGCCCGTAGAAGAGTACATTTCCGTTTTAACACCAAAATATGCCGTGCGGTGGCTCTTTCTTTGTTATTTTCTACCAAACAGATGGTCATGTGCTTGGGGTTGATTAGTGATATTGTCTACTCTTGGAATCTTTGAGATGCCCTGCGAACCCGTAGGAGAGGACATTTTCATGGTTATATCAAATGTACTGTGCCGCTTGCGGCAGCTCTATCTTCGTCTATCATTGTCTACCCTGGCCACAAGTCTTCAAAAAGTTGGTTATGCGCTTGAAATTGTCCTTCATTGGAAATTGAGTATACTGAGTCAAATTAAAAAATAGTTTCTGGGCTACTGTGATGATTCCTTCGAACAGCTCTCCAAGGATTTTCTATTCCGCATCTCGATATTATCATTAGTCGATGGTCCCTTCAATATCGACTCATAGAAGTTTGAGGTTTTCACCGATCGCCGTGGACAATGATATGAAAACGCAACATTTTGATATAAAAAAATCTCTCTTTTTGTGAGACCCCAGCGGGTACCTTGTAGGTTGTAGATATTAAGTTCAGAATGAATGACCTATTTGATAGAAAAAAAAAAACAAGATTAATCTACCTAGTGGTAATGGTGCCTTTATCGTTCGTTCAAAAGGGTTGAGAAATATATAAGATAAGTCTAATATAACACTAATAGGTAGCTAGCTCTTATTTTTCATATTTGTTTATTTGCATTCTAAAACTTTCTGCTGAACACAACTTATTGCAAGCCAATCGGATGAGCATAAGTGCCAGAAAAGTGATTTTCCCATGTAGCTGCTGAAATTAGTATTTTGGCCATAACTTCGGAGCCCATAGTCCGATCTGGCCAATTTTCAATAGGAAACAATAGGGCAGGATTTTCGTCGAATGCTATGCTATGCGAAATGCGAGCAATTCGGTTGAGGAACAGACACTTTCAATGAATTCTTCAAGGCACTCCACAATTACCGAAATTGGGCCTGGGGTTCCCCCGGGTTGATATTAGATTTCAAGAGCATTACCAACTATTTGATGAAAAATTATAGTGAAAGAGCCGCTGCACGGCATGTCTTTAAGGGCCGATGTCCACGTAAAGTTTTTTCACGCTGCTTGCACGCCGCGTTCACGCAAGGTACCCAGCATCAAATGGAGTAATGCACACATAAACGTGTGCACGACTACATTTGATGCCGGATACCTTGCGTGGACGCGGCGGTACTTTAAAGGTTCCAAAATGGCAAATGTGGTCACTTATTCATTTCGGTATAAAAACGGAAATGTCACATCTACGGGTTCCCCGTGGGCATCTCATTGGTTCCAAGAGTGGCCAATGTGGTCAATTATCGATTTCAAGCGCATAATCATCTATTTTGTGGAAAATCATGACGAAAGAGCTGCCGCACGGCGTATTTTGGTGTTAAAACGGAAATGTCCTCTTTTACGGATTCGCTGAGGGCACCTCATAGGCTCCAAGAGTGGCCAATGTGGTCACTTATCGATTTCGAGCGCATAATCATCTATTTTGTGGAAAATTATGATGAAAGAGTCGCAGCACCGCACATTTTGATGCCAGAACGGAAATGTCCTCTCCTACGGGTTCCCCGGGGGCACCTTGCATATACAAGGAGTGGCCAATGTGATCATTTATCGATTTCAAGCGCATGACCATCTGTTTGGTGGAAAATCATGATAAAAGAGCCGCCACACGACATATTTTGGTGTTAAAACGGAAATGTCCCCTTTCACGGGTTCCACGGGGGCACCTCATAGGCTCTAAGAGTGGCCAATGTGGTCACTTAGCGATTTCAAGCGCATTATCATATATTTTGTGGAAAATCATGACGACAGAGCCGCCACACGGTATATTTTGGTGCTAAAACGGAAATGTCCCTTCCTGCGGGTTCCCCGGGGGAACCTTGCATGTACCAGGAGTGGCCAATGTGGTCACTTATCGATTTCAAGCGCATAACCATCTGTTTGGTGGAAAATCATAACGAAAGAGCCGCCGCACGGCATATTTTGGTGCTAAAACGTAAATGTTCCCTCCGGCGGGTTCCCCGGGGGCACCTTGCATGTACCAGGAGTGGCCACTTTCATCGGAAGGCCTCTCATGGAACATACATTACCTTTTTAAGAGAATATATGAAGAATTAGCGATCGAATGCCATATATGGAGCGATTTTTATGTTCCCCTTACATGACCGACAAGGTCCCCGTGGAAGTCGTTTCCCGGTGGCCATTGTCTCCAAAACCAGCATATCACCACATAGCCACAAAATTGATGAGTTTATCTTTCGAACGGTATATAAACTTTGCAATTCGGTTATAATTTGACTGTTTTATAAGCATTTACATTTCTGGGTCAATATGACCCCAACATCTTATTCGTAAGTTTTTTCTAATATCCGAAGAAGGTTAAAACGCCGGGCATTGGTCTTTTTAACATATTGCGCTATTACTAGAAGCGCATGACACTCCCAACGGCAACACGTTCATGAGGTACACGTAAGGTCCCGCGAAACTGTCATTGTCCTTCCAAAAGAAGCACAGTCGGACATCTTGTCTCAATAGGACCTGTAAATACGTTTCCCGGATATCTCCGCAAACAGCAAACCCGAAATTGAATAAGAACTGCAAGTAACGATGCCAATAGGTCAGGGCCCTTAAGTAGGAGAGAGTTGAGGGAAACACCATACGCGGTGGCGGCTGCGTCCCAAACTAGACGTATCTTTCCCGGTTTGTTGAGGTTGACAACAGGAAATACAGGTAAATACCATTCTGGGCATTGAGGTAAGCTTGTCTCTTCTTCTGTCAATTTTCGAACGTATCCCTTTTGCACATATTCATTCATCTTCGACGTCACAGTTTCCGCAAACACCTTGTTCCGTTTCATACGACGATCTAAACACTGCCATCTTTTGTAAGCCATTCCTTTACTATTGGGAAGACGAACGCCGTCATACTTCCAGAGTAATGCCGATTCGTATCGTCTATTTTTTTGGATGGTCAACTGGTTGAGCAGTGCCATAGCGCGTTGGTCCTCAGTTGACCGTAAAACCATATCTGGTTTGGCTATCCCAAGACTCTCTAAAGCGAAGTAGTTTTTCATTGCAGTGTGCAGATTCTCATCTGTTTCTTGGTGACACTCGCAAACTGCAATCGTGTGAACATTCACGTAATTTAGTTGTCGCTGTATTTGCGAGCAACTTCCATAAACAACCCAACCTAAGCGCGTTTTGACGGCGATAGGTTCATAAGGTTTTCCTTCTCGACTCTTCAAAGCATGGCCAAGCGATGCATGTTCAAGACCTAGCAAGATCCTAGGGCAGGCGTTGCAGTAGGATTCTACCGGGAGCCCGCTAAGATGGCAGTTTGGGGTCTTATTTGCAGGTCCTGAATCGTATGTACGTTAGACATTCTGTGTGACTTGGAGGAGTTTCCAATGGCTGATATTTCCACTTCGACTCTTTGCGATGTATTTTCTAGCCTCTTGGTACTTCCAGTCCATTTCAGGCACAACGACGTTTGAGGACACTAGCTAGCTAGCTTCCGCTAGCAGAACAGTGGTTAAAGGTTGGATAACTCGCTGACCACAGCGTTGTTGTGATGTGGAGTTCCTTGATCCTCAGGAGCGCTACCATCGGCGCCTACTGCTGGCGGGTGACTGTCCACTATCAAGCCAGAGCCAGCTCCAGACAATATTGATGGCGATTTCCTGGACATTCTGATCCTTCTTACCAAATTCTGTAAGAAGCAAGCTCGCTGAAGTCGATGGGAAAAGCAGATAGTAATCGCTGTAACCAACGAAAACTCTCCCGGCGGTTGCAAATGTTGGAAGAACAAAAGCGGCTGAAGCAGACATATCAGGAAGAAAAGTATAGAATCTTGGACGAAGAGGACGGTGACGAAGAGGCTATAGAAGACGAACTAGGATCTATGGAGATGTCCAAAGTGAAAGAGTGGCTGCAAAATACCAACCAATGCGGAGATTATGATTCGGGACTTGTCGAAGAGGAAGGGAATGAACCAGTTCAACCTAAGAATCATGAGGCCATGTACAGTAGGCTTGCAGGAAGACGCTCTACGCTACATGATTTCAATCCGCATCAACGAGAAACGCCAAGAGAAAGGTTTTCAGAGATTAATCAAGTGAGGACTTCCGGATTGCAGAGAACTTTAATGTCGGCCGCCGCTACTGGAAGTATGCTCCACGTAACCCACTTGATAATTTTTCTTTTCATCAAGCACTTCCTACCGCCGGAGTGCAATTCCCGGATTCGGGTGTTCGTCAGGCAGCGCCGCCCGAGCAGCACAAGTCAAGCAGAAATGGTTGCAGCAACTTGATTGTGACTAAATCTGGTCACATATTAGTTGCAATAACCTATTTGAAACATTTGTGCTGCTAGGGCGATTCCCGCGTGTCAGCAGATGGAGTTGAATAGTTATCAGCCTTGTTGAAGTTATCAGCCCGCTGGGAATCAATGACAAGCTGTGTCCATAGAACTGCTGGATTTTTACGGAGATCCCGAAGACTGGCCGTTGTTCATTTCCATGTACAACTCATCTACGCAGATGTGTGGATTTTCTAATGAAGAGAACATGCTGCGTTTACGAGTTGTACATGGAAATGAACAACGGCCAGTCTTCGGGATCTCCGTAAAAATCCGGCAGTTCTATGGACGCAGCTTGTCTTGCCGCCAACTGACTCCGATTGAGAATGCACACATTCTCTTCACTGTAACGGGGCTCCACTTCAGAACGTAATTGATTCCCAAATTTTTAATGAAATTCTGGAGGAATTTTCGGACAAATCCTGGAGAAACTTCCGAAGGAAATACTAAAGATACTTCCGAAAGAAATCCTGGGACAACTGTCGAACGGCATCCTGGAGGAACTTCCGAACGAAGTCCTGAAGGATCTTTTGGATGAAATCCTGAAGAAACTTCCGAACGAAATCCTGGAGGAACTACCAAAGGAATTCTTGAAAGAACTTCCGGACTACTGGAAGTACTGGAGGAACCGTCGGAAAAAATTTTTGAGGAACTTTCGGAAGAATGATATGGAAATGCTAATATCATCTTCCAAACTTAGACGTACATGATCATGATAGAATTAGAGGCGAAAGTATAGAATTGATAGTTCCGTTAGGATACGGCAAGCATGAAGAATGTATTTTTTATAGAAGTCGATTTGAAAGCGAGCGGAGGGCAATATTTGTGATAGCATATATCGCACGACCATCCTTCTCCCGTATGAAGGGGGAGGGAAGAATATCAGTGTGGAAGCTTATATATCTCCACTGGCAAAAGGAAGGTGGTTTGATTTGCTCATATGCCACCGCGTGCGGAAGGGTTTTCTATCGACGAGTACCGTCTCTAAATTTCTAATGCTGATGTCATATTCTCCAGGATTTCATCCAAAAGTTCCTTCAGGATTTCGTCCGGAAGTTCCTCCAGGATTTGTCCGAAAATTCCTACAGAATTTCATCCAAAAGTTTCTCCAGGATTTTGTTCAGAATTTTTTTTCAAGAATGCCTTCGGAAGTTTTTCCAGGATTTCGTCCTGAAGATCCTCCAAGAATTCATTCGGAAGTTCCTCCAGGATTACGTCCAAAAGTTCCTCCAGGATGTCATCCGGAAGTTTCTCCAGGAATTTCTCCAGAAACTCCTCCGGAAGATCCGGAAGAATTTTCTCAGAAGTTTCGCCAGGAATTCTTTCATTTTCAGTTCTTCGGGAAGTTCGTCCGGAGGCCCTTTAGATAATTCCTCCGTAGATTCCTGCTGGAATTCTACCGGAAGTTCCTGAAGTAATCAGATATAACATAGGAGCTACTACGAAATTCTACCGAAAATTCGGATGTTTAACGAATGGAAATTTGGCTTGTCTCGTCTGTGGGGAAGTTTTTCTATCCAACAGTCGTTCAACTTGCCCACAGACGGTCCAACTTCACTCAGACCGAACCAAATTCCCTGGGGGCGGAGTCAAAGTTGTACAACATGTCGGAGCGTATTTGGACATGGGCAGGGCTGACAATAGTCATTCCCGTCGTATGACGAATGCGAAAGAAAATATAGTCTTCGTCATAACATTGCATGACGCGACACCTATTCGGTTTCTTCGCGCCGCATGCCTACCACGAAGATAGTCGCGCAGCTAAAAGTTATGACGATTTCCGTCGTCACTTCTTCACATAATTGCTTGCACGTCATTATAGACGGAGTAGTTAAAAATATAATGGCGTCTAAAAATAATTTAAAATAAACTTTGGTAACATAAATGTTTCAATAACATTTATAACGTCTTGATACGTTACTTCAAATTCATTATTACAAAGAATTAATAAAAATCTTAATAATGGTATGAAGTCTTCGTTCTTCGATGTCGTCATGACGATTTGGTTGCACGACGAAAGCTAACGTCGTGCGCGTCATTGACGATGCGTCGAGTAGCTGCGACGATGACTATTGTCAGCCCTGGGCATGGGGCCCTTTAGAAGAATGTGAAGAACTCAAAGATTTCCCTTTCCTCTTGTTTTTGATAAAGTTCATTGCTGAGTGTGGAGACGTGACCTTCAAAGAGGTTTTTCCAGAACGGTGTCCTTGCAGCACTGCCACCGATTTCGGAAACGGGTTCAACGTAAAACGAAGGCACGGGTCCAAGCAAAGATCAGCAGATACAAATAGCGTTGAGGAGCACTATGGAAATTAAAAATAACTTCGGATAGTATTGAAAACTTCCTTCAGCAAAGAGAACAGACAACCGCGTAGTACAATGCGGTCTGATTTTCCCCAGTCTCATATTCCTTCCAGCGATGCTTTCGGATAACGAATCTCAAAGCCGACAGCTGATTTGCGAGTTCAATCGCTTTATATTCTGTAGTCACTTTTACCAGGATGTCGTCGTCAACGTAGTGGCGTTCCTGGATCACTTCAACGGCCACTGGATAGATAGCAGTTTGCGTGGTCAACGTGGTTTGCGACAAATCGACGTTTGATTCTTTGCTTGCAAAAGCCGTATCGAGTTTATCTTGGAGCGCTCGGCGTTCAGGTTCTCCCAGATTGGATTTCCCAGACTGCACGCCCTAAATGTCATCACCTGGATAACGTATTTGGAGATGGTCCAATCTTCATCATGCCAGCCAGAGAAATCGCTGGCTTCGCTGGTCTTCCGGCTCTTGCAAGAATATTTCACGCACGCAGTTAGGGGCCTGGACATTTCGTGGATCATTCGAATCTTGTTTGGCTTATCGACGTTCAGGGAAATTTCGCCATCGACGAGCTTCCCTGCATGACCTCTTTCCGACGAAATCGATGGTCTTGTTAAGGGCGCCCACTAGTTGCACACAATTATTTCTTTAAGGCACTGCAGCCGCCGCAGGGCAGTTGGAGAACTGTTCGGCAGACGAACATTGTCATAGTGTCACACCACAACAAACCAGTATCACAGCGGTTTTCCTGCAGCACTCTTTAGCTCTAGAGTAGTTTTCACGCTTCCTGTGAAATATTTTCCGTCAGAATTGTCAGAATTGTTGAGTACGCGTCGCCCCAAATTTCTCAAATTTCTCCTTGAGGAGTTTTGCCATCCTAAAATTCATTTTTTTGCACAGGGAAATAATCAAACTTTTGAAGAAAAACTTCTGTATTTAAGATAATACTATGAAGGGCGTGATGTGTCACTCTATATTTGCAAAAGGTCTTTTTTTAACCCGGCAACGATTATATTCATGACATTCTTAGACATTGCGCTGAGTTCACGTATTTAAAGTTTTGAAATTCGCCTATTAACAAAAAATTTAACATATTTTATTCTATTCAATTTCAGTTTACATTCAAAACGTTCATAGCATAAAGAAAAAGAAGAAGCACACAAACTTTTTATCAAACGCAAACCAGAGCCCTTACCATGTGATAGCGGCCATCGAAACGTGGTTTGGGGATGACATCGTATTGCCCCAAAGTGAGTTCAACACATACCGCTGCGACCGAAACAAAGGATCTACCAAGAAAAAAACAGGTGGTGGAGTCTTGATTGCTGTGCGCAAACGGTTGACATCTGAAGCAATTCGGATAACGAAACACGGCTTGGAACTAACCTGCGTCCGAATAAGGCTGATTGAACAAAATCTGTACGTTTGTGCGATATACATCCCACCGAAATCTGGAACTAAAATCTACGAAGTTTTTACCAATGTGGTTAAGCAGATTCGCAAACGGGCTCAACAATCGGATCGGATTATCATAGCGGGTGATTTTAATCTCCCTGACTTCGCGCGATTGACGAAAAATGGGTTGCATACTGCCCCACAAAACACAAAAGAAAAAGTCCTATTTGATGTAATGCAGCAAAATGGTCTGAAGCTGGGAAACAAAATCTCCAACAAGAAGGGCAAAAAATTGGACCTAGTATTTGTCAGCGATTGTTTGAAAACTCAGTTTGGACGGGTAGACAAGCCGTTGCACAAAATTGACCCGCACCATGTGCCGATTGAAATGGAACTAACCGAAATCCAATATCAGGCATTTTGTAATCGCTCACGAGGGACATGCTCAATCTCAAGTTAACATGAAAACTGGATTGATGATTTGAGATGCAAATAACTTTAATGGAAAAATGCAATCTAGTCCCGCTCAATTTTCTTAATTTCTATGTGAGACAGCCTTGTTTTCGGATAATTGGAAATTCCTTGCAGGAATCCCAACGATTATTTCGTAGGAATTCAGATTCCGATAAGACTGAATCATCATCTTCGAATGAATATTTAACATCTAACATTAGCCAACGGACAGGATACTTATGCAATACTCGTTAAAACAGTGGAAAAAATTTCACTTTATTAAAAGTTTCTCCTAATTATGGCGGTAATCGAACCTACAATCTACTGCACGCCAATGCGCCCAGACGGATAACGCCGCTAATCACAGCGTCGTGAAAACCACAAAAATTCCAACATTTTCCAACTAGCTAATTCGGCGGAATTCCAGAGTAAGTGCACTAGATTCTTCAAAGGAAATTCGAACAAATTTCCAAACTTCCAAATGACGTTTAAATAAACTATAAGTATTTTTTATCGTTTTGTTTTACTCGTTCAATACTGAAGAATTACAACACCGATAGTTTAAGTTTCATATGATCATTTTCCATTGTGTTTTAAAAACCCAAATTTATCCCCCAGTGGCGATGATGCCTTTCTCGATTCAATATGTTTCATTCAAATTAGTGTTGAAAATGCAGTGCCTATATTGCCTACATTATGGCGGTTTAAAGCTTTGATGCAATTCCAACACGCTGCATAAAAATTACTTAATTATGAGAGTAATGGGTTGCGCCGCGGCTAAAATTATTAATGATTCTATGTCTGAATGTAAACTGTATTTTTGTTGATTGAAAAATAAAAACTCAAATTTAGTGGTGATTATGCCTTTCTCGATTCAATATGTTGAATTCGAATTAATGTTCTAAATGCTGTGCTAATTGCCTACATCTTGGCGGTTAAAAGATTCGATGCAACTTACACTGCTTAAAAATTACTCAATAATTGAGTAATTTTTGAGCAATTATTTTGAGAGTAACGGGTTGCGCCTAGACCTGTGCGCCGAAGTATTTGTGAACGGCGGCAGCGTAAGGCCATTTTTACACCGGCGGCGGCGGCGTCACGCCGGAAGCAATGTTCGGCGGCGGCGTGAATCGGCGTGAAGAATTTAGAGCTGAGAAAAAATCTTGCTTAGGGATATTTGAACAATTGCTTTTTTTCCCTTTATTTATGAATGCTTAAATTTTGAGTTCTTCACTTGTCGAGAGTACCAAGCACTTTACAGGGGGAGGGACAGGATGGCCACCCTCAGGTCCAACCGTGGGATCTTCCAATGGCAAATTTTAATTCAAATGAACTTAATATTAACATTTTTAAACTTAATACTAACACTTTAAAATTTGAGTAGAAGTGGTTAATGACTAAAAGTGGTCGATAAGAGGAAACTGTGACGTAACATAACAGACAGTAAAGTTAAAATAATACAACTACAGGAAAGAAAGTACGGAGAATCCAGGTAAAAGGGTCCAGGTGACGTTGAGTACGCTGCTCTCCGAAGATAATTTAAACGGCTTGAGGCAGGAGACTCGCCCCTAATGTAGCGGACAAGCCTCTTATTCCCTCTGGCCATCCGAATTCGAAATGGAAGTGAAATTCCGAAAATGTTCCAATATTTCCGACCGTAATAACAAGTAATGTTGCGAGGGACTCAGAACCCGGGTTGAGGTTCCTGGGCTGCCCGGTCACTGTAGGGGTGGGGACTTATAGCCCTGGGGTAATCATGGAATGCCCGAAAGCTTCGAGTTGTGGGAACTTGCTCCCAAGATTGATCTCGGGTCCCAGTGAACCCGTTAAATTAGTTTGTATAGGCCCCATCTTTTAAGAAAGATATGAGGGCGGCGGTGATTTGCTTTTCTTTGAGGTAGGATAGGTCTGTCCATGTCGATGTGGTCCCCTTCAATTTCCGAAGGTATCCGGAAATTGTGGCAATCCAGGAAGTTTCCCAGTTTTCTCGTACAGCTTTCCTTATCCAGGTTTTTACGTCACCCAACGGGACGGAGGACCTAAAACGCTGGCCCTGATATCCGTCTCCGGCAAGGAGATCTGCCGAGATATTTCCAGACACTCCGCAGTGCCCCGGAACCCAAGCGAGGGTCGTGTTCGGGAGCATGTTCGCCAAGATGCTTAGGATCCAGGGGTGCTTGTGCTCGTCGCTCTGGAGTGCGAAAAAGACGCTCGCAGAGTCGGATGGGACGAGGATGGGCTTCTTGATGGATAGGTGCGATAGGATTGCTAGGTACAGTCAGACTTATGGGGGCAATATCCTAATAGCTATAGCTTGAATCTCCACAGCAAAAGTGTACATTACATCATCCACTAGGACATTTCCGCATCACAGCACAAGTACTTCGGATATAAATCCAGAAATTTGTGTGGAAATTCCTCAGAAAATTCGAGAAAAGAATTCTAAGGAATTTAGAATTTCTTTAATGAATTCCTTCAGAACTTCCACCAAGAATTCCCTTGAAAATTCTTTCCGAAATTTCTTCAAAAGTTCCTTCATGAATTTCCTTCTACTTTAGGAATTGCTTCGGAAATTCCTTTACGGAGTCCTTTGGGAAGTAATTCATTCGAAACTTTTGAGGGATCCTTTGGAAAATTCCTTTGAGATCTGAGGAAGGGTTTTCCGTTAAAAAGCACGTGGTAGCACTCTCTGAGAGAAAATTGCCCAATCTAGCCCTCCAGAATGGTGCTGTCAGTGTCGCCAAAATTATTTCATCATTATGCAGTTTACAATTGCTTTAGAATTTGCCGTAAACGGAGAACAAAAGGAATTTACAACAATGGGGATAAAATTTATCACTCATGCAGTGGTTCGGCGAGAGAACAGCAGCAGCGCCGACTAATCACGCAATGAGAAGATCAAAATAAACACACTCCAGCTGGTTTCTCCAGGAATTCCTCCATAAGTTCCTCCAGGAATTCCTTCGGAAGTTCCTCCAGGAATTCCTCCGGAGGCAATTTCTGGAGCAATTTCCGCAGGAATTCCCGGAGGAACTTCCTGAGGAATACCTGGAGGAACTTCTGTAGAAATTTGTTTTATATCTTATTTATTATCAATATTTTATATCTTATTTATTATATCTTATTTATTATCAATTGTTTATCTCAACTCATTCCTAAATATATTTGATTTCAATTTATATATTTGGTATCTTCGTGTTCACAAATAGAAACACGCTTTTTTCTAGTGTCACGCCAGATACAAAGTTGACGGACTTTTTATCGCTCTCATCGCTCCTTTCCTGCCGTGTGCCACAAGAAAATAATATGCTGTTGGCTGCTCTCCCGAAATGGTAACTTTTGTATGGAATTCGGAAAACTTGGTTGAAGTAAAAAGAGCTTCCTTCAAAATTTAATGCGGTCACATATACTTTTTATTACATCAAAATGATCGTTGGAAAATTTCAAAACTTTTGTCAGTTGGATTTTGCGAAATTCGGTTCCTTTATGCCTCAAATCATCGGAGAGAGGTACTGAGAAGCGAAAATTTTAGTTGTACAATAGTTTAGTATTTAGAGCTTAATTCAAATTTGGAATATAAAAGGTCCACGAAATTTTTTAGGAACATTCCTTGATAATTTTCAAACAGATTGTTTGCTGGGACAATTAAACAAATTTGACCTGACTGATCGAGAGTCTGTCCACCAAGGAGGTGCGGCTCCAACAGCGTCTGTTCTGGCATCCAGCGGCTGAGTATGAAATGCTATTCCCCGGAAGCTATACCTAAGATGGCAGCCCCATTCCGGTGGAAAGCGAACCTTGGGCCAACAACCTTCTCCGAAACATCAATTTATTCGAAAATCCGATAATAAAAGAATACGGACTGATTTTACGGCAACGACTATTAGCGCAAAACAACGGCCACGAATAGGAACATGGAACGTTTTAACCTAGCCCAGCAGGGTAAATTGGCACAACTTGCCAATGAGGCACGCCGCATGAAGCTTGAGATCCTGGGACTGAGTAAAGTCCGGGAGGTGAACACGCTCCCCGGCAACGCGGAGTTGGCTTCCTACTAAGCGCTCAGGCACACTCTGCGCTTATGAAGTGGGAACCTATAAGTGAAAGGATAATCGTTGCCAGATTTAGAACACGGGTCCGAAACCTTACTACCCAAGCAGCACGCGCAACATCTTTCAAATAGGTGTTTGTTCCTAATTAATTGCATTGAAGACACTGGCAATACACCGAGTCACATTAAAGCCACTTCCCAGTTTCAGAAAATCACAATGTTTCATTTCCGTTTAAGTGGCGTCGAAATATTCAACTCAACTGACTTCTTGGGTGGTTTAAAATTCGATGTGTTCCATATTAGAAACAAAACAGATAAGTTGCAGAATTAATAACACTTCGGTTCATTGCTGTTACGACAATGTTTCTGAAATGTTGCAAAACACTTTGAGCTCAGCTGAGCAGTATTTTAGTTTTGACAGTCCCCTGCATGTTCCGTATAAGGTACAATGAAGTTACAAATGACTTTGTTGTTTATGTAGTGCACTTGTAGCAAAATCTCCAAATAAAACTGTTGGTGTGATGGTTATAGTAGAAGGTTGCAAATCTCAAGGTCCATGGTTCGATTCCTGGTTGGTTTTTGTGTTTTTATTTTCATTGTAGCCGCAAGATGTTGCAAATAGGCTCCACCTCTTGCGCTTTTTGTGTCACAAAGGAGTTCCAAATACGACGCGTTGTGCATACGTCAGACCTTTAGTAAGTCACACCACAGTTGTTGTTACTCACTGAGAAACAAGAGGTGTTGCTTGGGTATAATCCAATGTTATGCGCCAACCGATGCTGCCGATCTGCAAGACAAAGAGAACTTTTACAGCCAACTCAATGCCGTCGTAGATAGAATTCCGGAGGGTGATATCAAGATGCTTGGACGACTTCAATGCGAAGATCGGATCCGACAACTCGAACCATGAGCGCATTATGGGACGCCATGGTCTCGAGAAATGAGCGAAAACGGAGAGTTGTTCGCAGAATTTTGTGGTAATAACGACATGGTGATCGGGGATCGCTTTTCCCTCGTCGACCGGTTCACAAGGTCACGTGGCGTGACGGCTTTACAGAAAATCAAATCGACCACATCTGCATCAGCCGAAAATGGAAACGGAGCCTTCTTGATGTACGGAATAAACGTAGTGCCGATATCGCGTCTGATCATCACCTCCTTATCGGCGAAATACGCCTGCGCATTGCGCGGATTCGTCGGCAGGAGGAAAGAGTTGGACGACGATTCAACACACGCCGACTGGAAGATGCCACGGTGAAACGGTCCTTCGTTGAAGAACTGGAGACGCGTGCTGCAGATATTCCGGAAGGTGGCAGCGTGGAAGACCAATGGACCGCCATCAAGAATGCCTTCATCGCCACCAGCGAGAACAATCTGGGCGAACTACGCACCCAGAGAAAACAATGGATCACCGATGAGACCTGGAGGAAGATAGAGGAGCGAAGAGAAGCCAAAGCCGCGATAGAGCGATCAAAAACCAGAGGAGCCAAAGTTCTAGCCCGCCAACGATACGCGGCTCTCGAGAAGGAAGTAAAACGCTCATGTCGACGGGACAAGCGAGCGTGGGCAGACTCTCTGGCCGACGAAGGAGAGAGAGCCGCCGCAACCGGGGACATTCGCCTCCTCTACGATATCTCACGACGCTTAAGCGGGGCGAAGATGAATGCAACGATGCCTGTGAAAGACGCGAATGATCAGTTATTGACCGACCCAACTGACCAGCTGAAACGCTGGTTCGAGCACTTCGAACAACTTTTTCAAGTGCCAGCCAGGCCATTACCACCTCGTCATGATCTGCCTAGGATCCGACGTATAACACGCGTCAATACCGAAGCACCATCACTGCTAGAGATTCAAACAGCCATCCAAAGCATGAAATCGAATGAAGCCCCAGGGGTCGACCGCATATCAGCCGAGATGCTCAAAGCTGACCCCATGACATCCGCTCAACTACTGCATCGTTTATTTCATAATATCTGGGACACCGCAACTTTCCCGGTCGATGCAATGTATCTTAGTAAAGGTGCCCAAAAGGGTGACCTGACTGTATGCGATAACTGGCGAGGCATTATGTTGCTGTGTACCGTTCTCAAAGTTCTGTGCAAAATTATCCTAGCCCGGATTCAGGAGAAGATCGATGCGACTCTCCGGCGGCAGCAAGCCGGATTGCGTGCCGGAAGATCCTGTGGACCATATTGTCACGCACCGTATCATTCTGGAGCAGGTCAACGAATTCAAGGGTCCCTTTACTTGGTATTCATTGACTACGAAAAAGCTTTCGACCGTCTCAATCACACGAATATGTGGGGCGCCCTAAGACGCAAGGGGGTTCCTGAGAAAATCATCGGCCTCATCGAAGCACAGTACGAGGCCTTCTCGTGTAGAGTGCTGCACAATGGGGTCTTGTCCGACCCTATCCGGATCTTAGCTGGTGTGAGGCAAGGATGTATTCTATCACCATTACTGTTCCTCGTCGTAATCGACCAGATTCTGCTAGGTGCGATTGACTGTGAACCAAACCGCGGGCTGCTGTGCTAGCCTATAAAGAAGAAGCACCTAAGCAATTTCGAATAGCACGTTGCACTCCTCGCTCAGCAGCGCTCTGATATGCAGAGTAAGCTCAACAACCTTGCCGAACGCTCCTCTTCGGCAGGTTTAGTCATCATCGTCAACAAAACCAAATCGTTGGATGTAAACACGGTGACTCCTTCCAGTTTCACAGTAGCCGGGCAACCAGTGGAGAATGTTGAAAGCTTCCAATATCTTGGTAGCCAAATGGCGTCAGACGGCGGTACCAAGATCGACATAGGCGCACGGATCAAGAAAGCAAGGGCTGCCTTTGCGAGTTTAAGAAATATCTGGAAAAACAGGCAGACAAGTGAACGCACCAAAATACGAATTTTCAACTCTAACGTGAAATCTGTGCTGTTATACGCTAGCGAAACATGGTGTGTATCAGTGGAGAACACTCAACGGCTGCAGGTGTTCATTAACAGATGCCTGCGGTATATAATTCGGGCCTGGTGGCCTCACAACTGGGTCTCAAACAATGAGCTCCATCGTCGTTGTCACCAGAGGCCGATAGCAACAGAAATTCGGGATCGGAAGTGGGGCCGGGTCGGCCACACTATACGTAGGGACGGAAACGGAATCTGTAAACAAGCATTAGACTGGAATCCAGCGGGACATCGCAGCAAAGGCAGACCCAGAGGCTCATGGCGGCGAAGCCTCAATAAAGAAATAAAAGAAGTCGACCGAAATCTAACCTGGCAACAGGTTAAAGCGATAGCCGGGCAACGCTCAGGATGGAGATCTTTCAAGTCGGCCCTTTGCACCACCGGAGGTGTACAGGATCCGTAAGTAAGTAAGTAAGTGTCAGTTGGAAAAAGCGAAATTCGTTTCCAATTCCGAGTTATAGTACGTTCATTTTAGTACGAAAATAGCACTCTACCGCGAGAGAGCTTCCTTCAGAACTTAAGAATTCCTTAGAAAATCGTTCAAGAAGTTCAATAAGAATACCTACGGACACTGTTTTAGGAATACATTCGAAACTCAATTTAAAAAAACCTTCGGAATTTGATTTCGGATTTTTTCGGATACTTTTAAATGGATTTCCCAAATAAGTATTGGAATTTACATAGAAATTTTTATTTTCTCCTGGAATTTCTTTTAAACAATCCGGACAGTAGTAAAACAAACTCAGTTTTAACTCTAGAAGCAAAACTACATGACAAGAAAAACTCCCAAAATATCCTGAGTGCGGATATTCGAATATTCTCAAGAATTGCTTGGTAACTTACTGCAGAAGTTCCTTTGAAAATTTTTACTGTTTTTGTAAATACCTTAAATAATTCTTTATGAAATACATTCAGGAATTTATTCGGTAAGTCATCAAGAAACTCATTCTAGTATACCTTCAAAATTCCGTCAGGAATTCGATCGAAATTCCTTTAAAAATCTCCACAAATGAACCCAATTTTTTGGAGATTCTTCAAAAACTCAATTAATATTAATTCTGACAATTTCATCACGAATTCCTTCAGAAATTCTTTTTGGAATATCTTTAAAATTTCTACCCATGCAGATGGGTACACTTCCCCACAGTTGTAATGGATTTGACGCGCCCTTCCTAAAAGGCCATCTCTTGGAAAGCTCACACAAGATTGCGAGTCTATTTATTAGTCTGTTGCATGGTTTCCCAAACTGTGGGTCCTGACCCCAGGGGGTCGCGAGCAGATTGTTGGTGGGTCGCGTAGAACAAATATTAATTGCAGCTCGAATGTCGAACCTTTTGATCATTTTTCAAGGAACATAATATCAAGTTCAAACCGCATTTTATTTTAAATATTCATCACACGCTATTTTAGAAAACATTTATGCCTAAAAGCTGTCCCTTAATGAAGTAAAACAAAACGCTTGCAATTTGACAAACAATATCATGTTCGTCATTTTTACATTTGTACATGTAAGGTAACGTGAATATTTTCATGTGGAAGAAGCCGAAACAGATGACATTCAGATTCAATTGCTTAATACTACTTGGTAAAATGCATTTTTTCATAGGTGGGTCATGAGACATATAGAATTTTGCTAGGTGGGTCGCATACCCAAAAGTTTGGGAAGCTCTGGTCTGTTGGATTACACTGTTGAAAGGAGATTTTCTCTATTCCGCGGGCTTCGCGCAAGTGTCTCTGCTTACGGGCCCACCACCTTCGTTTTTTTGCCCTTCACACAGCAGTTCATTGAAAGCAGATTGGTAATTAAATTCGACTGTAATATTGGATGGAGCCGTATGTAGAGCAAGACTCAAGTCAGGATGGTGGATAAATACACGCATACATACATACCAACTTTTAAAAATTTGTACAAAATTCCTTCGAACATTATTTTAACAATTCCACTGGAATTTTTACAGGTAGGACATTCCATTCCCTCGGAAATTCTTCTAGTAGTGCTTTTGGAATTTCATCCGCCATTTCCTTCCAAAATTCTAGGACGAATTTTCAGATATTTTCAGATATCTCCGTACGAATTCCTAGAGAGATTCTCAAAAGAACTCCTAAAGAATTACCGATATGCTTAAATTTCTTAAAGAATTTCTTTGAACATTCTTATAAGAATTCCTTCAGAACTTCCTCCAGGACTTCTTTCGGAAATTATTTCAAGAAAACCAAAAAATTTCTTTGGGAATTGTTTATCAAAATAAATCGAAACCGTTATTTTTAAAACAATTCTAGCTATTTAAGTGCAAGGAGAGTGAAGAAAATCAATTTGGTGGGTCACGTGGTACCCAACAGTGCTCCAGCTTCAGAAGCCAAGTTACCATTATTGCATGCTTTAGCCAATGAGATCTTGAATGATCAAACATTTAACACGCCAATGCGGGTAAAAGTGACAGAGATAAAAGCAAACAAATCTGCTAAAGGTATAACAGCTATTTAATTAATGCCTTGGTTCGGCAGATGCAAACGCACTGCATACTGTGATTTTTGTGTTGGCCAATCATCGGCGTGAAATATGAAATTCGGCGGCGTCGGCGTACGTCAATAAGTGTCGGCGGCGGCGCACAGGTCTAGTTGCGTCACGGCTAAAATTGTTAAAGATTCAATGTGTGAATGAAAACAGTGTTTTGGATGATTGAAAATTGAAATTTAACCTAAACTGGTTGATTTATTGAAAAACAAACCAATAGTTTCCAGCTAGGAATTTTGCTCCGTCGAATGAAACCAGTTGCACTCGAATCGGTCAAGTCCTTGTATATAAAAGGCGTTTAACAAAAAAAATCATGGGTTGCACACATACACACACAGACATGTGTTCAGTTTTTTGAGCTGAGTCGATTGGTATTCAACACCTCCGGATCTCACCGCAATGCTTCTTGTCTTCAGAGTCGTTCTGGCCCTGGGTTTGAGCCTGGTGTAGGGGTCCGCCAAACACCACTCTCAGGCAAGTATGGCTTTGCTAGCATCAGTTCTCTGCCGATCAACTTCCGTGTTCTAGTGCCACCTTGTAACTCGGTGTTCCCTCGACTTCCAAAAACGTTGGCGACGCCCCCGTTAATGCGACAGAACACATCCGCATCTACTACCAAAACGTCGGAGGAATGAACTCTAGCATCGATGATTATCGTTTGGCTGTCGCAGATTCTTGCTACGATGTTATCGTCCTGACAGAGACGTGGTTGTACTCACGAACGCTTTCCTGTCAGGTGTTCGGATCTGATTACGATGTTTGCGGCCGCCATAGAAATCCGTTAAACAGCCGGAAGTTCACCGGGGGTGAAGTTATGGCGGCAGTTCACTCCGGTCTGAAAGCGACGACTATTGAAAACGCTTCTTGGGTCTATCCAGAACAAACCTTAAAATTGGGCGGCCGTAAATTGTTTTTGTGCGCGCTGTACATCGCCCCGGATCTAGTTGGAGATAATTACCTTATTGACTTATCACTGTCAGTCCGTCTTCACTATATTAGAAACTGCATCTCCGATTGACGAGATTTGCATCTTGGGCGACTTCAACTTGCCTGGCATTCGATGAACTCCTTCGAATAGTCGCTTTCTGTATCCAGACCCTGAACGCTCGCAATATCATACTGGTGTCGCTGGACTCCTTGATAGCTAACCCAGATTAATAACGTAGCGCACGAGAACCCTCGCACGTTGGACCTGTGATTTGTTTCCGTGGCACTTTGTCCTCTTGTAAAACATGTTCCTCATCATCCCTCGCTGATAGCCACTTTCTAAAACCTTCAAATACCTGTTAGCAACGCTCATCTCTCTTCCGTTTCCTACAACTTTTCGAAAGCCGACCACTGCAGTATCGCGAACGAGCTTACTATCATTGACTGGTTAACCGTTCTGGACCCCAACAACGTTGAAAGCTCCAATCTGACTTTCTCGCACATCTTGGCGTATGTAATTGACCGACACGTGCCAAAGAGATCGCTGAAGGGATCGCACCCTCCCCAAGTAGCACACGCAACATCTCCCTAAAAGCATATTGTTTCTATTCAGTTTCATTAGAGGCATTGAAAAAACATCAAAGCTCGAAAAAGTTGCATCAAGCTGTCAAAAACGTTCGAATTATGACAAATGTTCCATTAAAATGGCAATGGAGTACATTTGTCCTAAGACAGTTTATACCATCCATTGAATTCCACCACTTAATTGTATCTTGACAGATACGTATTTCGACCTCAACAGTAAGGCCGTCTTCAGTGAAGACGGCTTGACTGTTGAGGTCGAAGTACGTATCTGTCAAGATACAATTAAGTGGTGGAATTCAATGGATGGTATAAACTCGTCTTAGGATAAGAGAAGACATTCCACTAAAAAGCTCAAAATAATTTTCTTATCAAAATGGAGTACATGTTTGACATTTGGAAACAAACAAATAAAGAATACTGCACTTCATGTTGCAAACACGAAACAAAATCATTAAGTTGCATATTTTTGACCATGCAACTTCAATGCGTCTTTTAAAATTCAATTGTTTGTTTAAATTAAGTTGCAGATAAGTTGAATGTGTCTTCATGTTAAATTTAGCATCGTTTAACGTTTTGACAACTCACATTTTTTTCTTGTGATGGTGCAATCAAGTAACAGGAAACCCGAGTACAAAACTTCATGATCGTATAGTTTTTATTGTGAGTCAACATGCAATCCCTTCGAGGTGTTGAATGGTGCTATGGTAGAGTGAAGGACTATCAATCACAAGATCCATAAATCGAATCCAGTTTTATATTTTTATTTTATTTTTTCTCCGCTGTAGTATTTTGCAACATTATGGCAATTTTACTGCATCGAAGGATGTTTCCGTAGGCTCCACCTCTTGCGCTTTTTAGATTGCAAGAGAGTTATATTTGATGGCACACACGCAAAGATTGTTTCTTTCCGAATAGTTTCAACACAGTGAAATGTTCAGTAGTGAAACAATTTGTGCTGCTTGGGGCCATGGCTCTCGAATGAACTACGAAAAATGAAGTCCACTAAGAGAGCAGCTTTTAGTATTTTCTCAATACATCGAACGCTACCTCTAAGTAACCATTATGTGAGGCTTAATCATGAATATCAACGAACATGCCGGCAAAGTTTTGCACGGTACCAACGAGATCTTGACCACAATTTTAAATCTAAACCAAAATCCTTCTGGAACTACGTCAACGAACAGCGCAAAGAATCCGGGCTTCCATCAGCCATGAATTTGAATGGTGAAATCGCCTTAACTACTCAAGAAGTCTGCCGCCTATTTGCCGAAAAATTCGCGAGCGTTTTTAGTGACGAAAGGATGAGTGACAGCCAAGTCTCTATCGCAGCAGGAAACGTTCCCAACTATCGAGGGATTACGTCATTGTGTGCCGTCTCGAAGCTGTTCGAACTCGTCATTATGGAACCACTGCTTTCATACTGTAAGCAACTTCTTAGTGATGATCAGCACGGATTTACTGTCAGTCGCTCAACTTCCACCAATTTACTGTGCCTCACGTCCTGCGTCACACAGTCTAACAGAACTGGCTCAAACGGATGTTATTTATACTGACCTCTGCAGCTTTCGATAAGATTAATCACTCATTAGCGACTGCAAAACTGGACTAATTCAGGGTCAGCGGCAGTCTGCTGAACTGGTTTCATTCGTATCTTTCTGACCGCCATTTGACCGTAGCTATTGGGGAATGCACCACTAACAGTTTTCATGCACCACCCGGTATACCACAAGGGAATCATCTAGGACCCCTGATCTTCCTGATCTTTTCAACGATGTATAACTCGTTATCAAATGTCATCGGTTGTCTTACGCAGTCTTACTTTTGGAGATACATTAGCATCGCCGATTGTCAGCTCTTGCAACATCAACTAGATCGCTTCGCGGATTGGTGCTCTCTGAACCGAATGGTGGTAGCCCCGTTCTGTCATAACGTTTTCACGAAAAAACAGCCCATCCAGAGCCGTAGCGTGAACTCTCAGCGCCCTTGGCGAAACCGTTATTAAGCGCCCTTTACTTTCTTGGCATGTTCAAAACGTAAAAGCATGATAAGAGCTGGGATACTTTTAAAATAAATTGGTCTGGGTCCCTTCTCATTGTTAGATCTCGGGAAATGAGAAAGAGGATGCTTTGGATGAGGTGGGCGCTTGTATGACGATCTTGAAACAAAACCAACAGAAATGAAAAAAGGGGAGTTGGGTAGTTGGCTGTATTTAATTCGCCCGTAGATGTCGAAGCGTTCATGGTTCAAAAAATTGAATAAGGGACGAGACTTCATTCGAACCATGTGTCGTCTACTGTCCAATCACTACACTCTAAATGCACATCTTTTCAGGATATTGTTTACGTCGTGTGGGCGTGCAAGGAACATTGTGGCCCCAGATCTGCGCTAAAGGAATATCTCCGGGTCCGAGGAAAACAATCAAAGCCTCCTAACAAACCTTGAAAGCGGGTGAAGCGCTTATTCAGCTAAAAATAGTCGTGGGAAAATTAGCTTATTCAACTTAAATTGCTTGTTGGGATTAGCAAAGTGTTGGCGGGTCTTGATCTCTATTACATGTCATTTGATAACCAGTTTTTGAGAGTTTCTGATGTAAGAATGTAATCATAGTCTGTCCATCCTCTTTTCTGCCATACCCCATCACGAATATCTTCCTCTTGTTTTCCAGTTTAATGTCTGTTGTTTTCCTTTCATATGTCTTCCTCTCGGTATTGTCTCCCAAGAAAATGTTTGTTCGTTCCATTACAGAAGTGAAACATCGTCAAGAATGGCAACTATGTGAACATCCGCATCGTTATTACTTCTATTTTCTTTTTTTCCCATAGTATTATTGTATTCCATAACCAAATCGAGAGTCTTTCAGTTCCCCAAAACTAACATTAGTACATAAGAATCATGAAAAATTGGAATTAAAACATGATTTCAGCTTCGTAACGCTTAATGGCAAATGAGCCTTCCAAAAATACGAAAGTTATTTTTTAATAATTTCTGTTTTGCTTGGTGGATTTAATAAATATTTGCTTAATGAATTCCTTAAGTCTTTAAGTAAACTTTGCTTGTTCTTTTACCATCATACAAGTGTCTCACGGTGTCTTTGTCCGAAGGGGCTTATTTAAAAAAAATCAGTAACTCTAAAATACCCACTACATAAAAGTAGAGGTTTTCCTCTTTCACGTAGGTGCATTTTAAAATGTTCTATCGGGGTCATTTTGGGGGCTGAATCGGCTATCATTTGAGATTTCTTAGGAGTTTGCACCAAAAATTGTGAAAATAATAAAAATTGTTCTAGATCCCCAGAACATTTTAGTTTACCCTCGATATGAAAAAGGAGAGTATATACTTTCACGTGGTGCGTGTCTCAGAGATACTGATTTTTGAAAAATGATATTTCCCCATAGAGGCACCGTGGTCTGGTATAAAGGAATCGAAAATGTCACTAGATAAAATGCGATCGTTATGGTCCGTTTTTGAACCTAACTTCCTCTCACTACTTCCAAGTATCTATTATTCGAAAACGGCTTAGATTTCTTAGCCACGAACGAAAATTATACGCGGTTTTTACAGTCTACTCTGTGTTTTGTCTTTGGCGTATTGAAGTCCTCATCTAGGGGTTCTTCCCAGAAACTTGTTCCAATCTTCTTTTCATTCGTATTTCCTGTTCAATTCAAGTGGTAACCAAGCGCGTTAAAAAAACTTGATGAGATATTTCATCATTTCCCACAGTTCTGGATTTCGGCGCCCCTGAGGCCTGGCGCCCTTGGCGGGGCCAACCTGGCCAACCACATGCTACGGCGCTGAGCCCATCGTTTACAACTACAGCCTTCCTGGTACAGAAATAGAGCGAGTGAGCCATGTGAAGAACCTCGGCGTGATCCTAGACTCGCAACTAGTTTTCAAGCAACACATCTCATTCATCGTCGAAAAAGCATCCAGAACTATGGGATTCATCTTCAGAGTTGCGAAGAATTTCATCGACGTATATTGTTTAAAAGCTCTCTATTGCTCTCTGGTGCGCTCGACTCTAGAATACTGTTCTGTTATCTGGAGTCCATCTTATAACAACAGTGTTGAGAGAATCGAATCTATTCAACGCCGTTTCCTTCGATTCGCGCTTCGTAGGCCACCTTGGCTGGATCTGTTTCGCCCACCGAGTTACGAAAGCCGATGTCAGTTGATCAACCTGGAGCTAATTATGGCATGCATGGAGCTATTTGTGGCATACAGCGTGTCTTCAGCAGAGTCGCATCACTCTTCGATTTCCACGCCACGCGGAGCATGTTACGCCGAATATTTTCATCTCTCTTCGCAGACATAAACAGACGAAGACAATGACTATGCTTGTTTAAATGTTTTATACCTACTTTGTATCATCTCTTGACAACATCTTTTAATGTTCACACAGCCTCTTAAAAGGAGGCTTTAAGGATCTTGAAATGACGTTGCTGAGCAGTTTTAAAGTTGACTTCTTGGAAGGAAAATTCCGAGCCACTTGAAAGGGGGCTTCCGAGGATCTTGAAACTGAGCTTCCGAACCTTTTGAAAAGCGGCTTCCGAGCTACTCGTGATGGTTGGCTAAAAGGATTCGAATGGAGGATTCTGAGTCCTTTTAAAGGGGGTTTCCGAGCCTCATGAAAAAGGGTCTTTCCAGCCTCTTGAAATGAGGCTTTGGACATCTTAAAATGACATTTCTGAGCCTTTTTAAAGTAGGCTCCAAAGCTTCTCGAAGAAAGAGTTACGAGCCCTTCAAAGGAAGTTTTCGAGCCACTTGAAAGGGGGTTTCCGAGCTTCTTGAAAGGGGACTTCCGACCCTTTCAAAAAGAGGCTTTCGAACCACTTGAAATTCCGAGCCCTTTCGGAGGGTTTTTTTCAGCCGTTGCTGAGCCTTTTGAAAATAGGCTTCCAAGCTTCTTGAATGAAGAAAACCGAGCCCCTCGATTGGGTTTCCGAGCCACTTGAAAGTGAGCTTCCGAGCCTCGGGTTTTTTGAAAGAGGGCTTCAAACCATCTGGAAAAGGGGGATTGTGACCCTCTTAAAGAAAGGCATCTGAGCCTCTTGAATGAGAGCTTTCTATCTGTTTTGAGAGGGGGCTTCCAAAAAGAGGCTTCCGAACCACTTCAAAGAGGCTGACTGAAAGAAGAACTCGGTTTTCGAGTCTCTTGAAAGGAGGCATTGAGCATCTTAAAATGACGTTGCTGAGCCTTAGGCTTCCAAGCTTCTCCAAGGAAGAATTCCGAGCCCCTCGAAAGGAAGTTTCCGAGCCACTTGAAAGGGGGTTTCCGAGTCTCTTGAAAGTGGGCTTCTGAACCCCTTGAAAATGGGGCTTCCGAGCCTCATGAAGCTTGGTTTCCAACCATTTTGAAAATAGGCTTCCGATTCACTTGTGGGGTTGACTGAAAGAATTCGGAGCCACTCTAAAGGGAGGCTTTCGAGCCCAAAGAAAGGAAAATTTCGAGCCTCTTGAAATGACGATGCAGAGCCTTTTAAAAATAGGCTTCCAAGCTTCTCGAAGGCAGAATTTTTATTTATTTATTTATTTATTTATTTAGCAATCGTTGCAGCATAAGGAATATTCCTTTTAAGGCGCTACATCTAGAAAGAATGATGATAATACAAACAACTTAAATTACGACAAATCTTAATTTTAAATCGTTTGACTAATTTTGTTGATTCCCCCTGTTAAACCATTTGACGCCTTCCTGCTTAAAAGCACTAATTGTATTGCTGTTCTTCACATAATTTGGTAATTGATTCCAAATTACAATGCCCCTCACTAACAAAGTATTCGCGAAATAGGATGAATTAGATCGTTGTGCTATACAGTTTCTAGTGTGGATACTTTGAGAAGGATTAAGTTTTACATATAAATAATTGGGAGATGACGAGTGGATAATTCTAAACAAAGTGAGGCATGATCTCATTTTTAAAAAGTCATTGAAAGGGCAGACAAGTAACTTGAATTGCAGATGGGACCCCCTTTGAAGGAAGTTTCCGAGCCACTTGAAAGGTGGCTTCCGAGTCTTTTGAAATTGGGCTTCAGAGCCTCTTGAAAGGGGGCTTCCGAGTCTTTTGAAAACGAACTTCCAGCTCTCTTGAAATGGGGGCTTCCGAGTCTCCTGAAAGGGTGCTTCCGACCCTTTCGAAAAGAGGCTTCCGAACCACCTGAAAGGGGGCTGGCTGAAAGAAGAATTCTGAGCCCCTCGGAAGGAGGTTTCCAAGTCTCTTGAAGGGGTCTTGGAATGAGGCTTTTGAACCGCGTAGAAGCCTTTTAAGCCTTTATTCTAACCTTCAAATTTAATACTTCAATTATTTTGCTTGGAAAGATACTTTCGAACCACGTAGAAGAAGGCTTCCAAGAGTTTTTTTTTTTTTTGGAAAAAAAAGCCTTATGCCTCAAGGCTTCTGAACCTTCAAATTTAATATTTTAGTTAAGAAGTATATTTTTAACATATTTCATAATTTTGTTTCGATTAAGTAGATTGTTTTTGAAGATTTCTTTGATCTTTTGTCCCACAGCCCTTCATACACTGTGTTGGCTGTGGTGGACATGGTTCGATAAGTTTTAATTTACTAATTTCGTTCGAGGTCCCCCCTGGGGTCAGCGAAGGTACAGGAGGTACATGTACCCCATGTTGAGAACCGCTGCTGTAATCAACTGTTTGACTAGTATCAGGAGAGCCCTTTCCCGTTGAAAACTGAGGTCGGCTCAGGGGGTACGTTTCCCTCAATTTAAGAGAATTGTGCCATCGCCTTCACTATCTTTTACATAATTTATTTGACGGATTTGGAAGTTAAGAAGAAAGAGAGAAGAGGAAATGAAACTGGCAAAAAGGCGCAACTGGCTTTTGGGGAGAAATCTCCAGAAGAGGAATTTCCAAAACGCTAAAGGAAAAACACAGAGTAGACTGTAAGAAACGAATACACGGAAATAGTTTTAGGGATTTTGTGTTGACCCGAGAAAAATAAACTCATTCTACACAGAACAACTATTTGAGGCCCGAAGACGATATATAGCCTTTGTTCCAGTGCAATTTCCGATACTATTAAACTTGTATGAGTTCAATGGTGAAAAGGCAAAGCGAAGAGACTGAATATTCGTTTATCATTGATAATGTGAACATGTTTTTTTTCTCTGGGTTCTATATTACCCAAGCAGCACACTTGTCATAAACGAGTTGCTGTCACTTAAGTATGACCAAATCCGGTAATATATGAGTAGGTACAAGCAATCAGGCCCGATAGCGCTCTAATCACCGACCAGCACAGCTTATTGGCCTAGCTAGATAAACAATAAGTAAATTTAAAATATTCCAGAATCCGCGCACTACTGGATCCAGTAAATATTAGGTTCACTGAATTAAAAAATTAAGGAAAATTTCTATGGATTTCTAGGAATTTTATGATTTTTAGCAATCCTAACTTCATACATCTATAATGGAACATATGAAGGTTATGGAGGCTTAAGGAATTTATAAACAAATAATTAGGAATACCACGAAAATAATTGATTTTAAATCTCCCGGCTTTTATTGAACTTTTGCAACAAAATAACCGCCCAGTAAAGGTTTCGCCGAGGGTGCAAGGAGACCACGCTACGGATCTGACCATTTTCTTCATAAGTTTTATACGCAAAGGTGGATCGTTATCAAAGTCAATAGTGATCAACTAGGCTTAACCCTCTGTCGAATAAAACTTGTAGCATCAGCATTAGCATTAGCGTCGAACAATTCGCACAAATTCGTAGGTGGTACAAGCCTGGACTGTTGTATAAGAGTAGCATCACTTCCATCCGTTACCTCAGATATTGATTTGGGATTAATCACTATCTCTTAGATTAACAATGTACTTAACAATAGTCGAGATCTGTCATGGCCACGTTCATGCGAATGCTGAGGAAGGGGAAGGACGGTTAGTAGGACACCTATTTAAAAAAGATGCAGAGAAGTCGATACGACCTCTCATAGGTGCCACGGGAGGTTTTAGGAATGGTTATTGTGGAAGAGGTTACAACAGTAGGAATCGTTTTGGTAGAACGTGAAACACAGATAGACATAAGATAGAAATATAAATCAGGAAAGGGATGAGCCTGGAATTGAACCCACGACCTCCTGCGTATAAGGCAGAAGTGGTTGCCACTAGACCACCGAGCACGTCGTTTCCATCTGTCGAATAAAACTTGTGATGAGAAAATCAGTTAAGGATTTCTAATGTATTTCGGGATCGATCATATACCAAATATAATAAAACCATATCTACCAAAAAAAGTTGCCTTAACAAGAACACCTATTCTAGACCCTTTTCTTGCCTGGGAAACCAAACTCTATGGTTGAAAGTTCGGTGAAATAGCGAAAAAGAGATCCTCTTTTCGTAAAAATCATTTCGCTAACTCTATTAACTCACAACCAGAAGAGTGTGGTCTCAACAAGACTACCCAGCGTAGACGCCCACCTGTTTGGGCAGACAGACTCTATGCGGGATAGTGGGTGATTAACGAAAAAGAGCCCGTGTCGCAAGGAAAATTCATTTTGCTAAATCTGGCAAACCTCAACCAAAAAAAAGTCACAGATGGTTGCAAATTTCCTCTCCAAAAAACATTATTGATTTGTCGTTTTCTTGTGACTTTAGTCATAGAAAATAAAATGAAAATATTACAAAAACTCATGACTAAAGTACCAAATCCTTGAATAACGTAGAAGAAGATATTATACATGTGTTGTCTTCAGTGTCTCGTACTTGACTCGACTCAAGTACGAGACACTGAAGACGGCCTTACTGTTTAGGTCAAAATACGTATTTGTCAAAGGTACAATAAAGTATTGGAATCGAATGGAATAGTACAAACTCGTCTCTTACTCTCTATCTCGTCTAGTACAAACTCGTCTTCTTTTCGGATCGGGATCGGTAAACATACTATGGTGAGATTGCTTCATGCTGAATTTTCTACAAAATACCGTTAGCCGAAATCGGGTGATATCCCTGAATGTAGCAGTGATTGGTTTTACCTGGCTAATAGGCTGGATACCGGATTATGGTACCGTATGATTACTCGATTTTTGGAAGTGTTGCGTTTAAATGTAGTTCATTATTTCGTCCAGAAAAAAATGGCATGAAAATAAAAATTTCTTTTCTGCAATCGAATGATTGCCACTCTGATTATGTTTGAGATAAAAAGTAAATCCTTGTCTTCACATCACATTTTTGTCTATCCTTTTCTGCGTTTTATGGGTGAATACATCGTCTAAATGGAGGATCGAAGTGTACCGCGTATCAGTAATGACATGTTTTTTTTTCATTTATGGTTTTGGCTTAGACTACGCCACCGTGATCCGGGAAAGTGCTTCGTTTTTATCTGTCCTTGTCTGTTGCAGAGGAATGCAATCGTATCTGATACCAGTAAAATTCGGTCGACACTTGGAATCTGAGACCTTGGACTGAGTGTGATTGTGAAATTGTACAGAAAACTTTCGAACTTCCGCAATTTCTGTTTTTATTACAAAGAGTTTTAATCACAAAGAGTTTATATATAATGCTTTAAAATATGCAGAATTTATTGTTTACTAGCCGAACTTGCCCGATCCTGCTCAGATTGTTTTTTCTTCGTCCTAAATGTCAGTCGTTTAGTCGTCACCCTCTAGATCGATTTCAGTTCTTCAGAATTCAAGGAAATGTAGCATTTTGACATTTGTTCAATTTTCCCGGCAAAATGATCTAATTTATCATATACATTAACACAGTAGAATCCAAAACGATTCGATTGGTGAGTGAATCTTGCAAATCGGTCAGCCCGTTCGTGAGTTGTATTGCCTCAAATGAAATGCAAACTCATTTTTATATATAGAAGATAGAAGAAAAAGAAGATAGATAGAAGAAGAAGAAGAAGTAGAATAAGAAGAAGTAGAAGAAGTAGAAGAAGATTTATAGTACTGAATTAAACATGAATCGTATATGTAGGTGCTATTACTGGGTGATGAAATTCACTGTAGCCTTGCATGATTTACATATGTTCGTATACTCAGACGGCCTGAATGGAGTTAAGGTGATTATACAATTAAGCCATGTGGTGAATTTTAAATTGACCACTCGGTTTTCTACTCGTATTATCAAAAGTTCAAACCTAGCGTAATAACTTTCGTACAATGCTGAAATTAAAGTCGATTGTTTAGCATAAGTAGGCAAACGATCTACGGATGTTTCATACCCGTGGGCGTTGTGGTTCTCTCAATTCGTGCTCTAGAAAATCACGCGAAAAAAATACGTGGTTTCCAAGATGGCCGATTTGTGGCTTTGTTGTATAACCACCTTAACGGACGGTCTGGACCTTGACAAACATTAGACTATAATTGTATTCGACGGTTTCAGTTCAACGGTCTAGTGGCTGTATCTGCGTTCTTTGTGTCCGTTGAATTCAAATAAGTGTCCGTCAAGAACGCGCAAGAGTTTTGACCGTCGGTCATTTGAGAAGCAAAAGGGGTTCGATTCCATAATAATATTTGTGGTTATCCAATTCTTCAACTTGAAAAAATAAATAATAAAAGTGCGAAATACTGGATAGAAGAACTGATTTGTTCTAATCTGGAAAAGTGACATAACCGCAATTTTATAACATGCATGTTTTACATTTTTCTGTTAAAGAGCTTGATGAGTAGTACTCGTAAACACCATTTTTGAAAAATGGCGTATACGTCACTTTTTTAGATTACGGTAGGGTTGAGAGCTGATTTTCAAATTCTAACTCGCAACAAATCCATTTTTTCATAATTGGTGACTTTAATGCCAAACACCGTTCATGGAATAATGCTCAAAGCGATTCCAATTGTAAAACTTTATTTGAAGATTGTTCTGCGTGATATTAACTATTCAATATCTCAATGGACCAACTTGTTTTTCTTCCAGTCGAAATCCTTCTACAATTGATTTAGTTTTAACGGATTCAAGTCAGCTGTGTGGCCCATTGGTAAACTCATGCTGACTTTGACTCTGATCACCTTCCTGTGATGTTTGAAATATCTCTTCGTTGGGAACTAATTTGGATGAAGTGAGATCTATTACTAGGAAATTTAAAAATATGAAACCAAAAATATGATGATGGGATTTTCTACATACATACTTTATCCTTTTTGGTTAATTTATTTAACAAATGTATCAATTGGCATACTTCCCAGATAAATGGAAAAACGCCAAAGTTGTTCCAATTTTGAAGCCGGACAAAAATTCAGCTGATGCTTCTAGTTATCGCCCAATCAGTTTGTTTTCTTCAATAAACAAACTAATTGAAAAGATTATTTTAAATAGAATCATATTAATGACAATTCTATTTTTGCTGATGAGAAATTTAGTTTTCGCCATGGCTCATCAGTTATTAGGAGCTACGAATTTGATTCAACTTACTCGACTTATATCCACTTATAAACAGAAAATCAAAACATTGTCTTACGAACAAACTTTTAATTTTCAAACAAATTTTTAGACCTGCCATGTTGTATGCTGTGCCAATATGGACTAGTTGCTGCAATACCAGAAAGAAGGCACTTCAGAGGATTCAAAATATAATTTTGAAAATGATTCTGAAGTTGCCTTCGTGGTATATTACCAATGAACTTCATAGAATTCCTAATATTGAAACATTGCAACATATGTCCTACAAAATAATTTCCAATTTTAGACAAAAATCGCTGCAATATTCTGTTGCAATGATTAGTTCCTTATACCCTTAGTATAAATTAGGTTAAGTTTAGTTGTTTTTAGCAAGTTTACATGGTTGAACCAGAGGCAATTGAAATGTATTAATAATAACAACTAAAAATGTAACATAGCAAATAAGGATGATAGTGTTAAGAAAACACGGAACACTTAGGCTAAGAGATAAATGCATGTATTAGATAATTAGCAAATGAAATTAGTAAAAAAAAAGAATATTTTTAAATCATGCGTCAAACTAACGCATGACGGATTTAAATACATTTTTGTATTAGAAGCCTGCAATGTCTGAATAACATTTTGGCGTATACACATTTGTAATATTTCTGTACAATCAATGTTTTGAAATCTTCCAATTTAGCATTAGTTTTACATAATGTCCGTAAAAAACCTATTTTTTGTATTTATTAAAACCCTACACAACCTGTACATTTAATTTTTGGATGTGGAGTTTTTGAGAGTATTATCCGCAATACCAATACATTTACCACCAACATAAGGAACCAACATTTACCACATAGCATAAGGAACAGGAGCTAATTGTTGAACTTGAGCATTGAGAACAACTCTTAAGGAATCCAAATTTAAAATTACTCACGTTTTCAAGGGTACACCACTCAATATGAAAGCAATGCACAACTGTCGTTTTTATTATTTCAACTTTACTGCGACACAGCATACGTAGAATAATAAAAATGTCAGTTGTGCGTTGCTTCCGTATTAAGTGGTGTGCCCTTAAAAACGCGAGTACTTCCAAATTTTGATTCCGTAAGGATTCCCAAGTAGCCAAAAGTTTATTTAAGAGTACATTTTTCGCTTAATCAGGTTCACTGAGCTGCTTAAGCGAAGAACGTACTCTTGAAGGAACTTTTGATTACTTGGGTTGTCCCTAACCCTCTGAGGTTCAAGAAATACCTCTACACTATCCAAAAAAGAACACACACGAACACAAAAAAGAACACACATGAACGAAAGTGTGTGGCAGTGAAACAGCACTTTCCATTTAGATTTAGTATATTGCAAATATTCAGTGGCTTCAAAACCATCGAAGTAGGCCTAATGCGAAGCACAACACTGATAGTTACATTAATATCAATCAAAGCAATCGGGAAATATGTCCACAATCAAATATATTGAACTGTCAGTACCATAAGGTATTTTACGTGGCTTCCGCTTGCCAACAGCCAGAATACACAGAGTGCACGGCACGGATACGTTTAAAATACCAGTTCGCTGGTTTTGAAACGCTGTTTAATTTATGGATCAGTTGATCTTAGAAAAGATTAGAAAAAATATATGGACCAGGAGTCAATGGAAGTAGATGTAAAACTTATTGTTTCTTACTTATAATTTGTTCATTTACCGCGTTCTTCTATGGTGAGTTTAATGAATTGATCACTTTTACGTACATTCCGGATCTTCTCACGCAAAAAAATGCGTTCCCGAATTCGTGAACCAGCAAAAATACACCGTAATTTAATTCATGAATTCGGGAACACCAGTCACGTTTTCCAGAACGTTCCTGTATTCCCGAATCCGTGACTGTTGTTCACGAAAAAATACACCGTGAACTCGTTAGTTCACGAATTCATGAACGCTTTATTTTGCGTGTGGAGGGTCACCCAGGTCAAAATGTATAGCAGAAAATTATTACTGTGACATCAAATCGAAAACTATTCCTGCTAGAGAGCAAATCGAAAACTAAATTTGATATTGGTTTCGATAACAAAATAAGTACACAGATTGATGTCAGATCATACAGTTTAGAAATCTACTGCAAAATGAGTTTAAAATATGTCATCAATCATGATGATTCAAATTTGAAAACAAATTATCCTTTCAGTTTGATATAAAAATCAAAATATGTTCCCTATATGTTCTCATGTTTTCAGACTTTGCTCGGGTTGTTACTCAAAGGACCGCCATCGGGGGTGACAATGGGTCTGGGGGGTGAGAATGGGTCATCGCTCTCACCGGCAGCTTTGAGGTCGGATAGCAAAATGGTTCAAAAAGGTCTTTTATATTTAGTCTTATTGCCCTCAGATACATTCAATTTATTCTACAAGCATTCTAAGTACTTGAAACAGTGACTCATTCTCACCCCCATTTGACCCATTGTCACCCCGACGACGGTACGAGAATGAAAAGTTTTGCGAAAACCTCACTCTTCTAGGATGAGTTCTCTAAATTGACCACTATTACGGATGTTCCGGATCCTCGGGAGGACCTCCGATGGCCACCCAGGTCCATCAAAATGGGTCACCTCAATCATTTGTTACTCAGCGTTAGAAATGGAAAACTAAAAAAACGCACTTTTTTATGATAAGTTTCATGAATTGCCCACTTTTACGGTCGTTCAGGTTATTTCGGAGGGACACCGGACCGTGAAATAGAATTGTGTTGATCCATTGAAATCGACAATGGCTACATTCTATTGGGATTATTGCTACGAAAATTTATGAGCATTTGCCATCTAAATATTTGTTAAAGGGACGTATTAAATTTCAATATAAATATTTTTTTCTATGATCTAGGTATATCGCATGACGAAATGCTCCTTTACTCAATTGTTCTACAGTACAATGCACTCATTTTTATTCCAAACGTTTTGGGAAATTTTGCACAGTCGATGCCAAATATGACCCCGTCTCAATCGCCAAATAAACATGTAAAAAACACGAAACCTCGAACTTGGCTTGCAATGAACGTCAATGCTTCCCATCGTTCTTCCGTGGTGCCTCCATCACATGACGATTAAAACAAAACAAAAACACACACAAATCAAAATTCCCTTCACGGAAGCTACAAAAACAACATCATAAAACCCACCAGCCTTTATGCTTTTTCAGGACATCCGGAAACACCAGCACACAGCATAGCACAGCACCGGGTGATTGTGCTGCCTCGTGTCTTCCTGCTTCTTTTCGTCTCGAACCCGCTCCCGCTGTCCGCGGTCTCTCCCCGAGGGTATCGCGGTTCGCACTTTCGGTTCCAAAGCCAAAATACACACACTGGGGAACACACTATATTTTTCCTTTTTATTGCAGTATAATCCGCATCAAGCAGCCGCCACCACCATCACCGAGGATGACGACTGACGTCTTCGTCTTATGTGTGGCAGCCAGCCGTCGTCCTTCGTCGTATGTTTTGGATCTTATTCTCGGTCTTGTGTGATACACTCGCGCACTTCCTGCACTATTATGCTTGCAACTACTGCTATGCTGCCGAACTTGGCAAGATTTTCACCCGTTCAGGAACTATTATTATTCTTGTTGTTGGTTGATGTTCTTCATGGCACCGCTTCGTAGACGTCACTTCGCTGCAGGATTTTCTTCTCACTACAAACACCACATCGCACCACATTGCTCATATGATCACACCCTGCCGACGCCATCCTTCCCAGCCTCCGGCCTTCTCTGCCGTGGAAAATCTCCGCAAAATTTCATCACAATGCTACGTAGGCAAAAACAGACTCACATAAATTCAAGGTCTTTCCTTATAGTCGCCACATCGTACCGATGCCCGAAATCCCACATCAACACTCCATCACTACAATGTTGGGTCGAAAATCATCGTCATCACACCGTCATCTTGGCTGTCAGCCTCCGTTTGAAAAATTTTCACATTTGTTCCCCCGCGGATAAATCCGGCACCGCAGAATTTTCCACCCACTCGCGAATTTTCGCTTCTGAACCGTTCGATGAGTCGGATTATGTACACCTCCTCCTGGAGGCAATCTGCTGAAGTTGAACTGCTCCAATCAGTACTGTAGGTCCATTCGATTCGCAAAGAAGATCCCTCGCGGACACACTGCTGAAACCCGAACCGGAACCGAACGCGAACGGTAGCAAACTGAAGTCCTGCGGCAGGATGGAAACACCTAACCAAAGCTAGACACGGCACCCAGCAGCGAGGACCAAAAAGTCGACATAGAGCAATACGTGCGAGCCTGGGCGATGGGAAATGCGAGTTTTCCGAACGTGAGCGAGAGAATGAGAGAATGAGTGGTTGGTTGGTTGGCTGGTGGCCGATTGCTGCCCAATGGAATCAGCTGGCGAGTGTCGTTCTGTTCGGTGAGAAAGGTTTTTTTTTGGGTTTTCCAATTGGGATGAGAAGAATGAGAAAATTGCAGCAGGTGATACGACAACGGCAGAATCGGTGACGTTGTTGTGATGGATGCAGTGTCAGTGAAGCAAAGGTGAGGTGGGAAAACGTAAAATGGGTGAATACGGAACGGAGGAATGTTGTGCTAACCCTTATCGAGAGCCTACGGTAACGTCTTTTGTTGAATGGAGTCGAATTTAGAGCATGGGGAAAGAAGAATGGGGCTGGGATAGCGTGTAAGGGAGCCCACTAGGCGTTACACATACGAGCAGGAGTTACGTATGGAGAACATGTTTTATCATGAGGAAAACGATGCCTGGGTAGTTCTATGAAGCCTACCGCAGCTCAGCGGTAGGACATGTGCAAGAGACGGCTTGGTTCGAAACTTGGTCAGTCAAATTGAAATTACGTAGCCAAATTCCGGTCAAAAAATCTCATGTAAAAAAAGAAATTCTCGAAGAGATTTTCAAAATTTTCTTAACATGAAATTCCGACGAAAGTGTGGAAAAAGTTTTGTGATAGATGAATAAGAAAACGAAAATTTAAATTTCTTCGACATTTTTGTGGGAAAAATTTATAAGTGATTTTTCTAGGATGAAATTTGGCAGTATAATTGAGTCTTTACTTCCCATCTTCTTCTTCTTCTTCCCACTGGGACATTGCCGGCTCGCAGTGTTCATTAGGTATTTTCACATTTTTTAACTGCGAATTTTTGCATTCGTATATCACACGATGATACTTTTATGAACACTCGAATCCGCGCACTTGTAACTAAGGAAATATGACACTAACTAAAGACGGAAAGGTACGATGAGCAGGACATGTTGCAAGAATGCCGGACAGCAACCCTGCAAAGATGGTGTTCGCTTCCGATCCGGCAGGTACGAGACGGCGTGGAGCGCAGCGAGCGAGATGGGCAGACCAGGTGCAAAACAACTTGGCGAGCGTGGGGCGTATTCGAGGATGGAGAGATGCGGCCTCGAACCGTGTATTGTGGCGGCAAATTGTTGATTCAGTGTTATCTGTTTAGATGTAGACTAAATAAATGAAAAAAATAAAATGAATGACACAAAACTTTAGCGAACTAACATCGATTATTTGAATTATGTCGACTGTTAGCAATGTACTTTTCGGTGATTATTTGGCGTTTATAATTTTTAACCGTCATTCCTTGTTTCGTTTTTCGTCCCTTTTTTCCGAAAAACTTTGAAATCAAAATAATTAGCGGTCCGAATTCTGACAAATTTAAAATTTGATTTTAAATTTAAAGTTTTTGGAAGAAAAGGAACGAAAAACGAAACAAGGAATGACGGTTAAAAGTAATAAAACTATACTTGACGAAAAAACAATCAAAATTTCAAGTCCTTGAAAAAGATCCAATAAGGATCGAAACGTTGGAGAAAGAAAACACATACACCGATTCTTTTTTACACGGGGATGCGTTCCGTGTAAAACAGTTTTCAGTTCAAAATTCGAAAATTCGTGTAAAAAAGTTTTGATTTCTCGACGAATCATGCAAAATGGAACCACTTTGCAAAAATTTTGTATGGGATTTTTTTACACGGCAGTGTAAAAAAATCCGATAATAACAGAATCAGGTGTAGTTGTTTTACATTCACAATATAGACTGAAACGCCAAATAATCACCGTAACATCGATTATGAATATTATGTATCTACATTACGATGGCCCGTAGAACCATGAAAAAAAGACTTGAGCGTAACAAAAAACGTCAATTCGCGAGAGCAGAGTTCAAAAACAATGCTGAAGCTAAGCTAAAGCTAAGCTAAAGCTAAGCTAAAGCTAAGCTAAAGCTAAGCTAAAGCTAAGCTAAAGCTAAGCTAAAGCTAAGCTAAAGCTAAGCTAAAGCTAAGCTAAAGCTAAGCTAAAGCTAAGCTAAAGCTAAGCTAAAGCTAAGCTAAAAGATAAGCTAAAAAAGCTAAGCTAAAGCTAAGCTAAAGCTAAGCTAAAGTGCTAATAAGTGGCTGAGTGGGGGTGAGCTGGGAGGCTGGAGGCAGGGGCTGGGCTGAGGCTGGAGTGGGGAGTGAGGGCTGAGTGGAACAGGGGAGTGGGCTGGGGTGGGCTGGGGCTGGAGTGGGGTGGAGTGGGGCAGGGCTGGGAACAGGAGCTGGAGTGGGAACAGGTGGGACAGGATGGGGCTGGGCTGGGAACAGGTGGGGTGGGCTGGGGAACAGCTGGGGTGGGAACAGGGGCTGGGGTGGAGAACAGGAGTGGGGCTGAGTGGTGGGGTGGGAACAGTGGGGTGGAGCTGGGGTGGGGCTGGGGTGGGGTGGTGGAACAGGGTGAGAACAGAACAGGGGCTGGGTGGGAACAGGGGGAACAGGGCTGGTGGCTGGGCTGGGGTGGAACAGGTGGGAACAGAACAGGTGGGGCTGGGAACAGGGAACAGTGGGTGGAACAGGTGGTGGAACAGGGCTGGGCTGGGGGAGGAACAGGTGGGGGTGGGGTGGGCTGGAGTGGGGCTGGGGAACAGGAACAGGTGGGTGGGGTGGGGCTGAACAGGGAGGTGGGGCTGGAACAGGTGAACAGGGTGAACAGGGTGGGGCTGAACAGTGGAACAGGGCTGGGGTGGTGGGGTGGGGCTGGGAACAGGAACAGGTGGTGAACAGGGGTGGGTGGGAGCTGAACAGGGCAGGTGGCTGGGAACAGGTGGAACAGCTGGAGTGGGGCTGAACAGGGCTGGGAACAGGGTGGGGCTGGGCTGGGCTGGGGTGGTGGGAACAGCTGGTGGTGGGAACAGGAACAGTGGGGTGGAACAGGTGCAGGGGTGGGAACAGGTGGTGGGGTGGAACAGGAACAGGTGGGGCTGGAGTGGGGTGGGTGGAACAGGGAACAGGGGCTGGGAACAGGTGGGTGGGGAACAGGTGCAGGAACAGGTGGGGCTGGGAACAGGGTGGGGCTGGAACAGGGTGGGAGCTGGGGTGGGGTGGGGCTGGTGGAACAGGCTGGGGCTGGGAACAGGTGGAACAGGTGGAGTGGCTGAACAGGAGCTGGGCTGAGGCTGAGTGAGGCTGGGGCTGGGGTGAGGCTGGGAACAGGGGTGGAGCTGGGGCTGGAGGCTGGGGCTGGTGAACAGGGCTGGGGCTGGGCTGGGGTGAGCTGGGGCTGAGTGGGGTGGGAGGCTGAACAGGCTGGGGGTGGGGTGGGGCTGGGGTGGGAACAGTGAGGCTGGGGCTGGGAACAGGTGGGGCTGGGAGCTGGTGAACAGGTGAGCTGGGAGCTGGGTGGGAGCAGCTGGGGCTGGAACAGGAGCAGATGGGGTGGAACAGGGTGAACAGGTGAGGTGGGCTGGGGGGCTGGAGTGGAACAGGGAGCTGGTGGGGCTGGTGGGGAGGTGAACAGGGAACAGGTGGGGTGAACAGGAACAGGTGGTGGGCTGGGTGGGGAGTGGGGAGTGGAACAGAACTGGGGCTGGGAGTGGGGCTGGGTGGGGCTGGAACAGTGGTGGACAGAACTGGGGTGGGGGAAACTAAAACTAAGCTAAAAGCTAAGAAACTAGCTCACTTCGCTAACCGCTAAAGCTAAGCTAAAACTTCACTAGCTAACTAAAAGCTAGCTAAAAGCTAAGCTAAAACTAAGCTAAAAGCTAAGCTAAAGCTAAACTAAGCTAAACTAGCTAAAGCTAGCTAAACTAAATAAAGCTAAGCTAAAAAGCTAAGCTAAAGCTAGCTAAAGCTAAGCTAAGCTAGCAAGCTAAGCTAAGCTAAAGCTAAGCAAAAAGCTAGCTAAGCTAAGCTAAGCTAAGCTAAAGCTAAGCTAAAGCTAAGCTAAAGCTAAGCTAAAGCTAAGCTAATTATAAACCTTCTCTTCTTACATTTGTGAAATATCTAACCACTTTTGACACCTGTTCGCAAAAACTTCTCGAACCGCACTTCAATTACCAGCTAATTCCGCTTCCGAGTGAGGGTGCCACCGCTGTAATATGAAACAGTTATGGTAGAAAAAGGCAAAGGTTCTGAAGCTGTAAAGTAAAAATAAAATTCGCAAATAAAAAAAAACACCCGGTGGAAAGATGGATAGTAGAAGCCATAAACATCCTTCGAGGGTATTGGTTTTGCGCTGCATTAATTTTGAATGAAATTCTTTAGCGATGTCTGCAGCTCATTCTCCCTGCCTACACCCGAAATAGGAAAATGTATCGCGTTCAGCAGAATGAGAACCTGATATCGAGGAAGATTAATATAAAAGGAGGGGTCATTTAATTGCGCAATTTTTGAAGATAACTGCAGAAGCTGCGCTTAGATGATTTTACTGCTGGCAGATCGTTAAACATCGAGTGTTTAAAGCTGTGGCTTATTCAATCAAATTCGAGCCCATTTAATCCGATTTAGATGCAAATCACAAATAGTCCTACCGGGTTAGTCAAGCTTGCAATCTTATTTTACGTAAAAGTTGTTACGCCCATTCGTCTTTTCAAAGGAAACATCTAAGGGAAGATCCATCAATTACGTAAGGCAAAAACCATTTTCAACCACACTCCTCACTATATCACACTTTTTGTAAAATTTTGTATGAATCGTCACACTTCAGTCGAACCCCAAACTGAAATTAAAAGAGCGATCATTCGTTCGCGATGATAGATTGTTTCTAGCTTCGTACATCCCGTTACCTTACGAAATAAACATCAGTATTTATCTTCGATTTCCAATCTTTTAAGAACTAATTTGCACAATTCCACGTGCCGCAATTCAATCCGGATTAGATTGGGGCTGCAGAAGCTTACGACTATCGCAGCACGACGATTTCTTTAAGCTCCACCTTGGCATAGCATTTCTTCCGTGAGCACGACAAGCACACACCAAAGGGTAATAATTTGCTGGTATGGTAATTAAATAAAGGAAACTGTAATTAGGTAACCGATCCAAGGGGCAGACTCATGCTATGTATGGTAAGGAGTTGCAATTTATGAGTGGTTGCAATATTCCCACCGCGGTGGATTAGCAATAAGTGCCGAATCGAGAATTGGTATGGTGCACGACTGAGGGGCGTTCGTCAAGTGTCAACTGTCACGAAAGGACAAACTAGGGAATTTAAACATTGGGAAGAGCGCCAGGATAGAAAATCCGGAAGGCTTTCCCTCTCCAAGAACTTGCTTTGATAAAAGTAGAGGATGCTAACACTGTTTATTTTCCTAGAATTAAACGAAATTTTATTTCGCTTACCTTGGATATACATTCGAAAGCGTTCCCCATCTAATTTATTGGAAAAATGCATCCGTCGCATGTATTTCATGAATTCCATCCTAAAATATCAACTCCAATTATTGGTACACTGTTCCAATAGTTGCGGTATTTTTAAATTCATGTTCCTATAGTTGCGAATCCCATTGTTTATTTACGGGACTCGCAACAATAGGAACACTAACACAACTATTGGTACACAGATGAAAATTTAGTGAGATATTTTCTAGATATTTACCAGTTCTTGAAGATAATCAATGCTGTTTTCACTTGTTTCGTTTGTTGACATAACGTTTTATAATTAGACTTAATGGGTTGCTGTGTTTGATTTGTAGATTTAACGCACGTCGCACACTGTACTACCGCAACTATAGGAACACCAACGACTATCGGATGGTTTGCCCTATACTTTTTTTCCATCAAACTTTTGTAGGGTATCGAATGAGGGATCGAGCGTCTCCATATTGACGCAACTTGAATTCCAAACATTCTGAAATTGTGATAAAATGTTGAGATTTTGACCAGTACAGATCACTTGGCATACTTACGGCTTTGAGCTGTGAAAAAATTATAGCATTTGGTCAATGTTAGGAGGAGTTGCTCAAATTTCGCGTAATAATTAATCAGAAGCCGTTCATTTTTGATACATTGAAAGCCACAATTAGTGATAAATTTAAATTATTTATTGTTTCGGACACTGTGCAAAATTGATAGTACTTTCAAAGTATTAGGAATGCATTTAAAACCATTTTGAGAGCATATTAAATGTAGCCTTAATAGCTTTATTACTTGATAAAGAGTATCTTGATGTCAAAGCTCACACATTTGATTGTAATTGATTATTATGTCGATATGAACATTATTAACATTATTTTAAGCTTTTAGTGGAATGTATTCACTTGTCATAATACGAGTTTGTACTATTCCAATTAATTCCACTACTTTATTGTACCTTTGACAGTACTTGACTCAAATTAAAAGGAATAGTACAAACTCGTCTTATGACAAATGAATAAAGAATTGTGACAAACTTGTAATCTGCGAGTTACAATTAACCCGCTTTGTTTAGTCTTGTCGCCGAGTGTGTTTTGGGTAGTTTGTGAGTCGCTTTAACTGGCTACCCACTATGCTTTTGTTTTTGTTTTAATGGCAATACGCAACACCACCGTGGATTTGTAAATATTTTAATTCGTTTGTTTTTCAATTAAAGTTTGCTTAGATTTTGTTGTTTAGCGTTTTAATTTGTTGCTTATAAATTATAGTGTCCGTTAAGTTAGATTTTAAAATAAAGTCATAGCGCCAGAGCTCCTCCTGTAGGCTAAAAAGCGACATCAACACAAGCAGCATAACAGTCGAGTACGGTGGTAGGAGCGATGGCGATTATTTGTTTTTGCTCTGGCCGATGACTTGAAAAAAAGAAAGTTACAAGCCACGGATAAGCGAATTTTTAGAGCGAGTTTTTAGAGTTGCGTGCGTCAGCTGGATGGTTAATTCCCAGCGTCGTCGGGAGTGGAAAATTTGGGGTTCCCCCGAAAGTGCCGTGGTTCGGGAATGTTAAGAGCTGTGAAGGTGCAGTTCAAAAGGGTGTTGGATCGCCGCCATAGTGGGAAGCTAAACGCAAAGGAATTTTCGCTTCCCGGCGGTCTAGTAAAAGATCCCAAGAACACCCGCCGTCCTTACTGTGAGGACTCAGCCAGTATAGTTCCTCACCCCCGCAGTTAATAGTCAAGAAGGACGAAGCCAGGCAGTGCGAAGGGGCGTACTGTCTGGGGCAGAATTCTGTGGAATCTACTACGACGAGTAGTCGGTTCGGTGTTGTACACCAGCGTCGCTAGGCGGATCCGATAAAGGAGCTTGCTCTTCCCCCTAGCTAAAAGTCAAGGACGGCTGCCGGAGGCAGTCCCTAAAGCCCGAAAGCAGGAAGAAGAGAATGAAAAAGTCGAAAGTGTGAAGAAGAAGAGACGAAGAAAAATAGAGGAATAAGGCGAAAAAAAGGAAGAAAGCGGAGACCAGTTAGCCTGCTGCTGCCGTGCTGTCGTCGACGAAGGGGACCCAACGAGAGCAGTGAGTCGACCAGTGCCGTAGTGAGGAGAAGCAGAGAAGGTCAGATAGAATATAAGTTTTAAACTTGCAAATATTTTTCCTTTTTCTCATTTTGTCCATCCGAAATCCGAAGGTAAGGCCGCCCTGCCGGGGTGAATTGCATGAGGGGAAGTTCAGGGCTTTCAAACTATATCCCATTCAAATTTTCATTTGGGTCTTCTTTACCATAAGCGAATATTAGTAAAAGTGAAGAAAAATAGAAATTCGTTTAACGATAATCGTGCTACATGAGAATGAGCTCAAACGCCTATTCACAGTTGCATATGAGGATGAGAAGCCATTAGTCGATTAATGTGGGTTAAGCCGAAAACTACTAGAGATATTTTGAACTACTCTGGTTTAAGCAGAACTCGTCATCTTCTACAACTGACATTCTAATTTATAAAAAAAATAGGATAATAATCGCTTACACTGTTTATGTTCAATTTTCCTATAATTGGTTCAAAATTCAATCATCCGTGCAACCGAAATTTGTTTTTTTAAATAAATTTGCGGTGGCTTATTTAAATTGGAGTGAACAATTAATGGGTTAAATAAACAGAGACCTACATTACCAATATCAATAATAATCAAGTCACTGTGTGAATTATATTGCAACATTTTAACTATACCCACAGAATTATATTCCAATAAGAGTTATGAATAATAATACTTGAAAAAAATAAGATAAATAAACGCAGTTGGAAAAGGCTCACTAACTGTCCATGAACATTGAAGCTGCTAAGAAGGCGTGACTGGAGAAAATCTACAATCTATATTTGTCGATAACATTTGATCATCTATTCAGATTCTCCTAGTTGCGAATTCACCTTTTTTCAATATTCAATAAACAGTAAAGCCTACTCAGATCTCAATTTGGTCGTGCTCGAAAAACGCAGTTCAAGTTTGAAAAATAATAGTTTAGCTATAACAACCGTCTAAGACGAGTTTAGTACTCTTCATTTAATTCCACCAATTATGTTTAGCTATGACTTTCAAGATCGTGGTCCGATCTATACAAAGCAATGGAACATTACACATCAAATGTAACTTGTTGCAATAAATCGGTGACCGTAAAATAAGTAAATTACTTAGACGAATTTTGCATTTTGCGAATATTGCATTTTGGCCGTAACATCTGAGCCCATAATTCACTCTGGCTCATTTTACACAGAAAACAATAATTGTTGCGCGCGTTTTCTGATTAAAGAAATGTGTTTGGGCGATAACTTCTGAGCCCATAGTCAGATCTGGTAAATTTTCAATAGAAAACAATGCACTATGGTCCAGGATATAGATTTACGCAGGAAGATGCCTTTATCGCCAAACTATATTTTTTTTAGAAAAACATGTTTTTCTACTAAATGGTACGCAATAGTAAGGCCATCATTATGGTGCTATCAAAAAATAGGGTGGGGCATTTTATAAAAAAAACATTTTATTTAAGGAATACTGCTACCGTGGGGGACCGAAACCCGTACAGCACCGAAATCCGTCCACCTTACGATATATCAATAAATTTAAACGGGCTTAAGACAATTAATTTATGAATTATTTATCTCATCTTGTTCATATGATCGACACCAAGCCTTTTGGTCATCGAAATGGAAAGTAGGCTTTGAAAATAACAAAAATAAAAAACAAATCACTCTCCATCAAACGCGAAGTTTCGGGTGCTATATGGTCGCGTGTGTGGGGTTTGAGTAAAGTGCCTTCAACGTGTGTTAATAGATTCACACATCAGTGTGTCAATCGGCGAGCAGCAAGCCATGACTTTTCCTCCTCTTCTAGTCAGACCTCCGCGGCGTGCACACGCATCCACGGAGAGTCGCTGTCATAACTTCGTTCCGGCCATTTAGGGCTACACATTTTGGCGATCCTGCCAGTCTATTTTTTGGATCCTGTCGCTGATTTCATGAGGTGAGTTAAAATCAATTGGGTCAATTGTGACGAGTGATACCGTGCGGGACCGAAATCCGTACAGCACCGAAATCCGTCCACCTCATGAGATTACAATGAATTAAAGGGTGTTAAAGGTAATTAATGTAGAAATAATTTATCTTATCCTGTTCAGATACTTGGCAGTAAGCTTCTAGGGCAAAGAAATGGAAAAAAGGCTTTGAAATTAAAACAGCAAAAATCGCCACCCATCAATCGCGAAGTTTTTGCCGCCATTTTGTTTTCGGGTAGAGCATAATTGAACCGAAAGTAACTGTGTTTTAATTGCTAATTGCGAATCATTACATAAGATAAGCGGAATACAAATCGAAGGGATCGCTTCTCAAGGTGCGTATCGAACTATCTACAGTGGTAGTTTAGTCAATCAGACTGCTTCAATTTAAATATTTAGTTAAAAAATAGCTGTACGGATTTTGATCCTTTGATTCGAAATCCGTCCACGGTGGACGGATTTCGAGTCAGGAGTAGTAGATTTTATCCATTATTTTATCATGTTTTTCGTAGTTTTTAATGAGTAAATGTGAAACACTTCAAAACTAGAAGCCTTCATCCTCCTGTGTCAGTGACTAACGTTTTATTTACATTCGATTCCTATTTTCTAATGACTTTTTCATATACTAAGGTGCTTAAGTGTACGGATTTCGATGCCTCACGGTATATTTCAGTTTGCAAAATCACAAGGCGCGTCTCAAAGACCGTCGGAAAACGGTTTGTGGTTTGCTAAATCACAAGACGCGTCTCGAAAACCGTCAGAAAATGGTTTGTGGTTGGTTAAATCGCAAAACGCGTCTCGAAGACCGTCGGAAAATGGTTTGTGGTTGGTTAAATCACAAAACGCGTCTCGAAGACCGTCGGAAAATGGTTTGTGGTTTGCTAAATCACAAGACGCGTCTCGAAGACCGTCGGAAAATGGCTTGTGGTTTACTAAATTACAGAACACGTCTCGAAGACCGTCGGAAAATGATTTGTGGTTTTAAAAATCACAAGACGCGTCTCGAAGATAGTCGGATAATGGTTTGTGGTTTGCAAAATCACAGAACGCGTCTCGAAGACCGTCGAAAAATGGTTTGTGGTTTGTAAAATCACAAGACACGTCTCGAATACCGTCGAAAAATAATTTCTGGTTTACAAAATCACAAGACGCGTCTCGAAGACCATCGGAAGCTGGTTTGTGGTTTGCAAAATCACAGAACGCGTCTCGAAGACCGTCGAAAAATAATTTCTGGTTTACAAAATCACAAGACGCGTCTCGAAGACCATCGGAAGCTGGTTTGTGGTTTACAAAATCACAAGACGCGTCTCGAAGACCGTCGGAAAATGGTTTGTGGTTTGCAAAATCACAAGGCGCGTCTCGAAGACCGTCGGAAAATGGTTTTGGTTTGTAAAATCACAAGGCGCGTCTCGAAGACCGTCGGAAAATGGTTTGTGGTTTGCTAAATCACAAGACGCGTCTCGAAGACCGTCGGAAAATGGTTTGTGGTTTGCTAAATCACAAGACGCGTCTGGAAGATCGGTGGAAATGGTTTGTGGTTTGGAAAACTATAAGGCGTGTCTGAAAGGTGACCGAAAATAATGTTTTGTAGTTTGTGAAACTACAAGGTGCGTATGGAAGACTAACGGAAAATGGTTTACGATCTAGAAAATTTCAAAATCCAGCGAGCGATTAAGCTATTAAGATTTCATGAAACCACTTGGCGATGTACATGAGACTACCAGTTGAGCTATGATATAACGAAATCTGAGAGAAATGGAGAAATATTCAAAGCTGTACTGTTCGAAGCTGTTCGGAAAGCCAAATATATTATCTAGAAATTTATCTTGGAATGTACTGACTTAGTAGCCATAGAGGGATATGCGTAACATTAGTTTGGTTATTGGCTAGCAGTACTACTTGATGCCAAATAGTTAATAGTGTACTGCGAAACTAAAAATTGGATTAAATGTACGGATTTGGATTGGATTTGGATTGGATTTGGATTGGATTTGGATTGGACCTTAATTGGATTTGTATTGGATCGGATTTTGGTTTGGATTTGCATTAGAATTGAATTGGATTTGCATTAGAATTGGATTGGATTTAGATTAGGATTTGGATTGGATTTGGATTGGATTTGGATTGGATTTGGATTGGATTTGGATTGGATTTGGATTGGATTTGGATTGGATTTGGATTGGATTTGGATTGGATTTGGATTGGATTTGGATTGGATTTGGATTGGATTTGGATTGGATTGGATTTGGATTGGATTTGAATTGGATTTGGATTGGATTTTGATTAAATTTGGATTGAATTGGCATTGGATTGAATTTGAATTGAGTTTGGATTAGATTTGGATTGGATTAGATTGGATTGGATTTGAATTGCATTTGAATTGAGTTTGGATTAGATTGGATTGGATTTAGATTGGATTTGAATTAGAGTTGGATTGAGTTTGCGCTGAATTTGATTTGGATTGAATTTGGATTAACATGTATTTCCTCATCTTTATTATGTTGTTCTTAAATCTTCTTAGTAATGAAGTTCAACACCGCTTAGTTTTGGATTGCATTTGGGTAAGATTTGGAAAGTTTTTTTTGGAAAAAATTGTCATTGTATTTAACAAACAAAAGAAGGCCATTGGCTTCGTAAATTCGTTGTACTCTAATCATTCAACGAAAGTATGAATCACGTTTTATCTTTCGCGACTCACTGTTTGGGAACCCACACTCTGAATCATTGTTCTGGTATTAAAACCATGATGTTGAGTCAAGTTTATTTTGGTGTGCAGTTTTCAATTTAGTTAATCGGTTGCTCAATTGCATCCAATGTTTACCTTCGTTTCATTTAAATAACCTAGGAGAAAAACAAGCATTGCATCCTATGCTGGAAGATTTTTTTGTGTTTTTAATGAGAGAAGAAGGGAAATGTGGGGTTTGAGTGAAGTGCCTTCAACGTGTGTTAATAGATTCACACATCAGTGTGTCAATCGGCGAGCAGCAAGCCATGACTTTTCCTCCTCTTCTAGCCAGACCTCCGCATCCACGCATCCACGGAGAGTTGCTGTCATAACTTCGTTCCGGCCATTTAGGGATACACAGCGTGTTTACGTGTTGTTGTAAAAGTATCTGTGATAAAATTTAAAATAGCAATAATTAAAGTAATATCAGCGGAATGAAAATCGAAGAGAACGTTTCTGAAGGTGCGTATTGAACTATTTGCAGTAGTAGTTTAGTTAATCGATCTGATTAAATTCGAATATTTAAATAAAAAAATAACTGTAACCGATGTTGCATTTTAACTTGCACAGCTGTGCAAAAAATCAAGATCCCCAATGACCATAAAGTAAGAATAAGCGTGGCTTGTCGAGAAGGCTGGTTTAGATTCTATTTTTAAACACTTGTATCAGGTTGAAATAAACTTGTTTTCATGGCTTGTTATAACAATATATGATTGAGGTTTATGCACATGTCTCTAGTTTACTGTCGTTCATTATCAATTGAGAATAACAACAAAACACGACACAAATTGAGCCTAAATTGCCTGTTTTGTGAATGTTATTAATAATGGAAGAGATATCCTATTTTAGAATCAATCCGCTTGGCGGTGTATTTGAAAACATCTGTTTGGTTTGGATTCTTGAAATCCGTAAGGAATAGAAATTTGCCGTTTTCTAGATGTTGCAATATTATATTAGAATCCATCCACTTAGCTGCGCTAGTGTACAGTGGTGTTGTTTTTTGCCCGAGTAGCTTCTTACACAACTTTTTTACGACGGTTTCAGGATTTAGCGAATTAAAAAAAATCACGCTGTTATTTCAAAATGGTCAGGTAACACGTAAAAACCGAGAAAACAAAAGTCGGAATATTTTTGAAATGTGAACTAATGTGTCTGTTCCCCATGTTAGGGGCGGCTGATCATCGTTCGAGTACCAGCGAGGGACTCTAAACTAAACTGTGCACATCATGTTGCATCGTGTCAGCATCGAGAAGGCAGCCCCTTCAATGCGATGTAGGTAGCGCAACCCTGGTAAGTTAGTCTACCGAAGATTCTGCAGTTACCAAGAAAGGCAAAAGTAGAGCAAACGGATTGATTCAACGGCAACAGACCCGGCAACGAATAAAGGACAACGATTGAAAAGACGGATCTTGGAACGTGAAACTTTGAATGAACCCGCACGCGTTGAACTTCAGGCACGTGACCTGCAGAAGGTCGGCGTGAGTGTGGCAGCAATCCAGGAAATACGGTGGCCCTGACCTGGAGAACTCATAGCGAACCCTTCATTCAAGTACCAAATCTACTATAGCGGCGGTGATAGAGCAGAACGAGGAGTTGGCAGACATGAGGATCGGAAAGCATATGAAGCGTGTTATCCGGTGGAAGACGGTAAGCGACCGAATTTGCGTGTTGAGAATGAAGGGCGAACTCTTCAACTATAGTCTAATCAGCATCTATGCCCAAACGAATGATAAGCCTGATGACGTGAAGGATGAGTGCTATGAGAGCCTTGATAAAGCCTACGGAGAGTGCCCAACATACGATGTAAAGATTGTCATCGGGGATGCTAATGCGCAGATCGGAAGAAAAACGAATACATCGCAGAAAAAAGTGAACACGAAGAAAGTGTGATAGCTGAAACGCAGGAGAACATGGATAGAAACGATATGCGGAGGTTTTACGCAACTGTCAATGACACGCGGCATAAGACTGCGCCAGTGCCCGCCATGTGCAATGACCGAGAGGAGAATTTGCTGACAGACAAGACTATGGTGGCAGCCAGGTGGAAAGAGCACTTCGAAGATTTGTTGAACGGTGAAAATGAAGGTGCATTAAGGAGCAGGATGGACATAGTCGGCGACGGTCAAGCTGTGGAACCCCCAACGCTGGACGAGGTTAAGAAGGCTCTAAACGAGCTGAAAAACAGTAAAGCTGCTGGGAAGGATGAGATCCCGGTTGAGCTTCTCAAACAAGGAAGTGAGCATCTGCGTCAATCAATCCACCACATCATTCAGAAAATATGTCAGGATGAAGAACTGCCTACCAGCTGATGGGATGGCCTCATATGGCCAATCTATAAGAAAGGGCATAGACTAGAGTGTGCCAATTACAGAGGGGTCATCCTTCTGAACTCGGCGTACAAAATCTTGTCACGTATCCTGTTTAACAAACTGAGACCGCTTGGGGAGTCTTTCGTCGGCAAATACCAGGCAGGTTTTCGTGAGGGCCGATCAACGACGTATCAGATATTTTGCCTTCGAATGATTCTTGATAAATTCTGGGAGTACAACTTGCAGACTCACCATCTGTTAATTGATTTCGAAGCAGCGTACGATTCAGTGAAAAGAAATGAGCTGTGGCAGATAATGTCCGAACATAGTTTTCCGGCGAAACTGATTAGACTGATACGTGCAACGCTGGATGGCTCGAAATCAAGTATTCGAATTGCAGACGAAATGTCAACCTCGTTTGTGACCTTACACGGATTGAAGCAGGGTGATGCACTTTCGAATTTATTGTTCAACATTGCACTCGAAGGCGCTATTAGGAGATCTGGCGTGCAGAGGAACGGCACTATCATCATACGTTTCGCATATGCTCCTGGGCTTTGCGGACGACATCGACTTAATTGGAATCGATCGCAGAGCAGTAGTGGATGCTTTTGACCCACTGAAGAAGGACCTTCGAAATTGTTCAAGATTTTGTTCACCTTGGAACGCTTGTGACATGTGACAATGACGTTTCCCATGAAGTGAAAAGACGCATTGCTGCTGCGAATAGGGCCTTTTACGGATTACGTAACCAGTTTAGGAGGAACATCGCCCAAGACCGACGATTATGGAGCTCTACAATACGCCAGACATAGGTGTATCGACGCTGTAGCCAACCAGGTATTCAGGTAGGTAGGTATACTCGCGTGTTGACCTTAAAAAGCCTCAAAAGTATTTGTGATAAAATTTAAAATAGCAATAAATAAAGTAAGATCAGCGGAATGAAAATCTAAGAGAACGTTTCTCAAGGTGCGTATTGAACTATTTGCAGTAGTAGTTTAGTTAATCGATCTGATTCAATTTGAATATTTAGATAAAAAAAAATAACTGTATGGATTTTGATTCTATGATTCGAAATCCTTCCACCGTGGACGGATTTTGTTTCAGAAGGTGTTGATTTAATTAGTTGTTTTTTCATGGTTTTCGTAGTTTTAGACGTGTAAATGCGGAATACTTCAAAAGTTGAGACCCTTGTGCACCTGCATAAACGGAAAAAGTTTTATTGGCATACGATTCATATTTTCTAAAAGCTTTTCCATATACTGAAGTGCTTAAGTGGACGGATTTCGATGCCCCACGGTATATAATATTCTACAAAGTAATAGCGCAGCTAATTCCAGAAATTTTGCTAAAAACCCCAACTCGCCCAACTCTACGGCAAGTCCAGTATTCAGAAGGTTGCTAAAGCTGGAATGATACGTTAGCCAGGACATGTAGGAAGAATGGCGGACGGCAACCCTGCTAAGATGGTGTTTGTTTCCGATTCGACAGCACAAGATGGTGAGAAGCACAGCGTGCTAGGTGGGAACAACAGATACAAATCGATTTAACGAGTGTGAGACGCTACCGAGGATGAACAGTTGTAACTTCGAACCGTGTTATCTGTTTAGCTGCAAACTGTAAAAAAAACAAATTTGCAAAATACGAGAATACTTCAAATGATTCAGGAGAAAATAAACTACAAGCGACGAACCCCCAGATCGGAAGAGACTTTTAACATCTATAGCATTTATAGCAATGCTTCTTTCACTCATCGCTATCACAAACTAAGATATTAAAGTTCTCCCGAGCATAGGCAATACGACTGTTGCTAGATGACTCAATCGCTGGGTCATTGGCAAGCTTCCATTGACGCTACCATACCAACGCGACAGACAATCGCCGTTGTCCATTTCAACCAATATAAATCAATATACCGAATCATTTTGACGAGCAGACACAAAATATCACAGATCCAGCTACATACCAAAACGATCTTCTACTCAAAACAACTATTTTTTGACTTTCTTATCATTTAAAATTTGTTCCAAGCAAATGGACCTGGAGAGAACCACACTAGAGGTGGTGCAATATGACACACCTAAATGAGAAATAAACGGCCAACGATTGCTTGTAATCTTTAGAAACAATATTTTTTCGGGAAAAAAAATGGTTGTGCTGAATCTTTGCGCTACATCTCGATAATAGATATCAATTATTTAATTGTAACAATAAAATTTACTTAGAAATTTACTACAAACGATCATATATATCAGCGGTTCTCAACCTGGGGTACATGTACCCCTGGGGGTGCCTTTGCTGGCCCTAGGGGGTACCTTGGGCAAAAATGCGTAATGGCGAACGTATTACAATTCTAATCAAAACTCATTGATAAAGTTTTGATAATTGTGTATTTTTTATTTCAAAAAATTATATTGTACATAATATGCAATGCAATCATCTCAATTGCATCCTGCCTTCCACAACCAGCACAATGTACGATGGGCTGCGGAACAAAAGATCAAACGAACAAAACGTAGAATAAACAAAATGATTTTTTTTCACTAAAGCTTGTTTCCTTTGTTGCAAGAGGATTAGACGCATCCTTCTACGCTTCTCGGAAGCCTTCATTCAAGCAGCTCGATAGCCTTCTTTCAAGAGGCTCGGAATTCTCCTGGGCACTTCAGAAGCCTCCTTTCAAGTAGTTAGGTTGCCTCCTATTCAAAGGCTCGTAGGCGTCCTTTCAAGAGGCTCATAAGTCTCCTTTTCAGAGGCTCGGAGGTCTCCCTTCGAGAGGCTCAGAAGCCTCCTTTTAAAAGGCTCGGAAGCCTCCTTCAAGAGACTCGGAAGCCTCCTTTCAAGAGGCTCAGAAGCCTCCTTTCAAGAGGCTCGGAAGCCTCCTTCTAAGAGGCTCGGAAGCCTCCTTGAAAAAAGCTCAAAGGCCTCCTTCAAAGAAGCTGGGAGGCCTTCTTTTAAGAGGCTCGGAAGCATCCTTTCAAGAAGCTCAAAAGCCTTCTTTTCTAGAGGCTCAAAAGCCTTCTATCTAAAGGCTCAAAAGCCTCCTTTTCTAGAGGCTCAATAGCCTTCTTTCAAGAGGCTCGGAAGCCTCCTTTCCAGATCCTTTCAAGATGCTCGGAAGCCTCTTTTCAAGAGGCTGAAATGCCTCTTTCCAAGAGGCTCGGAAGGCTCCTTTTAAGAGGCTTGGAAGCCTCCTTTCAAAAGGCTCAAAGGCCTCCTTCCAAGAGGCTCGGAAGCCTCCTTTCAAGAGGCTCGGAAGCCTCCCTTCAAAAGACTGGGAAGCCTCCCTTCAAGATCCTTTCAAGAGGCTCGGAAGCCTCTTTTCAAAAGGCTCAGAAGCCTCCTTTCAAGAGGCTGAAAAGCATCTTTCCAAAAGGCTCGGAAGGCTCTTTTCAAGAGGCTCGGGAGGCTCTTTTCAAGAGGCTCGGAAGCCTCCTTTCAAAAGGCTCAAAGGCCTCCTTCCAAGAGGCTCGGAAGCCGTCTTTCAAGAGGCTTGGAAGCCTCCTTTCATGAAGCTCAAAAGCCTTCTTTTCTAGAGGCTCAAAAGCATTCTTTCAAAAGGGTCAAAAGCCTTCTTTTCTAGAGGCTCGAAAGCCTCTTTTCAAGATCCCTTCAAGAGGCTCGAAAGCCTCCCTCCAAGATCCTTTCAAGAGGCTCGGAAGCCTTCTTTCAAGAGGCTCAGAAGCCTCCTTTCAAGAGGCTCTGAAGCCTCCTTTAAACAGGCTCAGACGCTTTTTTTCCAAGGTGTTCGGAAAGGGGCTTTCAAGAGGCTCGAAACCCTGTTTTCAAGAGGTTTTGAAGCCTCCTTTCAAGTGGTTAGGTTGCCTCCTTTCAAGAAGCTCGTAAGCCTCCTTTTAAGAGGCTAGGAATCCTGCTCGGAAGGAAGTCTGTTTTCAAGTGGTTCGGAAGCCTCCTTTCAAGAGGCTCGGAAACCTCGCTTCAAGAGGTTTGGAATTCTTCTTTCAAGAGGCTTGGAAGCATACTATCAAGAGGTTCAGAAGCCTCCTATTAAGTGCCTTTAAAACCGCGTTCAAGAGCCTCGGAAGCCTATCTACAAGAGGCTCAGAAGCCTTTAATCAAGAGGCACGGAAACCTACTTTTAAGGGATTCAAAAGCTGGAGCTTCCCTTCAAAGGGTTCGGAATTATTTTTTCAAGAGGATTGGAAGTCTACTTTCGAGTGGGGGTACCTAAATTAATGCAAAAGTTCGAAGGGGTACCTCTCAAGAATAAGGTTGAGAGCCGCTGATATATATGAATGTTTTTTGAGATTTCTCGTATAAATGCTTCTCTCTAATTCAGTAGATGTGTTGTAGCGGTTTAAAAATCGAACACTTGTAGGTATTGCGAAACATTTTTACAAGTGATAACTTTTTACATCAATATTTCTCTTAATTTTTCTGAAATAGGAAGAACACAAACAAGCTGATTGCAACTGTTTGTTGTCGAGATACCATCACTGAACGCAGCTATCTACTTACGCACTGCAGCAGAGAGGCTTTGCCGCTCTTAGGTCTATCAAAACATCTAATGAATCTGGAAATGACTTCAACTAAACTAGAAACGAACCCCAAATCCCATTTTGAATTCCAAAATTATTTTGTATGAATAAATAGTAGCGTGCACGAGAGCGCGAGAGCATATTCATACATATTCTCTCTATTTCAGAAATGTCTTAAAGCCGTTTGTGCGCCTGAAGCTATTCCGAAACATTACTCAACACTGCAGCAATAAAAACTTTTTATAGCAAAGCTTCTCTCATTCATTTTGGAATTGGTGAATGCAATCATGTGTAACTTGATTTCTTGGTTCACACGAGAATTCCACGCTTCATATCTAGAGTGGAATCATTTTTGTGGTTCAGCTTATCAAATTATCTGATTTTGCGTAGATGTAGACAACTTTTGCAACAAAGAGGTCCATTTTCGTCGTTCAATCAATTGTTACATAAATGAACCGTTTGTTTAAGAAACTGCATATGTAACATTTTTGGTCAAAATGAGATTTTTATATATTCTGAATCCTCATCCAAAAATACGTATTGTGGTAAAAAATAAGAAAAAAAAATTGGTCGGGAATGTATGAAATATTTTGCGTTTGTTTGAGAAAACTACAGCCTTCGTACTGGAAGTGCCCCAGGGTGTTGAGTTTTGCTAAAAATTATTGATCTGTATCGAAGAAATCGAAGGATTCGGTGCCTATTTGTTCAAAAACAGTTGTTTGTTGTTTTCTCAAAATTGTGTAAAATGAATAAATGCAGTTTCTCAAACAAATGATTCAAATACAATCTGGTTAGAAGATCATGATCCTATTCAATGAACTAATCCATCTTGACCTATCAGAATCGAAAACAAATGAATCTTATCGCATCAATACTAGATCAAAACCAGTATTAAGGAAAATATTTGCACAAAACTAGTTGTAGCTTGAGTTCTACTTCAATAGATCAAAATTCTTAAATTGTGCACTGTCACACCATCGGCACACTCCGCCGTTGCTTCTATCTTATCTTGCTTCCATGCTCAATGTCACCGCACCTCCCGAGCAGCCGGAAAACTAAATTTATTCCTCACTAATGTCGCCCAAGCACTGCACAAGAAACCATAAACGAATGTGTGGATAAATTTCCCACAGCGGGTGACTTGCGACGACGTTTTAATTTTCCTTTGCATTTGACCTCTCACATCAAAACTATGCGGCCTGCGACCAGCCGAGACGGCACTAAGAGATAAAGAGAGGAGTATGGTCTTGTCGGAGTATTCACAATAGGCAAAATGTATTTTAATTTGGCATTTATATGTGTCGTTTCGTTTCATACCACTTTCCCCCATGTATGTGAGTGTGTATGCGCAACAATACGGCCGTTTTTGTCCTTTTCCTTCCTCCTGACCGTCCTAAGTCGAATTTTCATCGTGTCAAGTAGGAAAAAAAAATCTCTAGCTCTAACGTGATTTGAACCTTCCAAGAAAGCGAGAAAAGCACCGAGGTTCTCCATTCTTTGTTTGCGAGTAAGGCTACGGGTTTTGCCATCAGCCGGCTGCCGCACGATATTCCGCTTCTATTTCTATTTCCTGCACACAAACAGATTTTAAACAGTGATTTTCCACTTTCTCATTCGCTTCCAGTTTGGCTGCGGTAGTTTGCGGCGGAAAGTGGAGTGTGACCCCCGCCACATCCGTGCCGCCACGTTGTTGTCACACGCGCACCGCACAGCAGGGGAGGGTTAAAGGCCAAACTGCGAAGACGACCAAGGCTTCATGGGGCAAGTTTATGGGTTTATCGTTTGCTCCGTGTTCGTACACTGCTTCTTGAAAGCCTTTTTAATTACTTTTTTTGGGGTTCTGCTTCTTCTTTTTTTATCTTGTAGTGGAAGTTTATGTTTCCCCAGTTTTGCTATTTAGTTTTGGATGAATTCTGATACCGAGGACATGCAGTTAGGATTAGAGCCCGGGAGACCGTTTAGGAGGTGATATCAGCAACAGAAATGGGAACAAGCTTGAATTTTGTTTTTGGAATGTTGGAAGTTGTTTCGTTTCTGGTTAATTATGCAGCAGTTGGAGATTATTCGGTGAACGAACAAAAAATTGTTCGAAAATATTTATCAGTAGAATGTATGAAGACATGATGACCATTTCCGTTTTATTCGACTGAGACAGGTCATCATCAATGCAGTTGATTTTTTTCTAAACTGATTCTCAAGTCATTGAGCATTGAACACTGAGAACACTGAGCTCGTTAATATATGCCGATAATTTTAATTTTTATTTTCTCGTATACTAAGCAAACATAAAGGCTATATGATCACTCCAAACCCAAACTTTTGATAGAAGGCTCGGAGGCCCATAATATTCTATATACCATTCGACATAGCTAGACGCATTACTCGCAACAGGTTCCATTCGACGGGGACTCATGTCCCATTGTATGTTATTGAAAATTGGCCTAATAGAAAAATGGGATCAGAAATTATGGACGAAACACGCTAAAAACACTCACACTAAACAAACAATCACTCGTATTTTTTGCACGAGATAGGTACCAACATCGGTTTGCAGTCTCGCATCCTTTATGTACGCCAAGCATGCTTTTTTCACTAGTGTTGTACTTTTCTACGGTTGCAACGGTGCGAGTCCTCGAGTGGACTAAATCCAGTCGATAACGTCATTACAAACGTTGATAATAATACTTCTTCTTCTTCTTCTTATTGACATTATATCAGCACTTCCACAGTTATTAACCTCGAGGTGTCTAAGCCAAGTTACCATTTTTGCATTCATATATCATGAGGCTAACACGATGATACTTTTATGCGCAGGGAACCGAAAATTGTCTGGACAGGCACCGGGAATCGAACCCAGCCACCCTCAGCATGGTCTTGCTTTATAGCCGCTAGGCTAAGGAGGATCCCATAATACTAGCATAATTATATATGGTTTCCATGTGCACAGGTTTTGTCGAAACTCTCGGAATTGAACATTCTTTGGACATGTGGTTGACGTCATTGCAATTTGTGTCCAGAGCAATTTGAAACGAGATTTCGTGGAATAAGTTTTCTAACACATTCTTTTTCCCAAACATCATGTACCCATCTCTTGAATGTCTTTTTTCCGGAACAATGCCTTAAATGTTAAGTACAAATACGAAGCTCTCTTCCATGTTGGCATTATTAAATGATCGACTCGAAGCATCAAGTGGATTTAATGACTCCATGTGTGTGGTTGATACACATGGTACTGTATTATAATATTTCGGTGATGTTTAAGTAGCTGGATGTTGCAATTTACATGTGGAGCAAGTAGAGATACAATTGTTTCAACTTTTGCCTTCGACGTCACGATGTAATGCACATATTTCGGCTTCAACGCGATTTGAACGTTTAGTTCTATTTTTCGTTTTCCTCCACTGTTCCAACGCATCGAAACAACTGTTTTGTGCGGAGGTGATACTGCAGCGAGCTATTGATAATTTGGTCCGTCGCAAGAAACATGATACGCATTGCAAAATATGAATAGCTGATCTTTTGAGTCGGGAAGAAGACACTTTCTATAATCCACAGCATTACTATAACTTTGATTTCAAGCAGGAATCAGCGATTGAATCGGATTTCTGGTAAACATTTTCTTCTGGTTAAAGTTTTGCAATACCGAATTCAACAAATTGTCGAAACGAAATTAAAAATGTACGCAACAACATGCGTTTGGCTGAAAATTCCGTTCGGCCAAAATGGTCATTTGGCAAAAAAGGAAATTTGGCTATGTCGTTTGGTCGAATCGATTTTACGGTCCAAAATGTTGTTTGGCTGAACACGCCATTTGTCCAAAAGGTCAATTGTCAGAAAGGAATAATTGGCGGAAACATTCAGCCGAAAGGGTTATATGGTCGAAAATGTCATTTGGCAGAACAATAGTGAATGCGATAAGTGAGAAGTGAAATATGAGGATAGAAAACCGTAAAGTGAAACGTCTCACTTCTTACTTGTTACTGTGAAAACTCACTGTGCGTTGTCTCACTTGTCACTTTTCACTCATCACTTCTTACTTTTCATTTTTCTCTTTTTGTTTTTATTTTCTCAATCTCTCACTCCCTCTCTCTGTGAAAAGTGTTAAATTTTATTTTATTATATTTTATTAATTAACGACTGGAAAAATTGTTGCATGAAGGATCTGGCTTTCTCAGTCTATGGGTTGATCAAAACGGCTATATTTTGAATTGCCCGATGTTTCGGCAGGATGTATTCTGCCTTTTTCAAGGGAAAATTATCAAAAAATTAAAAAAGGCAGAATACATCCTGCTGAAACGTCGGGCAATTCAAAATATAGCCGTTTTGATCAACCCATAGACTGAGAAAGCCAGATTCTTCATGCATTATATTTTATTCTATTCTACTTCATCTGTTTGATATTTAATGAAGTGTGACGAGGAAAAGCCAGTTTGAGTAGACTAACATCTCGCTCAAATTAGCATAAAAGCCTCATATCTTTTCAAAGCTGCATAGTACATAAATAAGATTTCACGAACAAGCAAACAAAATGAGTTAATTTAAATTACAAATATTTGAGGTCATCCTTATCAAACCTTATCAACGTTGTCGGGGTTCTTCGGGATCCGTGAAAATATGCTCAGCGATGATATTATTCAAGGAAAAAAGGCACCAAGTAGAACCATAATTCTTCTTAATGAACAATGGACTGGAACTCACCTGTTCAAGAATTGTGACGGTCCCCTTTCTTGGGGAGGTTTGCCTTGGTTGAAGTCGAAAAGATGAAATGCTACGTTGAACCTTGCAGACATGAATTACAAAACAATGTGTGGGGTTTGAGTAAGTTACCATCAGCGTGTGATTATACATTAACACCTTAGCGTGTCGATCAGTGCGCAGCAAGCCATGACTCGGCCTCTCCTGATCAGACCTCCGTGGCGTGCACACGCACCCACGGAGAGCTGTTGTCATAACAATTCGCTCCGGCCATTTCGGGCCACACATTTTGGCGATCCTGCCAGGTTATTTGTTAGATCCTGACGCTGATTTCAAAAGGTGAGTTAATCAATTGTTAATGTGCTAATGTGTTAAAATATTTTATGACACAAGGCAATGGGTTTGTACTGCTACAAAGCGGGCCTGGAAAACGGCTGGAAATGGATTGTGGTTTGGAAAATCATCAAACGTGTCTGAAAGACCGCTGGAAAATGGATTGTGGTTTGCAAAATCACAAAGCGCGTCTGGATGACCACTGGCAAATGGATTGTGATTTGGAAAATCACAAAGCGCGTCTGAAAAACCGCTGGAAAATGGATTATGGTTTGGAAGATCACAAAGCGCGTCTGAAAGACCGTTGAAAAATGGATTGTGATTAAGAAAATCACAAAGCGTGTCTGTAAGACCGCTGGAAAATGGATTGTGGTTTGAAAAAAGACAAAACGCGTCTAGAAGAGCTGGCGAGTGTTTGTGGTTTGGAAAATCACAAAGCGCGCCTGGAAGAGCTGGAAAACCTCTTCTGGTCAGACCTCCGTGGCGTGCACACGCACCCACGGAGAGCTGCTGTCATAACAATTCGCTCCGGCCGTTTCGGGCCACACACAATGATCGTAGGGGAGATATGTATAAAATGCGCCACCACCTATTCTTGGTTTATATTCCAGTTGAAGCCAAAAAACATTTGTAAGCCGTCAAACGAAAAAACTCAGTCAAAAACTCTGTATTAAAAATTTAAAAAATAAAATATTATTTTGGCTCATTCCAACGCAATTTCGGCGTTTCTGTCCTCAATGCTTTTTCTTTAGATACAACAAATATTTTCTTCTTATTACCATCAGTCTGAGACATTGACTAACTGAAAGGATAGAGTTGACACTAATCTTGTGCTGAAGAGTTTGAAAATTTTGGTGAAAAATATTGGAATATTTTGATTATCATTTTTGGTGGCGCATATTACCCAGCATCATTCATTTTAGATTGAATTTCTGAATTTCAAAATATCAGTTCAATCAAAGTTTATTGCCTATTTCCGGGGATTAAACCACTCGAATTGGACATTAATTTACAATGTTGTGAAAACATATATGTGAATGAATATGTACATTATGTGGAAGATATTGATTTGAAAAATGTATTGGAGTAACCACTTTCCCTTCGATGGGGCTCGAACCCACGACCCTCAGTACGCTAGACTGGTTGCTTTAACCAAGTGAGGTTGTGTGAGCTATTTGCCAGTCGGTTGTCAAGCTCAGACCCGACAACCTCACTTGATCAGTACAGTTGCTGATGAAGAATGTGTGTAGCCGCCAGACATTCTAATTACTCACGGTCCTCTAATATGAAAGTATTGGCTTGAGAAATGGATGGCGAGTGATTTGACTATGCGTCCCATTTGGGCATTTCGAGCTCGTTCAGTCGCTAGGTTGCGAAGGCCGACGGAGGTCTTTCGTAGCTTAGTTGGTTAAAGCACCAGTCTAGCGTACTGTAGGGTCATGGGTTCGAGTCCCATCGAAGGGAAAGTGGTTACCTCCAATACATTTTCCAAATCAATATCTTCCACATAACGTACATATTCACATATGAGTTTCATAACATTGAAAATTCTCAGTTCTTCTTGTACCGAACAAGTTAAATAACAAAAAGTGTAACAGTTTATCTTAGTCCTTGCTACACATTCAGCGATAGAAAAACTTTCTGTTATGATTGTACGACAATTCCCCGAAAAACAATTCACCGAATGCAATTTCCCCGAATGTAACAATTCCCCGAATGTAAAATTTCCCCGAATGAAACATTTCTCCGAAAATATAATATCTAGCAAATATTTTGACGTAGGACTTACGTCTTTCTTTACTATACTGGGTGTCATTTAGATTTTTGGAAATCGAGAGCGTTACGCTGGAAGGGAAGATTTCGAACGTTACTAGAGCCTTTATCTGTCGGTGGATTTTGAAGATTTATATATCAATCGACTCGGACACTCTCCAGCAATTTGTCAATTTCATTGAAACCTTAGATTATTAACGATAAGCTATTGAAATTTTCAAATTCTGTAAAAGTCAATAACAATATCATATATAACAATTCCCGTGCATTCCTAACACGGACATCAGAATGCAGTATCCCACAGGCCTTCATTTCCACCGCAATATTGTCTTTGTGTATGAAAGAAGCAGTGCTTGCCGTGTGTGAGTCATTTCAGTTTGTGACATTTTTTTCGTTCGTTCGCTGAGTTTGCGTACAGTCGTCAGCAGAGAGCTGCCCTGCCGGTCGGTGGGTCTGCTAGTATTATTTTTTCTCGTTCGTTCGCTGTGTTTACGTACACAGCATGCAGTCGCCAGCAGGTGAATATAAATGAAAGAAGTGGATATATTTTTTGGTCACTTTTGTCGGATGCAGTAGTGTCGTTTGCGATTGATGCGATCGCCCATCGCATTGCTCGGAGTTCACGGATATTCTATACGTTCGAGAAGTGTAGCGTTCGAAGATATGCATAAGAGTATCTTTATGGAGATTATCAGCTCAAGATCCTTTGGTAGTATTGGATGTTCTTGGTCCTCCAAGATGTGTTGTTGAATTATAAAAATCCTTACCTAAATGAAAACATAAATAATGCGTTTGCCCGGAATGAGGCAGTGGTAAATGTCTTCTTTAAAAATAGTGCATCTGTCCAGAATAACTCAATCGTAAATTAGTCCTTTCTTTATAATTGGGTGTAGTAGTAGTAGTTAATTTCTCTTTATTTAATCTTTCTTTGAGTAATACAATAATTTTACATTTCGATTGACCAGTCCTTTGGACTCTGTAGCTCTGTAACATTGTGAGTGTAAGTACCTACATTTGTATTTGAATTACATTAAGCCAAATTTACAACTTTGCCACAACGTGACTTTAGGTTACTTACTTGATACTTGATGGGCTACAGCTCTTGGATGAACCTACGTCGAATGGAGTATCCTTCTCCACTGGACTCGATCCTGGGCCAATCGCTTCCAGTCGCCCTGAACAACTGCAAAAAGCCATCGTGTACGCGGCCTTCCACGAAGCCTGCGGCCTCTTCCGGGTTATCTACTAAATATTATCTTGACGTTCTTCCGGCATATGAACAGCGTTACCAGCCCACCGTAGTCTGCCGCGTTGTATAAGCTTAATAATATCCAGCCGTTTACATATACACCTGGTACAACTCGTGATTCATGCGACGCCGCCAGATACCGTTCTCCTGTTTACCGCCGAGTATTGTCCGCAGCACCTTACACGCAAGCACTCCGAAAGCTCTCCGATCAGCCTCCTTTGACGTCCATGTTTCATGGCCGTATAAAGCCATCGCAAGAATCAGCGCGAATTTTGTCTTCGATTGCAAACTACGGGACTTAAGCTGGTTACGAAGTCCGTAATAAGCCCTTTTGCAGCTGCAATACACCTTTTCACCTCGCGGATAACATCATTATCGCACGTCACTAATGTTCCAAGATACACAAATTCTTCTACTACTTCAAATTTTTCACCATCCAGCACCATTTCGCTACCACCACCACTAATGAACCCACGTTGATTGCCAGCGACCATGTACTTCGTTTTGCTGGTATTGATCGTGAATCCAATCCTCGCTGTCTCCCTCTTAAAAGGCACAAAAGCCTCATTACTAATTATTTGCGAGCATCTTAGGGAAAAATGTTACACGGTTTTAAAAAACCAGATTAATCCACCTAGCGGTGATGAAGCCTTTCTCGTACGGTAAAAAAATAGTATTTTGAGCGAGATTTTGGGCATTACTTCTGAGCCCATCGTCCGACCCGACCAATTTTCAATAGGAAACAATGGTGCAGAATACTGCGTCGAATGCAACCTGTTGTGAAGAAATCGCTCAAGGGTAAGTAGGGGAATGACGGCATTGGCAGGTTTTGTTCTATTATTGGCAGGGGTTTTTTATGACTGACTAGTAGACTGGCCCAGGAAACAAAAAGTTGTCTAATTCCACGGGGCACCCCCCAGGATTGTGTCTTTGGGTGAGAAAATCAATCTCTGAAAATTTCAGCTCAATCGCTTGTTGCATAAGCTGGCGCATTTGATTTGAAGTTTGTATGGGGATTTCAGCCAAAATGTATAGGAAAATATACCTCCGTCACTCATTCGATCTGGAAATTGGTTCTGATTGCTCGCTTGACCTCAGAAATGCAAAAACGGCAGTTGATATGCTACAGAACAATTTCACAGAACATTGTATGATGATTAAATGAACTTTTATATAGGTTGTTTTATAACACTATTCTATCATTGACTATCCTATGTGTGAGCAAAATGTTTCTTCTGGACATCCTAGCGACTCCAAAACGATTTTGCCGAAGAAAACTACGAAAACCCGTGCCAATTGAAACCCGTCATGTTCATGCAGGGTGGCCACCGAACCGGGAAAAACGGGAAAAAGACGGGAAATTGAAGTCACCGGGAAAAAAAGCGGGAAAAACCGGGAATTCAAGACATGTACCGGGAAAAAACTAAATTTTCGTCAAGTTACATTCAAAACTCTTCAGATTTATTATTTAAAGTTTATTACTCAGTCGCATTCTAAATGAATTATTTGGTTTCAGTATATGGCATGATTGAGATACAAAAAATAGGTAGACCTTTTTCCTAATCTAGTTTGTATCAATTTCGAGTGACATCTTCTGACAAAGTGTGACAAATGAATTTTTGTCTGTCTGAACCTTATAGACTCGGACACTACTGAATTTTCACGCCGTTCGAATTTGTATGCAGATGTTTTGGGGGCCGGGGAAGATTATTAAGATGGTTCGAGACCCCTCCCCGCTTAGGAATGGGGGGCCCCCATACAAATGATGCAACAATTTCTGCATAACTCGAAAACTAATCAGAGAATATGTCTTATGTCTCTATAACACTACAGAGCCGATCGGCGTGAAAATTTGAATAAAGGGATTTTTGGGGCCAGGGAAGGTTCGTATGATGGGTTCGAGACACCTACCGCCCTAAGAGGGGGGTCCCGTCTGCTTAACTCGAGAATTATTCGAGCAAATTGGAACTAAAATTGACATGACGAGGTTTTTGAAGACAAGAAATGTTTCTACGATGGTTCAAGTTCCCTCCCGCTATAAAAGGTGGCTCCCATACTATTGAAACACACATTTCTGCATAACTTTTTAATAAAAAATCAAGATTTTATTTTAATGGATAGAACTGGAAATAAGAACGTTAAATTTTAGAAATTTTAAATGTAATATTGATTAAATTACGAATGCCTTCTTCTTCTTCTTCTTATTGACATTACATCCCCACGCTGGGACAGAGCCGCCTCGCAGCTTAGTGTTCATTAAGCACTTCCACAGTTATTAACTGCGAGGTTTCTAAGCCAAGTTACCATTTTTGCATTCGTATATCATGAGGCTAACACGATGATACTTTTATGCCCAGAGAAGTCGAGACAATTTCCGAACCGAAAATTAGACCTGTGCGCCGCCGCGCCACGCCGCCGCCGCCGGTGGTTTTACTCACGCCGCCGCCGCCGACGATTTTGGGTCGGCGCGCCGCCGGTCATAATTTTGCCACGCCGATGACCAATAGCAATAAAAAAATCAATTAACTTTGGTCGAGTCGATAACGAGACACTGAAGATGGCCTAACAGTTGAGGTCAAAATACGTATCTCTAAAGCAATAATAGCAATAAAGCAATAAATAGTACTAAACTCGTCTTATGACAATTCAAAAACGATGTTAAGGTGGAACTCGTCAGAAGATTTCCTTCGGAATTTCCTCCAGGGATTCCTTCGGAAAATATTCCAGAAATTACTTCAGATATTCCTCCTAAAAGTTTCCTTTAAATTCTTTAGAGAATTACTTCAGACATTCTTTGGAAATTTCTTTATGTATTTCATCGAAAATTCCGTACGAAATTCCTAACGATTTCTTCAGAATTTCCATAACGATTTCTTCAGAAAACCCTTTACGAATTTTCTTCGGATTTTGTAAAGGAATGTATACGAAAATGGTTGCAGGAACTCCCACGAAAATTCCGCTGGGAATTCCTTCGGAGACTCCTTAAGGAGTTTCTCCAAAAAATGCTTAGGGAATCCTTCATTTTTTAAAGCAATACTTTTTGAAATTTCTATGAGAACTTCTTCGGAAATTTCTCGTTTTGGAATTTCTTTGGCAATTATTCCTTGAATTCCTTAAATAAATTCTTCAAAATATAGCAAAAGGAATTTCTTCAAAATTTTTCTAAAGGAATTCTTCAGAACTTCTTCTAGCAATTCCTTGAAAACATTCTCCGGGAATTCTTTCAGAACTTTCTGCAGGAATTCCTTCAAAAATTCCTTCATGAATTCTTTCCGAAAATCTTTCAGTAATACATTCTGATTTTTCTTCGTTTAGTTTTTTTTATGTCTTTATTACAGCCCAAGGCTGGTTCGTCTCGTAGAAATTTTTTGTTTAGTGTTTATTTTAGTAATTCTTTCAAAAATTTGATTAGTAATGGACGTAATTTTAAAATTATTTAAGGAAAAAATCTGGAGGAGTACTCAAGTAAATTTTTGGAGGAGTTTTTGAAGAAATTCATGAAGGGTTTTGAAGGGTGCAGGAATTTCCAAATGAATTTTTGATGGCATTTTCTAAAAAGATTCTGAAAGGATTTTCGAAAATAATTCCAGAAAGAACTGCTAAATGAGTTTTTGTAGGTATTTCTAAAAGACTTCCCTTCCTCTTCCTAGAGGAAATTCCAGAGGAATCCATAAAAAAATCTGAAGGAATTTCTACAGGAAATCTGATGGGTAGAGAGAAAAGGTGTGAAATGTTATGTTACCTAAGTCGATTCGATGGATACGGGGAATTGACTGATATCCCATTGTTATTAGCTGTTTATGGAACAGCTTCTCGCAAGGGCAGCTGTTGTATAATTTGTAATACATCCATGTACTCAATAAAAAAGTGTGGGTTCAAGTCCTTCCGACAGCCGAATCTTTTTTCACAATTTATCATAAAAATAAGGTGTTTTTTGGCAAATGGCAAACTTAACTGTGTGTATAAAAATTGAACATATTTTCCGATAAACGAAAAAATCTGACTTACCTCACAAGTCATTAATCAAGAAAAAATCTCAAAGGCATTTACGAAAAAAATCCTAATACGTTTTCAGAGGAAATGCCTACTGGTATTTCTGAAGTAATTCCTAGAGTTCTTCAGGAATTCCTTCGGGTTTTTTCAGTAATCTATTCGCAATTTCCTCCAGAAATTCTTTTGGATTTTCATCTGCCGAATTTTTTAAGGGTATAAATCTAGAAATTAAATAAATATTGAAATTTTCAAGATATTTCTCCAAAAATTCGAAGGGTTTCTAAGAAATATTCCAGAACTTCCCTCAGGAATCCTTTAAGTAAAAACTTCCTCCGGGATTTTTTAATTAAATTTCTTTGGAATTCCTTCAGGAATTGCTTTGTAGAATCTTCTACATTTTTTTCAGTAATTCCCTTCGGATATACCTTCCAAAGATCCTTCACAAATTTCTTTTGAAATATCTACAGAAAATGTTTTTGAAGTTCCTTCGAAAATTATTTTAGAATTCCTCCAAAAATTATCTAAAAAATCCTTCTGAAATTCATTAACGGATTCCTTTGGAAATTTCCAGGCATTGAAACTTTGCCAATAATTTTTTTTCGGAAATTAATTTTGGATTACTTCGGAAGATTCTTTTAGGAATTCCATCGGATTTTTTTTAGAAATTACTTAGTAAGCGACTTGACAATTTTTCCTGAAATCTCCATAGGAATTCCTTCAGAACTACCTTAGAACTACCTTAGTAAATTCCAGTATGTTTGATAACTCCAGGAAGAAATGTTTGGCCATTTCCCTCAGGATTTCTTTAGAACATTCTCCATTTCTTCTGATTTTTTTCGGGGACCTTGGGAATTCACTCAAAACCCCTTTAGAATTTTTTTCGAAAATTTCTTCGAAAATACCTTTGGAAATTTCTTTGAAAATACCTTCAAAAATTGCCTTTGGGATGCATTCAGAAATTCTTTTAGGATTTTTTTTAAATGTCTGTAGGGATTTTTCCAAAATTTCTTTGAAAGGTTCCTTCTGATTTTTCTTCGGGAATTCTTTCCGTTTCCGTCTTCAGTTTTTCAGGAAAATACTTCAAAAATTTTAAAAACTATTTCATTCCCTTATAAATTTCCGAATGAAATCCAGCATGAATATTATACACCTACATGATTTTTCGCAGAAATTCTCATAGGGTTTCACCAAGACGAGCTCGGCCCCGTGACACCTATGAGTAGAGTTCTCTAAATCTTTTTTAAATAGGTGTCCAACTAAAAATCTTCCTCTTCCTCAGCATTCCCAAGGACGTGGCCAGGGCAGATGTCACCTGTTGTAGAGTGCCTTGCTTCCATCTAAGAGATAGTCTCTTACAAAAGGCTATGTTTGTACTACCTATGAATTACAACATTTTGTAATCAGGTACGTCAACAATTGACTATTGAATGTGCTGTTCGATGATCGGCAACCGTATAATATTTAAATTCGCAAAGAATGACATTTTCTAAGGAAGTAGGAATTTAAAAAAAAATCCCTGTTTCCTCCAGAAATTCTTTCAGGAACTCCACTAAGAACTTTTTTGGCATATTTAACTAAATTTAAGGGATAATATTCATTTTAGTGCGCATTTTCAGTTATGTTAATTTCAACAACATTTTGTAATCGGGTACGTCAACAATTGACTATTGAATGTTCTGTTTGCTGATCGGCAACCGCATAATATTTAAATTTTCAACATTGTTGTTTCATTAGGGCGAAAGTCGCAAACGTAAACATTGACTTCTTTTGCTGATTTCAGGAAGTTAGAGACTTCTGGCGGTATTTTCAACTTCCGTTCGATAGAAGACGCGGAGCGCCACCAGTTCCAAGTGGTTGTAAGCTGGAAGCGGTTCTAGTTGTTGAGGAATTTACAGGAAAAGGCATTGTTTACGTTTGCGACATTCGCCCTTATGAAACAACAGTGTCGTTTTAACTGAAGTCGATTTTTATACGGGTTATTCGTACTGTGTGAATCCAAAAATCCGCGTTAAGTTAATTTTTTCAGCCATTGATTTTTTCATCCACGCCGGTTCACGCCGCCGCCGCCGCCGATAAAACCCAACGGCGCGCCGCCGTGACGCCGCCGCCGCCGGGGCAAAAGTGACCACCACGCCGCCGCCGCCGATAACGTGACCGGCGCACAGGTCTACCGAAAATTGCCTAGACCGGCACCGGGAATCGAACCCAGCCACCCTCAGCATGGTCTTGCTTTGTAGCCGCGCATCTTACCGCACGGCTAAGGAGGGCCCCTACGAATGCCTAGAATTATCCAAAATGTTGGTAAATATATTTTTGAAAACAAAATAATGATTTTGATCGGAAATAAAGATTTGGGTCGTCAGATTAAGCTGTGTTCAAATTAGTTGTTTTATAATTTTGTGCTTAAAAAAAGCAATACTAATAACTACGATGAAGTTATACACTGCTTTACTGTCCTCACTGTCACTGCTGTAGTCTGAATAGGATCAAATAGAGAACTGAACATTAAAAATAGTTCTGCTGTACTATAAGATACTATACATTTGTACTGCTTTCTGTCATCATAATGCACTAAGAAATAAGAATAAAACTAAACTGGCATGCAATGTCCATTGATTCTGTCAGAAACTTACGAAAGTTTTGCAATCAATAAAAAAATAGAAACTTTGTAATTAGGTGCTAATGTGGTACTGTGGTGATTAAATGCCGGTTGACACTACCATAACATGACCACGAAGCGCACAGTTTAAGTGTGTCTGTTGTTTAAAGCATTTCGCATTACTCGTTGTTGGTAATTATATATATTTATTTCAAAAGTATACAAAAGTAGACAAAAAATAAAACACCAATAGCTTTGAAACCGGTTTTTATTTCGTAAAAAAAAACAGGGAAAGATTTTTTTTACGAAATAAAAACCGGGAAAAATTGACAAAAATTATCGGGAAAAGCGGGAAAAAACCGGGAATTTGAAAATCGAATTTCAGTGGCCTGTTCATGCCACTTCGTAGAGGCCATATGAACGATATTTCACTCAGTTTTGCCTAAACCGGATGTTCTAGGTTCTCCAAACTGTTCTGGAGTTTGGATAAATTGGTCTACCAAGTCAACTGCGCTCGATAGCTATCCGATATCGACCGGTCATTTCCAGACAAGCTCGTAGAGCCCACGCGTATGATTTGCAGCTCAGATATGCCCAAACCAGATGACACGCCGGTATTCGGCGTGTTATTTATGCGAATGGATTTCAGGTCTTTCATGGTGGTGGACCCTTGCTCGAGATGCACCAAGTAGAGTTGGTCTCGACATTTTCTAGTTCTGTCTTTTCGAGCAATCTAAAACACGTTCGAAGGTTTGAGACCACAGTGTTTCATTTCTTTCGTCACTTCTTTGACATCTATGCCGTCGAGGCCATGCAGGCCACTTTTACTAGTTCGGTGCCGGGAATATCATGAGTGAAATACTCGCATTTCAACTCTTTCAGGATAATTGTCGTAATGTTGGTTTGCCGCCTTGTCGTAATGTGGTTTGCCGCCAGTAATTAGGTTTAATCCTTCCATGAACAATTGAAATGTACACTTGACTCCCTTAGTTATTCAAGAACGAGTTGTTGGACGTAGGACCAGCGGATCTCTCACCACGAAAATTGGAGGGCATTTTGTTTTCCGCTTAAGTTGCAAAGACTGCTTTTTCTTCTTCGTTGCTAGTACATGGCCGGCATCATCATCGTTGAGAGTGGAGTAAATGTTTTTGTCAAGAACCTTTTTTCTTGCACCGCTGTTCACGACCGATTTGGCCTTCGCGTCACCCATCGTAGGATGGAAGGGACTGTTGAATCGTTCAAACATATTGTTGAATCAACATTATTTATTGCCAGTTCAGTCAATAATATGTTATTATTGATATGTACAGTCAGCTGTACGGATGTCAGTTAAGTGGATCATATTCAAAGAATCTCGACAGATGTAGAATATAGTTTAACATGTAATTCTGAAAGCTAACAATTGTCACTGTTCACCACAACTCTGACCAGTTTCTACCACCATTAGGTCTAAGAGGCTTAGTCCTACAAAATAAATATTTTATTTGATATTCAAGCAAATTCTTCAAAACTATTGAACAATTATGTGAATTGTTGTAAAATATACTTTCTTTGGCACCAATTTTACTCAATTTGTTTCAGTTGACGAATATACGCCCTTAAAACATCACCTAACAAACGCCCTAATATATCAGCGCCCCTTCTAAAAATAAGCGACTAACTAACTGTAATTTTACAACTATAGCACTGGTCCAAAACATACCACAAAACCAATCCAGATGTTGTGTCCAATATTCCAGAGGTAGTGTTCCGAGTTCAATAGTGCTTACCTTTATTGGTCGGCGTGTGTCGTCCGAAAAATATTCCTAAGTTAAGAACCAAAAACATGTTTATGCTGAATTCCCTATCTATTTTTTTCTTATTAGTATTTCGTGAGTAGTGACAATTCCAATATGACAAAAATCGTCTCGAAAAAACTCAATATTTCACGACAATAAACAGGATTCTCATCACTCCTTCGAAAGCCCCACTCATTCAGTATCCACATACTTTATACCTCAATCAAGGTCATCGTTATCTTAAAGAGCCCATCTCTTTTTCCTAAGTCCCCAGAATCGTCATCCCCCACATCAGCATTCTTCACTATAGTGGGGCACCAATTTCCGTTTTCTGCGACGAAAAATTCCAACGAATCAAGAAGGCAGGAAAGGATCATCATTTGCGTCCCCCACTTTGCGACGAATGGCCATCATATCACCAGCAGCAGCAACAACTGCGATTCCACAAACTAACGGAAAGTGTAAAACTGAGATGGAGATGGGCGGCAACGAACACCGCAATCGGAAATGGAAACGATATTACTGAGAGCTGGCGACAGAACGCGCACTGCTGGGCGCGCTCGAGGGAATGCAAGGGAACAGCTTCCTGCCAGCAGACAGACGGAAGCAAGACGGATCGTCGTCTTCGGAGTCGCCTCCGTTCTCGTGCCCGATTGTTGCGATCGTTATCAGCATTGATGGGTGCCGGTCGCTGTTGCTTGAGCCGCCGTTGTCATCCCCAGCTTCAGGAAGCTTGTCGTCGTCGCTCGATTCAAAATTTGTGTAATGGTCCACAATCAGCATTAGGATCGGGGCAGGGCCAGCCGAGCGAGCGGTTGTAATGCTTTGAGCTGGAGTTGAGCTTTCACTTATTCTGCAGCGGAACAAATAGGTGTTCGAAATGGTTAACAAGAATGGGGATGGGAAATCGCAAAGAAAGGCGACAGATTATTGGTGGTGTGCTGCAATTAGGAAATTAGCTTTTTGTCAAAACGTATCGATCGTATAAAAAAGAAAAAAATATTGAAAACAGGTTTTGTGAAGTATTTGTTCCGGCTATTACAAGAAGCAAAATAAACGACATTCTATGAGGGTTGTTCAAAAGCCACAAATATAAAGTTTAGCATTCCATCATTATTACGTCATATTATGCCTGTTTGTACGAATCTTCTTACAATATTGGCTTCTCTGTAAATTGTTAAGCGGCATGTTAATTTTTCTGATATATATAGAAAAAATGACGACTGTTTTTTTAATAGTTTTTGATTTGTTAAACTCACCAAATTTCCTATTTGTCAAATTTACCCTATTACCCAATCTTATATTTTCAATACACTAAATATTTCATATTTCGCCAATTTCCTCAATTTAGTTGATTGTCACAACCCAATGCAAACAAATTTTCACACTTTTTCAATTTGCCTGGTTCTTTTCATTTCTAATATTATCAAAATTTATCTGAATTATCAACTTTATTTGAATTGCCAATTAGACCAATTTGTCTAATGTATTGTTCAATAATCAAATATAACCAGTTCGTGATATTTATTCTATTCGCTCAATTTTCTAAATTTATAAATCAATATATCAATCAAATCTGTCATTAAACTGAAAATCTTTGTAAAACGAATTTTGAGAACTGTGAGAAATTCAAAGACTTGTTTGTTCAAGCTTCCCAACTCTTTCAAATCCATGCATATTTTATGTTGTCAAGTTCTTCAGCATCCGCAGAACATCTCCAATAAGCAAAACAATTAGGACATCATGCTGCATCAAGCATCATCCTGTTAACATCCTGGTAGAGGATAGTTAGTTGCCCATCATGGGGAGGAATCATCATCATCAGTTCTCATTCGCCTTCTTCCACGATTCTATTCCATTCAAACGCCCAGCCCAGCACTCACCACATCGACCTCTTGAGCTACGTTTACGACAAGGACGTCAATCTTCTCACCCGTAGACGATAATAATTTTGTCAAATCTTTTTTTCCCCCCAGAAACACGCTGACTGACGGCCGTCATTGCCGGTCCATTTCTTCTTCGGATCTTGGGAACGGATTTTGCTGTACATAATGAAGAAATGAAGCGCTCGGTCCGGTTTCTCCCGCCCGTCCCCCTGAATGATGTAATTCAAATGAAACTCGTTATCGACTGTCCTTATCCCTGTGGATTGGTTGGTTGGAAATTGTTGAAAAGCTGAGGACGGAAGTTATTTAATCGTGATTTGCGCTTCTATTGTCTTCCGCCCGACGACGGGCTGGCGCATCGGGAAGCCAACCGGAAACCGGTTGACTGAAATCATCGAACTGGAATGTAAAGACCCTTTCTTTGATTGTTTCGATCCGTAGGATCGATAGATGGCCAACTAATTGATGGCCGTGCTGACATTGCAAACAAGAGTTTGATTTCCTTATCGTTTCTTCATTCAGGGCATGCGTCTCTGGCCCGTCCCGCGTTTCTGTAGCTTAGAAGCAGGGTTTAATCTGGAAAGTGTGCATTTCGGCCCCATTCCCTTAGCACAACCAAGTGACGGGATTAAACATGCAAACTCGAAAAAGTTTTGGAAACTTTCCAGGAACTTGATTCTCACGCCTCATACTCTGTTTCAGATTTCTCCTGTACTTCACAGTTTTGCGTTGTGCAGTGGAAAAAACGTACAAAAAGATCGATACAATATCAAACGTATTTATGACAGAGGCACAAAGATATAAATAGAAATGATATAACTTTATAAATAAAAAAGCAATAGATAAAATAACAAATTGACGTTATATTATTGACAGGGGACTTGTACATTTCATTTTTTTATTTGAAGTCTAACCATAAGATGCTTGAGTGTGCAGGTAGTAGAAGGCTGACCTCTAGATGATCTTTTCTTGCTTTATTTAAATATTTTATATTTTATTTATAATAATTATTTGTTCTTGGCTCCGTAGGGTTTTTAATGATCAACTGAGCCTAATTTATAAACAAACTAAAAAAACTTCCAGGAATTCCCGAAGAAACTTCCAGAGGAATTCCCGGAGGAACTTCCAGAGGAATTCCCGGAGGAACTTCCGGAGGAATTCCCGGAGGAACTTCCGGAGGAATTCCCGGAGGAACTTCCGGAGGAATTCCCGGAGGAACTTCCGGAGGAATTCCCGGAGGAACTTCCGAGGAATTCGGAGGAACTTCCGGAGGAATTCCCGGAGGAACTTCCGGAGGAATTCGGAGGAACTTCGGAGGAATTCCCGGAGGAACTTCCGGAGGAATTCGGAGGAACTTCGGAGGAATTCGGAGGAACTTCGGAGGAATTCCCGGAGGAACTTCGGAGGAATTCGGAGGAACTTCCGGAAGAATTCGGAGGAACTTCCGGAGGAATTCCCGGAGGAACTTCGGAGGAATTCCAGGGAACTTCGGAGGAATTCAGGGAACTTCCGGAGGAATTCCAGGGAACTTCCGGAGGAATTCCAGGGAACTTCCGGAGGAATTCAGGGAACTTCCGGAGGAATTCCTGGGAACTTCGGAGGAATTCAGGGGAACTTCCGGAGGAATTCCTGGGGAACTTCGGAGGAATTCAGGGGAACTTCCGAGGAATTCCTGGGAACTTCCGAGGAATTCCTGGGAACTTCCGGAGGAATTGGGGAACTTCCGGAGGAATTCAGGAACTTCGGAGGAATTCCTGGGGAACTTCCGGAGGAATTCCTGGGAACTTCCGGAGGAATTCAGGGAACTTCCGGAGGAATTCGGAGGAACTTCGGAGGAATTCAGGAGAACTTCCGGAGGAATTCCTGGGGAACTTCTGGAGGAGTTCAGGGGAACTTCTGGAGGAGTTCCTGGGGACTTCCGGAGGAATTCTAGGGGGAACTTCTGGAAAAATTCCCGGGGGAACTTCTGTAGAAATTCCCGGGGGAACTTCTGGAGGAATTTCCCGAGGAACTTCTGGAGAAATTCCCCGAGGATCTTCCGGAGGAATTCCCGGAGGAACTTCCGGAGGAATTCTTCGAGGAACTTCCGAAGGAATTTCCCGAGGAATTTCCGTAGAAATTTTCTGACGAACTTCCGGAGGAATTCCGGAGGAACTTCGGAGGAATTCGGAGGAACTTCCGGAGGAATTCGGAGGAACTTCCGGAGGAATTCCCGGAGGAACTTCCGGAGGAATTCCCGGAGGAACTTCCGGAGGAATTCCCGGAGGAACTTCCGGAGGAATTCCGGAGGAACTTCCGGAGGAATTCCCGGAGGAACTTCCGGAGGAATTCCCGGAGGAACTTCGGAGGAATTCGGAGGAACTTCCGGAGGAATTCCCGGAGGAACTTCCGGAGGAATTCCGGAGGAACTTCGGAGGAATTCGGAGGAACTTCCGGAGGAATTCGGAGGAACTTCCGGAGGAATTCGGAGGAACTTCGGAGGAATTCCCGGAGGAACTTCCGGAGGAATTCGGAGGAACTTCCGGAGGAATTCCCGGAGGAACTTCCGGAGGAATTCCCGGAGGAACTTCCGGAGGAATTCCCGGAGGAACTTCCGGAGGAATTGGAGGAACTTCCGGAGGAATTTCGGAGGAACTTCGGAGGAATTCGGAGGAACTTCCGGAGGAATTCGGAGGAACTTCCGGAGGAATTCCTGGAGGAACTTCCGGAGGAATTCGGAGGAACTTCGGAGGAATTCCCGGAGGAACTTCCGGAGGAATTCCCGGAGGAACTTCCGGAGGAATTGGAGGAACTTCCGGAGGAATTCGGAGGAACTTCCGGAGGAATTCCCGGAGGAACTTCCGGAGGAATTCGGAGGAACTTCCGGAGGAATTTCGGAGGAACTTCCGGAGGAATTCCCGGAGGAACTTCCGGAGGAATTCGGAGGAACTTCCGGAGGAATTCCCGGAGGAACTTCGGAGGAATTCCCGGAGGAACTTCCGGAGGAATTTCGGAGGAACTTCCGGAGGAATTCGGAGGAACTTCCGGAGGAATTCGGAGGAACTTCGGAGGAATTTCGGAGGAACTTCCGGAGGAATTCCCGGAGGAACTTCCGGAGGAATTCCCGGAGGAACTTCGGAGGAATTCCGGAGGAATTCCCGGAGGAACTTCCGGAGGAATTCCCGGAGGAACTTCCGGAGGAATTCCGGAGGAACTTCCGAAGGAATTCGGAGGAACTTCCGGAGGAATTCCCGGAGGAACTTCCGGAGGAATTCCCGGAGGAACTTCCGGAGGAATTCCCGGAGGAACTTCCGGAGGAATTCGGAGGAACTTCCGGAGGAATTCCCAGAGGAACTTCCGGAGGAATTCCGGAGGAACTTCCGGAGGAATTCCCGGAGGAACTTCCGGAGGAATTCCGGAGGAACTTCGGAGGAATTCCCGGAGGAACTTCCGGAGGAACTTCGGAGGAATTTCGGAGGAACTTCGGAGGAATTTCGGAGGAACTTCCGGAGGAATTCCCGGGGGAACGTCCGGAGGAATTCCCGGGGGAACCTCCGGAGGAATTCCCGGAGTAACTTCCGGAGGAATTTCCGAAGTAACTTCCCGAGGAATTCCCGGGGGAACTTCCGGAGGAATTCCCGGAGGAATTCCTGGAAGAACTTCCGGAGGAATTCCCGGAGGAACTTCCGGAGGAATTCCCGGAGGAACTTCCGGAGGAATTCCCGGAGGAACTTCCGGAGGAATTCCCGGAGGAATTCCCGGAGGAACTTCCGGAGGAATTCCCGGAGAAACTTCCGGAGGAATTCCCGGAGGAACTTCCGGAGGAATTCCCGGAGGAACTTCCGGAGGAATTCCCGGAGGAACTTCCGGAGGAATTCCCGGAGGAACTTCCGGAGGAATTCCCGGAGGAACTTCCGGAGGAATTCACGGAGGAACTTCCGGAGGTATTCCCGGAGGAACTTCCGGAGGAATTCCCGGAGGCATTTAGGGAGGATTTTGTTGATTATTTTAAGATGCATGAAATAAGCTCACGCCGACTCACCGCGCCCCGCCGCCGCCACCGATTGCTGGCTGAAAATTCAAATAGCGCACAATTTTAGGTACACGGATCAAGGGTATGGCAAGTGTTCATAAACAGAGGCCCCACAACTGGATTTCAAATACCGAGCTGCATTGTCTTTATCATCAAAGGCCGATAGCAACTGCAATTCTGGAACGGAAGTAGAGCTGGGTTGGCCACACATTACGGTGGGATGGAAACGAAAGCTTAACAAGCAATGAACTAAACATTGCAGCTCCCACGATGCTGGACTTTATTCCGTAAAAGGATCTATCAGGGGCAATAGACTTGCAAACTAATTGAAAAAAAAAAGTTTGGCTTTTATTTATTTAAACTCACTTAGATAATTATTTTTTTCGCATTCAACATCGGCTGCATTTCGCCCCACTGTGTGCCCCGAACCGGGCGGTACTTGGCTCGGATCGTTCATCCAGATTAAAAGTATTAGACGGGAGGTGTACGATGATGGTGGCCCTTGTACCGAACTGGAACAAAGAAAATTTGCTCGCTCAACTTCATCCTCGGGGAGAGAGTGTGAGGGATAAAGTTTTTATTTCAAGGCCATATAAAATCAACTTTGGCACCGGAAGTGCGAACGACAGTTTCTTAGGCCAAAGCTGCTTCCAGTTTGAAGTCAAGCCCGGGTAGCGAAGACGGTGCAAATCTACTTAAGCAGAATGAACATAAAAATCGTTTTATGATGAATTTCCTCTTCAATCGGCACGTATGTAGGTAGGTATGTCTGTTGGGTTGGACGTATCCTTTGCAGAAGATACATTTTTATCGCTAAGCCATTGGGCGGGCTCAGAAGGATCTTTGTCGACTTTTTCGTCAATTTGAGGAAGGGTAGCCCAACATTCTGAACACAGAATTCGTAAAAGGGTTTTAGAGACACATTACAGAGATATAAAAGCAGAGTAACTGAAAAGTTGAGAAGTTCCTAAGAGCAAATTAAATTTGAAATATTGTAAATAACAAATCGATTAAATTTCTTGTTTCATGTTTTTAAGCAAATCATTCCGTTCCAACAATCAGAAAGAGATATTGCTCTCGTTTCGAATTTGCGCCCAAAGTTTGTCTGCTTGTGCTAGCCATTCGAAACCAGTCGCCATGACCAGCTTCTGGTTCAAATGGAGCACTCCCGGGATGCTGTGTTCCGACAACCATAAATCCTCTTTAATGAAAAAAGTACTGACATTCCCGGCGCTTTCTCTGCCATCACCCATCGATTTGATTTTTTAACAGAGCACAATGTACCTAGCCGCAAGCCAAGTCGAGGGAGCTGTGAATGGCCGTTCTTACAACTTTCATAGCATTGCACCGGACCGTTTTTTTTACTCCGTCGATACGATCGCCACTCGTGGCTCTATATTTATTACGGCATTGCTCCTACTTAGTGTAATGATACAAGGAAAGTGCAGCCTCAACGCGAAATGCTTGTGGGCGAACACACTTGCCCATTCCTTTCCCAATCCATGTTCATTTCGACCCATTTCCACACTTTATTGACCTTTGCTTCAAACATGAGTGCAGCATTTTCCGTTCTCACAGTTGATTAAATCCGCTTAAAGATGCATCTTTAGTCCATTTTTTTTTTATCGACGCGAAGGACCAATGGCGGAAGTAATTTCTGTCGTCCACTTTCTTTGGACCAATACAAATCACAACTCTTGGACACTTTTCATACATTCATAATACCGCACGAAATGCTTAAAATAACCAACAAATACGATATTTAGTCGTGACTCGAATATGTTCGTCCGAGTCACGAAGAAAGCATCTGTAACGAAATCTATTGCTGCAAATCTAAAATAAACGGCTCCCGAGGAAGAATTTATTTTCCTGAAGAAGCTTTTTCCCGTCTCTGTATCCGGTTTTTTCTATAGACGTATACGGGAAGCAACATGGCACAGGGATGTGATAGTGCTACGCTAAATCACTCTTCAGATCCTCGGTACAGACGTACCAGCGAGCCAATAGTTAAGATGGGAGGACGACCGCAGCCATCCTCCAGTAAGGTATGCTCTCTCTCTTGCAAATGGGTATTTGTTTTGCATTTTAATACGCATGTCGAACGTATCAGATTTATGGTCAGATTCGGAATGTTTAATCGAAGGAATTGAGATGTAAAGATGAAGATTTTCTGGTCAGGTATCGTTGCGCTGGCAGTTAGAATGCTAATTTGGATGCTGCAGAATAAGGAAACAGTCTATGCCTTTATGGAGTTTAATTAAGGGCTTGAAGGATCATTGCAAAGTCGACTGTAAAATCCTTCCTGTGACTAAGTTACTTTCTGCAATGATGCCGATTGCTGATATACATAACTCTTTGTGTATTTCTCAAACCAATCCTAAGTCATAAATCTTCTATAAAAATGGTACAATATTGCACTTACACCAATGATTCCACGTACTTTGAAGATGCCTTGGGTTTACCTGTAAAGTGGAAAAAATAATTCGTTAAATTCTCTATCAAGCCTTTTTCAGCAATAAAAGGAGGACGATACCCGAGTAGACGAAAATAGCTCAATAATGTTAAATGTTGATTAGACAGCAAAATGTGATATGGACATGATTGATATAAGAGATAAAAGATCAGACGACAATATAAAAATTTGCACTAAAATATTATGAGGAGATCAAGTTATGCCATTTGTAAGAAGAAATCAATATCATGTGCCATTAGTTTGTTGTTATCCATAGCATATCTTGATATTCAAATGATATTTCGGTGCAAATTTGTGATATTGTTGCCTGTTATTTTATATCTATCAATCAAGTCATTATCATGTTTTGTTATTCTGTTCATGGCTTCTGCCCGGGTAGTGCTCGAAAAAACGGATGAGACAGCTTAACATATTTGATAATGTGTGAATTTTGATTGTTTACAAGACCCAAATTTACCCCCAGCACCATTACAGTTTTGCTTATTTCCATCTTTTAACCTTCCGCGACCCGCTTCAACTTTCAGAATTCTTCCACATGGAGGCACTAGTGATATCTCGAGATCTATGGGGCTTAGCAAGTGGCCGTCTTCTACAAAGTTGTTCGGGGTTTGGAAATAAATATGAAGCCTCCTTTTAAAAGGCTCGGAAGTCTCCATACAAGAGTCTTGGAAGCCTCCTTTCAAGAGGCTTGGAAACCTCCTTTCAAGAGGCTGGAAAACCTCCTTTCTGAAAGGTTATGAAGCCTCCTTTCAAGAGGTTCTGAAACCTCCTTTCAAGAGGTTTGGAAGTCTCCTTTCTAAAAGGCTCGGAAGCCTCCTTTTAAGAAGCTTGGAAGCCTCCTTTCAAGAGGCTTGGAAACCTCCTTTCAAGTGGCTTGGAAGCCTTCTTTCAATTGGCTTGGAAGCCCCCTTCCAAGAGGCTCAGAGCCTCCTTTCAAGAGGCTCAGAGCCTCCTTTCAAGAGGCCTGGAAGCCTCCTTTCAAGAGGCTCAGAGCCTCCTTTCAAGAGGCTTGAAGCCTCCTTTCAAGAGGCCTGGAAGCCTCCTTTCAAGAGGCTCAAGCCTCCTTTCAAGGCTCAGAAGCCTCCTTTCAAGGCTCAAGCCTCTTTCAAGAGGCTCAGAAGCCTCTTATCAAGAGGCCTGGAAGCCTCCTTTCAAGAGGCTCGGAAGCCTCCTTTCAAGAGGCTCGGAAGCCTCCTTTCAAGAGGCTCAGGCCTCCTTTCAAGAGGCCAGAAGCCTCCTTTCAAGAGGCCTGGAAGCCTCCTTTCAAGAGGCTCAGAAGCCTCCTTTCAAGAGGCTCAGAAGCCTCCTTTCAAGAGGCTCAGAAGCCTCCTTTCAAGAGGCTCGGAAGCCTCCTTTCAAGAGGCTCAGGAAGCCTCCTTTCAAGAGGCTCGGAAGCCTCCTTTCAAGAGGCTCAGAAGCCTCCTTTCAAGAGGCTCAGAAGCCTCCTTTCAAGAGGCTCAAGCCTCCTTTCAAGAGGCTCAGAAGCCTCCTTTCAAGAGGCTCAGAAGCCTCCTTTCAAGAGGCTCAGAAGCCTCCTTTCAAGAGGCCTGGAAGCCTCCTTTCAAGAGGCTCAGAAGCCTCCTTTCAAGAGGCTCAGGAAGCCTCCTTTCAAGAGGCTCAGAAGCCTCCTTTCAAGAGGCTCAGAGCCTCCTTTCAAGAGGCTCAGGAAGCCTCCTTTCAAGAGGCTCAGGAAGCCTCCTTTCAAGAGGCTCAGGCCTCCTTTCAAGAGGCTCAGAGCCTCCTTTCAAGAGGCTCAGGAAGCCTCCTTTCAAGAGGCTCAGAGCCTCCTTTCAAGAGGCTCAGAAGCCTCCTTTCAAGAGGCCTGGAAGCCTCCTTTCAAGAGGCTCAGAAGCCTCCTTTCAAGAGGCTCGGAAGCCTCCTTTCAAGAGGCTCGGAAGCCTCCTTTCAAGAGGCTCAGAGCCTCCTTTCAAGAGGCCTGGAAGCCTCCTTTCAAGAGGCTCAGGCCTCCTTTCAAGAGGCTCAGAAGCCTCCTTTCAAGAGCTCAGAAGCCTCCTTTCAAGAGGCTCAGGAAGCCTCCTTCAAGAGGCTCAGGAAGCCTCCTTTCAAGAGGCTCAGGAAGCCTCCTTTCAAGAGGCTCAGAGCCTCCTTTCAAGAGGCTCAGAAGCCTCCTTTCAAGAGGCTCAGGAAGCCTCCTTTCAAGAGGCTCAGAAGCCTCCTTTCAAGAGGCTCAGAAGCCTCCTTTCAAGAGGCCCAGCCTCCTTTCAAGAGGCTCAGAAGCCTCCTTTCAAGAGGCCTCAAAGCCTCCTTTCAAGAGGCTCAAGCCTCCTTTCAAGAGGCCTCAAGCCTCCTTTCAAGAGGCCTGGAAGCCTCCTTTCAAGAGGCCTGGAAGCCTCCCTTCAAGAGGCTCAGAAGCCTCCTTTCAAGAGGCCTGAAGCCTCCTTTCAAGAGGCTCAGAAGCCTCCTTTCAAGAGGCCTGGAAGCCTCCTTTCAAGAGGCCTGGAAGCCTCCTTCAAGAGGCCTGGAAGCCTCCTTCCAAGAGGCTCAGGAAGCCTCCTTCCAAGAGGCCTGGAAGCCTCCTCCAAGAGGCTCAAGCCTCCTTCCAAGAGGCCTGGAAGCCTCCTTCCAAGAGGCCTGGAAGCCTCCTTCCAAGAGGCCTGGAAGCCTCCTTCAAGAGGCTCGGAAGCCTCCTTCCAAGAGGCTCAGAAGCCTCCTTCCAAGAGGCTCAAGGCCTCCTTCCAAGAGGCTCAGGAAGCCTCCTTCCAAGAGGCCCGGAAGCCTCCTTCAAGAGGCCTGAAGCCTCCTTTCAAGAGGCCTGGAAGCCTCCTTTCAAGAGGCCTCAGAAGCCTCCTTTCAAGAGGCTCAGGCCTCCTTTCAAGAGGCTCAGGAAGCCTCCTTTCAAGAGGCTCAGAAGCCTCCTTTCAAGAGGCTCAAGTCTCCTCTCAAGAGAGCACCTTCAGAATTCTTCCACATCGAGGCACTAGTGATATCTCGAGATCTATGGGGTTTAGCAAGTGGCCGTCTTCTACAAAGTTGTTCGGGGTTTGGAAATCAATATGAAACCTCCTTTCAAGAGGCTCGGAAGCCTCCTTTCAAGAGGCTTGGAAGCCTCCTTTCAAGAGGCTTGGAAGCCTCCTTTCAAGAGGCTTGGAAGCCTCCTTTAAGAGGCTCGGAAGCCTCCTTTCAAGAGGCTCGGAAGCCTCCTTTCAAGAGGCTCGGAAGCCTCCTTTCAAGAGGCTCGGAAGCCTCCTTTCAAGAGGCTCGGAAGCCTCCTTTCAAGAGGAGTGGAAACCTTCTTTCAAGAGGCTAGAAATTATTATTTCAAGAGGCTCGGAAGCCTCCTTTCAAAAGGCTCTGGCAGCCTCCTTCTAAGGGGCTCAGAGCCTCCTTTCAAAAGGCTCAGGAAGCCTCCTTCAAGAGGCTCAGAAGCCTCCTTTCAAGAGGCTCGGAAGCCTCCTTTCAAGAGGCCTCAAGCCTCCTTTCAAGAGGCCTGGAAGCCTCCTTTCAAGAGGCTGGAAGCCTCCTTTCAAGAGGCTCAGGAAGCCTCCTTCAAGAGGCCTGGAAGCCTCCTTTCAAGAGGCCTCAGCCTCCTTTCAAGAGGCCTGGAAGCCTCCTTTCAAGAGGCTCAGAAGCCTCCTTTCAAGAGCTCAGAAGCCTCCTTTCAAGAGGCTCAGGAAGCCTCCTTTCAAGAGGCTCAGAAGCCTCCTTTCAAGAGGCTCAGGAAGCCTCCTTTCAAGAGGCTCGGAAGCCTCCTTTCAAGAGGCCTCAGCCTCCTTTCAAGAGGCTCGGAAGCCTCCTTTCAAGAGGCCTGGAAGCCTCCTTTCAAGAGGCCCGGAAGCCTCCTTTCAAGAGGCTCAAGCCTCCTTTCAAGAGGCCCGGAAGCCTCCTTTCAAGAGGCTCAGAAGCCTCCTTTCAAGAGGCTCAGGAAGCCTCCTTTCAAGAGGCTCGGAAGCCTCCTTTCAAGAGGCTCGGAAGCCTCCTTTCAAGAGGCTGGAAGCCTCCTTTCAAGAGGCCTGGAAGCCTCCTTTCAAGAGGCTCAGGCCTCCTTTCAAGAGGCCTGGAAGCCTCCTTCAAGAGGCTCGGAAGCCTCCTTCAAGAGGCCCGGAAGCCTCCTTTCAAGAGGCTCAGAAGCCTCCTTTCAAGAGGCTGGAAGCCTCCTTCAAGAGGCCTGGAAGCCTCCTTTCAAGAGGCTCAAGCCTCCTTTCAAGAGGCTCAGAAGCCTCCTTTCAAGAGGCCTGGAAGCCTCCTTTCAAGAGGCTCAGAAGCCTCCTTTCAAGAGGCCTCGGAAGCCTCCTTTCAAGAGGCTCAAGCCTCCTTTCAAGAGGCCTGGAAGCCTCCTTTCAAGAGGCTCAGGAAGCCTCCTTTCAAGAGGCCTGGAAGCCTCCTTCAAGAGGCTCAGGCCTCCTTTCAAGAGGCTCAGCCTCCTTTCAAGAGGCTCGGAAGCCTCCTTTCAAGAGGCTCGGAAGCCTCCTTTCAAGAGGCTCGGAAGCCTCCTTTCAAGAGGCTCGGAAGCCTCCTTTCAAGAGGCTCGGAAGCCTCCTTTCAAGAGGCTCGGAAGCCTGCTGTCAAGGGGCGCGGAAGCCTCCTGTCGACGGGCCCGGAAGCCTCCTTTCAAGAGGCTCGGAAGCCTCCTTTCAAGAGGCTCGGAAGCCTCCTTTCAAGAGGCTCGGAAGCCTCCTTTCAAGAGGCTCAGGCCTCCTTTCAAGAGGCTCAGAGCCTCCTTTCAAGAGGCTCGGAAGCCTCCTTTCAAGAGGCTCAGAAGCCTCCTTTCAAGAGGCTCAGGAAGCCTCCTTTCAAGAGGCTCAGAGCCTCCTTTCAAGAGGCTCAGAAGCCTCCTTTCAAGAGGCTCAGAGCCTCCTTCAAGAGGCCTGGAAGCCTCCTTTCAAGAGGCTCAGGCCTCCTTCAAGAGGCCTCGGAAGCCTCCTTTCAAGAGGCTCAGAAGCCTCCTTTCAAGAGGCCTGGAAGCCTCCTTTCAAGAGGCCTGAGCCTCCTTTCAAGAGGCCTGGAAGCCTCCTTTCAAGAGGCTCAGAAGCCTCCTTTCAAGAGGCCTGGAAGCCTCCTTTCAAGAGGCCTGGAAGCCTCCTTTCAAGAGGCTCAGAGCCTCCTTTCAAGAGGCCTGGAAGCCTCCTTTCAAGAGGCTCGGAAGCCTCCTTTCAAGAGGCTCGGAAGCCTCCTTTCAAGAGGCGTAGAAGCCTCCGTTGAAGAAGGGTGGAAGCCTCCTTTCAAGAGGCTCGAAGCCTCCTTTCAAGAGGCCTGGAAGCCTCCTTTCAAGAGGCTCAAGCCTCCTTTCAAGAGGCTCAGAAGCCCCCTTTCAAGAGGCTCGGAAGCCTCCTTTCAAGCGGCCCGAAAGCCTCCTTTCAAGAGGCTCGGAAGCCTCCTTTCAAGAGGCTCGGAAGCCTCCTCTCAAGAGGCTCGGAAGCCTCCTTTCAAGAGGCTCGGAAGCCTCCTTTCAAGAGACTCAAGAGAGACGTCTCACTTCTCACTACTTATTTCCCACTTCTCACTGTCAAGAGTGAGTAGTGCGAAGTGAGAAGTGAGCGCGAAAAGAGTCATGCGACATCTCACTACTCACTCTTGACAGTTACGATATTTATGAAATTTATTAAATTTATTAAATTTATTAAATTTATGAAATTTATTAAATTTATTAAATTTATTAAATTTATTAAATTTATTAAATTTATGAAATTTATTAAATTTATGAAATTTATGAAATTTATGAAATTTATGAAATTTATGAAATTTATGAAATTTATGAAATTTATGAAATTTATGAAATTTATGAAATTTATGAAATTTATGAAATTTATGAAATTTATGAAATTTATGAAATTTATGAAATTTATGAAATTTATGAAATTTATTCGATTTTTGTTCGATATCATATATTTATTTGTTCGATATTATATATTTATATTTTTGTGCGGATATTCAAAACCATTAAATTTCCTCAATTGCTATAAGCATTTCATCAAATCGCATCAGCTATCGATTCTCATCGAATCATCCAATTTCATCATTTCGAGTCTAATTGCTTCACTTAATTATTCATTTATTCACTTAACTTTGCCAACCATCTTAAAAAATCTAACCGCTCGGATACAAGTTCCGCTAGAGCAAAAAACCAAATGAATGGGTAATCGAGGAGCAAGACCTTTCCGACGGTCGTCGCCGTTGTAGGAGGATAAAAGCCAACGACAACGCAACCATCCGGAGAAAACTTTCCAACTCCTGTGGAGACCCTGACATCGTTCTTCTGGTTAAGTGGAGTTCGGGACTAAGAACAAGTTCGTTATACGGAAAGGAAGCGAGAACGCGGATGGCCGATATGCGCTCTTAATTAAAAATGGCTTTCACTTGATTCCAAATCCTACTGCAGTGAGCCACCGTCGCCGAAGTTGGAGTTTTTTTTTTCAACCTCACCCTTTACCAAAGCGATGTCTTCTTACGCGAAAGGGCTCATCCTTATTCAAATGAGATTCATGGAACAAAGTGAAAGCGCAATCGCTGGAAAGATGTTTTCAAAGAACGCTGACCAACCATGGGCGTAGGCAAACTGTGCAAGGCTCAACTTCGACATGGGGGAAGCAGCTCAAGCGCTCTGTTATCTACGTCACTGATCACAGAATACGACAACCAGTCGTTCCAGAAGCCATTCACTTTTTGGTTTTTGCATGTCTCTCATCAGTGTCGGTGTCTGGCTGCCAGTTAGGCAAATCGTATCATTCTTACCTTTAGTTTAGTGAAACTCTTCAAGCCTTTATGTGAATGTCTTCGAATCTGGAAACCCTGCTCACACACCTTTGCCACTCGCTATAGAGAGAATTCTTTCGAAGTCAGCACCAACGGTTGCAGCAATCGAGGGGAAGCACTTTGCTATAATTATAATTTCCTACTGCAATCTTCGTTTCGGAATGGAGACACATCCATTTGAATAAGGCGGGGGCAAAGAAAAAGTGGTTCACTTTCAAAGAAGACCTTTTTGCTTCATTTTGGACGATTCTTTCTAGGTAGGTACTGAGTTCTCTTTGGGACAATTTGGGAAGCTGGGTGGAGCGATGCAAACTTCATACATTCGCTAGACAGTGCATTAGATTCGTCTGTAGACCGCATGTAGGGTAAGAACGCTGCTCGCAAGCTCTCGCAAGAAGATTCATTGGAAAAGTTGTCTCTAAAAGGTTCATTTTTGTCTCCATGTGCCATAATCACCCAATCCTAATGAGTTTCTCGTTAAACTTACTTTCAAGTGCAGCGCAATGAGCAAGTTTACTCTGGTGAGAATGACTTTATAATAATTTAGACATAAATTTTCGTACGAGTGTTGGCACAAGCAAGCTTCCGAATGGGGACCTTGAACTATTAGTGTGAACGATTGCTGCTAAGTCGTGATTCACGCACGTTTACCCATCTGAGTATAAGCTGCAGGACACGAAAACAAAGTTGTACAGTCGATGTCGGTGTTGAGTTGTGATGCATTGTTGAGATCTGTGGTGCGAATTTTATATGCTTAAAGTGATACGGGAGGAAATGCCCAAAAAAGTCTTTTAGTTATAAGAACCTGTCTATAGGATAATTTAAGAAATTTATAATTATTCACAACGGAACTTCAACATCTTGTCCCAGAACTCACTTTCATCCGTCTTATACTATGGTGCCTCACTTTCGCAAGATGATGTTTATGGTCCGGTACTGTAATATGTATATTTTTCTTAATTCTTTATCAACATTTAATCCTACAGGATTTTTACCAACTCAGCTCCATTGACAGAACATGTAAATAAAAATATAGGCATTCCTTTGCCAGAACCTTCCCAAGGTAGACATCAAGACAATTCGTCATCTAAATTCTGGGCTCCATCGCCGTGTAATTTATTTCGATAACCATTCGCAATCGTAGAGTGTGGGCGCTAAAGCATTAAGTGTCCATTTTCCAAAATGTCACCACATTAAAGTGGACACTCTTTGTAACTAGCAATAGGGTAACGGCATATCTCTCGGGTAGGGTACTTTGCACGGCATAGGATCAGAAAACAATGATTGCGATATTGTGCTTCTTCGATGTGTAAAAGGATGTGCTAAATCGCAATATTATTGAATAACAAAAGTATACAGGTACTCACTTCCATTTTTAACATTCCTTCAAGGCTGTGTCGTAGAAAGTGCTCCTGTCGGAATATAGAGTAGAGTAGGGCAAGAGTACGCACTTAGTTTTCATTCGCTCAGGTGGTCCTTATAAAGCAAGCTTCTGCATATCTGTGTCGATGATTCATATACTCTTCCTTCATGTTACCCAGTGGAAAAAATATTGAAATCATTGAGGTTCGTTTTAGTAGAACCCTTATTGCAAGACAGGTAAAACGCACTCTTACCCCACCGGTGGGGTAAAAGTGCGCATTGGGTGGGTAAGAATACGCATTTATCCAATCATGTGCTTTAGGTATATATTAACACAAATAAGAGTTAATAACATTTAATTGATGTTTAATGAGCATATATTAGGGAATGTTTAAAGATTACGTAACTCTTAAAGGGGAGGGTTCTAAAATGTGCACTTTCATACGAAAAACCATTGTTTTTTATGTATACAAAAATTTACAGAGGTAAAATATATATCAGGTTTCGCGTGGCGTATACAAAGGCATTTTCCTTAAAGAAAGTCCACCAATCACGTAACGTAAAATTTGGCTATTTCATCACCCCTCCCCCCTATGTTACACTATTTGTATGAATCCTCTAAAAATATATGGATCGTCACATATCTTGCAACCCCTCCCAGCTAAACGTTGCGTAATTTATGAATGTTTCTTTTGATTAAATGAAATTATCATTTAGATGAAATTGTGTTTTCGTACTATGTTTAGGTGTACAACAAGTCCTAATACAATTTCATTATTTCGCTTAAATGCTTTGTTCGCTAAGTCCTTTCTAATACCGAATTACTTCAACTTATCCTAAAAACTTGTGATAATTTCGAATTCTGTCCCTTTTTCTTAGTTGTGGATCTTTACGCTTTAGAAGAAGTCTTATTTCGACCGGAGATACGGGTTTGACATCATAATTTAAAAATTCATATGCGTACTCTTGCCCCACCGGTTTCTGCGTACTTTTACCCCACAGTCCCAAAAATTATTCAAGTAATGGTTTTGACTTCTTGGAAAACCAACCGGATTGGTGTTCTGTACCATAAAGTACTCTATACAATAGGTTATCGAAATGGTATAATGTTCACCTGATTGAACGTATATATGGTAATGAAATACTAGTTGCGGAAATGCAATTATTTTTAGCAAAATGACCAAAAGTTAACTAACTCCATATCTCCCTTGTTGTTTATTCAAATCGTTTACAATTACACATGATAATAGTTGGCCAGAATACCTGTCAAACTGATGCAGTGCTGCTAGTTTATCTTTTTTATTACTTCAAAAATCGAAAACGTACTCTACTCTACATTATATTGGGGTTTCTTTTTACGCAATTTGTTGTTGATTCTGGTTTATAGTTTTATCAAAACATTGCATTGACGTGGAGTTGTCTCCACGAGAAACGCGACTCCAGTATACTTTATCGCTAGTTACAAATAATGCCAACTGAGAACGCGAAGTGAAAAATTTGATTTCTTCATCGAGATGCAGAAAATTAATCGGTGCGGGTTCGATCGTGTTGGTGCTGCGCACGTCAGCTATTCCGGGAGAACGGGATGTGAAAACATAATTTCTGCATTGAAGAGCAGACAACTCATTGATGCGGGATCGGTCGTATTGAAGAAGCTTTTCAACCGAAGCATATTGATTTCGTGTTGGATTGATTTGAAACACGGCTTTCGTCTTCGTGTCTTGACAATAACTTCGCTCACAATAAATATTTAGTCGCTTACCAAAGTAACTTCCCATGAATTACCTTTTCAAGTAACCAGCTATCCCTTCCCCGTGGTGCTCAAAGAGATGCAGAGGATTCCTCGATCTATTCCTCTGAAGTTCTTTTCTGATATTCCTAATAAATTTGTTTCAATATATTACAAATACTATTTTTCAGAAACATCTCGTGGAAAAAAGTCACTCATTTTTTTTAGCACTTATCATCAACCAATTTTCCCGTAGCTAGTTGAATTCGATGAGGAATCCTGTCCCATTATTTTCTATTGAAAATAAGTCATGTAAACGTGGTGGAATTAAATGGAAAGTACTAATCTAGTCTCGAGGAAATCCCTGAAATATTTTTTCCCAATATTATCACACTTTTTCTGAATCCGAAGCTAACTAAGAAGCGCGCCTTTGGACTTCGTCATTTCACAAAAGGTATAAATAGCGATACCATTATTAGATAAAGTGGCTCCACATCAATTTTTCTTTTCTTTACAATGGTAATGGAGTAGAAAGACATGCAAGACATGCATAAAGGGAATGAATATTCTATAAAAGTTTAATTAATAGACGGAGTGATTCATCCAGAACAAAACAAAAAATAGGTTCGGAAGCTATGGCCAAAATACTATTTTATACATGCACGAGAAAGGCACCATCACCGCTAGGTGGATTATTCACAGTTTTTTTCACACTTTTCACACTCATACTTCACCTTTTACTTCCCTAGTGGTAAACTTGAAATAGTTAAAAAAAAAACCAGATCAATCCGCCTAGCGTTGGTGGTGCCCTTCTCGCGCATTAAACAAAAATAAGAAAAACACATAAGAGAGGTCGCTTTAGGAAGATAGATTTTACTTTTTCCATTAATTTATATCCATTTGCGGTCATTTGAATGAAAAATTTTTTTTTCGTTTTTGGATTTTTTTTCCAATGGGGGACCCTTGGCAAAAAACTATGTTTTTTTAATAACTGTGGAACGCAATGACCGATGGGACCTATTTTTAATAGACCGCAATTCGCGTCGATTGTAACCTGCGGGCAAATCGGATAATGCTAAATACCAAAAAGTGTGGATCACATGTTTGTACACATACTATAACCGTCCACGTTTACCGAGTTTAATTAATCGGCGGCTTTAGCGCCACTCTCAACGAGAGACCACCGGTCACGTTTCATTTGCCCGATTTTTTTAGACTATTTGGCTCAGGGAAAACCCTAGAACGGTTATCAAGCGAAATTGGCAAAATCTCTCAAGCGCAAGCTAAATCTCCTCCCATTCATTCACCGCAAGACTTTAGGGACCGCAAAAAGTTTCTATACAACCAAGAAATAACGTGTTTGGCTCCCGAAATTAGTGAGTCGTTTATTTAAGAAACTGACGTTAAACGTAATTAAGCTAAATCACCATCACTTTACTTCTAGAATAGTTTATTCGTGCTGGACGTTTTTCAACGGAAATGGAAACTAAGAGCGAATATGGCCATGTAACTGCGTGCAATGGACGACACGCGCTCTCGGATTTCTAGTACGGTCCACAGAAAATGACGGAGAGCCTTCGGCAATGGACGACCAATGGGAAATTCTTCGCTACGATGCACAGTGATTCCACTCCATACAAAAGTTGGCAAAAACCTCTAACAGGTTCCTAAATGATCTTTTTTTGATTTATTTACATAACTTTGGGTCTTATAAACTTTGCTGGATCATTTGTTAGGTCCTGGCATGTTTTTAGGAGTGGAGAAAAAGAGAAGCGGGTACGTACACCACCAGTCTTTCGAATACTAGCAGCGGAGGGCGATTTTCATACAAAATGGTCAACTTTGACAAGCTGTAACTTTGTTCCCCGATGACCGATTAAGCTGAAATTTTGGCAGTGAACTACAAATATGTTGAAATTGATAAGAAAATTATTTTGAGCTTTTTAGTGGAATGTTTTCACCTGTCATAAGACGAGTTTGAACAATCCCATTGAATTCCACCACTTAATTGTATCCTGACAGATACGTATTTCGACCTCAACAGTAAGGCCGTCTTCAGTGTCTTGTACTTGACTCGACTTGAAGAAAATGATCGCAGCTTACACTATTTATACTATGCGTAGGTATAATAATTTATCTAGGTACTTATCTTACTACGGTGCTTATTTCTACTCGCTTGATGCGCTTAATGCTTAGGTATAAACTTGAAGAGCCAGGAGCTACCATTTCCTTGATCTTTATTCAACAACCGCGTTTGTACCTGTCGGTACATTTCCAAGCTCTCAGCAACATCAAGTTTCCACGGAGAAGAGACATTTCTTAAAATTTTAATGTTTGATGTCGTAATTGAATGATTTTCCTGATATACATGTTCAGCTACCTTAGACCTAAACTCATAATTTAATCCAATTATCAGTTTCCCTCTTAGCCTTACTTACTTCTGCAATATGTTCTTTGAACCTTACATCTAACGATCTTTTGTTTGACCTACATAAACTTTATCACACTGTGAGCAATTAATTTGATAAACCCCGGCCTTATTTAACATTTCTACTCTATCCTTTGTGGAGCCCAACAGTGTCTTCAGTTGATTGCTTCTGCTGGAGAATACTAAATCGATGCCGAATTTCCTCAGTCGATGGCGTAGCTGGTGGGTGATGTGTCGATCATAGGGGACCGATACCCTCTTCAGCGGTTCATCGATCGGTGTTAGTGTTGTCAGTTCGTTTTTCCGTAGGTTCCTCTGCTTCTTGTTGATGATTGCTTGTATTGTTCTTTCCTTGTATCCATTGATCCTCGCTGTTTCCAAGATGTGTTGTAGCTCCTTCGTTTTTCCTTCTTCGCTCAGGGAATCGTCTGCATCCTGTGGATCATGTGATGAAAAGCTGCCATTTTGTGCTGATACGAATGATTTGATGTGTATGGGATGACTCTCATGGTGTTGGTGGGCTTCCTGTAGATTTCGAAGTCTAATGTTGCATTTGTTCCCTTGATAACCAGTAGATCCAAGAAAGGTAATTTACCTTCCTTTTCCTCCTCGTGGGTGAATTTGATGTCTTTATGCACGTTGTTTATCGCTTCCAAAATCCTGGGTAGATCTTTCCGGTTGATGATGCTGAAAATGTCGTCCACGTATCTCCACCACTTCTCGGGTAGTACTCCTTGTTCCTCTAGGTTGTCCTCCAAATTCGCCATGAATAATTCGCACAAAAACGGTGATAGCGGATTTCCATAGGTGCACCCTTCGTTTGTTTGTAGAAGCTTCCACGGAATGTAAAGTAGTTCTCATTCATGCATAATCTTGCAAGCTTGAGATACATCTTTACCTTTCCTCGCCATGTTGTATCCGTCCGTTGTCCTAGTAGCCAATCCTCCAAAGGTTCAGAGCATCCTTCACTGGAACGCTTGGGAACAATGCCGCTACGTCGAATGATACCATGATGTCCTCTTCTCCGATGTTTCCTGATTCCAATATCCTCTTGGTGAACTCCTGGGTGTTTACAACTGATCTGCTGGGGAACGGCTTCGGCATACTCTGGAACTCCTTGACTAACCACTTGGCCAAGTTTTGTGTAGGGGATCCCACTGATGAAACTATTTCTCGCATCTCTGTACCTGGCTTATGTATCTTTGGTAGTCCTTTGATCCTTGGTAAAACAGGGTTCGTCATTTTAACGCGGGCTTCTCCGATGATCGTCTTGCATTCCTTTATCGTTTTATCCGTAAGTCGGATTAGTCCGGGTAGTGGGTCCACTCTCAAATGCCTGTATGGTCCTCCGTTGATTTTTGTCGTCATCTGTTCATCGTAGTCCTCTTTGTCCATTATCACCACTGCGTTTCCTTTGTCCGCCTTCATGTAGTAAACTGGTTTCTCCTTTAACTCCTTTAAAATCCTCCTCTCGTCTTTGTTCGATGTCCCATGATGTCCTGCTTTGATGGCGTCTGCTACCATGTTTCTCACGCTATTCTGGTCCCGTTGATCAACATTTCGTGAAATCGCTGTCTCAGTATCCACGATTATCTGCTCTAAATCCGCTTTCTGGGTTGTCGCATACCCTAACCCGTTGTTGAGGTGTGCTAATTGTTCCTCCGTAAACTGCTGTGTCGAACGGTTAACAACGAATCCCTCGATCATTTGTACAGTGGGGTTAGTCGTTCTACCTTCCGTCGCTGATTTCCCTCGTAGAATGGTCAATTTCTTCTTGTGCAGTCTCCTCTTCCTGTCCGCTTCACACTCTTCGGCCCGCTGTACCTTCTTTAGGAATATGTCGAAAGAATCTTGGTTCTCCTTTGCCAGCTTGAGGTGCAGGTTGTAGCACTCTAAGTTCAACCTCTCTAGCTTGGCATAGTGTCCCTTGATTGACAACTTCAACAAATCCGATTCCGCCCTCTTACTGATAGATTTTGGGATGTGAGCTCCCATCTTAATCCTATGGCTGACAGGAGTCAGCCTCTCCTTTGGCACTTCTTAAGGAAGGCCACGTCCTTAAGAATACCTGCGATCCTCCTCTTCAAATCTATAAAAGTACTACGCTCGTTCCGCTTGGATGCCATTTTGATAAGAAAATTATTTTGAGCTTGTTAGTGGAATGTTTTCACCTGTCATAAGACGAGTTTGAACAATCCCATTGAATTCCACCACTTAATTGTATCCTGACAGATACGTATTTCGACCTCAACAGTAAGGCCGTCTTCAGTGTCTTGTACTTGACTCGACTTGAAGAAAATGATCGCAGCTTACACTATTTATACTATGCGTAGGTATAATAATTTATCTAGGTACTTATCTTACTACGGTGCTTATTTCTACTCGCTTGATGCGCTTAATGCTTAGGTATAAACTTGGTAGCTCCTGGCTCTTCAAGTCGAGTCAAGTACAAGACACTGAAGACGGCCTTACTGTTGAGGTCGAAATACGTATCTGTCAGGATACAATTAAGTGGTGGAATTCAATGGGATTGTTCAAACTCGTCTTATGACAGGTGAAAACATTCCACTAAAAGCTCAAAATAATTTTCTTATCAAAATGGCATCCAAGCGGAACGAGCGTAGTACTTTTATAGATTTGAAGAGGAGGATCGCAGGTATTCTTAAGGACGTGGCCTTCCTTAAGAAGTGCCAAAGGAGAGGCTGACTCCTGTCAGCCATAGGATTAAGATGGGAGCTCACATCCCAAAATCTATCAGTAAGAGGGCGGAATCGGATTTGTTGAAGTTGTCAATCAAGGGACACTATGCCAAGCTAGAGAGGTTGAACTTAGAGTGCTACAACCTGCACCTCAAGCTGGCAAAGGAGAACCAAGATTCTTTCGACATATTCCTAAAGAAGGTACAGCGGGCCGAAGAGTGTGAAGCGGACAGGAAGAGGAGACTGCACAAGAAGAAATTGACCATTCTACGAGGGAAATCAGCGACGGAAGGTAGAACGACTAACCCCACAGTACAAATGATCGAGGGATTCGTTGTTAACCGTTCGACACAGCAGTTTACGGAGGAACAATTAGCACACCTCAACAAGGGGTTAGGGTATGCGACAACCCAGAAAGCTGATTAAGAGCAGATAATCGTGGATACTGAGACAGCGATTTCACGAAATGTTGATCAACGGGACCAGAATAGCGTGAGAAACATCGTAGCAGACGCCATCAAAGCAGGACATCATGGGACATCGAACAAAGACGAGAGGAGGATTTTAAAGGAGTTAAAGGAGAAACCAGTTTACTACATGAAGGCGGACAAAGGAAACGCAGTGGTGATAATGGACAAAGAGGACTACGATGAACAGATGACGACAAAAATCAACGGAGGACCATACAGGCATTTGAGAGTGGACCCACTACCCGGACTAATCCGACTTACGGATAAAACGATAAAGGAATGCAAGACGATCATCGGAGAAGCCCGCGTTAAAATGACGAACCCTGTTTTACCAAGGATCAAAGGACTACCAAAGATACATAAGCCAGGTACAGAGATGCGAGAAATAGTTTCATCAGTGGGATCCCCTACACAAAACTTGGCCAAGTGGTTAGTCAAGGAGTTCCAGAGTATGCCGAAGCCGTTCCCCAGCAGATCAGTTGTAAACACCCAGGAGTTCACCAAGAGGATATTGGAATCAGGAAACATCGGAGAAGAGGACATCATGGTATCATTCGACGTAGCGGCATTGTTCCCAAGCGTTCCAGTGAAGGATGCTCTGAACCTTTGGAGGATTGGCTACTAGGACAACGGACGGATACAACATGGCGAGGAAAGGTAAAGATGTATCTCAAGCTTGCAAGATTATGCATGAATGAGAACTACTTTACATTCCGTGGAAGCTTCTACAAACAAACGAAGGGTGCACCTATGGGAAATCCGCTATCACCGTTTTGTGCGAATTATTCATGGCGAATTTGGAGGACAACCTAGAGGAACAAGGAGTACTACCTGAGAAGTGGTGGAGATACGTGGACGACATTTTCAGCATCATTAACCGGAAAGATCTACCCAGGATTTTGGAAGCGATAAACAACGTGCATAAAGACATCAAATTCACCCACGAGGAGGAAAAGGAAGGTAAATTACCTTTCTTGGATCTACTGGTTATCAAGGGAACAAATGCAACATTAGACTTCGAAATCTACAGGAAGCCCACCAACACCATGAGAGTCACCCCATACACATCAAATCATTCGTATCAGCACAAAATGGCAGCTTTTCATCACATGATCCACAGGATGCAGACGATTCCCCTGAGCGAAGCAGGCAACACGAAGGAGCTACAACACATCTTGGAAACAGCGAGGATCAATGGATACAAGGAAAGAACAATACAAGCAATCATCAACAAGAAGCAGAGGAACCTACGGAAAAACGAACTGACAACACTAACACCGATCGATGAACCGCTGAAGAGGGTATCGGTCCCCTATGATCGACACATCACCCACCAGCTACGCCATCGACTGAGGAAATTCGGCATCGATTTAGTATTCTCCAGCAGAAGCAATCAACTGAAGACACTGTTGGGCTCCACAAAGGATAGAGTAGAAATGTTAAATAAGGCCGGGGTTTATCAAATTAATTGCTCACAGTGTGATAAAGTATATGTAGGTCAAACAAAAAGATCGTTAGATGTAAGGTTCAAAGAACATATTGCAGAAGTAAGTAAGGCTAAGAGGGAAACTGATAAGGGATTAAATTATGAGTTTAGGTCTAAGGTAGCTGAACATGTATATCAGGAAAATCATTCAATTACGACATCAAACATTAAAATTTTAAGAAATGTCTCTTCTCCGTGGAAACTTGATGTTGCTGAGAGCTTGGAAATGTACCGACAGGTACAAACGCGGTTGTTGAATAAAGATCAAGGAAATGGTAGCTCCTGGCTCTTCAAGTTTATACCTAAGCATTAAGCGCATCAAGCGAGTAGAAATAAGCACCGTAGTAAGATAAGTACCTAGATAAATTATTATACCTACGCATAGTATAAATAGTGTAAGCTGCGATCATTTTCTTCAAGTCGAGTCAAGTACAAGACACTGAAGACGGCCTTACTGTTGAGGTCGAAATACGTATCTGTCAGGATACAATTAAGTGGTGGAATTCAATGGGATTGTTCAAACTCGTCTTATGACAGATGATGAAATTGTTATATACTACGTTTGAATGTTTTCGATCCACTATTCAAAAATTACACTCTAGTTTAAATTGTTCAAATTAACAGCAGTTTTCATAGAAAAATTATTAAAAGCTTTTAGTGGAATATCTGCACTTTTCAGGAGACGAGCTACTACTATCCCATTTAATTCCACCTCTTGTTTGTAACTTTTCAGATACGTATTTTGACCTCAACAGTAAGGCCGTTTTCAGTGTCTCGTACTAACTCGTCTTATGGCAGTTAGCAGATTTTATTTTTGAGCTGCTGATAAATTCAAATGACTCATTCCACAATTATTATTACTATTTGCACTCAGTGTCTCTACATGCAAGTTGATAACATTTCAATCAATTGTTTTCCAGATATTTTCAAAACAATACTTCTATTATTTTGATCGATTTGATTTTTAAGTGGTTCAAAATATTTGATGTTTAGTTTAGTTTAGTTTAGCTATTAGGTACACTGTCGTTATACGCATATAGCCAACATGAGACAGCCAACATGAGACAAATATGCGTATGACGGCAATATAGATAAAGGGTATAAAGCATAAGATAATGATTTTTAGAATTAGATAACTTATGGATGTTCATTATGTTTTATTATATAAGTTGTAGGTTATGCAAGTTGATGAAAGTTGTTATGTAAGTAACTGAGAAAAAAAAGAGTTCCCTTAATTTTTTCTAATTACTGACTCAACAGATTGAATATTTTCCCTGAAATTCAATTTTATTCGCCAAAATTATTAGGTATTTTTAAATGAATTCTCGCAAGGTTTTCTCCCAGAAAAATATCGAAAGGATTTTACAAACGAATTCCTTAAGAAATTTCTAATGGATAATCTAATATCCGAAGAAATTTCTAAAAGAATTCTTAGAGGAATTCTCGAGGGATTGCTCAGATGAGTTTTCAAAGGAATATCTGAATAAAATGGATTTTCCAAAGATTTTCCTAAAACAATATCCATAGGTGTTCCTGAAGGAATTCCTTCAGAAATTTTCATTAGGTATTTCGGAAGGAATTTCCAAAGGTATTCAAGAATTCGCAAGAAACTCTAGAAATACCCTCATAAATTCCTTTGAAAATACCACCTAAGAATTTTCTTTCAGAAGGTCTTTTAGCAATACTTTCAGAAATTCCTCCAGGTCTTCTTCTTATTGGCATTACATCCCTCACTGAATCATTGTTGCCTCGCAGCTTAATGTTCATTGAGTACTTTTAAAGTTATTAGGTTTTTGTAAGCCAAATACTCAGATCAAAAACTTCAATGATTAGCGACCATCTCAATTACAGGTGCAATGAGCAGTACACCATCAAGTGTACTAAATGCTTTACTATGTACATGCTTCCTCTGCATCAAATTGTACAATAAGAAGCTAAAAAGAGTGCTTTAAGGAACAAAAGATCCAAAACTTCTTAGGGGTGACCTTAAGGGTCATCTTAGCATTCTAAAAACTTCAGTATAAACTCCCTAGTACAATGAAGACTGAATGGAGAAAAAGTACAATTTCAATGGACTGTTCAAAGTAATTGATCTTGGGTGCAATACATGGTTAAATGGAGGACCGAAACTTCGCTCAGCTTCGAAACTTCGCAATTTTTTGATCAAGCTGAAAGTTCTTCACTAAGGGGCTTATAGAACCACTTGAGGTCGGTAGAACAAATCCCAATTCGGTGGTGTATTTCATTCTAAAGGGTGAGCCGTGTTGGGAAGAAGATGTTAGTCAAACAATGGCACTCACCTTCAATAGCGATACACCATTCTGACATCGCTAGAAAAAAAGGGGAATACATTACCCCCATTCCAAACACTGCGGGGAAAGTGGATAATGTGCTGTCCCTGCCTTCCAGGTTTTATTTCGATACCTATAAATCTCGATATGTTCCTCCTTTGTTGGACGAATGAAAGCATATACATGAGGTGTCGAACCTTTTGGCCGAATGATTGAAAAACATATCTTAGATTGTGAGTAAAGATAAATTAGTAATGGAAAGTACGTAGTGAGAATAACATAAAGTGTAAAGCGAGAAGTGAGGAATGAGACATTTTCACATCTCATAATTGGAAGTGAGAAGTGAAGTGACAAGTGAGAAGTAAGAAGTGAAAAATGAAAATTGAAGAGTGAGAAGTGCGAAGTGAGGAGGGAAAAGAAGATTTAAAATTGTGATATTTTTCTTATTATTCTCCTTCCTTATTCCTTCTACCTCTTTCTCTATTTCTTCTACCTTCTTCCTTCGCCCTTTTTCATCCTTACTTTTTTCTTTCTCCATCTTTCTTTTCCTTTTTCCAACTTCCTTTTTCTTCCTTCTTCCTTTTTTCATCTTCTTTCGTCCTTTATCCTTCTTCTTTTTTCTTTTTTCCTACTTTCTTTTCCCTCCTTTTTTCCTTTTTTCTTTTTTCACTTTACCACCGCCTCCTTTGTCTTTTTTTCCTTCATATGCTTCCTTCCTCTCTTTTTCTTATTTCTTCTAGCACATTTCTTCTTCCTCTACCTTTCTTCAATTTTCCTTCCTTCACCTTTCTTTTCCTTCTTTCATCTTCTTTCATATTTTTTCCATATTTCTTAATCCTTTTACTTCTCCCTTCTGCCATTATCTTACTTCCTTCTTCTTCTTTCTTCTATCTTCTTCCTCTTTTTTCTATCTTCTTCCTTCTTCCTTCTTCATTCTCCTTTCTTTCTTCTTTCTTCTCTTATCCTCCTTCTTCCTTCACTTCTAGACATTACGCTTCTCACTTTCCAATTATCATCTCACTTCTCACCCCTTCTGTTGTTTTCCTCACTACACTCTCTTACTTCTCATTTCTAAACTACCACAACTCACGTCTCACCACTTGCGTCTAACTTTCCATATCTCTTTCTTCATTACTTACTTCATACAAATCATTTATCACTTCTCATTACTCATTTTTCTCAACTCTGTACTCACATCATGACTTCTAAGTTCTCATGTTCACTATTCACTTCTCGCTTCACTTAATAAAGAAAATAATTTCAACTATTCGGTCAAACGATGTTCGGCAAAGTTACCCTTTGGGCATTCCTTGGAAAGCCATTCCGTAACTTAATAGAATGTTTGAATAAAATTTCTTTTTTAAAACAAGGTTTTTAGAATAAAATCTAGAGATTTTTGAGAGATTCGCCTGTTCTCTGGGCCCTTATTTCTTTGAAAATCTTTGGTTTATACTTGCTCGTTGGTGTTATAAAAAGGTAAACGATTCAAAAACATAAATATGATAAAATTTTGAACAAATTTTGAAGTAATTCATTATCATGTATTTTTAAGATGTTTATGTTAAGATATTAGCAAATATTGATGGAATACTAAAGTGGGGCAATTTTTATTTCGCACCTTTTTTCGTGATTTTCTTCATCGTTAGTGTAAATGTTCAACATTAGTATCAATGTAATGCAATGGAAAGTCGTGAAACATTTGAGCTTACACCTTCATCTGTTCATCATAACAGAAAATATAAATTAAAAACTTGGTGGTGTTTTTTTTTATTTCGATCAGTGTACTCATCAAAATTGAAGGTCAAGGTAATATGGGTTTTCAATTTACCCCATTGCACCACGGTAAGTGGAAAAACTACTCCTTAAAAGTCGAAACCAAATTTCAAGGGATTGATTGAAATAATGCATAGTGCAGAGCGTTAATGAATAAAGCTTCCAATGAATGATTAAATTTGTTATGATTAAATTATTTAACTCTATGATTAAAGATTATGATTAATGATTAATTCATTTTTGTTAATGATTAATTAAAGCATTTGGAGTGTGATTAATGATTACCGATTGCGATTATATGTTGACACAATATGTGTATGATTATTGATTAACGACCGAAATGATTATGTAATGATTATGAATAATCAAATTAAATGATTTGCATAGTGATCAATAATCAAGTAACCGTTCTACCAAATTATGTTTTTTTACCTTTGAAATTGTATGATTATGATTAAAGATTAATGAATAAAAGCGATGTATGCAATGATTAAAATTGATGATTAATGAATAAACTCAAAACAATCATGAATATGATTAGTGATTTATGATTAAATGCAAAAATCTATGATTAACGATTAGTGATTAATGATTGAATCGTATTTTTTGTATGATTATGATTAATGTATAATGAATAAATAACCCATTATTCATTAATCATGATTAAATCTATGATTAATCACTAATGCTCTGGCATAGTAAGGTGGTTCAAAAAATCGATTTTGCTCCACAACGCCCATTCCATTGTGACTCATGTTCTGGATGACCTCCGAAAATTTTATCTGATTTGGGTAAAAACTTATCACAAGAGCATAATCGATTCTTTCAACTTTGCGCGAATAGTATCCATATAGCCAAATTCCCCATATCATGAGAAATCAAAAAAAATTTCGGCGTCAAATTGTTTTCCACACGAGACACAGATCAATTATATTCGAAAGCGACCTGATTCCTGAATATAATACCTGGTTTACAGTTCCTGTTTGAGTGATAAAACTGCCTACTTTTCCATACCAATGAAATGGGTGCTTTAATGACCATTATGCAACTCAAATGAGTTGCATAAAATCCATTATGCAACTCATTTGGGTGCTATAATGAAAATGCAACATCAGAACAGTAGTTACATGACTACATTTTGCTGCATAAGCTTGGGTATGTGTTCAAATAGTGTATTCTCTGCGTCGCGTTATAAATGAAATAGTTTGATAAACATGACGTCAAATTTTTTCCAAGGACAATTCATTTATCGCTTCGCTGTTTGTCGAGCTATGCAAATTGGGAAGATAAAATAGAACCCAATTGTTCTATAGAAATATGATTTATTGGCAAGAATGATCTTATGAAGTAAATTAGACTGTATAAATTTGGTACAGGTTTATCATATTAAAGCCCATTTTTCGTTACTGAAAAAAATAGCGTGTGTAACACGTTGCAAAACTCGATTTTTTCAGCACTCGTAGTATTTATCCAACTCGTGCTGAAAAAATCATCTTTTTGCAACTAGTTGCACAAACTAATATTTTTAACACGTTTTATAGAATAAATGCTTATTTGTATATTCCTATGAAAAACTTATTCAGGCACATCACGCAGAACCTGTTTACATTTACCTTATTGAAGAATTGGTGGCCGAGCCTTACTTGTTGTTCACATTCCAATAAATATGATTGAATTTTTAACATAGCTGCTTTTGTTTAACATAACTGCTCGAAAACAGGCTATTTTTCACTGCATACCTTTTAGTGCACCCACACATACACAAATACACATTTACAAACACGGGTATGTGCCAAAAACACACGATCAGACCGATTCAACTACTCGAGCTGAGTCGAATTATATTTGAGTTTGTATACCACAACACTTCTAACGGAAAATAGGTTCTGGTGTCAAATGAGAACCTTTCAGTAAAACTTAGTTATAGAAACGGCTAAACATCGAATCCAATGACCGGGCGCAGATTTGCGCAAGTCGTCAATGTGATATCCTAAAACTAGGCAAAAAATGCTACAAAATGATATAGTAAACGACCATTTTAGCCCTTTCCTTCCTAGTTAAAAATCAAATTGAATTTTATTATTAATTTCCATATATTTTCTATGGGACAAGAAAAAACACATCAAAACAGCTCAACTTAGAAAGATCCTGGTAATCTCATTTTTCATCCAATATTTTTGAATTTTTTTCTGTTGATTCTTGAAGTATTATAGAAGTCGGAAAATATGAAATAATTGTGATACCAGAAAAAAAAAATTTTTTGGGTTTTTGCCATCGCGAAATCACTGTGCGATGTTTTGAACGACTTCACACACTCCGTTTAACTACCTACTTGAGGCGGGCCTTTACGGTACACACGGGTCTCGATGATCTTGAACGGAATTCGTGGCTCGCACCACGACGGAACCTTGGACGGGCGGCACAAGACGACGGAAATTTCCAGCCCTACGCAAAAGCGCAGCGCGCTCCGTGTCCAACTCGAATTTATTTTAGTATTAAGTTAAATCGCTCACATGATTGAGTATAATTTCCTTTTTTCGTAGTAGAAGATTTAATAAAAAAATCAAGCAGAATTTGCGATACAATGGACCTCAGTCCACTAAACAAAGAAAGAAACACAAAACGTTTAACACCACTTATCATTTTTATAAACTCACTCACTAATGTTACCTTTAAATTGTACTTCAAATCTCGCAAGATATTCTCAAAACGTTAGTATCTCTAATCGCGTACTTCTGCTTTCCAGCCGATCTACTAGCGAAATGATCGAGCGGATGAAATAGCTAAGACAAGAAACTGTGCCTCTTTTCAAATTTGAGCCCTATTCAAGTATTTTAAAAGACTACTCTGTAACTATTCTTCAGGAGAATGCATTATTTGAAAATCGTGCCAAATGATTTGCATGGCGCCGAGAAGCATGGCGAATTTAAACCGCTTATTTTAAATTTAGCGCCATGCTATAAAAGCAGAGCTTTTATAACATGCTCCATGTACGCGAGTTGAGCACAGAGATAGCTCGATTTTATCAACACTAGCTTTTTTTTAAGTTAATATTTTAATCTTATAATATTTTCAGATTACGAATAATTAATTAACAACAACAAAAACGTAAAACGTTACAATACACACATACACATGCATACAGACATGACCTCAATTCGTTGAGCTGAGTCGATTGGTATATAACACTCCGAGCCTTCTATCAAAAGCTCGGTTTTGGAGTGATCCTTTAGCCTTTAGGTATATTTTGTATACAAAAAAGGCAAAAAGGTTGAAAAACACTTTAAAGGAATACATCCGATTAACACGCCAACTTTCATCTACTCAGACACTGAGTAAAAATGTTTTGCCCTATCTTTTTTTCTTCTCCATCTTTTTCCCACGGTAATTTTACTCAAATTGCGTCAAAATCAGGGCTACTCAAAGCTATGAGTAGAAGCCCCGATTTGCATTTATTCACATGTATTTATTTTTTATTTACCAGGGATTGAATCCTAAAGAGAAAGAGCAAGTCTCTCACTTATCATCTCTGTATACATATACGATATGTAGCATACCGCGAGAAACTTTTTTCGCAAGCAACTTTTGATTCGGGATGTTATACCCCATGATAAATTTCTTTTAGAAAGCTCCAAATGTGGGGAGCACTGGCTCTGATGATGCATTTCAACTTGTTCTACACAGCTGTGCAGTAACCAACACGAAAGGAGCGAAAACAAAGCGAAAATCACCATTTTTCTGTGGGGCTGCCTATCCGATTCTGTTTTTTCGCAATTGTATACAAGTTTGATAAATTTGTTATCATGGCTTGTTATGATTCGGAACAGTTTTTGCCTCTCTTTTATCGTTGTTCGTTATCTATTGAGAGCGATTTCTGCAAACCCTGTTATTTACATTGCCATCCTTCATGAAAAAATCTCACAATATGTTTCCAATCATTTTGAGACGCCAATGATCAATAGCAAAGAGACCGAATTCCCTGTCGAAACTATCTTTTTGCAAATAAATCACGTATAAATTACGTAGTAGCCAGGGCCGGATTTATGGGGTGGCGGGGGGTCCGTGGCCCCGGTCCCCCACAAATCTTATGTACCAAAACCAACCTTTTTTGTACATTTTGGGGCCCCCACATACCGTCGGCCCCGGTGCCCCCTTCCGGCTAAATCCGGCCCGGCAAGGCTACTCCATACCAATTTCTGTTATTGAGGTCGTCATTCCTGCTCGGGTTGGGTTTGCGGATGACGTGTCGCTCATGATAATCGGAGAAACAGTATGCAAGGGTGTCCATCACAAAGCAACAGGAAGGAAGTGCAGCAGACTACGATTACAGTCGGTGAAGTTACCATCGACTCGATGCGATTGGTAAAGCAACTAGGGGTGGTGATCGACAATTAACTCAATTTCAACTGCCATGCCAATTATGCTTGCGAGAAGGCTAAACTAACTGAAGGGATCACAGCAAACAGCTTTGCTATTAATAATAGTAAGAGAGGACACCTGGCCAACGTATCCACGACAATACTAAGATTCGAAGTTCCCGTCTAGGCGGCTGGCGTAATCATGAGCAAAAATCTGTCACGGCTCAATAGCATCTATAGAGCAAAACTGTGAGTCCTACAGACTACGAGGAACGATTGCTGCTCGCAAGATTGCGAAAACCGATTCGATAAAAAAGCGGCAGTTGGAAAGGAAGATGGACCAGTCAACTCTTTCCGACCCTGCCGTTGTGGGTGGACAAAAAGCACGGGGGAGTCGATTTCCACCTAACACAATTCCTGTCGTTCCAAGGATGTTTCAGGAAGTATGTGCACAGATTCAGACACGCAGAGTTCCCCATTTCCCTGACTTGTCCGAACTGCGAGGAACCACAGATCATGTTGTCGTTGCATCAAAAATGACGTGAGGGCCAAAGCACAGCGTCCACTGTAACACGGTCGGTTACGGGAAGTTAACGCCGTCGGAAAACGTCTTGTCGGGGTAGGACAGATCCGCCACCGGGGACTATCTGAGTATACTCCGATCAAGTCGGAAGCTTAATGGCTTAAAAGTTCACACAGTGATTTCGGAGGAGTATCCGTGACCAGAGAGCTTCTAGTCGGAGTAGGCAAGGTCCACAGCCAGGGACTAATCCGAGTAGATAGTGGTGCGTAAGAGTATCGCTTTGGGGTCGTCGGAGTTGTTGTTCAGCGCAAATCCTGATTCAGCGCGCATGTTTCTGATCGGATTATCGAGAAATATTTTCTCTTTTGATCTTTAACAGGCGAAACGAACTGACACTGTCTATTCTGGCTGTAGTTTCTCAAAATCGTTCGCTAAATCAAGGCGATATTCTTACGTTGAACTCTCTCATACTCGTTGTTTTATAACAAGATGTACTCCCTAACTCGACGGAGATCCTGGATACTCTTATCAGTTTCCTCAATCCGATATCAAACTGTTATCTCTCCTAATTCCATGATATCCAACTTTAATGGTCCTTTCAATAAAGAGTGAGGAATAGTTCACTACTTGTCAAATGACTTTTCGATAAGGACGATAAGGACCATTGACGTTACTTTTTATATTAGTTCCAGCTGATTGAGTTGCTAAAATTTCGAATGATCCAGACCACTTAACGGACACACGGAGTCAATGAGTTTTCTATGCATTCAAATTGCATGAACAATTAATGGAAATGATCACTTCACCGGATGTTCTGAAACTCCCGGAGAACCAGTAGATGGCCTCCAGGGGTCAATGAGTAGTTTATGCATTGATTATGCACTGACATTTCTACAATAAACGGTTTGACAAAAGCCGCAGCCAACTCTCCGAATGTTCAGGAATTCTTGGACGTCCAGTAGATGGTCACTAGTGGTCAAAAAGTAAAAAGTCACAGCTTTCTAGAATGCATAATTGACATCGACCATTTTACCGGACGTTCCAAAAATTTCATAAGGCCAGTAGGTGGCTATTGATGGTCGATGTGTGTGTGCTCGCATTGATTTTGCTCTGATATTGCTACAACAAGCAGTATAGAAAAAAAATCAGTTTTCTAGGACAAACTACTGACTATTTCAGCGATTGTTCCGAAGCTCCCGGGGTGGGATAATCACCAGGAATCGGGCAAGCGACAATCAGCATTGATTTTGCGATTACGAAAGACAATTTTGCTGTTCGCTGGAATGAAAGAATTTACGAAGTGGCGCTTTGCACGCGGTCCTAAATCCGGATCATCCGTATGTCCACTAGGATAGTTCAGATTTACAACATGTTCGAAAATTTCAACTGCCATGTGTCTATCTGCTTCTTTTTAGTGATTTAAGAATCCCACCCCTTAACCACCCCCAAATTGCCTGAAATTTGGCCAGGACTCCTAAATCATCAAAAAGAAACCAAAAAACAAATCTGGCAATCATTGTATAAAATCTTTGCATATACAATTCTATTATTTTATTACAAAAAATGCATTAAAATTTTCCGAAATTGTATAGGGTAAAACGAGCTATTATGGAGTGGTTAAGCACCGTGTCAAAACGAAATTGATTTAGAAAATGCTTTAAAAATACCTGTTGGTCTTTTTCCACATTGCAGTGGTCGAATAGGTTGCTCGTTAACTATAGATTCGTAGATATTACGTCAATTGAGCTAAACTTATGTTGTTTTGTTTTTGGAACAATAAAAATAAACTACCGCAATAATAGGACGCAGTTGCCTATCGTTGCGACATTTTTTCAAGGTCAGTCCTATTGTTGCGGTATTTCATACAATCATTATGGTAATCGATACCACAACAATAGGACCTTAGCACTATCACAATAATAGGCTCAAAGGATTAAAATTTTTAATGAAAAATGTTGATTTTCCATAATTTCGAACGGAATTTTATCAAACAAAAGCTGTTCTAGTCGTTAATTCGATGAGTTTTAGCGTATCCACAATTGTTTTTAATGCTATTATATCCAGAATGGACTACCGCAACATTAGGATATACCACAACGATAGGACGTTTTACCCTATGCCAAATTATTATACAGTTTCTGTAAGGTTCTTATGCAGAATTGTATTAAAATCTGCCATCCGCTGGTTGGGTGTAGACACATGGGAGTTGAAATTTTTAAACATTTTTGAAATTTGAACTACCCTAAAATTTATGTCCACCCAGTGGCCAATACACCCCAGGGAGCGAAATTGCCCTCCTTGCTAATGCACATATCGTCATGAACAACTTTTTTGAAGAATTCGACATTTAAAATGGAAAAGATCCGTTGATACATCATTATGGTGCAATCACTGGCGGAGACAGCTATTGTTTTTAGGTGGGGCACCACTAAGCGCAAGAACAATAGCCTTCGAGAATAATGGTGTGATTGCATCGCGTGGTGCCCCACCTCTGTCTCCACCAGTGGCTGCAATACTTATTTTTGCGCTTTCATATTTTTCGCGGGTAGTGAATACTTATGCAAAATCACAAACAAATGATTCAAGTCTATTGCGATCCAGCATGTCGCTTTAAGTCCCAATGACCCTTGCGAATGCTTAGCAACTTAAATAAGTTAAAAGTAGATGATCTATGTTATCCAAAGCATTCTGGAGTTGAAATCCAGTGATCTACAAGATCAACTGTACCTGTTACCGAACAGCAATCGGTCTAACGTGTCAATGTCATGCTCTAAAACTCTTGCCTGTTATTTGCAAGGTACTCCACATTTTGTCTGGAGTGACCGATAGTAACCGAGCATATCTGGGTATGGACCAGGCGCTGTAGAAAGGTGGAAGAATAATCTTATTGCCATAACAAGGATGGAAAACCTAGAAAACCTAGCCACTACATGATAAATTGTTTCCGGATCTGTAATGAGCGTAGTTGACTTGGTATAACAATTGATATCAACTGATGAACAATTGAGAGGACCCAGAATAACTTATGTAGGCTTATTCAAACAGTGGATCATTCGCCAGGGCTTGCTGTCGGATTGGAACCAGTTTTGGCTGAACTGATAGACCAATTTATGTGAACTAGTTTGGAGACCCTAGAATATCTGTTATTGATTATTTCGAATAGTTAATCATTCACTCATTTTTTGAGAGATTTGTGCTAACGTAAGAACTGTATCACACACACAAAACCCGACGCGAGACTGGACACAACACTTATGGTTCTTACAAACGAAAAAGGATTTTTTATAATTTACCTTTTTGCGACCGGTTTCGGGCTCGATGTTGCCCATCTACAGGACCACGTCGCGTTTTGTGTGTGAGTTATTCATTCGTTACATTTCTGGAGAATTATACGGACTTGCTTGAATGCGCTTGGCTTGGTGCTAATTGATCTAAACTCCGGAACAAGCTGAGGAACCAAGCACAAATATTATGGAGCTCGACCGGGATCTCGTCCAGCCTAGCAGCTTTACTGTTTTTCAGCTCGTTTAGAGCCTTCTTCACATCGTCCAGCGTTGGTGGTTTCACAGCTAGCCCGTCGCCGGCTATGTTCATCCTGCTCCTTAATACACCATCATTTTCACCGTTCAACAAATCTTCAAATTGCACCTTCCACCTGGCTGCCACCATAGATTTGTCTGTCAGCAAATTCCCCTCTCGGTCATTGCACATGACAGGTACTTGCACAGTCTTATACCGCGTGCCATCGACAGTTGCGTAAAACCTTCGCATATCGTTTCTATCCATGTTCTCCTGCGCTTCAGCCACACTCTCTTCGTGTTGCCTTTTTCTTTTGCGGTGGATTCGTTTCTCTTCTGCTCTTGCTACACTGTACCGCTCTCTGTTGGAACGGATACGAGTCACTAGCATTCGACTCGCTGGCACTCCTCATCAAACCAACCATTTCATTGGCGTCGCTGTGCAGTGTCTAACACTACCTGCGCTGTTCTAGTCACAGCTTTGAGGATATTTTGTCACAATCTGTTGACGTCGCCAGATCTATCCGCTCGTCCAGCTTCTGGTGGTACTGTTCAGCAACTCCTTCAACTGAAAAGCTTTGGATAGTTAAGTGCATTGTTTCGTGAATTCGTGACGTTGGAAAGTCGCGCTCGAATTTTTGCAACTACAAGGTAGTGATCCGAGTCAATGTTCGACCCTCTGAAGGACCTTACATCTATAGCATGAGAGAAATGTCGTCCGTCGATCTGCACGTGATCTATTTGTGAGCAAGTGTCTCCACTTGGATGTTACCAAGTGTGTTTGCGGATATTCTTACGTGCGAAGTAGGTACTGCTGATTGCCATCCCAGCAGCAAAGGCTACAAGTCGCAGACCATTATCGTTGGTAGCGGAATGAAGGCTTTCTGTACCTTCTGTACCTTTCAGAGCGAAAGAAACTTTCTCTTCCGTGTGTTGGGAACAGTCCGTAGGCCTTATCAAAGCTCTCATAGAACTCACGTCATCAGGCTTATCGTTCATTGGGGCATAGAAGCTGATCAGGCTATAGTTGAATAATTTGCCCTTCATTTTCAACACGCAAATGTGGTCGCTTATCGGCTTCCACCTTTCATAACATGCTTCATCTGCTTCCCAATCACCATGAAGCCAACTCCTCGTTCTGCTCTGTCACCGCCGCTATAGTAGATATGGTACTTGAATGAAGGGTTCGCTATGGGATCCACCGCCCGGAATTCACGTTCTCCAGTTCTGGACCATCGTACTTCCACAAGACAAGATCCGACTTTCCAACCGTTGGCTTTTATTCGTTGCCAGGGTTTGTTGCCTACTTTTGGCTTTATTGGTAACTTTAGAATCTTCGGCATGCTACCTTACCAGGGTTGCGCTACTTACATCGCGTTGGAGGGGCTGCCTTCTCGATGCAAATCCCCTCTTCCCTGTCAGCATACGAATATAGTTCTCACCGGGGTTGGTTACCCAAACTTATCTAAGGTTGCTCGTATCCCGGTCAGCGCCACGAGGAGGTAAAGATAAGAGTTGCCGGGTAAGAGGCTAAGGACCGCGAAATGGGGTCTATTTTATTCCTTCAGGTACGCATTACCCAGCATTTGGCATGCCCGCTTTTGTTATAAATTTGTTATAAATAGTTATATTAATTATCGAGATGCAATCAAAAGTTTCAACTCACATGAAAGATTTGCGTTCAATCCGCTAACAATAAACAAACAACTATGGGGTCGCCATTATTTTACATGCAATTGCGTCGTTTTATACCAGCGTTCGTTCGGACGTATTGCTCATTATTAACACATATTTATTATGTGATGTCCCGTCGTTATCTACAAAATCCTCAATTTGTCCCAAGGAGCTCCAAAATATTATTCAAACAAATTCAATATTTAAGGCAGAAATCAAAAATCAAATACATAGAAAGTGTTTTTTTTTGTGTGTCTTTATTAGAGAGATTTGCAGTCCTTGGCTGGTTCATTTATCAACAATGAAAGTGGACGAAATGAAATATTATGTTATTGAGTGAATCGCGTTGGAATCCAATTTCAAAGCTACATAGTGCTTTCAGGAGCACATAACTCCAAAAGCAAATAACAGGCGCAGCAGCGAAAAGCAGTTTTTCACCTATGCTCACGTGCAGCACTTGCAAATGGAAATGGGCTTCCATCTTCTATCACTATACCTACCTACAAACTTAATTAGTTCTAGCAGGTAACTGTTAGAATTCGAAATGAGCAAAAAAGCCCCGTTTCGGCATTCAATTAGAATATACCACCCTTTCATTTCTATCACATCGGCAACCCGTTAACCAGGACGAACCTCTGTTATAGAACCTAACCCTCATATTCCAACAAAATTCCGCAGGAACTCGTTGCGAGTGCAGAGGTGTTCTCGGCTTGCAGTGGGTGAGTGATTGCATTCCTTCCCATCCCCGATAGACCGTGAGGACGTGGCCAGCGCCGTTATTGACCATTCAGAATATTAGAGCTCTCTGACTGTGCACATTCAGGTTGGAGAGCAAATCCCATGCTTCCATTCATTGCTTCCTTATGCAATTGCGATTACTCTGGTCAATCACGGAGTAGCAACTACGAAATGCACGGTCATCATGCTCATGCTCATGCACACTTGCAGCACCCCACGAAAAAAGAATATTTCAGATGTGCTAATCGCCTATAAATATTGTCATTTGTGGGAGGAAAAACGCGAGGTGAGGGCGACCATTGTTGCCGGCTTTTTTGGACTACGTCGTGATTTTCCTTAAAATAATGCTTTCTATACCGTTATGTATTTTCCATTGATTGACTTTTCTTGAGGTTTTGACCAGTTTAACACAGGTCAGGTCAGGTCACAGGACAGGTGCTTCTTCGGAAGATTTTTTCATACAATTTCATTTCAATGATATTTTTCTGCTTATTTTTAGAGGCATTACAATTTGGTCAATTTGATCAGTGGATTGAATTGAACGGAATTAGTAACATGGTGGGCAAGTATTTCCTGATAAACAGGTCACATATCAACGTCAAGAAAATGAAGCACAAAGACAGAGTGATTTTCAGATTAAGTTCATTTTCGATTATTCTTTTTGAATCTTCCAAAGTAGGTAATTCAATTTTTTTTAAATCTACTCTTTCGAAACATTAAGAATCATTCAAAGTCTTTCTAAATAATTCTGAATATTTCGAAATCATTCACTGTAAAAAACGACGGCATAAAAAATAATTTTAAATCAACTGAACAAAATCGAGTTTAAGGGGATTAATGGAGATCCAAACCCAATTAAATGCTAGATTTAAGGTCCTCATGTACTTTAAGAGCTTGTCTGCAAATTTCATTTTCATGTATGTGGACGAAATTTTTGGGATTCCTTTATAAAAAAGTAGAAAATCACCCCGATTTCAAATAGAATCCGAGAGTCCGAGCTGTAAACCATTCTATAAATTGTCCAGAATTTTTCACTTTTCGCGACAAAATTGCATGTGTCCCGCTTTTTTGGAAGCACATGGAAACAAAATCAATGGACAAGATTCCTCAGATGTGAGGCTATTTTTCGCGTCATTCAATTTGATATTTTTTCTTAAAACTATTTTTTCTTAGCCTTCTAATGCCTAAAACCGGCCTTAGACAGGGCACTTTGATTATTGTTTGTTATTTTCAATTGTTCGGAATTGGAAAAGTTTTTGATATTGGTCAATAATAAAATTCCTAATACATGTCTAAGAGTAGATTAGAATAAAATTTAAAATTTCCACTTTTTTTTTATATTGAGAGATGCGTAATTTTGTTTCTTCGTATTTTTGTCCGCGTTCCTTTGAAGAGTGATTTATGTGTAGTTTAGTATTTTTAAACTTAATAAAATTTTAGTTTGGAAGTTTAAACTTAATACAATTAGAAGATTATGGTGGTGAATCATTCACTCCAAAATAATTCCTCTTGAATTGTATTACAAGGTTTTTTGACATGTCCCGTTTGGCAAGCACGTTGTCCCGTTTTTCCACTGAAATGATCTGGTCAGCCTATTAAAACGTACAAACCTTTTTGTTTTGAAGAGGAGATCATTGTGATATGTAGCTAGTTTTGTAAAATTTGCATCTGCGCATTGGAATGGTTCGGTATTCTTGATTATAGCGATGAATAAACATCGAAACAGCTTAAGGGGTGCACATTGGACTGTTCTCCCCTACATCATTTCAACAATCGCATTTACAAAAAAAACATCTACTACCGAAGCCACCTTTCCTCAAATTTTTTCACTGAAATTGGTTTCTCTAGCATTACTTGCTCTTTGAATTTTTTATCAAACAATTCGCTGTGCGTTGCCTCATTTTGCCAAATATTACAGCCAGCAGCGCGCCGCATAACAATGCTCGAGTAAAAGTTAGACCTGTTATAACCACCATGGCGTGCATTTTTGGGTTTTGAATACCGTTTTCAACCTCGAAACGGTTTCATTCTCCCATCCATGGTTTGTCAAGCCATTGTACCTTCAATCTACGAAAGAAGCGAGGCGCAACGAAAATGCAGCACCTAGACAATTGTTGCTCACCCGTCGTGTTATACGTGTCATCTAATCACTCGCAAAAGCTGAGTTGATTCAAAGAAGAACCTTTTATTGTGGTGGTACAGCAAGGTCATATTTCTCACGGTTAGATTTAGGTATTTGATTTCTTAGTCTACCTAAGCCTGCATACATTTTTAATGACCCTCCGATATTCTTCGTGGTTTTTTTATTCACGGGTCAACTGGTAGTTGACATGAAATTGGAGGCCGTATAAAATTTTGCTAAAATCGTCCCTGGTGTGCCTATCTTAGCTCGGTGGCATTGACAACGGTTCACTAATTTAAAATAATAGCTACGAATGAATAAATGAAATCAATTCGAATTTGCTTTTCTAGAAATCAAAGCACAACGTTAGTCTGCCTCTTTTAAAAAACAAACATCTCAACCCATCAGGCACAGGTTCAAGTAACAATTGATTAATTAACCATAATAGACAGCTGTAACCATTTAAGCAAACACAGCGCTTCCCAACGCCACCGAACTGAACAAATGAGAATGCTTACATGCTGGTTGCCTATTAAAAGTCAGTGTCGTTTCCCCCAATCAAACAACAGCGCAGCGCATCCACACGGCTGTATGTACCGGCCTGGCTGAGCCGTTGTCATAAATTTACAGCTATCAATAGATCATTACCTATTCTATCGAACCGTCGCGTCGTCATCTTCCGCGAATAAATAAGTGCAGCATCTTCAATGCCGAGCAGCAGCTGCAACCGGCTTTCAAACCACACAGCACTTATTATCACCGTCAACCAGTGGCATCCCGTTGCCGTTGATGTTTCTGCTGCTTCGTGCGGCCAGAACATGCGACGAATTCCACTCATCTTTATGTCGGTTGAACTGGTTAAATCATGCAAACGCATTGGTGATCGAGCCAGGATTATTGCCCCTTTCCAGAGAACAGTGATCCTGGAGAATCAAATTTCATTAGACATTTAAGTATGCTAATGTAAACTGGTTTTGTGCGCCAATGACTAAACTGCAAACACGATTCGAGCCCAGTGTTACGATAAGTCCAGGCCGGTTTTTGTTTTGATTGACTGTTTGGTGAAATTTCCAGCTGTGGGCACCTGTTTGTGAGTATTATCGAATACGGTTTCTTTACTTTTACTTTCATAAATCGGGGATTGGCAACGACGATCGCGATGATGTTTGAAAAATTCGCATGATGATAAATGTGTTGAGGTGCGATAAAAATTGGTAAAGTCATCGGTGTTGGTATTGCTTGTTGGCACTAAAAGAAACAAGTTGAAGCTTTTTAGTGGAGTATCATGTCCGAAAGACAGAAACGTGTATTCAATCCTAATTTAAGTTAAGATCTTCTTGAGTGCTTTGTTCTTGAACCAAAAATAAGAATATTAATTGGATTAATAATACAAACTATTCTGATAGACTTTTCACTTCCTTCATTTATTTACATCATCGTCATTTGCGTTCTCTGGGACTTCGATTTCCGTCTTCCATGTCTTCTCCTTAATTTCGCCTCCTCCATATTGTTTGATTCCGTCATAATTTCATCAACAGGTTTTTAACCAACCAGTTCCCTCCGTGCCATACCCCAATCCACTGTACCCACAGCAAGTGTTAGTTAGTGCTTTTCCGACAAACCTATCGCAGAATCCATGGTCGGTGCCAAACTTCCATTCCAACTCTACTGCGACCGAAGATGCGAAAAGCATCAACCAGTCCAACTTCAACTTCCATCGATCGCGAATCGCTTCCGTGGATGGTTCTATCGCGTCGCTCGTTCGTTCGTTCTGTTGTTTGCTGCTTTTGTGTCAGTCGGTTATCGCGCGCATGGTTATCTCCGCGAATCCAGTGAGCGTAAGCGCACGTTTCACTCGCTCAGATTTATCACTCTCGATGGTTCGGCCTTGCCTGCGGGAAGCTTGCCCACGGTGACGCAAATCCCGCGTTGATGTGCACACTAAATGAAGGTTGTACAACAGTTAGTAGTTTAAATTTATTTGAATATGACCAAAGTGTGATAAGGAAAAAAATCTTTTTGCTTTCATTTTCTTCCGTTTAATGTAAGGATAATATTTTTTTCTCATTTGTCACAGTGCAAAAAATTTAAGTTATATTCACGAAAAACATTAAATGTAAATTTAGGATAGTATTTATGAACATTGGTTATTTTAGTTTAGATGAGTTTTCACTATAGATAGTGGAATATATAGATGAGCGAAGATAAATCCTCTGTCTCCAAACGAACTGTCAAACGTGTCTCCAAACGAGCATGACGTCATGATTTCAATGGAAACGTTAAGGGCTGTGACGTCATACGCGTGTGTGCACGGGCAAAAAATCGACTCAGCCATGCTTTCGCTCATCTATAGATTCTACTATCTATAGTTTTCACTTCTTGAATGGTGTGTGATATCAGTGTTACGTGAAAAAATGCTCAAAAAGTCAACATTTGTTAAAAATTAGTCATTTTATTTTAGAGTGCGAGTATTCAATTCTCTCTCTCTATCTATGGGAGATTTACGAGAGCGAGTGTTGTCAGTTGTTTCGGGGCAACCCCTGTCCTACAATAATTATTGAATCTTGTTTGATCGGTGTGTCACTGCAAAAGCCGGCAATACCTACATGTGGAATGTTTACAGGTTGTGCGGAAAGTAGAGCACTGCCAACCCGGCTTTTATGTGGCGGTTCCGAATGGCGGCAGTGGCCCGTGAAAGTTTGCCCGCGCGGTTGCCAATAACAACGGCATTTAGCGCCTTTCCGCGCCGAAGAAAGTGTCGTCAGTAGTGCTGCAGACTGGTTATACGAATTAACATTCTCTTGAACAAAAGCATTCACAACGGTCACATGAATGACTGGTTTTGTGTATATTCTCGTACTGAAGTGAATCTGTACTGTTAATGATTTATCAGTATTCAATCACCCTCTAATTTGATTAGCCACTTGTTACCCATTTTTCTAATGTTTGTGTATGATTTGATTACATGTAAATTGGTCATTTAATACGCTCTTTATCGATTAATTTCAGAATATTATGGTGATGAGCATTTCTGAAACAAATTGATTGTTTGGCTTCTACTTGAAAGTACCTATTTGAATTTTGTGGTGATAAAATTGAAAGAAATGGGGGCAAATTCTTTTTTCTTTCCAATTGTTAAACTAATATCATAAATATAAAGCATTCATGGCTTAGTGATGCAAAATAATTGAACGGTGCAGTTGTGGCCTTCCCACTGGTTAAAAAAAGGGTTACTAACAGATTTCATCGCTTTTAAGAATATGATTAAACATATACACCATCTATTTCCAAAACAACCTTCCTTGTTGCTGCTTGTGACGATCGCCACGAATCACAAATCGATCACGTTATGATTGATGGACGGCACTTCTACGATGTCATCGACGGCAACATCAACGTCGTGACGCTAAGATCAACTCTATAGATATGAGAGAACAGTCCAAAATGCATCCCTTAAGCTTTTTCGATATTTTCACCAACATAAACAAAAATACCGAATCATTTCATTTCGTGTAGAAGCAAAATTTACAAAACTTGCTACTTTTCACAATGATCTCTTATTCAAAACAACAAAAATGGAATAGTGGTGTGAAATGACTCAATTGCATGTAAAATAATGGTGAACGCATGGTTATTTGTTTATTCCTAACGAACTCAACAAAAATTTTAAAGGAGATGAAAGAATAGCAAAATTTAAGTCGTTCAATTAAAGTTGAAATGAACGGATTTTGCTTATTTTTTCCATTGCAGCTCAATAATGGATAGCTAATATTGAATTCTAATGGTAATATTCCTTCATAAATGTCCTACGAAAGATTACATGAGTGATTTTATGGGTGAGGCCATCTCGTGGGATGCACTGTTCTTCACTATATGTAGGCAATATCTTGGCTTTTGCTGAAACACTTGAGGAACTCCGTGCAACCGGAATAGACGAAGACGGAAACACTGACTCGGCGAAGATTAACCGTATCTAAATATTCGACCACCTGGAACGCCTTCAGAATTGAGAAGCTTGTGGCGCACATAAGCCGGTACATACCGAACTAATTCGACTTAATAAACCCTATTTGGGCATTGGACCACGAAGAAAGCAAATGCTGATTGTACAACGATATTGGGCTACTTTTCGGATAACATCAAAATGGTTCTTTATTATAATGCTTCTCCGGCGGCATTCGAGGCAATTTTATAGTGCAAGAGAACAGTAAAAGCAGAGCGTTAATGAATAAAGCTTCCAATAAAAGATTAAATTTGTTTTGATTAAATAATTCAACTCTATAATTAAAGATTATGATTAATGAATAGTTCATTTTTTACAATGATAAAGGATTATGATTGAAGATTAAAAAATTTTTTGACAATAATTTTCCCAGGAATCGAATGGGGGTAATTTCGGATTCGGCACGCCATTCCTAATAGGACTTTCTGGACGTTTTCCCCCAACTTCCCCAGAACTTTAGTATTAAGAACGGAATGCATCCGTTATAAGCAGTTTAAGGCATATTTCTGATTGAATCTGAATGATTAGAATATTGTTGGGTAAGCGCAGTGTTATTCTATCTTGAGAGTATGTTAGTTTTAGGGGAATATGGGGTAAAATAGTCTCATATATTACATACATACAAATGGATTTCTGTCTGTCTGTCTGATCATTATAGACTCGGAAACTACTGAACCATTCGGCGTGAAAACTAGTATGCAGGGGTTTTTGGAGTCGAGAAGGTTCTTGGGATACTTGGAGACCCCTCCCCCTCCTGAATGGGGGGCTTCCACATGTATAAAAAATAATTTACAGCATAACTCGAGGACTAATCAAGTAAACGCAACCAAAGTTGGCATGTTAAGGTTTTTGAAGTCAAGAAATGTTTCTGTTGTGATTCGTGACCCCTCCCCCTTCTGGGAGGGGGGGCTCTCATACAAATGAAACATAAATGAAACATAAATTCATAAATATAATGTTATCCGTTGGTGGTGTCTTTCTCGTGCATTATAAAAATGAGAAAAACATATAAGAGAGGTCAAATTTGCCCTTTGGGGGATAGATTTTACTTTTTCTCTTAATCTATGTTTATTTGCGGTCATTTGAGTGCATTGCAGCGGTTTCTGGAAAAAAAAAATCGATTTTGATTTTTTTTCCAAGTGGGGACCCTTGGCAAAAAAACAAATTGGATAATTCTAAGTACCAAAAAGTGTGTCTCACATTTTTGTACACACACATACACACAGACATACAGACATCACCTCAATTCGTCGAGCTGAGTCGATTGGTATATAACACTATGGGTCTCCGAGCCTTCTATAAAAAGTTTGTTTTTGGAGCGATCATATAGCCTTTACGTATACTTAGTATACGAGAAAGGCAAAAAGAGATCCTTTTTAATGTTTGATAAAATGTTTTGTGTAAAGCTTGCTAGTGAAAAAGTGTGGTGAAACAGTGGTTATCTGAGGAGATGTGGAAAAAACAGCACCCGCGTCAACATCGGATATTGTGAAACTAGGATTGCATACAAATGGACGATATGTCCATAGGAATTCCCTAGAGCAGCGGTTTTCAACCTGGGGTACATGTACCTGAGACAAAAATGCGTAATGGCGATGTATTACAATTCCAGTAAAACTTATAGTTTTAAAATTTCTTATTTCAAAATTTTGTATTGTACATAATATGCATAGCGATCATAGCGGGCTGCGAAATGGTGAGTTGATATCCGGGAAGGGGCGCCTAACATACCTCTGGTCCTCACAAGTTCCAATACTCACGCTTCCACGGGTCTTCCGATGACAATTGACCGCCAGCTAAGGGTTGCGTACTTAGCTGGTAGTGCAGCCTGGGCACTGTTGTCCTTCTGACATCAGCTAGAGTGAGAGGGTGCGTCCTGTGGGGTCTGCCTAGGATGTGGTGGGGTTCGACAGTGGTCTCTGTTGAACCTCTATAAAAAGCTGCATGTGTCCCCAAGCCGGCCCTATCAAAGCGACCGTGTGCGGCTCAAAGCGCACTAGGCTAGTCCTGGTGTTGGGTGGGACTTTAAACAAATTTGACCTGACTGATCGAGCGTCTGTTCACCAAGGAGGTGCGGCTCCGACAGCGTCTGTTCTAGCATCCAGCAGCTGGAAGCTATACCTAAGATGCCAGCCCCATCCTGGTGGATAGGGAACCTTGGGCCAACAACCTATTGTTCCCGAAACATCAATTTGTTCGAGAATCCGATAATGAAAGAATACGGACCCAAGATCGACATAGGCGCACGGATCAAGAAAGCAAGGGCTGCCTTTGCTAGTTTAAAAATATTTGAAAAACAGGCAGATAAGTGAACGCACCAAAATACGAATTTTCAACTTTAACGTGAAATCTGTGCTGTTATACGCTAGCGAAACATGGTGTGTATCAGTGGAGAACACTCAACGGCTGCAGGTGTTCATTAACAGATGCCTGCGGTATATAATTCGGACCTGGTGGCCTCACAACTGGATCTCAAACAACGAGCTCCATCGTCGTTGTCACCAGAGGCCGATAGCAACAGAAATTCGGGATCGGAAGTGGGGCTGGGTCGGCCACACTCTACGTAGGGGCGGAAACGAAATCTGTAAACAAGCATTAGACTGGAACCCAGCGGGACATCGCAGCAGAGGCAGACCCAGAGGCTCATGGCGGCGAAGCCTTAATAAAGAAATAAAAGAAGTCGACCGAAATCTAACCTGGCAACAGGTTAAAGCGATAGCCGGGCAACGCTCAGGATGGAGATCTTTCAAGTCGGCCCTTTGCACCACCGGAGGTGTACAGGATCCATAAGTAAGTAAGTAAGATCAGGAAATCAAAAACTTTTGAATTCATTCCATCCTAGGGAGTACAGTGTATCAAGGGCTGTGATGCAAAAGATCGAAAGAACAAAACGTCCAATGAACAAATTTAAAAAAATCTCCAATGTAATCTACCTGATTGAGACAAAATATTGAATAATATGCTTTCGAACTAAAATCAAATACCTGAAGGGTTCGGAAGCCTCCAGCCGAGAGACATGAAGGCCTTTTTTCCGAAAAGCATCGTTGCAAAAAGCTTGGATGTCTCCTTTCGAGACGCTTCTTCCGAAGCAGCTCGTAAATCTTATTTCAAGCATCTCGGAAGCCTCCTGTTAATAGGCTCGGAAACCTCCTGCTCGGAAGCCCCGTTTCAAGAGGTTCGGAAGCCTCCTTTCAAGTAGTTTGGAAGCCTCCGTTCAAGAAATTCGAATACCTCGTTTCAAGGATTCCTCGGGATTCTGCTTTCAAGGGGCTTGGAAGCCTTTTTTTAAGAGGCTTGGAAGACTTGTTTCAAAAAGCTCGGAAATCCCCTTTCAAGAGACTCAGAAGTTTTTTTTTGAAGAGGCTCGGTAGCCTCCTTTCAAGAGAGACGCAAGCTTCATTTCAAGAGGCTGAGAAGCCTCTCTTCAAGAGATTTGGAATTTTTCAAGAGACCTCGTTTTGTGAAACGCTAAGAAGCGTCCATTCAAGAGGCTGGAAGCCTCCTTTCAAGAAGCTGGAAGCCTCCTTTCAAAAGGCCTGGAAGCCTCCTTTTAAGAGGCCTGAAGCCTCCTTTAAGAGGCTCGGAAGCCTCCTTTAAGAGGTCTGGAAGCCTCCTTTCAAGAGGCTCGGAAGCCTCCTTTCAAGAGGCTGGAAGCCTCCTTTCAAGAGGCTGGAAGCCTCCTTTCAAGAGGCTCAAAGCCTCCTTTCAAGAGGCTCGGAAGCCACCTTCAGAGAAGCGTGGAAGCCTACTTTCAAGAGGATCAGAAGCGTCCTTTCAAGAGGCTCGGAAGCCTCCTTTCAAGAGGCTCGGAAGCCTCCTTTCAAGAGGCTCGGAAGCCTCCTTTCAAGAGGCTCGGAAGCCTCCTTTCAAGAGGCTCGGAAGCCTCCTTTCAAGAGGCCCGGAAGCCTCCTTTCAAGAGGCCTGGAAGCCTCCTGTCAAGAGGCTCGGAAGCCTCCTTTCAAGAGGCTCGGAAGCCTCCTTTCAAGAGGCTCGGAAGCCTCCTTTCAAGAGGCTCGGAAGCCTCCTTTCAAGAGGCTCGGAAGCCTCCTTTCAAGAGGCCCGGACGCCTCCTCTCCAGAGGCCCGGACGCCTCCTCTCAAGAGGCTCGGAAGCCTCCTTTCAAGAGGCTCGGAAGCCTCCTTTCAAGAGGCTCGGAAGCCTCCTTTCAAGAGGCTTGGAAGCCTCCTTTCAAGAGGCTCGGAAGCCTCCTTTCAAGAGGCTCGGAAGCCTCCTTTCAAGAGGCTCGGAAGCCTCCTTTCAAGAGGCTCGGAAGCCTCCTTTCAAGAGGCTCGGAAGCCTCCTTTCAAGAGGCTCGGAAGCCATCTTTCAAAAGGCTCGGACGCCTTCAAAAGACCTCTTGTGGGAAGCTTGATATATAAAATCAATTCGATTAGAAAAGTTTCACGAAAGAACTTCAGACAATTTTATTTTGTGGTTCGATATGTCTTTTTCACGCTTATTCATAAATAAAATAGGGGGTACCTCAATTAAAGCATGAGTTGTAAGGGGTACCTCTCAAGAAAAAGGTTCAGAACCGCTGCTCTAAGGGGAATATATTAATTTCAGGCACCCACCAACTAAAATGTTCTATCGAGGGATCTAGAACAATTTTAATTTTTTTTTGTGAAAACTCCATAGAAATCTCGAATGATAGCCAATTTGACCCTCCCAAAAATGTATGGAAAAATTACCTTTGCCCTTTGGACAAAGACACGGTGTTTATGGATGGGCCAAGAGTGTCAGCAAAAGACAAGCTTGGCGTGTATCGCAAAAGTTGAAAGCTTGTTGGATTTTTTTGAATACTGCTATTTTGGTTCAACTATTCAAAATCAATATTTATCATACAACTTAACGTTATTATATTTTACATAATCTTATAATGTCACACAATGTTAGTATAATAGCACATTTTTATGTCAAATTTATTTATAAGTAATTTCAAGACCGCGAGTGTCATTTCAAATTAATAGTTAACCTCAGCAATAAAATAGGGGTTGCTGGATGACATTACCCAAGTAACCATGAAGCTATATATGCTTGTAAAAAATACAGCCCTAAAAGTTGACTTAAAGTGGAAAGGGCACTTATAAGACCGAATTAATGGTTCATTAATTTGACATGCCGAAATAAAGCATCAGAAATGTATCGCTGCATTCGTCATGCTGATTTAGAGTATCGTTGTCTGACAAATGATAAATAAATGCAACTTCGCATCGCTAAAACTGATCTAATGCAATTAACATTCAGCATGCCGATTTGTGATTGATATATGTGCAATAATGTAATGCTTGGTGGTACTCTCCCCTAAACTCATGAATTAGTTGAAAAAAAAAAACAGTTGCTGGAAAGTAATTTCTCTCGTTTAAAATGATCTTTGCTGCTACAAATCTATTCAATATACATGCAGACAGCATATTCTAATCGTTTCGTGATTGAAGATTTACGAAAGGGTCCATTTTGCACGATTTTCCCCAAAATTAATCAACGGAAAATCTTATTTGCCTCTTTCAGAGAGGTCTCAAATATCACTCAAGTATTGATAAAATATTGGTGAAATGGATTGCATTGAATTCTGTGCGTGACATAACTCAAAATTTGAATTCGGAGGAATTCCTTTGAGATACTTCCGGAAGAATTCCTTTGAAGAACATCTGGAGGAGTTCCTTCAAGGAACTTCTGGAGGAATTCCTTTTAGGAACTTCCGAAGAAATTCAATGCAATCCAATATTCTATCAACACTTGTGTGATATTTGAGACATATTCGAGAGAGCCAAATAAGATTTTCCGTTAATTAATTCGCTTTTCTGAAGTAATTTGGAGAAAATCGGGCAAATTAGACCATTTCGTTAATCTTCAATCACGAAACGATTAGACTATGCTGTCTGCATGTATCTTGAATAGATTTGTAGCAGCAGAAATCATTCTAAATGCGAGATATTACTTTTCAGCAGCTTATTTAACTAAATCATGAGTTTAGGGGAGAATCGGGCAAAATAGGCTAATTTTGAGATATGCCAAAACCAATCTATTTTGTGCATTTTGGGAGCTACGGGGCCCCTTCCGGCTGAATCCGACGCTGGGTATGGCCGACCCAGTACCACTTCCGGTCCCTAATTTAGGTCGCCGTGTTTACATCCAACGATTTGGTGTTATTCGTGCCGAGAGAACCACTTGGGGAGGTCGATTTGCTTACTCTGCATATCAGAGCGCCATTGAGCGACGAGTGCAACATCATCAGCCAATTCCAATTCGTTTACGTGCTCCATGGTCATAGGCTGCCAAAGCAGCCCGCGGTTTGGTTCTCGGCCAATCTGTGCGACCAAAATCTCATCGATTACGATGAGTAACAGTAGCGGTGATAGAATAGTTTTGGATGCCTGTTTGAATCTCTAGCAGTGATGGAGTTTCGGTATATTGGCGCGTGTTATACGTCGGATCCTAGGCAGATCATGCCGAGGAGGTGATGGCCTGGCTGGCACTTGAAAAAGTTGTTCGAAGTGCTCGAACCAGCCTTTCAGCTGGTCAGTTGGGTCGGTCAATAACTGATCATTCGCGTCTTTCTCAGGCATCGTTGCATTCATCTTCGCCCCGCTTAAGCGTCGTGAGATATCGTAGAGGAGGCGAATATCCCCGGTTGCTGCGGCTATCTCTCCTTTGTCGGCCAGAGAGTCTGCCCACGCTTGCTTGTCCCGTCGACATGAGCGTTTTACTTCCTTCTCAGGAGCCGAGTATCGTTGAAGGACTAAGACTTTGGCTCCTCTGGTTTTTGACCACTCTATCGCGGCTTTGGCTTCTCTTCGCTCCTTTATTTTCCTCCAGCTCACGTCGGTGATCCATTGTTTTCTCTGGGTGCGTAGTTCGCCCAGATTGTTCTCGCTGGTGGCGATGAAGGCATTCTTGATGGCGGTCCATTGGTCTTCCACACTGCCACCTTCCGGAATATTACCACAGAATTCTGTAAACAGCTCTCTGTTTTCGCTCATTTCTTCGAGAGCATGGCGTCGTATAATCCGCTCATGGTTTGAGTTGTCGGATGCGATCTTCGCACTGAAGTCGCCCAAACAGATCTTGATATCACCCTTCGGAATTCTATCTACGACGGCATTGAGTTGGCTGTATAAGCTCTCTTCGTCTTGCAGATCGGCAGCATCGGTTGGCGCAAAACATTGGATTATAGTAAGGTTTCGGAACCGTGTTCTAAGTCTAGCAACGATTATCCTTGAACTTATAGGTTCCCACTTCATAAGCGCAGATTGTGCCTGGGCGCTTAGTAGGAAGCCAACTCCGCGATGCCGGGGAGCGTGTTCACCTCGTAAACCAGAGTATAGCAGAACTTGTCCGGGACTTCACTCAGTCCCAGGATCTCAAGCTTCATGCGACGTGCCTCATTGGCAAGTTGTGCCAATTTACCCTGCTGGGCTAGGGTTAAAACGTTCCATGTTCCTTTTCGTGTCCGTTGTTTTGCGCTAAGAGTCGTCGCCGTAAAATCAGTCCGTATTCTTTCATTATCGGATTCTCGAACAAATTGATGTTTCGGGAACAGTAGGTTGTTGACCCAAGGTTCCCTATCCACCGGGATGGGGCTGCCATCTTTGGTATAGCTTCCGGGGAATAGCATTTCATACTCAGCCGCTAGATGCCAGAACAGACGCTGTTGGAGCCTTGGTGGACAGACGCTCGATCAGTCGGGTCAAATTTGTTTAAAGTCCCACCCAACACCAGGACTAGGCTAGACCGCTTTGAGCGGCACATGGTCGCTTTGATAGGGCCTGCTCGGGGACACATGCAGCTTTTTATAGGAGTTCAACAGAGCCCACTGTCGAACCCCACCACATCCTAGGCAGACCCCACAGGACGCACCCTCTCACTCTAGCTGATGTCAGAAGGACAACAGTGCCCAGGCTACACTAGCAGCTAAGTACGCAGCCCTTAGCTGGTGGGCATTTGTCATCGGAAGACCCGTGGAAGCGTAAGTAATGGGACTAGATTGGACCAGAGCTATGTATGTTAGGCGCTCCTTCCCGGATGACAACTCACCATTTCGTAGCCCATTCAACAAACATTGAAGAGGAATACAGCGCTTTTACAGCCAAAAAAAGGGTTCCTTAGCTGAAATAAAACTTGTTTATTTAGCTTAAATTGTTAGTTGGGCAGGTGACTAGCGTAGAGAAAAAATGAATGCCACTACTGCAAACGGTCGTGATTGACATGAGACAGAGAGCAAAGCGCCTTTTTCTATATCTCAGGTGACCAAATGAAAGTATCGTGGCCCCTTGGATAAATTTCGCCAGAAAACCAGCCGTGCTTTGTTTTAAAGTAAAAATGTTTGTTTACAAAATAAGTTACGCCCCAATCGCAAACTGGTCCTGATGTGTGTACTTTTTTCCCACGTTACACGGTAGTTCATGTATGGTTTACGATTCTAAAGCGAGTTATTATGCTATTCATTGTGATGTGATCTGTGACAAACATCTTTGTTCTACAGATAAACCAATTTCATTTGAGTTTGTGTGTCGGGATGGCAACGAATGTGCCTGTAAGAAAATCCCAGAATAGCCTACTTTGCGATTGCGAGAAAACTTATGAATAAGCTCATATGATATACCAATATATTAACGATATTATCTAACATTAACTAACATTACAGGACCTTTCTGTGCTTTGTAAAATGGTAGAATGTGTTCCTCATAGATTTTTCCATGTAGAGCTTTAAGTACGTAGACTGATTTATAACAAAAAATATTTTTTATCTAAAAAAAGTACAATTTACCAGAAAAAAAAATTTCTTCTCTTTTTCTTTTACTTATTTTCCCCGTAACACGGTAGATCCCTTTGACGTAGTGTGTTGCGGTGTAAGATCTACCAAACAGAGCCCTAGCTTAATCCATTTTCTAGCTAGGACAACAAGTTGTGGTAATTAAGGATTCATCGTATTTAGTTCTCGCTGCCAACAGCAGTCTCAAAAATAAAACATAATAAATGTTACCCTGCAGATAGATGAAAGATTCGAATTTCGATCTCCGTATGAGGCTAAAATGTATGGAGCGGAAGCAACTTTTCAAATAATTAGTTAAAAAAAACTCGGAGCCCATTGTCCTAGGCTGAACTGACTGCTGGAAAAGTCGAGTTAGGGGTTTAAATACGTACCAACACTTCATGGACTGGTAAACAATGGTAAACAAAGCACATGTAAATTCTTATTACTGAACAAAATCTTTAGATTGAAATGGTCTTGTAAAAAGATCCAAATATCTTCATTACTTCTCAATAGTAATGAAGTAACTCGAGAACCACTTATACGCTAATAATACCCGTAACGCTACAATAGATCTAATAACTGGTCGCAGTGGCAGACCCGAACAGGAAAAAAAACTTATTTTATTTGGTAATTATTTTATACATGGTGCCAGGCGCATTTCATTTACGTTTACCCATGTACTCAGGACTTTTCCAGTTCTACCTTAACTTTTTTCCGTTTTACACTGGCTCCACTCTAACGAATGTTTTTCAAATCTGTTGATTTTATTGATTACTAATTATCATCTACTATATCTATCACCAAATACATCCATATGAGAGATATTATCAATTGGATGAAGCCAAATAAAAAAGTCGTTGAGCCTGTTTTGCATGTCATCATATATCATGCGGCTAGCACGGAACTCATTATGCCTTGGAAAGTTGGGACATTTCTCCAATTAATGACTTTTCAGCTATGGCCAGATTTCGATCCTAGCCACTGATCTGTACCCTCTTACTACTGAAGCCTTCATAGAACTGATAGCAGTTCATGCATTTGTCGGCTCTAAAAATTCAATTAAAAATAATTTTAAAAAATCAACTAATATTTATAGTAATAGTAATTTGTAGCTCACCTTGAAATTAAACCCACTTATGCTACAGATTCTGTTATCGTGTTCCACCATTTGTAAACTTTCTTGTTTACTTGCTTTAAATTGCAATTTTTCACATCTAGGCGTAAAATGCCCCACGTGCAAATCGCACATCACAAGGCGTAGTAAAAAATATTGATTCACTTTGCACCGACAGCAGCCATGCTCTTAATCAGGGCCATTCGAATGCAAGTTCACGACCAATACGGACCGTGCCGGCTGCTATCCGTTCGCACTTCCAATAGACCGATTGATTATTGCCGTTCATTCCGCTTCGAAGCTGCTGCTGCTGCTGCTTCTTTATTCCCCGATGGCTATCCGACGCTATTCCAGTGGTGCTTACAGCCCCAGCTTGCCACGCAATTGACACAAGTTATTCCACTCACGAAGCAATCGACTCTAATTCACTGTTGGCAAATGGCACTGTGAAGATGTATCATAATAATGTAATAGCGCACTAATTCTGCCACCCCGCCGCCGTATAGCTGGGTTTGATTGCCACTGCGAGAGTGGCTGAACAACGCAATCTGGAAAGACCACTTAGTATCGGTCAGGAACATGATGGTACATACCGCACAAGAGATCATCAAAATCGACAACAACTTTTACGACTTCACCACAACCCAGCAAATTGGAATCATGCTGCTAGGTTTTGCAGAGCATGTGTGAATTGGTACAATGCCAATGAGAAAAGTCACAGAAAAACAGCGATTTAAAAATCATATTTTTTTAAATTACTAAATTTGATTAATTTCATAAAACTTACTAACCAGACTGACTCAACTAATTATCTAAATATCTGGATTAAATTATTTACTTTACTAAATAAACTAAATTTACTAATTTAAAAAAAAAATAAGTTCACTAATGTTGCTAAATGTTCTAAATAATCTTAATTTATTGAATTTATCAAATTTACCAAAAATAAAATTTTTGAGCTCTTACAGCGGAAAGTATTCGCCCGTCACCTCGACAAGTCGAGTCAAGTACAAAACACTGAAGACGGCCTTTCTGTTGAGGTAAAAATACGTATCTGTCAAGATTATAACGCGGTGGTATTAAATGGAATAGTACTAACTCAGTTTATGGCAGGGGAAATTTACTAAATAAAAATAAAAATATTGAATACTAAATTCACTCAATTTAATGTAAAGTATGAATAGATGTCGCTATCACATAACTTGTGCAAACACCCTGTTCAGTCACAAAACTCTCCACAGTCTCGTTCTTGGCTTCTCTCGTCGTTTAATTTGCGATGCGCAGCGTCAGAGACTCTCAGTAACCGAGCGGCGTTCGACCACTCCGGACGCATCAAATGAAATTTCCGTGTGGCGTGCGTAGAATGTGAATGCTTCTGTGGCTTTTGCCACGAGCGGGCTTAAATTTTGTTTACCTCCCTAATTAGAGGTGCTTATTTATGCAGCTGTCAAACGCACGTTAAGTATTTTTGTTGCCATTTTCCTACTTGTGAAATGGATGGAACGTTGAATATTTTCGCAATCTTCAAAACAGATTGAAACCATACCGTGATGCTCATAAGTGATGGGAGTCATGGAAGTTTTCCCCAACAGTGCAACGTAATCCATTTGTTTATTTGAAATTCTAAACTTGTTTGGATAATTTAAAAATACCTCACATCGCCCACTGTCGGCGGTTTGAAACAGGGCAAAGACATGAGTCACACAGCATTGAGATCACCGTCAGTCATCTCGCCCATTGTGTCTTTTTTTTTTTTTTTTTTCTTGAGCAAGGGTAAACGGAAATCTGCAACCAGACACCTGAGGAGGTACTCAGGTAGTGTGGGGATGGGTATGTCATGTAACTCTTACCCGACCCACTAAAACCAAAACCCTTTCGCCAGTCCGTACCCCGGCCCGCAATGAAGCAATACATCAGGGGGACTATTGAGAACGCTCACGCCTATGCTAACGCACTTGACGTCAATACACACAACATCGACTTCAAGGGTGGCTACCTCACCACCCGTCGATCGTAAGCTATGATAGTAACCTAACGGTCCGTATCATAATCTCACGTTGGAGACGAGCACCATTGTGTCCATTGTGTATAACCGACAGAATGTGAGTCTACCAACGCCGTCATTGAATGTTGCGGCTCACGAAACCGAAGAAGGTGTGTCTCGAATGGTTCTTGGCTTTGTAATGCTGTGATCTAAGCGAGGAATCAATGTGTTTTGTCAGAGAATCTCGTCATAAATGTGAAATGATCTACGTTCTAAACTTCTGCCACAAGCATAACTGTCCCATATTGATACGTATTTCGTATCAATAAGGGACAGTTAAGCTTACGGCGTGCTTTGACGACGGCCATATAATCCTGGTTCAAACGTCATCAACGGAAATATTGCGACTGCGAGACAACGGCAGCGGTTTCGACATCACGCCAAAGCGAAAGAGAATGGCGGCGTCGTGAATCGGCATGATAGGGAAATAGTTTCCATGTCCATTAGAGTGGGGCGCAGTTGTATGGGAAAACGCAAACTTCGTTCGATCAAGTGAGATCAAGGTTTTTCTGAATCGTTTTGGGACCCCAATCAACTGTGCAAAATATGGGCTCGATTGGTTGCGACCTCGCATGCCGCATCGCGTTTTTAATTCACATGGAGATTGATATGGGAAAACGTACTTTTTTACATTTTAGCTCTTAGCAGTTTCAATTTATCATCAATCACGTGACTCAATACGTTAGCATATAGTCTGAAAGATGCTGGAAAACTTTGCCGAAGAAGGTACGAAGCTGGAAGATCCACAAAAAATGGTATTACTTTTCGAAAATTGATTGTTCAAACCAAGAAATCAATGTTTCTGCCAGCACTACAGGACAACCTTCTTCTTCTTCTTCTTATTGGCATTACATCCCCACACTGGGACAGAGCCGCCTCGCAGCTTAGTGTTCATTAAGCACTTCCACAGTTATTAACTGCGAGGTTTCTAAGCCAGGTTACCATTTCTGCATTCGTATATCATGAGGCTAGCACGATGATACTTTTATGCCCAGGGAAGTCGAGACAACTTCCAATCCGAAAATTGCCTAGACCGGCACCGGGAATCGAACCCAGCCACCCTCAGCATGGTCTTGCTTTGTAGCCGCACGTCTTACCGCACGGCTAAGGAGGGCCCAACCTATGGACAACCTATGGTTTTCGAAAGGCAAAACCCATCTTCCTTCCTGTTGAATTTTTTTCTTTGTGAAATGACGAATAGCCCCCATTAGCTCTAAAATAAATTATTTTGAATTGACACTCAGTTAAATTAATGGTCAACGTAGTTCGGCAGTGCTGGCAGAATAAACGATGTTTTGCATCTGGTTTGAACACTCAATCTTCGAAGCGTTATAACTTTTTTCGTGGACGTTCCAGCAACGTGCTTTCTTCAGCAAAGTTTTTCGGCATCCTTTGGGTTATACTTTAACGCAATGAGCCACTTGGTTTACGGTGAACTGAAACCTATAGTAGTAGAAACGCAAAAATATACGTTCTCCAATACTAATTTCCATACAAACTTCAAACGCGATGCGGAAAGCGAGGAAGCAACAAATCGGTCCCAAATTCTGCACAGTTGTTCAGTTGGGGCCAGTGGGGGCATATTTGAACAACATCTTCGTTAAAGCTATTTTAATGGTTTTTAGATGGTTTTCTAGTGAAAAATAATTTGGTCCTTCATATATCATATGGATCTGAATCAGATGCAGTTTGATTTCGTATTGTACAGTTATTTACCAAATGTGTATTTTATATTCTGAAAATTATCTCCCGCATGAAGAAGAGCAATGCCTTTAACTATGCGATATTCTTCTGTTTACAGTGCAAATGATCTCTTTATTCTACAGGATTTGTCTTGCGTTTTGTTATTTTCAAACTTCGCATCAGATTTTCAGATAAATAAAGTGCTTAACACATAAATTGGCTATTTTGTTCTGTTACAAATTAAAAATACTGCGCATCGCTGAATAAAAACGTTTCTTCTGAAGTATTGGTTTATGTAATAATTAGTGTTCCAAAAAGAGAAATATTTATTCATTCTAAAAGTGAATAAAGATTTGCTTGTTGTTGCCACCTAAAACATTTGTTACAGAAGTAAGCTAATAGAGAACAAGACAACAGCCAAGTAAACAGTAATTCGGCTGTTGTCTTCACACCAAAAAAATATTATTGTTACAGATGACGTAATGGAAAAAACTGTCACAATACCACAAGACGTAATATGATTTGAGATGTATTTTTCAGTCAATTTGGATGCACACAAAAGTTTCAGTACAATCGCCACAGTTTTAATGAAAAACAAACTGAAATGTACATGCATCGAACCCAAGGCACAGAAACCGGTGCGATGAATGTATGAAACGACAACTTCATATCTGCTAACATTATAATCCCTCTCTTGTTGCAAAAATAAATTTCCTCTACATCTTTTCTAACAAATAAGAGCGTGAATCATATTCTTAAACAGTAATTTTTAATTGATGCACGTAAAAAAATTAATTATATTTATTATTAAAATGTTTAGGGTGGGTGTACCAATCGTTGCCATACATAAGAACAACTGTTTTTTTTTAAATAAGTAAACGGCATGCGAGTCGACTTTACATACAAGCGAAAGGTGTTACTACCTGCAACTTGGAACAGCTGTGAAAACCACAATAAAATGTGTTATAATCCTTAAAATTGATTAATCCATAATAGGAACGCATGCAGCAGTTGTGGCAGTATTCTTAATTTTGGTTCCTTATTTGGCAAATCCCATTGTTTTCTTATGGGATTGGTCAAATAGGGACCACTAGTGCGACAACTGGTACAAAGGACATCAAAAATTAAACAAAGTCAATTTTTACAATTATTCTTTGCTTGTTTTGGAGGAGATCAAAGGTGTTACCGTGTCATATGAATATGCTTTATCGATCTGAACTTGTTTTGTGGTGATTTGATTGGCCATTTCGCATTTAAAGTACTAGTGCGACAACTGGTGCTATAGCTACGACATCTAGCCTAATACTTTTTTGCCAAAGTAGTATAACAAAAAACCCTAATTAATCCACCTTGCCTTTCTCGTGCAAATAAAAAATGGTATTTTGGCCATAACTTCCAAGCTGGCCAGGAAACAAAGGGATAGAAGTCTGCGTCGAATGCAACTTGTTGCGAGCAAATCGGTTGAGGATAAGTGCCCGAAAAATGAGTGACACTTTTGCTACAAGGCGTTAAGCGACCCGTGCCGAGGGGATGCATGGCCAGGGGGTGAAATAATAAGCTAGGCCTTTAACGGAGCCTGTGGGGTACCTGGGCACCCCCCACAGTAATTGTCCCTTACCGCGTCATGCTGGGCTCTGGCGTGGTGCACCTCTTTTCCCGAGCAACTCGTGGTATCAAAATGGAAAACCAAGTCAATTCTTCAATTAGTGGTAGTAGTGTAGGCGCAAGGCCTTCGCAAGAGGTTGGTTGCTCTGGTCTCCGCCTAGGAGGCCAGATGCAATAGTCGGCAGCTCGGTGCGCAGCGCCATCGTGGGTCACTTAGCCTTCTCTTCGGCTACGCCGGTAGAAGTTATGGACGGCACATGTCTAAGGGGGCGATGAACCGCACACGCGATGGGCTTTCGGCCTTCGAGGTGGCGACGGATCAGCTGGACGAAGCATAATATCAGTAAGGACCTTAAGAGGAGCCTGTTTTAACTTCGAAAGTCGATGTTGGACGCCAAGCAGGAGAGGACGGTCAGGACGGTCAAGCGCAAACCCGTGAAATACGTGGAGTCGAGGTCTACCCAGACTGAGGCCCAAGGAATGACCGAGGGCGTGCCAGCGAAGACGGTGGTGCCAAAGTCTACCCAGACTGAGGCTCAAGTATTCGCGGGCACGTCGGGGGTGACTGCTCCAACGGAGCAGACACAAAAACGGGAGAGATAGTCTCCAGGGGATGAGCTCTGTGGGGGCCGCTCTAAAACGCGGAGGGTTACTTCCACCGACAAGGGTAGTGGGGCTGGGAAGCTGAACCCCGGCCAGGTACCTCCAAAACCGGGGGAGGAAGGACCTGGAAAGGTCCGTCCACCCAGGAAAGACGGTGGTAAGGGGTTACGGCAGGCTGAGAGCTCTCAGCCGCCCCAGACCAGGGAAATAGAGGGGGATGACGCCTCCTGGACCCTGGTCAAGAACAAGAGGAAACCGGAAACGTCAAGGGCCGAAAAGAAGGCCCAGGCGAATGAGGGTAGCAAGAAATCTAGGGTGTCCCCCAGAGCAGTATCCCCGGGCCCCTGCTTTCAATCTGTTCACCTCCGACATGCCAGAACCTCCAGAAGGCGGCAGATGTTCGCAGATGACAGCTCCATCGTCTACAACGGTAGAATGATCAGAGCGCTAGTGGCAAAACTCCAACTAGGTCTGGATGCCCTGACAGAGTACCTCACCAGCTGAAAGATCTGTATCCACGCGACGAAGACCCAGGTCACCATTTTCCCCCACTCTAGATCCCCTAAACTTGTTCCGCCTGGGGACTGTAAAATCATTCTCAATGGCACGACTGTGGAATGGATCAATGAGGCCGACTACCTTGGCTTGACCCTCGACAGCAAGCTTATTTTCAGGCAACAGGTTGACAAAACGGTGACAAAGTGTAACATTTTGTTGAAACTACTGTACCCTTTGATCAACCGCCGGTCGTCATTGTCCCTGAAAAATAAGCTTGCTGTCTACAAGCAAATCATCCTCCCTGTGATCGAATACGGCATGCCGGTCTGGGAGAGCTGCGCTAAAACCCACCACCTCAAACTTCAACGGGTTCAAAACAAATTCCTGAGGATGATCCTCAACACCCCTCCCAGGACAAGAACATCCGAGGTCCACCTTTACATGAACGCTTTGGTGAGTGTTAGGAAAGGTTTAGGGTCCGTTGCTTGCATTCGTATCAAGCTCCAAATAGGCGCTAGTTTCAATCTAGGTTATCAAATTTTTATTGTAAATATTAGTGTACATAGTAGTTAGGTTATCAAATTTTAAAAACACACTAGCGCCTCCTAAAGGCCGTTATGATATATCATATCTTAAAAATTAAATAACAATGTAAATAAAAAATACAAATTGAAGTTGGAGGGACAAGCCGGCCGAGCACTGTACATGTAAAAAAAATAATTGTATTACAGAAAATGATTAAATAATGAAGAATTTTAATACTACTAGAAGTCTAGGATAGGCGCCAATCGCTCCAGGGGCGATGCCCTAGTCATCATGACGGATTAGGCTAAGTACTCGGACGTCTTGAAGGCGATGAGGAGTGACGTCAAACTCGGTGAACTCGGCGCCGACGTACGTCGAATATGACGTACCCGCATGGGCAAGATTATCCTCGAGCTGAAGCGGGGCGTCTCGAAAAAGAACGTCGCCTATAAGAAGTTGACGGAGGAAGTCCTAGGCGAGACGGTCACTCACAACGGAGGGGAATTTAAGGGTTAAAGATCTGGACGAGATCACCGAAGTCGAAGAGCTCGTCACGGCACTGCGGCGACAGTGTGACGAAACGAGACGAATATCGCCATCATAACGGATTCCTACCGAGTACCTGCCAGGAACGGTAATTTGGTCACCGATGGGTCTAAAATGGCGGCAATATGGACAACGGGGAAATACCCAGTCCAAGAGTTGGTGTCTTCGACACACGAGGGCTTCGTCATTGCCAAAATCAACGGGGTTTTCTTCTGCAGCTGCTATGCGCCTCCTCGATGGTCGATCGAGCAGTTCGGTCGAATGCTAGATTGTTTGACGGCTAACTTGATGGAGCGGTCTCCAGAGATGCTGGAGAGGATCATCGCGGGGCTCTTTCCACGTCACGACCCAAGTCCCTGGCCTCCCTTTGTGGAGCTGCCAGGGGCCAGGGTGGCCGACGAGGGAAGAGTAACTGTGGCGGAACTTGCGGGGATTGCACAGTCCCTTCGTGTAGGTATGGCGCCAGGACCGGATGGTATTCCAAGCCTGGCCATCAAAACGGCCATTGCTGAGGCTCCCGAGAAGCTCAGATCTGTCATGCAGAGATGCCTGGACGAGGGTGTCTTCCCTGAAGCATGGAAAAGACAGAGCTTGGTCCTTTTGTCAAAGGCGGGGAAAACCACCGGGGGATCCGTCGGCATATAGACCAATATGCCTGCTTGATACGGCGGGGAAGGTGCTCGAGAAGATCATCCTCAAAAGATTGTTGATACACACGGAGGGTGCGGATGGTCTATCGATTAACCAGTTTGGCTTCCGAAAGGGTAAGTCGACCGTAGACGCTATCTTGTCGGTTATCAAATCCGCGGAGATAGCTATCCAGCGTAAGAGGAGGAGTTCGCTATTCTGCAGTAGTGACTCTCGACGTGATGAATGCTTTCAATAGTGCCAGTTGGGCAGTTATTGCAGATGCGCTCCTGCGTCTTGGAATTCCCGAGTACTTGTACAAGATTCTCGGAAGCTACTTCCAGAATCGAGTATTGGTATACGACACGGAGGCGGATCGGAAGTGCGTTGACATAATCTCAGGGGTTCCGCAAGGTTCCACACTGGGTCCGGAATTATGGAACGTCATGTACGACGGTGTCTTGAGGTTGAATTTCCCGGTGGGCGTGGTAATCGTCGGCTTCACTGACTATATTACACTGGAGGTCTACGGCGAATCGATCGAAGAGGTGGAGTTGACTGGAGTTGACTCGATCGCAATTGTGGAGGTGTGGATGAGTTCCAGGAAGTTAGAACTGGCTCACCACAAGACTGAGGTGGTTTTTGTTACCAACCGAAAGTCGGAGAAACAAGCAGTAAGAAGGGCAGGAAACTGCGCGGTCACATCTGAACGCTCCATTAAACTCTTGGGGGTAATGATCGACGATAAGCTCATCTTTGGTAGCCACGTCATTTACGCCTGCAAGCGTGCCTCCACAGCTATAGTGGCATTGTCCTGGATTCAAATTGCTCTGCGGTTTATGCCAGCAAGCGCAAGCTTCTGGCTAGTGTCGCTCTATCCATACTGAGGCATCCCGAGCAGCACCAGTCAGACAAAAATGGTTGCAGCAACTTCATTGTGACTAAATCTGGTCACATATAAGTTGCAGTAACCTATGCAAAACAAATATGCTACTGGGGATGGGGGGCCAGCTTGGGGGACGGCCCTGCGTATTAACTGCTACAAAACGAAGTTAGAGGGTACGTATAGGCTCATGCGCCTAAGAGTTGCGAGCGCGTACCATACCGTGTCGCACGATGCACTTTGCGTCATCACCGGTATGATCCCTATTGACATCGTTATCGGTGAGACATAGAGTGCTTCGAAATGCGCGGCACGAGAGGCATCCGTAGGACTGTCAGGTTGGCCTCAATGGTCAAATGGCAGCGCGCGTGGGACAGTTCCACTAAGAGTAGATGGACACATAGGTTGATACCGGTATACGAGAAAGGCTAAAAACGGATCTGTCATCGGTTTTTCATAATCATCATGTTTATTCAACAATGATACCTGTCGTGAGAATTTGATGAAGAAACTCTTTCAAACAACATTTTGAGACCAATTTCATGAGAACGCCAAAAAGTGTGATTGGTGGCAAAAAGTAAACGATGGCAGGGAGTGCTTTTAGTAGCTGCAATTGTCCGAGAATGATAGTCAGATGGTTTGTTTAGGGGAGTAGTTTGCTGGAAAAATTAATCAGGACATTCGGTCATTTCCCGTCTGGATTTGTTTTTTTACGGTTTTTAAATATTAAGCTTAACGCCCAATAATAAAATTAAATAATATGGTTTGTAAAGTTTACTCAGCAGGTATGAAGGATTTTAATTACAAAGCTAAGATTTTTTTGTTGAGTTTCTTTGAGAATTTTGAACAAATCAATACAAATCATCAACATTTATCGTACTACCAAGACTTTCTTTTCATTTTTGGGTACTTGCTTCTTGTGTTCTGTGCATTTTTAGTGCTTTTAGTTCAATCTTTGGATGACCGGTTCTTTTAAAAGACCTATATCGTGTTCCTCGAACCGTAATAAGTAATACTTATGTGTAGTATCGATCGAAGTCCTTCCTATTATTTACAGATTTTAGAAGAATCGTCTTCGAAAAACAGAAGGTCTACATAAAAAATTGAGAATATTTTCTATGGGACATCAAATCCTGCAAAATGCCATGTATTAGTTGTAAATATCTGACAGCTCACCGCTTAGAAGTTATTTTCCCTTCTTGCAAGTTTCCTATCATAAAAAACTAGGGATAGCAATTTTTAATTTCATTTCATGTTGGAGATCCTTTTTGTGAGCAAAACTGTATTTAGTTGTGGCGATGTGATTGGTTATAGATCCGAAAAGTTATAAATAAAAACATGTTGAAATGTTATGCAATAGAATATGAGTGTTGAACATTGTAAATCGCCATAACCCACTTATATGCAACAGTCATAAAATCAAGTGTCGTAAGATGCATTCATCTCTTTATCATTTCGATCATTGGGACATCGGTCTTGTTCTGGAATTCCACCATGATTCACTTATTCAAACCAATCTCTGCGCTATCAGCGGCTTCTTGACGTCGCTTCCAAACAGTGTCATTTGTAAAGTAAATAAGATAACAACTTTGCACTCTCACTGCAACCGGTGCGGTGTTCTTCGCAAATATTTTTTAAGTTTCCCTGAACCCTATGGTATCCATTCATTAGACATGAGTAATGACATTCCTTCCATTCGCTATTGCATTTCCATATGTGGCTAAATATTTCAAATATTTCAAAGTATCGCAAGAAATCTTTCAGACCAAATACATTTATGATTGATAAACATAATCGTTGACAAAAAATGGGAAGCCACTGTGGCAAAATCACTCCTAATCACCGCATAGTAATTCACATAGTCACCACGCCATGTCCATCTTCATGCATTGCTTCATTTACTTTGTTAGCGCCATCAAGGGGGCGGTACTGATCAAACAGCAATCAATTATTACTAAGCTGCGCCCCCGATGGGTATTGTGAGACCTTTTCAGCGTCTTTTTTTTTTCTTCACCAATCGGATACGGCACGATCGATATTTATGAACCAAGGTGGTCGTCCGTGTCGATCCGATCGCTGCCTTTATGGTTCTCTAATAGCTAATACTAATTACCAAGAGATGTTTGTAGACTTATTAATTGACTGTTGGGGGTTGGTGCTTGATTGTGGATTGCAATCAGAGAATAGATGAGTTTCTTTGTTTTATTTTTAAACATTTCTACGACTTCCGTATGTTTGAAGATCTCATAGGGTGGAGACAATTTGTTGGACTTCCTGGTTGAACAATATACAAATTAACTACAGCAAGCACATAGCGAGTGTCAAGTTCACAGCATAGAAAAGAAGGTCAGCTTATCAATGCAGGCTATCATGAAAATACGTAATAGTTATTCGAAAGTACGGTTACTTCGTCAGGACAACTAAAATTTTTAAAATTGTCCATCCAATCTATGTTTTATTGATAATCCGTGCGGACGTGCCGCAAGCTGAATATTAATAGCGTGTCGATTCGATAACTAGCCATGTTAAGCTAGAATTAACTCGAATTGACAGGTACTATCTTTTAGTTTAATGGCAGTCAATATTCCAACTGGGACATAGCCTTCTCATACTTTTGCGTTCTTCAAGCCCATTTGCAGTAAATACATCAAAGCAGTTCCCAGTCCGGAGAGAGGGATACGAACCCAGTGCTCCGCTTCGTGAATGTGCATTTCGCCACTGGAGGTGTTGGGGTTCCATCGGAACCACACAGTACTTGTCTGCGGATTAAAATCATTATCGCAAAGTGATGAATTAATTGGCGGTTTCCAATGACGACATTCGTGTGCGATCGATTCGGTCACGGAGTTTTCCGATCGGCGGGAAAAATATTAAGAGACATGAGTCGGTGCGGTGTCCTCTTTTGTAAGCCATTGATTCAACTCAAATTATGCTGAATCCGGATGAATCGTAGATTTTGCTGATAAGAGAGCCAATATTTTTATGGAAAATGTGGGATATTCATTCCGATTCACTGCTTGACTTATACAATGAGAATCAATGTTGTCATGAGTTTTTCCTTCTCCGTTATATCTTCATCCATTAATATTTCTATGTCCCACTTTTTGTTTTCATCCTTCATTATTCCTACTTATTTTTCCTTCCTTTTTCCTTCCTTTTTTCCTTCTTCCATCTTCTTTCGTTTTTCTTCTCTCTTCATTCTTCCTTAATCTTTTTTCCTTCTTCCATTTTCCTAAACCTTAATTCTTCTTCTTTCTTCCTTTTTCCTTCTTATTTCTTCCTCTTTCCTTCTTCTTTATTCCTCTTTCCTTCCTCTTTATTCCTCCTTCTTTCTTTCTACTTCCTTCTTCCTACTTCCAACTTCCTTCTTTTTTTCATCTTCCTCCTTCTTCCTTCCTCCATCTTCCTTCCTCCATCTTCCTTCCTCCTTCCTTTTTCCAATTTCCTTTCTAATTATTTCTTCTTCTTCTTTCCTTCTCCCTTTATTCCTTCTTTCTTCTTTTTTATTCCTTCTGCTTCTCCTTTCTCGTACACTATTTCTTCCTTATTCCATCTTCCATCTGTTTTTGAGTGTTGTAGATTCTTAGTTCTTCAAAAGATGTTTCGTTCCTTTGTTTGGCAGTTTTCCTATACCCTCATTTTCTAACATGGAATTAATCCGAATTGAAGAACCTTGAAAATTTGAAAATTTGCATAAAAAGAGCTGCGTTCACATGTCATAAAATAACTTTGACTTGACACAAATATATTCGATGGAATTCATCAACCGCTTTTCGTTCGCCCATATTAACCAGTTCGAAGATACATTTTTTATAAAACCTCTTCGACTACAATCAGCCAGTAAGCTACCTTGCATGTAGCATGTGGTGCGTCGAGAGCGTTGCAACGCTAAATCCAGAAGAGAACATAGAGAGAAACAGACTTTAGGAGCGCTAAAACCTCGCCAACACTCCGAGGTGATTTAACTAAAAATCAATCTTGATCGTTAACAAATCATTGCTTCACATTAAAAATAACTTAAATATTATTAAAAAAATACTTTCAAATTTGTTTTAATTGCATTATTTTTTCTTATTCAAGTTTTATTGTGTTCCGTGATTTAATCCTTAAAAACTGTCATTTATTAATGTTTTAAATCAATAAATTTCTTAAAATTTTTAAGAAAAATCCGCATACTGACGGCACAAATTGAACAAATAAAGCCGATTTTTTATTATGTCAACCTTTCCTCAAAACTTCTCGTCAATGTTATTTAAAGGGATCACTAATAAAATGTCATTAAAATTTCATTAGTTTCTAAAATATTCATCATCAAAGTTGAACCTTTTTGTTTTATTTTCCTGAACTTTTTTTTGAACATAAAGTAACGGAGCTGAATGGAAATCCAATTCAAATCTGAGTTGACAATCCTTAGCGTGCATGTAGCGTGCTATCCGAGCTTCAACCCACATTTAAACACTTAGCTGTGGACAGTTGGCTGAGCATTTGGGCCCGGGTTCCGCTCCGTGTTGTAACGCATAGCGATACACAAATCAGCACCCCTCGAAAGTGAAGAATAAAACTTTATCGCATCGCGTCTATCCTAATCAGTTCGAGTTGACATGCACCGCGGCAATTAGCGACTACACCGCAATCAGCAACCATCAGGGGAGTGATAAATCTGAGCAGTTTTCGATCGCGTACGTGTCGTTGTCGGGAAGAAAAACTACGCTCGCCGCCATTCGGATCGCTTGCCGTCGCCGTATTCTTCGTGTGACCTTCGTCAAAGCGGCTAGCCAACGGGCACCAAAATAAACATCGAGACGATGGGGAATAAGGGGCACCTTCGGTTCGCATCTTCTACGGGGGCAGTTCTGCTGTCGGTGGTTGCCTGCATTGGTAAGTAGGTGCTAATGGGCCAAGTGGGGGCGGGTACCGGTGAACTATTGCGTGCAATTAGTGGTCCAGATGTTGGATGGCCAACATAACTCATATAGCCAACATAGTGAAATGGAAATCGATTTGTGTGGATTGTTGATCCAAAAATAGTCGGTGTGGTGGAAGGAAACGAGAAAAACAGCGCGTGGCAGTGGCATTGAGTGAGAAGTAATCTGGGTGATAATGCAAAGTTATGTGGGCGCTTGAGTGTGAGAAAAGAAAATGCGAGCATCCACGGAGAATGCCTTCATCGTATTCTAATTTAAGCATTCACGAGTGCATCATTAATGTAGGAATTAGCATGGCAAAAGTGACTCTGCAAATGCTACGGAAAGCCGAGTACATAAATGGATGTGGATGTGTGTTTCAGCGGAAATATCGATACGAAAAATAAACAATATTGGTAGTAGGGTAACGCGTGACGCTGGGAAGACACATTCACGTGGTTTGTTACAGAGTAAGATCTACCCAACCGACCAATAAAGTTTCATTTGTTTTTCGAGCTAGGGCGATTTGTTCTGGTAATTCAAAAGTAATTGTAATTGTAAATTGCTCTAGATGAAAAACGATTTTGAAGGTAACGATTTTCTGGGGATGATCGAATAGCCGGACGACGAAGATGATGCTAGAATTCAAATCTGAAGGTACAAATGACACGCCTTGAGAGGGATATTACATCCTCTGTTTGGAGTCCTAATAGCAGGATCTCGTCATTAGAAAAGCTTTCTTGAAAAGACCCAATAATCGGACTGAAACGTCGGGAAATGAAAAAAATGTAAACCCGTTGGAATAATTTTTAGACTAAAATTTAATTAATTTAATAATCCTAAAAGAACTTTCCAAGGAATTCTTGGAGTTATTTTCGGAAGAATTTTAAAATACATGTAGGAAAAGCCTTTGGAAATTCCAGTTGGAAATTCCTTCGTAAATTCCTGTAAGATTTCCTCCGGAAATTTCTTTAAAAACTCTTTCAGAGGATTTTTTAGGACATTTCTTCTAAAAATCCTTCAGAAATTCTTTCCACTCCAGAAATAATTTATCGGATCTCAACTTTTCTCATGCGGTGTACCCCTTCAGACCTTTTAGTTTTTATAATTATTTAGACATAGTTGATTGAAATTAAGAGTTTATTTAATATTTTGTTCCTTGGGCATGTCTAGTTTTTGTGCACACACTTTTTGGAACTAAGCTTCAACCGATTTGCTTGCAATAAGTTCCATTAGACGTGGAATCCTGTCCCATTGTTTTCTATTAAGAATTGGTTAGATCGAACTATGGGACCAAAATTTATGGCAAAAATATATTTTTTATAATGAACGAGAAAGGCAATATTATCGCTAGGGTGATTAATCAGGATTTTTTTGACTGTGATGCATACCAATAAAACGTAAATCAATGAAAAATTAAAACCCCTTTACCTAAAGTGCTATTTTAGACCTTTCTTATGTGATTTTTTTCAACATCCTCCTTAATGCACCGAGGGAGGCATCATCACTGCTAGGTGAATTGATTTGAGTTTTTTAGCATCTCCTGGCTTTTAGAATGAATAAACTATTCCTTGTCTTTAAATCTGGGTGGTTTTTATTCATGCTTCTTTATTTTTAGCTAAGTTTTCAAGGGTGCCTACAACCGAACCACGAAATGAAAATGTCCAAAAATGTCAAATTTTCTAAATTGTCCATATTTTTTCTAAATCGATGAAATCATAATAATTTCTTTGCTAGTAGTAAGGTTATAAGTTTAGCTTTCGATTGCTATGCAAATGTCGACATAAGATCAACCAGGGCCAAAGTTATGGACCAAACACAAAAGGGTGCCCACAACCGAACCTCCTCCCCTACTAATAATTATCAACTGAGAAAGACACAATCCCCGTGTTGAAACGTTCTGAAACGACTAAACCCGTTTCTATCAATAAAGACTTTATAGCCGTAAAGTTGAATATAAAAGTAACAGTCGATCTTGCGCCAATAATTCCTGAGAGTGTTAGTCTTTTTATGTAAGACCACAGTGAAGTCGGCTGGGTTCAATTCCCGATATGGGTTAGGAAGCTTTTTTAACTTTCCTAGGCGTGTTAGCCTAAAGATATATGCATGCAACAATAATAGTTTGGCTTTGAAACATCGCAGTTAATAACCATAGAAGTGCCTAATAAACACTGAGCTGTTATTCGGGAATGCATCAATTTGAATATAATGCCATTGAAAAATAAAAATTATCGTTTAAAATTCTTGGAAATTTTCGAAATTTGGTTTTTATTAGTATCAGATAATATTTTGAGAATATGCGACTCTGAGTGAATCTTTGGAATCCTGTACGAAATTCCAGGAAATAAAAGGATATTACTAGGTATCCATTTCAGGCACATTTTTGTTCTGACATTTTGTACTTTAAAGTATGAAAGAAGAGTTGATTTTTGATGGATCTTTTAAAAATTAAGTTACTTAGGCTTTTAATTAATTTAATAGAATGTCTAAATTAGTGCCCGATTTGTCTCAAACTCCACTGAGGGTAACTAGCTCTTGCCAACTACGAAGTAAAAATTGTGATTAGTCAAATAGTCAAATACCGTCTTGCGGGACTTCTTTTTTTATTCCGGGGGCTACTTTAGATTCTTTATTTTATAAAAAAAATCAAACGTACAAAATACCAAATGTGAAACATAAAGTTGCCATCCAACTATCAACAAGACACCCGAATGGTGATACTGGCAATAGTAATTTACGTTGTAATTGTTCCAAAATGTCCAAAGTAACCTCCGATTTTTTTTTCAAAAGAAGTCTTGTATGACTGTACTTGTTATGTGCAGCTGAACAGTGTACATAACAACTATGTTAAGTTAAAACTGATTTAAAAAATCGACTGAAGTAGCTCACCGCATGGACATGAATCCCACTTTATGTGTTTTTTTTTTACTTTATGTGTGCGAAGAAGAATGTTTAACGTATTGATGCCTAACGTCGCGCACTCATAAACATACACAACAAAAGTATTAATGTTGTTATATTTGGCAACTTAACCTTAGTAAGATGTTGGGGTCAATATGACCCAAAACGAAACTTCAAAGTAGAATAACTTTTTACCTGATAATCCGATCATTCTGAAATTTCTTGACTTTTAATATTTTGTGGAAATGAAGCATCTGACATGAAAAAAGTATTTTAAGGTGCAACAGGAACGACCCCACAAAAAAAGTTACGAATAAGATGTTAGGGTCATATTGACCCAGAAATGTAAATGCTTATAAAACAGTCAAATTATAACCGAATTACAAAGTTTATATACCGTTCGAAAGATAAACTCATCAATTTTGTGGCTATGTGGTGATATGCTGGTTCTGGAGACAATGGCCACCGGGAAACAACTTCCACGGGGACCTTGTCGGTCATATAAGGGGAGCATAAAATTCGCTCCATATATGCCATTCGATCGCTAATTCTTCATATATTCTCTTAAAACGGTAATGTATGGTCCATGAGAGGGCTTCCGACGAAAGTGGCCACTCCTGGTACATGCAAGGTGCCCCCGGGGAACCCGGAGGAGGGGACATTTCCGTTTTAGCACCAAAATATGCCGTGCGGCGGCTCTTTCGTCATGATTTTCCACAAAATAGATTATAATGCGCTCGAAATCGCTAAGTGACCACATTGGCCACTCCTGGTACATGCAAGGTGCCCCCGAGGAACCCGCAGGAGGGGACATTTCCGTTTTAGCACCAAAATATACCGTGCGGCGGCTCTGTCGTCATGATTTTCCACAAAATAGATGATAATGCGCTTGAAATCGATAATTGACCACATTGGCCACTCCTGGTACATGCAAATATACCGTGCGACGGCTCTTTCGTCATGATTTTCCACAAAATAGATGATAATGCGCTTGATATCGATAAAAGACCACATTGGCCACTCCTGGTACATGCAAGGTGCCCCCGGGGAACCCGTAGGAGGGGACATTTCCGTTTTAACACCAAAATATGCCGTGCAGCGGCTCTTTTGTCATGGTTTTCCCCCAAACAGATGGTTATGCGCTTGAAATCGATAAATGACCACATTGGCTACTCCTGGTACACGCAAGGTGCCCCCGGGGAACCCGTGTGAGAAGACATTTCCGTTTTAGCACGAAAATATGCCGTGCGGCGTCTCTTTTGTCATGATTTTCCACAAAATAGATGATTATGCGCTTGAAATCGATAAGTGACCACATTGGCAACGCCTGGAACCTATGAGGGGCCCCCAGGGAACCCGTAGAAGGGGACATTTCCATTTTTACACCAATATAAGCCGTTCGGCGGCTCTTTTGGTGTTTTCCCATCAAACAGATGGACGTGCGTTCGAAATCGATAAGTGGCCACATTGGCTACATTTGAAACCTATGAGGCTCCCTCGAAGAACACGTAGAAGATGACATTTTCATTTTTACACCAACTTATGTCATGCGGCGGCTCTTTCTTCGTGATTTTCCTTCAAATAGGTGCCCTCGAAATCGATTATTGACATATTGTTCACCCTTAGAACCTATGAGGTGCCTCCGGGGAACCCGTAGAAGGGGACATTTCCATTTTAACACCAACATATGTCATGCAGCGGCTCTTTCGTCGTTATTTTCTACCAAACAGATGGTCATGCGCTTGGAGTGGATTAGTGACATTGTCTACTCTTGGAACCTTTGAGATGCCCTGCGAACCCGTAGGAGAGGACATTTTCATGGTTATATCAAATGTACTGTGCCGCTTGCGGCAGCTCTATCTTCGTCTATCATTGTCTACCCTGGCCACAAGTCTTCAAAAAGTTGATTATGCGCTTGAAATTGTTCTTCATTTGCAATTGAGTACTGAGTCAAATTAAAAAATAGTTTCTGGGCTACTGTGATGATTCCTTTGAACAGCTCTCCAAGGATTTTCTATTCCGCATCTCGATATTACCATTAGTCGATGGTCCCTTCAATATCGACTCATAGAAGTTTGAGGTTTTCACCGATCGCCGTGGACAATGATAAGAAAACGCAACATTTTGATAAAAAAAATCTCTCTTTCTGTGAGAATCCTGCGGGTACCTTGTAGGTTGTAGATATTAAGTTCAGAATGAATGACCTATTTGATAGAAAAAAAAACAAGATTAATCTACCTAGTGGTGATGGTGCCTTTATCGTTCGTTCAAAAGGGTTGAGAAATATATAAGAAAAGTCTAATATAACACTAATAGGTAGATAGCTCTTATTTTTCATATTTGTTTATTTGCATTCTAAAATATTCTACTGAACGCAACTTATTGCAAGCCAATCGGATGAGCCCAAGTGCCAGAAAAAATTCCGAAAAAGTTCCTAAAAAGTGAGTGAGATTTTGTGTGCACAGACACTTTCAATGAAATCTTCACGGAACTCCACAATTACCGAAACTGGGCCTGGGGTTCCCCCGGGTTGATATTAGATTTCAAGAGTATAACCAACTATTTGATGGAAAATTATAGTGAAAGATCCGCTGCACGGCATGTCTTTAAGGGCCGTAAAGTTTTCCACGTAAAGTTTTTTCACGCAGCTTGCACGCCGCGTTCACGCAAGGTGCCCAGCATCAAATGGAGTAATGCACACGTAAACGTCACTTATTCATTTCGGTATAAAAACGGAAATGTCATCATCTACGGGTTCCCCGTGGGCATCTAATTGGTTCCAAAAGTGGCCAATGTGGTCACTTATCGATTTCAAGCGCCTAATCATCTATTTTGTGGAAAATCATGACGAAAGAGCCGCCACACGACATATTTCGGTGTTAAACGGAAATGTCCCTTTCTACGGGTTCCCCAAGGGCACCTCATAGGTTCAAGAGTGGCCAATGTGGTCACTTATTGATTTCGAGAGAATAACCATCTCTTTGGTGGGAAAACACACCGAAAGAGTCGCCGCTCGGCATATTTCGGTGTTAAAACGGAAATATCCCATTCCACGGGTTCCCTGGGGGCCCCTGGTAGACTCCAAGAACGGCCAATGTGGTCAGTTATCGATTTCAAGCGCATAATCATCCATTTTGTGGAAAATCATGACGAAAGAGCTGCGCACCGCACGTTTTGGTGCCAGAACGGAAATATCCTCTCCTACGGGTTCCCTGGGGGTACCTTGCATATACAAGGAGTGGCCATGTGATCATTTATCGATTTCAAGCGCATGACCATCTGTTTGGTGGAAAATCATGACGAAAGAGCTGTCGCACGACATATATTGGTGTTAAAACGGAAATGTCCCCTTTTACGGGTTCCCCGGGGGCACCTCATAGGCTCCAAGAGTGGCCAATGTGGTCAATTATCGATTTCGAGCGCATAATCATCTATTTTGTGGAAAATCATGACGAATGAGCCACCGCATGGCATATTTTGGAGTTTAAACGGAAATATTCCTTTCTACGGGTTCCTCAAGGGCACCTCAGAGGTTCCAAGAGTGGCCAATGTGGTCAATTATCGATTTCGAGCACATAGTCATCTATTTTGTGGAAAATCATGACGATAGAGCTGTCGCACGACATATTTTGGTGTTAAAACGGAAATGTCCCCTTTTACGGGTTCCCCGGGGGCACCTCATAGGCTCCAAGAGTGGCCAATGTGGTCACTTAGCGATTTCGAGCGCATTATCATCTATTTTGTGGAAAATCATGATGAAAGAGCCGCCGCACGGCATATTTTGGTGCTAAAACGGAAATGTCCCCTCCTCCGGGTTCCCCGGGGGCACCTTGCATGTACCAGGAGTGGCCACTTTCGTCGGAAGCCCTCTCATGGACCATACATTACCGTTTTAAGAGAATATATGAAGAATTAGCGATCGAATGGCATATACGGAGCGAATTTTATGCTCCCCTTATATGACCGACAAGGTCCCCGTGGAAGGCGTTTCCCGGTGGCCATTGTCTCCAGAACCAGCATATCACCACATAGCCACAAAAATCTTTCGAACGGTATATAAACTTTTAAATTCGGGTAAAATTTGACTGTTTTATAAGCATTTACATTTCTGGGTCAATATGACCCCAACATCTTATTCGTAAGTTTTTTCTAATATCCGAAGAAGGTTAAAAAATCGAAAAAAATCCTGACCTAAGTATTCTTTGCAATTTTAATACAACGTTTATGTTTACGCAGTTTTGTTTTAGGTACCCCCAGGGGTACATGTACCCCAGGTTGAGAACCGCTGCTCTAGAAAGACCTTTGTATATTCATCCGGAAATTCTTTCGTAGCTTCATGTATGGGAAACCATACATAGTTTCTACCGCAATTCGTGCAGGTATTATGTCGGAATTTTGTTGGAAAATTTTTCGGAAATTTATTAAAGAATGAGATGAGAAATCCTAGGGATTTTTGGAAGAGTTTCCTGTGGAAATATCAATGGAGTTCCCAGAATAAATAGCTGAAAAAACTCTTGAAGTAAATTATGAATAATTCCTAAAAAAAATACTGAAGAGATTGCCGAGGAATTTTTAAATGAATATACGAAGGTCTTAAGGAATTTCTCAATAAATTCCTGAAGGAAATGTTCGAAGTATTTCCTAAAGCAATTTCCAAAAGTATTCATAGAGAAATTCATAAATGGGATTTCTTTTAAGGAAATTTTGTAAGTTTTTCCTGACAAAATTTTCGTAGATATTTCGTAGAGATTTCCATAGAATTTCCTAAATTAATTCAAAGAAATCACGACAGGATTTTCTTAAGCAATTTCCGAAAAAAATCTAAGAGAAAGAAATCCAAGAGATTTCCGAAGATTTCCGAAAAAAAAATTACAAAAACGGAACGGAGCTTCCGAACTAAATACTGAAAGACATTTTTAAATTTCAGCTAGAGTTTCTTCAGACATTCCTTCATGAACTAATTTGCAATATCCTCCAGGGATGGCTCAGAAAATCATCCAGAAATTACTTTCTTTGAAATTTCCTAAAGATATTCCTTTGAAAACTTGAAGGAGGAACTATAGGAAAATTTATAAAATTCATTTGGAAATTTATCTAAATTAAATACCCTTCGAAATATTTTTGAGGAATTATTCGAATTCTTCCTTTCTTCTTTCGAAGGATCCCTATGCAGACTGTAGGAAGAAATTCCCTCAGGAATTTCTTCAGAACTTACTCCAGGAGTTCTTTTGATTTTTTTAAAGAATTCCTTCGGTCATTCATTTGAAAGTTTTTTTATCAACTCTTTCAGAAATTTCTATAGACATTCGAAGATTCCTATTAAAATTTAAGCATTTTCTCGGGAATCTCATCAGAAGTTCTATTGGGAATCCCTCGGAAATTTAATTTGGGAATTCCTTCAGAAATTTCGTTTGAAATTCCTTCAGGAAATTTGGAAGGAATGTTATATTGTTTCAGTTAAGGGATTTATGCAGGTTTTACGAATAATATTCCAAGGAACTATAAAGGGAATATTATAAATTATTTCTGAAGGAGTTCCCAAAAAAATTTCTGGCGGATTATTCGATGTAATTTTAGAAGAAATTCCTGATTGAACTACCAAATGTATTACGTAAAAAATTTCAGATTGATTTCTTAAAGGAATTTCCACAGAACAACATGAAAAGTTTTTAAAGGAATTATTTAAGGAATTTCCTTAAAAATATGAAAAGAACCCCGAAAGAATTTTTAAGAGCATTCATTCAGTTTATATTTCATTAATTTATTGGCTCATTCGGAAAATCTTCCAGACACTTTTCCGTAATTATTAATTATCCTGAAATTCTTTCAGGCATTTTTGAAGGATTTTCCTGAGGTATTTCCGACGAAAATTTTCAAAAGAATTTGAAAGGAATTTCCAAAGGAATTTCTAAAAGAATTCTGAAGAAATTCCCTAAATAATTTGTAAAAAAAAACCAAATTGTGTTGGAATTATTTCTTTGAATTTTCGAATTTCGAATTTTCGAGGCCAATTCCTTCACCTCCGCTTAACTCCTAGGTTAACGCCTACTATGCGCTATGGGGAATTCTCATTGCCAAAAATATGTTTCCATTGAAAACTGTTTCTATCCAGCATATATTATGTGAAGGAACATTTAGGAACTCTTTTTTAACCCTTTAAAAGCCACCGTGAACTCAACAAAAAAATTTTAAAGCAAAAAAAAAAAAGATTTTTTGTTGTTTGTTTCGAATACAATCTCGTCTTATGATAGATGAAGACATTCCACTAAAATCTAAAAAAATATTTTTCTTAATATTCTTCTTCGGATATTCTCAGGAATTAAAAGAATTGGAAGTTATTTTTAATAATGGAATATTTTACATTTTTATAATAGAATATTCATACAGACTTTTATAACAAATTACTACACAATTTACAATGGAGACATATTTCAGTTTATTCGTCAAATAATTTATTAAAAGACAGAATCACCGTCTTCGACCAGAGGTCGCACAGACTGAAAACTTAACATCTATCATGAGAAAACGGACAGGACATTTACACAGCACAGCAAAGATAATTTTAAACGCGAGAAATTACTTTCCAGAAGCTTTTATTTCCTAAATCATGAGTTTAGGGGAGAATCGGGCAAAATAGGCTAATTTTGAGTTATGTCACGCACAGAATTCAATGCAATCCATTTCACCAATATTCTATCAACATTTGAGTAATATTTGAGTCCTCTCCGAGAGCGGCAAATAAGATTTTCCGTTCAATAATTCGTTTTTATGGTGTATTTTGGGGAAAATCGGGCAAAATATCACCAATCGATTCCTTGGATTTTTTTACATAAGAATGGGTCTTTTCCGGACCTCTAAAATAGCGGCATCTAAATAAGTACTGTTACGGGCCCTTTTATTCCCACTGTGCACCGGGGCGGGAATCGAACCCACACTCCACAGCGCATGCGTCTAGAAGATTTACATTACTAACCGCACGGCCACGAAGTCCACAAATTTACTTACTTTGTCGAGTCGAGTACGACTAGTACGAGATATTGAAGACCACCTGATGGTTGTAGTCGAAATACGCATCGAAATATGCGTAATGTTGCAATAAAGTGAAATGTAATAAGAAAATTATTTTGAGCTTTTAGTAGAATGCTTTCACGTGTCATAAGACGAATTTGTAAAATTCTATTTTATTCCACCACTCGACTGTACCTTTGACAGATGCATATTTCAACCTCAATAGTAAGGCCGTCTTCAGTGTATTGTACTCTCTGATAATGGAAAACATTTAACAAAAGTTGTAGATAAAATTGAAGAAAAAACCGTAAATGAAAATAAAAAGAAAAATTGGGGTTTTAAAATATTTTTGCAATTCCAGATCATAATATCTGGTTTACAGTTTTTCTTACGGCCTACTTTTCCATATCAACGAAATGGGTGCTTTAATGAACATTATGCAACTCAAATGTGTTGCATAATATTCATTATAACACTCATTTGGGTGCTATTATGAAAAACCAACATCAGAACAGTAGTTACATGACTACATATTGCTAAATTAGCTTCGGTAAGTGCTCAAATAGTGTATTCTATGCGCCCCGTAATAAATTAAATAGTTTGGTGGATACGACATCAAAAATTTCCAAAGTCAAGTACATCTATCCCTCAACGGCTTATCGAACTATGCAATGTGGCACGGTAACATGAAATCTGATTGTTCTCCGCATCAACATAATTTATTGGCAAGAATGATCATGTGGAGTAAATTAGTTTGTACAATTTTGGTACAGATTTATCAAATTAAAGTCCATTTTCGTCATTGCAAAAAATAGCGTGTGCAACTCGTTGCAAAACTCAATTTTTTCAGTACTCGTAGTATTTATCCAACTCGGCAAGCCTCGTTGGATAAACGTACAACTGAAAAAATGCGTGCTGAAAAAATCATCTTTTTGCAACTTGTTGCACAAACTACTATTATCGTTAGATCTTATTGAATTTAAAGTTTAAAATTAGAAAAAAACAATAATCGAATAATTTTTTAGAGTTATTGAATAATATTTCATGCTCCCCTGAAGGGAAACGAAATCGCCGTTCAAAGTAGCTGTGTGACGTACCGAATGCTTGCATTTGATAAGTGGCACATAGCGCTGACATGAGCACAAAAGAAAGTGTGAAGCATGTCGAAAAGAAGCAGACTGTTCCACGTGGTCGGCGCAAGGTCAGAAGGGTCAATCCCTAGACATTCAATTTGATAGGCAGCTTCATTTCATGATCAGCTACATATACATAAAATATTAAATGTACATATAGTAGAAATTATTCCCTATTCAGTATGATTTTATTCCGACCAGTTGTCCGCAGCATGACTGTTGTTATCATAAATACAAGCTATTCGCTGTTTGTGGTTAGCGTTCTGCTGGTGTGAGAAAAGATAAAAAATATTCAAATTCTACGAAGCCAAAAACAATTGGATCAGCCCGTGATCCAAAACGGTATACTCAAAAGTCAAAAGACAGCATAACCGGCAACCGCTTGGAACCGGTTGTGAGCCGTTTGCTTGTATCAAAACAGCCAAAACAAGAGATTTTACAGAGAAGACCATTCCGTAAGGATGATTTGTTTTTTTTGCGTATGCGGTTGACTAAAAATGAGTAAACATAAATTGCCATAATTTTCGGGTACTTATTCAAAAGAACGTATGTGATTTTGTAAACAATGATTCAAAAGTAGATTTTCTCCATCTTATGGCACTCCTAAGCGAACCAACACCACCAACAGGTAACCGAAGCCTCCCCTTGGTTTGCGCGGGAGTGTTATCAAATCGACGTCTGAATCTTTGTTCACAAAATGACATACGTTCGTTTGAATAAGTAGGGTAAATGATATATTTTGGACATGTACATATTTTGGACAAGCCTGAGCTTCTTCGATCAATTTTAGATAATGTGTAGGAACATTTTTATCGAAAGTATGATCATTGCATACTTTTACCTCAACTCTAGCGGCTCCCAATAAGAATTCACAAATCAACTAGTATTTATCTTTAAAATTGCCTAAAATGTAAAACTTTCTACCAAAGTGCCTGCTGGACGCCAGTATGCAGGAGAACATGCATTATAGGACTCTTCGTAACATGCACCTGAAACACGTTTAAATTGGTTCAAACGGCAATCTTGAGGTCTTGCGGCCAAAGTTTGATTGTAATTGAGATACTAACATATTCCAATCGCTTAACATGAACTTGAGACGGATGAAAAAGGAGTGACCAAAATGAAGTTATGTTTTTATGTATCAGACATTTATTGGTCACCCCATGTACAGTACATGGATGAACCATTAATTGCCAACTTTCAGGCTGTTTTCAATGATATCGATAAGATTGCGAAACAATGTTAATTTCTGGTTTAATCTATGTCAGTTAAGCAAATAAATGCATTTAAATGAATGTGGATACGTTTAGGTAAGTCATACCATTGAGATCTGTAGGTGGCCATTTTTAAATTAGGAGAAAATGACTCTGTCCAAAATATATGCATTTTCCATGTCGAAATTATATATTTGATGTCCAAAAATAAAATATTTCAGTTCGCAGTATATCACAGTTTACACCTAGTAAACGTAATTTAATCAAAAATTGGGCAATGGAGACACAAGACTAATGATAGGTTATGCATTTGGATGAACTTAGTGGTTTTCAATTGTTTTATACTATTCAATCTCGATATATTTTCTAATGAATGACCTGTGCTTGTCCAAAATACATCATTTACCCTACCCGAGAATTGTAATCAAAATATATGTAGTCTATTTTGACTGACGACCGCAATTTTGGAAACAGAATGGTAATTAAGAGAATACAGTTGAAAAATAGGTCAAGTTGCAGCCATAGAAGAAAAAGAATATCCATTGAAAATGAAAAACAAAAAAGAAAGCAATCCAGGAAATAAGGGAATATTGATTGGGCTTGAATTCAAACATCAAAACTTAAACCAACTGAAGTTCGTTCTGTGCTTGAACTCTCCCGTCGATCAAATACTTCTTCAGGGCTTCCTCTTGAATCATCACAGAGGTAATATTGAGCAATACAATAGTCGTGCCGGGAACACACGAATCCACTATTGAGAAGGACCTTATTTAATTGGCCATTTCAGCAGCGAAGGGATTGCTTGAGACCATAAAGGGATTTTCTTAACTAGCAAACCTCGTTTGACTGACCTTTTACCCCCTATGGAACACGCATGTACACTTGCTCTTGAAGAACACCATTGAGGAATGCCATCCTAACGGCCATTTGGTGGACCTTCATATCATGATGGGTAGCAACAGCAAGAATCATTCGAATTGTTGAATGTTTTGCTACTGGTGAAAATGTCTCTTCATAAGCAACGTGTTTCCGCTGCAGGTATCCTTTGGCAACTAAGCGGGCCTTGAAGCGCTCAGGATTACCGTCAGCATCCGTTTTTAACGTAAAAATTGGGGTTGCATACAAGACACGACCGCTCGACGTAAACTACGTAAAACCAAATATAGTACACTGAACCAACTATTCCGCTCTATATAGAAGAGAAGGAACCATCGACAACCACGACAATACTACCCAGCTTTAGCAGCATCTCCTACTCTACGACTCCACTGTCTAGCGGCTGGGCCACCCCATTGATACAACCCAGTTCAATAATAGATAATACCCTAAAAGTAGGCAATTACCAAGGATTGGAACGCGCTGTATAGGGGATGCATGATGCATGAAAGAACTAAATTTTTCAATAGTTTAGCGTTGATAATCAATAGTTTCAATACTACTGGCAAATTGGTGGAGAGTTTACGAATCGATTGATAAATAAATCATTAAAATCCATTGAGAGATAAAGGACCTATTAACGTTACAAATCTTACATGATTTCGTGACGGTCCCCAGTTTTGAAATTTTCATTTGACCCCCTGTATCCGAGTCTTCCCCTTAGACGTAGTTTACGTCAAAAACATTTGCTGAACCCCGGTTTCACGGATTCACGGCATTTCACAATCGTTCTGGTTTGATTCTTTTCCAGAGATCTTTGTTCATCATTGATTGCCTTTCTGCATTTCAACTCATTTTGATGTCCGTAGACTGATGCGTAGCTCTATAATAAAGTGCTCTATAATAAAGTCAGCAAACCAACCTGGAGCTCTGCGCTCACCACTGAAGCTCGGAACATGCTCAACGCATGCCTGTTCATCATCAGTCTCATCAACTTCTGGTATCGAAGTTCGTTTTCTGGTTCAGCTTCTTTCTGTTCTCCGACATCTTCTGGGATGGGGACGGCTTCCTTCAGTATCACTAGTTTCGCTTTTTTTTTTTCATTTTCTTGCGTCTTGAACAAAAACTTGACTCATCAAATTTAACGTCTCGCGCTACAAACATTTATCTCTTTTCCATATTTCACAGACTGTCGTCTGTGCGTCAGTGAGTACCCGAGCATCACACTGCTTTGGGCAGTAACATCCAACTTACTCCTCTTCTGTTTAAGAATCCACGCGAACGAAAGATATCCAAATACTCGAAGCTTGTTAACATCTGGTTTCTCACCGTACCAATGCTCAGCAGGTGTTACATTCTCAGTCAAGGCTTCGGTAGGACTTCGGTTCGAATCTCTCCGCAACTTCATTATGTTGCGGGGTATGGCCAACGGTCGATTCCACTTGAACACCTTTCTTTGTGTAATATGCATGTTGCTCTCTTGAAAAGTACTCTCCTCCTAGGTCGCATCTCATGTTTGCAATTTGAGCTTAACCACTCGTCGTAGATGATCGAGGAACGCATTGTACGAAGCCCGCAGGTGTTAGTGAAGCTGAAGCAGGTGAAGCTCTTGTGTTATTTAACCAGAGGCCACCAGATGGCGCTTCAGGACTTGCACAAAAAACATGCTATTTCAGAGCAGCCGCGGCCTCCAACATACTCCAGACAGTTAAATTCATAGCGTTTAGGTCCGGCGAACTGGCTTGAAAACCCCTTAGTTGGGTTTTCTTCCCTTCTTGAGCTTGCGTCTAATCCTGTCGTAATACCCAACCCTGGTATCACTATAACGACGTGCCCACGGCTCGACGTCGTTTTGTAGAACTGATTCCCAATACGTATTTTGTATTATATTATTTTTGTTCACTTATGTAGCAGTTCAATTGCTGGACCCTGTAAACAACAGCAAAATGGGTGTAATCGTCAATAAACGACACAAAGTACTGATACCCATCCAATGTTTTCGGTGTTATCTGGCCACAGACATCTATATGGATACGCTCCAAAGGTTTTATTTGCTCTTGGTCGAGTCTTGTTGAACGGTAATCGGATTATTTCGTTCTCAGCATAGCACTCACAAAGTCCGCTTTTAACCATTTATTTTGGTAAGTCCATAAACCATTTCGTTCGCTATAGTTTTACCAGCCTTGGATAATGTCGCTCGATCTAGCTTGAAATCTACATTTACACCAGTTTCCAGCAAACGGGATAACGACACAAATTTAATTAAAGTTTATTCATGAAAAGCACATTTTCCAGCGATACCGTCAGTCTGCTTCCTTCGACTATAAACTTACCCTTCACCGTACCTTCTCTTGTAGCAGTTAGCTTCTCATCTTCCTTAGCGCTCTCGTGGAACTTGCATAAACCTTGAACATAATGTTCATCTGACATCATATGCTGACTTGCTCCCGAATCTAGGATCCATTTGATATATAATTCCTTCTTCAGGTCTTTCCTTCTAATTTCTGAGACAGCACTAACGCAATTTCACTATCGACCGGTACAGTCGCAACTTAAGCCTTGCAATACCTCTTTTTCGTCTTCGGACAGGAGAATTTCTTATGTCCTACTTCGCCGCAAATGAAACTCGCCTGCTCAGCACGGTTTCTATCCGAAGCGATCTATAGTTACGAGTCTAACTGCGTTTATCTCGCCGTGTGTTCGTGCAATGGACCCTGGCGGTCAAGTTGATGCAGTTTATACGGATTTGAAGGCAGCGTTCGATCGCGCCAGCGTCAGCCATGGAATATTGCTCCAGGTATCAGAACGTAGAATATAGAATATTGCTTGTAAGGCTAGATCAACTTGGTGTTTTTCACCATCTGGACGGTGTGTTGGTTCAAGTCATATCTGACCTATAGTTTGCTCTCTGTGGAAATTGGATCGTTGCAGTCTGAAAACTTCTCCAATATTTCTGGTGTGCCACAAGGAAGTAATTTTGGACCTCTCATGTTCACGTTGTTAACCGACTTCTACCTCCTGGTTGCCGTCTGTTCAACGCGGATGATGTTATCACTTTTATTATTATCAACAGCATCGGGGACTGCGAAGAACTGCAATTACGTGTAGATAGAATGGCGCACTAGTGTGCTGTTAATCTTTTGACGCTTTAGTATTCAAAAATGTAATGCTCTTTCCTACCATCGGAAGTACAATTAGATTACAGCTTTAGAAGTCACACTGGATCAAGACATGACATTCAAGCCGCACTATAACGGCATCATCGCAAAAACTAATCGGATTTATTTTCAAACTATCTGAAAACTTCTGAGGTCCTCTCTGTCTGCAATCTATGTACTGCTCTCTAGTTCGTTCTATGTCTACCCTTGAATTTTGTGCCTGGAGCCCTTATCAAAGCGTTTGGATCTCAAGGCTTGAACCCGTGCAGCGTAGATTCTTGCGTAATGCACTTCGGCACTTATCATGGTAGGACCTCGTTTATCTTTCCGTATATGAGGACCGCTGTAGATTACTTGGTATCGACACTCTTCAAATGAAAAGAAACAGATCGCAAGCTGCCTTCACTCATGACTAGCGAAATTGACTCTCAAATAAGGGAAGATCCATTAATTACGTAACGCAAAAATTGGACTTTTTCAACTCCCCCCCCCCCCTATGTCACACTTTTGTCTGAAGCCTCTGAAAATTTTGTATTGATCGTAACACTTCACTCAACCCCCTCCCCTCTAAGCGTTACGTAATTTGTGGACGTTCCCTAACAATTTCACATGAGGTTGAACCTATATTAAAAAGTGACCACATTTTTCTGGATCCAATCCGGGACACTTTATGCATTATATATGGCCTGGGTTCTGACTGAGATCCTTGCGATTCAGATCTTTGTCATGACTTAAACGTTTCAGAATACCTTACTTCAAATAGTTTCCATTCCACAGACCATATAAATCCTTTATTTTTCCAAATTCTCTAATTCCATTATTTTTGCATTATCAAACTCTGGGTATAATCAACTTATTGATCTCTTACAGGGCCGGATTTAGCCGAAAGGGGCCTTGTGGGGGCCCCAAAATGTACAAAAAAATTTGGTTTTGGTACATAAGATTTGTGGGAGCCAGGGCCCCCTGCCACTTCATTCTTCAAATTCAATAACCCTCTGGACTGCCCTTTTTTCTTCTGATTAAAATTTAGGATCTGTCACAGATTTCCTATACATCCCTTTTCTTACGGATTCCACAGATTCTCCAATCTTTACAAATTCATTGTGAAAAGCGGGACATTTTCAAATGCGGGATTACCAAACTTGATCCGCGACTGTCGCGCAGAATCTGGGTCACGTCTGGTCCCTTTCACCTATATGCTCTGGAACAAACAATGCGAGAACGACATTTCCTGCATATTTCTCCACGTAATCGACTATATGGCATGAATGAACCTCTTCGTGATGCTGTGGCTGCGTTTAACAGTATTGATAGTTTACAATGTTCAGAAAACTCAGATGTGAATGTGTACATTGTGTGGAAGATTTTGATTTGAAAAATGTATTGGAGGTACCCACTTTCCCTTCGATGGGACTCGAACGCACACACTTAGTTTTTATTTCTGCAGCTCGGCAAAAATCCGCACAGCCGTGCGCCAGCAAAATAAAAAACTGATATTCCGGTAAAAATAACGTTTGTTAGCTGATTTTCGGCAAATTATTTGCTGATTTTCAGCAATTTTGACAGATATCTCGGCAAAAAACGTGTTTGCTGGGGCACGGCTGTGCGAATCTCGGTAAAAGTTGACCATTTTGCTGAGATCCCGTTAAAAAATATTAAGTGTGCATGACCCTCAGACTGATGATATCAGCTCAGACTGAGGGTCGTGGGGTCGAGTCCCATCGAAGGGAAAGTGGGTACCTCCAATACATTTTTCATATCAAAATCTTCCACATAATGTACATATTTACATCTGAGTTCTCAAAACATTGTAAATTAATGTCCACGTGGGGTGGTTTAATACTCGGAAAATAGGTAATTAGCTTTGATTGAACAGTATTGATAGGCTATTTGATTATAATTCCCAAAGTCCCCCCTTTTAAGTAGATTGTAATTTCACCAATGTACTTACTTTAATATTTATTATATTCATTAAGACTACCAAATGTCTGATGGATTTATAAAATAAACATAAACATACACACTCAGTTTTTATTTTTGCAGCTCGGCAAAATCTGCACAGCCGTGCACCAGCAAAATAAAAACTGATATTCCAGCAAAAATTACGTTTGTTAACTGATTTTCGGCAAATTATTAGCTGATTATCAGCAGTTTTGACAGAAATCTCGGCAAAAACATGTTTGCTGGGGCACGGCTGTGCGATTCTCGGTAAAAGTTCGACATTTTGCTGAGATCCCGGTAAAAATTAAGTGTGTAGATGTAGAAAGCGTATCCGCAGTTCAAAGAGTTATATTTTATTATTTTTCTCATATGATTACCAGGGCCAAATTTATTCGGAAGAACCCGAAAACTTGTGCTAGCACCCACAAGTTGGCACTCATTCCGTTGGCAATGAGCAAAAGGAATAGTTTTGTCACAAATGGATGTGTGTAGGCCCAAGAATACTTCACATTTGTTCAAATGTGTATTGGGTGAAAATTATGACCGGAGCAGTATCGGGGATTTAACTGATAAAACAGTTCAGTGTTGGATGTGCTGATTATAAATCCCAATGCTAATGATAACGATGTGCACTCTCTCAACTGAATTCGAATGGCAATGCAAGACCATTTCATAGAAGACTGCTGCAGTATCTATCACATACACCGCCAGACATACACCACCACACATAACTGTCCCACATTAGTATGAAATCCATATCAATATGGGACAATTATGCTTGCGGCGGCAATATTGTATCATGAACTCCATGACGACCTTAAAGTTAAATTGAAACTCTGATATCTAAATATTGTAGAGTTTAACAAACAAAAATAAAAAAAAAACGTCTAATACGTTCTTGTAAACAAAGATTCAAACGTCAATTTGATGAGTTTGATAGCACACCCATGTGAACCAACACCTTCATCTGGTAGACGAAGACTTCCGCTTTCATTCGTTGGTTAGGAGTTTGCCGAAGCGTGCTTGTTTACAAAAGGAGATAAGCCAATTTGAAAATTTATCCTTGAATTATGGTATTATCGTTTAGACTAGTGCACCATAGGTTCTGTTTCGACTATCTACCTTTGAGCTCGCCTCTGAAATAGAGGTGTGAACATTTTGTGCGTGTGGTTAAAAAGTAACACATTTTGTATCACCTGTTTAGTACTATTCCAATGAACTCCCCCACGTTGTAATCATTACAGATACGTATTTTGACCTCAACAGTGAGGCCGTTCTCAGTGTCACGTATTTTACACGACTACACTAAAAGAGCCTAAATAATTTAAATGACATTTTGCATGTTTCAATTGGAACAATTTAAAAAAAAATAAAATGTTAAAAAAAATTTGAACGTGAAAATCATATTCAAACACTTTTTTTTACCTTTGTTAACGAGACTCTCAGCCCAAGGCTGGCTCGTCTCGTACAAATTTTTATTTTCAAGACCCAATATGTATATTCGAAAATAGACAAAGTTATTAAACCAATCGATGTGACTCCAGCACATGTGTCAAGTTTGATTGACGTAACACAAGCCCAATGTATAAGAACCATTGTGAGCTATGGAACGCAGCATGCCTTTAGATAACAACTTCAGATAATGAATCGACCGCAACAGAGAGCCTCCATAACAGTTGTACATAAGAATGAACCGGCCATGAGAAACAGATCGACAAACATTTACAAAACGTTGCAATATTTACAGTCGGCGGCATGAGCGCTCAGCAATTTCGTAAATGGCGCAGTTTTTATTTTGTAACAAACCATCTTTATCGTTTGTGCTATTGACCCAGGTGGCGGTTCTCATCAATAGCTCATTTATCATTTCTTTCGAAAACTGTAGCTGAATAAAAGTACAACCCTCTTGGAAACACGAGGAGCCAAAACAAACGACTTATTTATTGGCAGTCGGTTCAGCTGTAGCGTGGACCGGTTCCCCTGGGGGAACCTGTTTTGAATTATTCCTGGACTTGACCTTTCCAGTAGGTGCATTCGATAGACACACTTGTTGGAACCAGACGCATTCGACTTCACGCCATGAATAGATTTTTGTCCATTTGACTGCTAAAAACCATGATTTTCATAATTTAATTTTATTCAAAATTGTTAAACGAAGTTCGATTTCAATCGCTGTTTGTCGAAGTTAAGATGTGATGATTAAAGTAGTCGTATACTTTGGAACGACACCCTACCGATTCCTATTTGTCGCCTACTTGCATCAATGATATCAGCTGTTGCAGCCAGTCCTACTGCCGTCAAACGAAGGACAACGTACAAAGCATGCCATACGCGCTTATCGCAGAGCGCTCTCATTACTATCAACAGCAACCAGTGCAGTTGAGTGTGGTGTGGAGTGCCAGTGCGGTGAGACATTATATTGGTCGTCATAGTAACGCATCTCTATCTTATAATATTTACCAACAATGCGTGACTCAGCGTCTGCTTGCTTGGATCTTTGTAGAAAACCAGCCTTCCCGGTTCGGTACGAATGGTAATCAAATTAGTGAACGGTGTTGCGACACAAAGTGCGATCTCGAATAATGTGAGTTTCTTGAAGTTGCGTTATGGGATGTGAATTTAATTTTTCTTTGCATACACGTATTTGTAGAATAGTGTTTTATTATTGATCTGAAGTAAGACGTAAAACCAAATTTTATCCAATAGCTTGGAGGACTAGCAACTCATATTACTGAACAGATCAAATACTTGATGGGAGTCATTCTGTATGCAGCTTTTTATTATAGCATAAGATCAACTATGGCAATTCAATTTTGACACCTGCTATGTACAGCGTACAGCATTTATAGCATTGTTCTAGTAATCACTGAACATCCTTTAAATGTCACATTTTGTTGATAATTTTCTTAAAAATGTACGTAGGTATTTTTAAAAATTTCTGTGGCTTTCCAAGACTTTTGTTTCGTCATGGATAGGTGACAATGTTGTATTGTTTCCTTGTTTTAATCAAGGCACATACTCGAAATTGGTGAGTACCATTCCAAATATTTTACATGCTCGCTGTAGGCCTTACAGTGGTCTTATATTTTAGATCGGTCTGTCGTCCGTTGCGGAATATCAATCGCCATTTCCGGTTTGCATGATGGAGCAACCGCAAAAGGCTTGCTTAAGTTTTTCGGAGTACCATGATTGGGCGCTGGGTCGGCATCTGTAGCTTATACGAGTACCATTCGGCTAGAGTACTTAAAAGCATATTGGCAACAGTGACGGATGTGAAAGCGCATTTGGAAAAACTGTGCTCGATGAGGAAAGTAGACAAGCTAATGTGGACATTCATACTAATATGGAACATCGATTATTTAAATAAATAAGCATTCCTAATCTTTGAACAAGATGATCTCAATCCAGTTCGCACCCTTCAGCCTTCTTTTTCTTCTTCTGCTTTCACTGAGTTGAGTAATGTTACTAGAGAGGTTATCAACGTTCCTTGGACTTGTCTTCTGTTTCCCGGGATAACCGCGATCTTTCCTGAAACTGGACATCTGCAATTGCTCGAAGAGAAACATGAAATAAAATGCTTTCCATTCAGTCCTCAGCACCAACAATTAGTACCATACAACGTCAAAGTAAATATATAATAATGTTGAAAATGTCTACCAACTTCTTTAGTTGGACGTTTTTCTCAACTATGAGGAAGGTCAATTCTTTTTTCTTTATGATTGATATATTTTGAAACGTTTCAGAATTTGATTGGATGCAGGCGATTGGATGGTTTTTATGTGAAGCAGTAAATGTATACCAAGCGAGACGAGTCTATCAAAATCACGCGGAATTATTCAAATAGGAACCCTCCTTATCCGACCACAAGCATCACCAAACGGCATGCAATTGATCTAATATCTTAAATCCCGTTTGCGACGGAATTAACAAAATTATTCTTGCTGTTCATATTCCTATCGCCCCCTACGGTCCAGATTGGATTACTTGCTTTGGTCCTTATACTCGTTGTTATAATATGAAAATGACTAACCTCGCTCCGCTCGAGCATTGTTCAACGATGTCCAGTCTAGGCTGAGTACACCGCCAGTGCGACAAAAGCGAATGTTTTTGGTGATGAGATTTGCCTTCGGAGCTACGAAGGTTCTCTCGTATGTGCTGATCAAGCCATCGGTACGACGAAGATTGATAGGGGTAGTGATGAGCTCGCCGCCGGTGTGTCGGAGATTATGTAATGGGAGTCGTTTCAGGCCTTGAAAACATCGAATACTGGGTAGTGGTAGCATGTAGATCGAATAGCGTCAGACTTCCAGCAGTCTCGACCTCAAAGTGAGGAGGAATGCTTCCGACGGTTGAAGATCTGATTGTCGGGGTAAGTGCATCTCTCCCAGACTCGTAGGTACGTTGATTTTTCAGCTGATCGGGGGTTGAGTCCTACATAAACTACAAATTTCCATATATTCAGATCCACCTGGAGGACTCGGAACGGCCGATTCCCTGTATAAGCTACCTCCTAGTCTAGAACCCGACAGGAACACCATCACATGAAGGATTTAGGTTGCTGAGCCCCGAGGAATAAATATCAGAAATCTTGGTTTCCTCTCACTTGGGCCTGACTACTTCTCAAATACTAGAAGACATTACAATACATTTATTTAAAAATAACCTGTTCGGACTAAATCTGACTAATTTTTATTTAAAATACGTGATATTCTGGGACCACACCGTTCTGCACCACTGTCCGTCTCGGAAAGACTTGAGTTGTTTTAAGCAAAGGAACATAGTTTAAATGTATTGATGTTCAACTTACATTGAACAAGCGTATCTATTCCAGTGACAGCGACAGTGTTTACCAACATTTACTTCAAGGATTTTAAAAATTACTTACAGAAATTTTGGTCCTCTATCGAACATGAATTCAGAAATTGCTAAAAATTTGTACATCTCAAAAAAATATCATCGATCCTATGAATTTACTAAACATGTTCCTTTCTTAAGAATTTCATCCTATTTAACAGAAATCTTCAAGGTTCCTCACATTTTTTTTTCAAACTTTTGGACATCTTACAAATTTTGTCCAGTTTGCTGTCGCTCGTCGTTCAATTACTGCTATTTGATACATTTTTTACACACTAAACTTTACAAGCTTCCTACTATTATTTTAAAGCATATTTTTTTGGACTTCCGAACAAAATTGTTTGAGGATTCTGAATGGAATTCTATTGAACTTCTGAACAGAATCCTATTTGACTTTTTTAAAAGAATATTTTTGAATTTTCACATGGAGCTTTCTGGGCATCTAAGCGGAATCTTTTTCTGCTTCTGGGAAAGGGATTCCTAATAGAATCCTTTTGGGATTCCGAACAAAATCCTAGGATTTCCTACCGAATCCCTAGAAGGATTTTGTTTGGAAGCGCAAGAGGAATCTGTTCCAAAACCAAGTTTCTTTCGAAATCAAAAAAAGTTCCGTTCGGAAGACCAGAAGGTCTCCGTTCATGATCCCAAAAGAAGTTCGTCTCGTTCTTTGGGTTTCCGAAAGAAATCCTTTTATACTTCTGAAGGGGGGAACGCTTTTGGGTTACAGAACCGATTTCTTTAGGGCTTCAGGATGGCGTTTTTGAACTTCCGAACAGAATCTTGGCTTCTGAACAAAATTATTTTAAACTTTCGACCGGAGTCCTTTTAGACTTTCGAAAGGAATACTTTTGGATTTCTGCGTGGAGTTATTTTGGCTTTTGAATGGAACCTTTTCCTACTTATGTACAAGGGGTACCGAACAGCACTCCGAACAGGATCCTTCTTTCCGTAGTTACGCCAGCAAACCATAATGAGTCCTAGGGGGGTTACAGGAATATAATGCAAGATGCCTAAATGTTATGTGCTGCCATGCTTTGAATAGGGGCAATATGGGACCTTTTGATTATATTATAGGTATATAGCATTTTTTTAGGTTTTCTATTCATTCGAGAGTTTTGCTGATTTTAAAGCTTATCCAACTTTTCATATATATATTTGCTTGCCGAAGGAAGTCGTTAAAATTTTCCTATCAATAAATATGTGTTCATCTCATTGATATTAAGTCATTTTTCGTACTGTGGCTAAAATAGAACAAAAAGTTAATTTAAAAGGAAGTTTATAGAGCAAAATGAGAGATTATGCTTATGTTTTTTTCAGGAGTCAGAAGATTTTACCAAACATTTTCCAAGTTTGTTTTTGTTTGGTGAAAAAATGAATCTTTGAAATGTTGCCATGACAGCAGTGCTAAATCTTGTTCTAAGGTGCCACTAATAGATTACGTACTGGTTACTGAGATGACATTTCTGGTTACCGAGGATTGTTAATAATTTGCGCAACTGGAACCACGAAATAATCGCTAGTTTCATATTGATTGTTGGTGTTACTGTATGGCTCTGATAAAGATTGCAGAATATTCTGAAGTCCAATAAAAGTAGTGAGGTATTCCAGTTCACAATATGCTTTTATAGAGCAGATAAAAACAACAGCAGAGAACTTTTCAGACTGGATTAACACTGTGTTACACTAAATGCAACCTGGAATACCTGATGGCTTCCAATGACAATGTTAGGTCAAGCAAATACTACTTCGGCGAGTAAGAAAAAAATAAAGCAAAGTACTGGAATGATGCTCTACGTTCAGGTTGAGTACCACAGTTCTATAAAGCAGAGACAAATTCAGATAAGTCCGATTGAGAAGGCGGAATATCTAGTTGTCACTAAATAAAGATGTTCCGTGTTAGGGGCACAGACAATCCTGATGATGGTTGGTCCAATTGAGAAGGTGGAGAACCATACTTGAACTAAGCTTTGCTGGATAAGGTAGAGTAACCCTGTTGATAAGTCCGATAAAGAATGCGGAATAGTCATCTCCGATATTGTACACGGAGTACCGATCAATATATCAATGTCCTTAGTTAGTTAATTATTAGGAACTCCAATAAAGAGAAAATGGATTGCTTTCATGAGATATATAGTTCTCCAAATGATTACTAACTTGATGATAATAATAGATATCATTTTCAATGTTGAAACGAACTCATTTATAAACTTACAGTTGTTTAGAAATTGGTTTTAATTGAACTGAATACAGCAATATTCGGATTTCATGGATTCATGTAAAAAAACAAATCATGGGCATAGAAAACACCGTTCATTATTTTGGACATAAATTACAGAGTAAATCATAGAGTTGATAGGCAATGAAATGACAAAAGAAATGTTGTGATTATTTAATATTATCCACGTTTGTATTTTTTAAAGATTTCAAAATTTTATTGTTGAATATTAATCTATTGTAACTATGCTTACATGCGTGACTATAGCCCGAACCACTGTACGCTCGAGATAGAAAAGAATTATTTTGTGTGCAGCAGATACAATGTTCTAAGTGATCAAATCATCATGAAAGGTTGTGATCTGTTCATAAATTAAATGAAAATACGGTAGTTATCCACCCTTTAACAACAGATAATACGAAGACATCCAGAAGGATGATTAACAGAAAGTGATAAAGTTACTGTGGCTTTTATTGCAAACTGAATTAATTCAAGTTCACAATTTTCTTTCAAATAATATTGTAAAAAGATGGTATGTGTTGTAAAGTAAACATATTTCAATGTAGATTAGAAACATATGAGCCTCTGGTTTATGATGAACGTAAGAAAAATAGAATTTCAAATCAGTCATCCAACAAATGTCGAGGAAGATAGAAGCAAAAGAAAGCTGATCCCACGCAATTCGTTCATGAGTTGAATCATGACAAACGAGCCTTCAACTCATTTTGCCTTTCTCGTACAACTAAGTTGTACCGAAAGGCTATCATTTCACTCCAAAATCGAACTTTTGATAGAACTCCCGGAGACCCATAGTGTTATATACCATTCGACTCAGCTCGATGAGCTGAACAAATGTCTGTCTGTCCGTGTGTGCGTGTGTGTGTGTGTATGTGTGTGCGTGTGTGTGTGCACAAAATGCCATAAAAAACATTAGCCAAATTTTCACATAGAAACTCTTAATCGATTTTCTTGCAACAAGTTGCATCCGACAGAGACTAAAACGCTGTTGATCACTATTGAATTTCATAATAATTGCAAATTGCAAAAAATAGATAGTATTAAAATAGTGATGAGACATAGTCACATAGAACAATAATGTGTTATGAAAAATGCCTTGCATCTATGAATATTTTATCCGTGGCTTCCCATTAAGAGTTTCATCGTACTATAAAGATGCTCGTGTTGCACGCATTTAGGCGTAAGTATGCTCTTCGTTCAGTTTCATAGTACTATGTACATAGTACTAAATTGTCCGAAAGTCAAAATTCGAACATAGGAAATCCGAGAAACTTTTGGCAGCGCCATCTGTCGTCTACTAGTGTAAATTTTCTATCATAACATTAGACGGTGTAACTGTTTTGCCTTGTACATCATCGAGGTGTAAGCGTAAAGGCTACATTTATTACCTTTTGCGCGAGAAAGGCGCCATCACCGCTAGGTGGATTAATCTGGGTTTTATTTATTTAGATTGCTATATTCTGTACAAATAGAAGAACATAAAGAGATTAGAGAAAGGGAGTAATGTAGTGATGGATAGAGTGCTTATAATAGTTACCATAGGAGGCTTTGGTTTGTTATAAATGTCAGAAGAATAGAATTGTAAATCAGTCTTCCAATGATTGTCAAGAAGTACAGAAGCAAAAATGAAAAGCTTTCAATCGCATCTCCGGTCACAACACCATTCATGTCTGATTTTTGTTGGCTTCATAAGGGTTAAATTTGTTTTACAATGTGTTTAAATGCTTTTGCCTATCTGTGTACATGACATAAAATTTATGCCAAGGCTAAAAATTTATGTTTTGTGTTATGCCAGTTTTGATAAACAATAAAGTTTGTTCCAAAATTGAGTGAAGCGAGATGAGCGTGCGGCAGATTAATATGAATGAATTTCACTACTGGAGGATATAAACAACCAGCATTTGGCACCAATACATTACCAGTTTTTCACTTCCATGTCTAGTTGCTAAAGAGAGCAAATCCATTGCTGATAATAGAAATTGCTATGCCAATAGAAGAAACGTTGACCTGTTACTTTATAATAAATTTACTGAGTTTGTGGTAAAAGATATTGTATTAAGTGAACGCCAATCATCAAAGGAAGAGCATACAAATGTATATCAGTTAAGCTGTACCTGTGTTTTAGTACAATTATTAATTATTTTTACCATTCAATTTGGCGAATGTCTTAGACTGCCAAGAATAGGTATTTTCCCTACTTAGGTTCTGATGGCTTTTCCGCAAACGGGACCTTTAAGTGGTCTTGTTGTGTAGGTTATCACGCCTATCTATCGAATTTCAACCAAAAGGTTCAAAATTTAACTTTTTTGAAACAGGAAAATTTCACAAGGAGGGCCGTGGTTGGTTACAGGAGAATTTTGAAATCAAATTTTTATTGTTGATGCCAATGTCTTAGAAATGCATAAAACGCCGAGATCTGGTGTCATCCCGAAAAAAATGTTTTTTTTTAGGGAGATTGTCTTTTTGGGATTTGGAAATTTTTGGGACCAGAATTTTTTTTCTGACAGATGTCTTTCAAAAAATTGTTTTAGAGATAACACCATATCTCGACGTTTCATGCATTCCTAAGACATTTGGCATCAAAAATAAAAATTCGATTTCGAAATTTTCTTGTTTTAAAAAAGTCACCGCTTTGACACTTAACGAAGTCCGATTGAGCTGAAATTTTGCATAAGAACTTTTTTTCAAGGAGATGAAACTTTTGAACACTACCCGTTTTTGAAATTCGAAAAGTCGATTTTCATTGGCACCCTAATATACAACCCCTAATTGATCTCCTACCGGTCATCTGCATCCAAGATCGCTTATGTGATGCACTCGATCGGCCCAGCAGTTATTCACTAAAAGCCGGATCCTTCATTTATTTCTTATTCAATTCCGTAGCATTGCTGTGCGACAAACGGATTTTGTTTTGATCCTCTATCGTTTGTTTATCAGTTATGAGAATAATAGATGTGATGCTTCAACTTGATACTGTACATGTACAGCGACCGGCGAAAATGAAAGCCAACCCAACGCCTCGGTTGAAAAACGTTAGTGTAAGAAATCCGTTATATTGAATGGTATAATAATTATTACACTGTTCCCCATTGTTTTAAAATTTTATTCCAATGGAATATTCTTACAACTAATAAAAAACACTTATTTATTTAAAAAAACATTAAAAACGGTAGGACAAACATAAAAGCCGATATCCAATTCATAGTGGGTAGAATAATTCAAAGCAGTGAGTTCCCACTCCTTTTAGTTAATGTGACCTCCTTTAGCCTCGATGACTTCTTGCAAACGTTTTGACATACTTTCGGCAAGGTTTTGCAGGTGCTGTGGGTTGATTTTGGCTCATCCCCTCTGTAGAGCTGAGAAATAATTATCCCTGTTCGTAACTCCATCCTTAATCACTCCGTTGTCCAGAATTACCGACAGATTCCTGATGGAGTTCAAATTCGGACTCTGGGAGAGCTAAGGGGTTTGATACGACGTGATCGGAAATAAGACTTCGTCTTTTTAGCAGTGTGTTTGGGGTCGTTGTCCTGTTGAAACACGAAGTCTCTGCCCAGTTTAGCTTTCCTAAGAGAACCAGATAAATTGTCTTTCAGGATATCGATATAAACATTAGCTGTCATGGTTCCGATGATGCGTACCAAATTTCCCACGCCGGCCCAGGAGCAACATCTTTACACCATTACATTACCACCTTCATGTTTCATAGTTGGCTTGTAAATGACGTTCCTGGAAACCTTCCTGATTCTTACGCCAAACTCGTTCACGTCGCTTTTTGTTGAACAGCTTAAATTAGGATTCGTCAGTCCACAAAACACGTCTCCAGTACTATTTGGGCATCTTTACATATTTCCGAGCAAACGTTACTCGAGCAGGAGAGATTGCCTCAATAATACCTCATTCTGTTATTGATACCATACTCTGTTATTGACCAGCCTTGCATAAGAGGTAAAATACCACAAACTAATATGTACAATATTTCAGGCATAACATACTCTGTTAATACAATACCAAACGCAACACAAATTATTATTCGTTTGGTATTGGAATACCAAAGTATTTTTTAAAGTATTTTGCATATTAATTTTTGGTATTTCACCTTAGGCTAGTTAAGGCTAGTTCATAACAGAGTATGGTATCGAGGTAGTCGCTTCTGCTCGGGTAGGCGTTTTGCTTTAATTATTTATTATACGGAAATCGCTTCGTAAATCTGCTCTTCATCCCTTGTTCAGCCTTCGACGAATCGTTCTGTCCGTAATAGAAAGCGACAAGTTCTCCTTGATGACAGGAACCGTAACTTTTCACGATTTTATTATTTTCCGGATGATTCTCGTGTCTGCTCGCAAATCTGTTTTTCTTGGACGGCCTCTTCAAGACCTATCCGCGACTAACCCCAAAGATTTATGTTTAGCCACAATTGCCCCAAACTGCCCCTCTGCTGATTTTGAACTTTTCTGTTGCTGAAACTTGGTTCAAATAATCTTGTACAAGATCTCGGACATGTAGAGAAATTTGTTTCCTCTCATATTATCTACCGCACTGAGGCAACTTTAACTACCAGCTTTGCACTTAAATAACTGGAATAATTGAATTGAACAAAAGTAAACAGTCCCTAGGGAGCAACCTAAGTAATATTTTAAGTTTTATATCCCTCTTGAAGACCATAATTTGTTCTTCCAGAGTGTTATAAAACCATCATAAAGCCAAAATGTTAATAGGGAATACAACATCAAATGAGGAGTGTGTCCATGAATTATTTTGTCATTCTGGGTTTTTATATTTGTCACACTTATTTGAGGGTAATCATACAAAATTGAATAAATGATGATGATGATGATGGTCCCGCCACATACCCCTACAAAGGTTTGAGCTAGACGATTTATCTTTAAGACTAATGTGACTAGAAGAAAATTGTGTGAGCGCGGGACAAAAAAAGTTCATAGTTGTTTTAGAAATGCGCTCAGAACTTATTTATTATCAAGGTTTAGTTTGCTATCTGTTCAATAAACGGTAACTCATTTGAGAAATCTCGCTTAACTTTTCAAAAGGACCTAGGAAACATTTTTTTTCATGAATAAATTTGAATAGCGCAATCAACAGAACAACATGAAAGCTATTGATTGCAGTATTCAAATTTATTCATGAAAAAAATGTTACTTAGGTCCTTTTGAAAAGTTAAGTGAGAAATCAAAGCTTTATTCAAACGTTGAATGTGCAGCGCAATGTAGCTGTCATTGAGTTTCACATAGTTTTGAAGCTTAGCGGTCTGCAAAACTGTTGTAACTATAGGATTGCAGTTAAACGACTTTTAGCTTTTGAACGTCTGGTGTATAGAATTGTGTTAGACTATTGTACTTCAGTAGCGATATAAGCAATGATATCGAATCTCGAAAGTCTATTCTGGTTGAAGCTTTCGCCTCCAGGAATATGATCCACGGTTTTTTGCTCCAATTTATTTCCAAACGGGTGAGGCTGAATAGATGTCGGCTCAGATTATCCAAAATCCCGTCCTATTTCAGATTACTTGGAGACCATAATCCGGCCTAAAATTTTCCTGAAATGTGAGACTTCCTTAAACACAATATTCATTTTTAAAGCACTTTTGATATCCAATATCAACACTCTGAAATGGAGTGGGATTTTGCCGTTCTGAGTCGAAATCTTAGCAATGAGAGCATTTTCAAGATTTCCAGGGTATAAGTAGCAATCAATATGAAGATTGGAGATTTTTTGAGGTTCCAGTTTCGTTAGCTGTGAACGATCTTCGGTACCCAGTAATAAAATCGTCGCTTCAGTACGTAATATTTTGATACTCCTTTTAGAACAAAGCTTAGCACTGCTGTCATAGCAACATTTTCGTATGTTGTTTCTTCTTTGAACAGAAACAATCCACACAAATGGAAGATAATTATATCTATGGTATGAAGCCAGTGTTGGTAGAATCATGTTTAAATCTCAATCATTGAAGCCTCATGCGCGAATTAACTTGCATGCGATATGTAAGCAGAGCATGGCGCTTAAGTTTTTCACATAAAAAACTATAAAAAATATTTCGCTCCAAATTTGTCAAAACCCAATCGAAGAGCATTTTATGTTTAGCTGTGCATTAACTATCCATTGTTTAAAGCATTTGATGAACACATCGAAGAAGTTGAAATCATGCAATGATGCGAATTGCGAGTCGAACATGAACGATGATCGATTCTCTGGGTCATGAGTCGGGTGAGGTTTGACTGGTGCTTGATTTGAATCCTGGATGAGTTTTGAGAGTTTGAGTCTTTCTCAACACTGCTACAAGACTTGAATAAAACAAACTAAAAAGATAATTTTGTCTGAGTCTCAGAAGCACATTTTATTCTTGACTTCTATGATCCATACGATCGCCTTACAAAACACTTGCTTCAATGAAAATCATAGATTTTAAAAATCTAATATTTCTGTGAAAATACTGAGAAATAGCTAACTATGTATTCTATTTTTCTCTATTTCGCGCGACATTATCTAGAAATAAGTTAAATGTGGGATGTTTCGCGGGACGCTTTTGAGCGCTGGACAAATAGCAAAAATGCGATACTGTCCCGCGAAACGCGGGATGTCTGGTCACATTATTTAAGACAATTAATCAGATTTGCAAATAAAAACAAAAACGATCTGATTACCCTCACAGATATGAATTACATAACTTTCCATTACTATCCAGCAAAAAGGTAAATTAAAAAAAAAACTGTCGTTTTCATCTACAGATTCTCATAAGCATCGGTAGTGATACTTCGAGTTTATACTAAAATGCAAAACTTGTGATACCACTCGCACAGATTTCAATCTCGCTTAACATTTGGAAAGGGCATACATTCAAAACGTAAACATTTCGAAAATGCCTTCAAAAAATGCACCACAATTTCAATTCCTAATTCGTAAATCATTCTGTGTTTGTTTGTCATTTATATACCCTTTGTTTATGGCATTTTCCAAACGTAAATATGGAATAAGGCTTTTTTGGGTGAGAGAAATATTCTCTCAGAGCTCGTGCAGATGACGGCTCGGGAAAAATTCCAACATTTTCTTCGGTATGCAACATCGGCGCCATGTTGCTATTTCCGACATTTTTAAGTCCTCAGTTACCCAGATTTCGGGTCCACCTGACTCAAATCCATTTTGTTGACATACCCAGATTTTGACAACTGCTAACATCAGAAAAATCCGGGTACAAACGACCCAGCGACTGAGTTGTTTCAGGTTAGCGTATAGGCCTAATCAAAAATAAATTTTTCCTAACTAATTTAATCGAAAATACGGATCTTTTTTTATGATTAATGGCCATTAGACGATGCTATCAAAAGGTATTAAAATCGAATTTGTTTACTTTTATTTGTAGGCCCTTATTTATCGTTAAGTAAGAAATTTAGTAACATTTTAGTAATCGTAAAAATGCAGTCAAAATGCAAACTTTTAAAATGTACTATTCGTTTAAATCCATTGAACATACACGTATCTCAAAGAACACTTAACTATCGTATAAAAACAATAAAGTGGTGAGCTTTTATTTATGCCGGTCCCTGTAGGTCACATTTGTGTATCCTGACCGGAGGGATGAAGTTTGATGTTGATGTATTTGGTGTTAATCTTAGGCACACTATAAACAAAAATACTAAAAAGTGCTTTGATAAGTTATTAATTTACTCTAACCGTTATTACTGGATTGACGATAAACTTAACTTACAATAATTCTTTTCCAATCATTTTCCACCGAAGCAATTGAAACCAATTCTTTATGAGAAAATATTTTGAATCTCTTGGGAACAGCGCAACTACCAATAACAAGCAAATGCAAGATGTTTCAAACTACCTTAGTACACCTTCAACTGAACAACTCAGCTAAAGAAAATATCATTCTCATACATCATCTGTTCTTTGACAAATTGATGAACAATGATTCCTTTGCTACTCAATCCCTTTTGACAATGTTATATCTATATGAATAGTGTAGTTTCCAATGAAAGCGCTATTCGAAACAGTTTTGTATCTACCTCTGGATATAGGCACAGCATCCATGCAGCTTAGGGCTTATTAGGCATGATCGGATTTCCCTGACAGTGCAGTTCACTCTGTAGGCGCAATAAGCCGCTCGATGATATCCAAAGTGGGCGTTCTGGAATACTATCCAGTGCACACATGTTGTTCGTACGATGGATTGGTTTTACCCAAATAATCTAAAAATATCAACACTCGAGAGTTCGCATTTTTTCAATGATGCACAGACATTTCACCGCTTCGCTATAAAAGAATTGTCATAAATCAATTTACTGCTTTATTTTTATTTTTGTGGATGACCGTTTCTACCGAATGAACTGAATTGACCTTCCATCAAATCATCGTACAGGGAACATTTTTATGACCTCCACTATGTGACTTTGAATCTAGTTATGGACGTATTTTGTCAGTTCTGTGTCAGCTGTGAACTTCTTCAACTGTACTCGCAGCCCGTGGAATCCCATCCAAGCCCTAGCGAATGGAGGGCATTGGGAAAAAATCGCTTTTTCCTGTTCCATGTTGAACCGTTTAACAAGCGAATTGCGGAACGTGTTTACACAGTAATACCTGTTTGAAGCGTGAACATTGTTACGAGTGGCTACTAGAACTGTTGTCATTACACATTCCGGTGTTTCTTTTACGATTGTTTATTATCTACAGACATTTAAATATTCGACACGTATGAACATTAAAGAAGACGAGCCAGGGAGCAGTGGGTTCGACACATACCCACCAGCGTAGTTCGGTGAGCACCGATATGGAAAATATGATTGAGATGAGTCTAGAATGGGAAGTAGTTATCGCAGGATTGGTGACGCTACCAAGACGACATCGGCAAGTATGATTAAGATTAACGAGCGACTGGGGTGTGGTAATTTAACGCCGTTCCGATCATAAACAGTGGGTCGTTTATGGTGGTTTGCGTTGACAGATGTGGCAGAAGCTATTTCCTTCATTTTCGTGTCACAGTTGTCGTTATTTCGGCTAGATTTGCTTTGTTCATCTGCCGGCCATATCAATCGTCGGTTGCAAATTTTCCATTGACACAAGCTATTTTCAACAGCACTTCGACGATGAATGTCAAAAAATGCTTGAAGGTAATGTATTTATTTATTTTTTACTTTTTTCGAACATCAAAGTGCACCGAAAGGCTAAATTGAGCGTGTTACACTTAAATCAGCACAAGTTAACTACCGAAAAGTGTGCCCACAAATTATTGCTTAAATACAAACAAACAAATATGCAGACATAACCTCAAGTTTTCGAGCTAAGCCGATTGAGACTCTTTGTGTGCGGAGTAATTTTGCGACCCATCAAGTGAACGTTCGATGTGTTAACAAAAATAATAAATTTTCATCCACACCAATCGATGCATTGGCTATGGAGAATGGCAAAAAATCAGGGTTTTATTACATCGAGTCCCGTGCACATCAATACTCCAAAAGGTTACGCTAAAGTCAATATTGATACTCGTGGCAACAATGAACGGCTGATGGTCGTGAGTACAAACGTCTGACATCTGTTTGCACATGATGCGAAGGTGAGGTGATCCAGACTGCGCTGAGAGGTCCTAAAGGTGACGATGATCTCAGAGTCGGATTCTGCATGGGACGACGTGGAGTGTATAATTCTTTTGTTTTGTTTTGAAGTAGGTGGGACGTACGCCACAGTGTGGATGGCGAATGTATCTCCATCAGTCGCATCTGGGTTTGATTTAGAACGATATGCGTCGATCGCATAAATGTGGCTTGAATATTCATAGCGTAAAGTTCGAATTTTATCTGATGTGTCATACTGTTTAGTTGAACGCAGAGTTTGATTGACGTGCTTGAGATCAAATCAAATCGTTAAAAACTGTCAAGCACTTTTGAATTGTTTCGAGTATGTTATCTCCATCTACAATTAGCAAGAAGCTACAAAAAGCAAATTAATGTGATTTTTTTTTTGCGAAATGGAATTAAATACTGATCAGACAGAACGACTCAAAAATTTATCGTTCGTACAGAGAGATTATTGATAGTTTTAGTGTATTCTGATATAAGTAAGCCAGCATGAATAACATGTCTGTTACTCACAACAGCTTGATACTTTGAATATTTACTTTTTCACAAGACCTTGCTATCAAAGCGCCCGGAAGCACTGGGCGCCAAATAACCAACGTCCGGCCCAGACTGTTGTTGATATTTGAACTCGCTGCTGTTTGCACCTTTCGTTACCTAATCCGCAGTCAGAATTTTGGCAGTAAAATGAGTTTATTTGCAATGCACATAACTGCTTCAGGCAACCAGTTGGAAGTTGGGACCAAGCATAATTTGAATAACGATCGAAATTTCAGCCAGCCGGTTCGATCGCACTGGTGAGCTCTCACGAAACCAGTAGGTCTGGTATACATAGTGCCTCAGCACGTTCTTCGTGGTGAACGTGACGGAATGTTCGCCGATCCTGATAACAACACAACTTCTGCTCGGGAACCTGCAGATGGCTGGCGTCATTTTATGGCGTCTGGGATTAAGGACGGCCAGTTTTTGCATGATCCTGAGCATTTCAAACGGGTAACGTCACCCCGCGCGCTTGTTAGTCATGGAGATGGTCAACGAGGAAACGTGTGTTGCAAGCTTCGGCAAATTCAACAACAACGTGATCTGCCTGGAGATGATAAGAGATAACATGAAGTGAGCTGCGAGTTCAGTTGAAATGAGTCATGTTTCAAGTTTGTTTGTTCGGACATATTTTTTCTAATCAATGAATTCGATGCGAATGTCATTTCCGTTTATGCGCTTCATGTTTACAAGAACTGTGAAGAACCTCACATGTACGAGCTAAAACTGCCAATCATTGTTCAATGAAGGTCGATAACAAAATATCGTATCAACAAAGCTTTCACAGTAGGTAACTAAATACGTATCTGCTGATACAAAAAAAATAGGGAAATAAAAGAAAGTAGGCTTCAATTAGTGCGCATTTCCGTCGAAAAATTACATATTTTCAAGAATTCAAGAACTTTTTCAGAAAATGCTAAAGTATTTGTTGCAGGATTTTTTAAACAATTCAACTAGACTTTTTAATAATTTTTGGGGAATTTTTTTTTCGAGGTCCCTCCTAAATATCATCAGATGCAATTCCTGAAAAAAAAAATATCGGAGCATGCCAATGAACATATATTTCAGAAAAAATCTTATGACAATATCCTATGAAATTTCTTTATGACTTCTAATAATTTGTTTTTCGAGTATTACTACCGCCGCCGGGGGTGACAATGGGTCAAATGGGGGTAAGAATTGGTCAGTGTTCCAACTACATAGAATGCTTGTAGATGGATTTAATGTATCTGACGACAAGAAAACTGATTTATAAGAGACCTTTTTGAACGATTTTGTTATCTGATCTCCACACTGTCGGCGAGGGCGCTGACCCATTGTCACCCTCGACGTACTGGATTCCTTCACAGAATCATCTAATAAGTTTATTTACATTTAAGTGTTATTCAGCAATACCTCCAGCATTGCCAGTTCTCTTTTTTTTTTAGAGAACCTCGGTGAAAATCCCTCCTATTCTAAAGAAAATCATCCACCGTGAGTTTTCCAAAGATTTCATCTGAGTTTTTTGCCTTTCTCGTACAATAAAGTAACTGTTTTGGCTATGTTCCTAATTTGGCCAGTTTCTCGCATAGCTCCGAAAATAAAGCAATTTTCGAAGGTTTTAACAGCTAAAACAGAAGATATATCCCAAGTGCTTCTTCGCTGTGGAAACTGATCGATAACACTATCCAACAAAATTGAACTTTTTGTGCTCCCTTCAACCATTTTTAATGTACTCAACAGATTTTTTTACGCTGAATTCAGATACATATTTAGATTTTCTGTAACACGTCCAGTTTTTGAGAAAAACGCATTTTAATTCACGAAAGTACGTATTTTCATAGAAACTGGAATTAATTGCATATTATTCGGCAACTCGGCCGTACGAAAACCATTTTTTTGTTAAATATATTGGTGGAGGGACTCGAACCCTCAACCTCCTACTCTCTAGATAGGGGTGATAACCCCTACACAACAAGACCACTTAAAGGTCACGTTTGCGGAAAAGCCATCAGAATCCGAGTACCAACCTCCACCACGGTTAGCTCTCTTTTTTGCAAATTGAATATCTTTCGGATGCTTGATTTGTCCAATCTCCACATGTGCTTTACTGTTGTATATCCACAATCAAGCGAGTGCACATTGTTTATTAAACGAGAGGATCACATTCCATGCCTCCCAGCAACGGGCTGGGCGGGCTGGTATAGAATGCGAATCAATCGCACTCTGCTGTGCCAAAGGCTTGCTTGGCTAAAGCATTTGATGAGGTTGAGGGTTGATTGATGAGGTTGAGGGTTCGAGTCCCTCCAACACACGTGGATTCTTTTTCGCAAATTTCATATCAATTTGTCCATTTTGAAACATATGCTGTGCATATGCACAGCCAAGATATTTAACAAAAAAATAGAAATTTGGTTTCTCTCCCCTGCAAAGCTGAAATTTGGCTCCTCACTTTTAGAATAAAGTTTGAATTTTGTAGAATGTGCCTTGTAGAATGCATGCGGGTTGTTGGATTTCATTTGGCACGTTCATTTCTAGACCAACATTTGAAAAGGGCGTAACAGCCAAAATTTATTCTTTGCCCACATATATAGCTATATATGTAGACGAAGAATCAGAAGGAATAAATTTTGGCGGTTACGCCCTTTTCAAATGTTGGTCTAGATTTGTTGTGAAAAACGGAATTTAATTCACAAATATACGTATTTTCAATGAAATTTGGATTCTGTGCTCTGCAAAGATGAATTTCGGCTCCTTACTTAGGGAATAAAGTTTGAATTTTGTAGAATAGGCATTGCAGAATGCATATGGTTGGTTGGATGACATTGGATGGCGCATTGATTTGTTGTGAAAAACGGATTTTTTGTCTTCACAAAACAGAGAATCCGAATTTCTATGAAAATACACACTTAGTTTTTATTTCTGCAGCTCGGCAAAAATCCGCACAGCCGTGCGCCAGCAAAATAAAAGATAATTCGGCAGAAATGACGTTTGTTAGCTGATTTTCGGCAAAATATTTGCTGATTTTCAGTAATTTTGACAGATATCTCGACAAAAAACATGATTGCTGGGGCACGGCTGTGCGAATCTCGGTAAAAGTGGACCATTTTGCTGAGATCCCAGTAAAAAAAATTAAGTGTGTACGTATTGCTTTTTGCATTGAAACTTTTCGTTTCGTCACTGAAATCATTGACACTTGTCTTCAACGACTGCTTCCGCTATAGAGCATTTACACATTTTATTCACTCATACATCTATATTACTGTCAAAATGTGCATTTGACAATTAAATTTTCAGCTAAAAGCTCTATTTTTTGACAGCGGAGCACTCACACAACCAATCGACATCAGTTGTCGAGTTAAGTAATTCCATTTAATTCCACCAAATATTTTGATATCTTTGCAGATACGTATTTCGACCACAACTGCGTGGTCATCTTCAGTGTCTCGTACTTGACTCGACTTCGAGTCGAGTAAAGTACAAGACACTGAAGACGACCACACAGTTGTGGTCAAAATACGTATCTGCAAAGATATCAAAATATTTGGTGGAATTAAATGGAATTACTTTACTCGTCTTAGACGATTGAATTTTTATTTAAAAAAATCACAAACTTGTCTATTAACGTTTTAACTATTAACGTTTTATAGAAGAAACTTGATACGTATTTATCGACTTTGAATGAGGTTATGTAGTAGACGTTGAAAGACAAATTTGTATAATTTAAAATTTTGAAAACAGTTTTATAATTTTGTTCAGCGGCGCAGCCGAAATTTTGGATAATATAAAGCTAGCTAGAAGTTTGGATTTGCTTCGAAATTCCGCGGAATTCCGTTAAATTTCGTTAAACGCTAGTTTTTTACAACGAAATTTTTGTAATTTATCGAAACGAAACGAAATCAAGAAATCAGATTTCGCCATGCTCAAATCCCGCGAAATTCCGCGGAATTTCGTTTCGAACCACCTGAAACGAAATTTTTCGAAATACCGCATTCGCTTACTTGTCTTCTCATACTTTTCTACTTCCTTCCATCTCATCTTCTCAACTTACAAAAACACAAGTTCTTCCTCTTCGCGGCCGACCAACAATCACCGTCCAACGCATGCATTTCGTCCTCAGCTTGCCGCACTTCTGGCTTGCTCTCCGACCCGCAACACCAATGCTCTGGCCGTCCAGTGTGCGCAGGTTGCTGGATGGGGTCCCTCCGAGGCTTCTCCGGCTCACGTTGACTATTTCCATGCTTCTTCCGTCGCCGCACCCAATTTCTGTGAGCTTCACCAGTTGTGTGCGGATCTCCGACAAGCCCCAGGGCACCAGGCTGCCGCTATCCCACTTCCTGCAAATATCCCTTGCTTGATCCTAACATTAGTGTATTGCCAAAAAAAAAACAAACTAAACGTAACAATATTTGTTTTTCAACGTACCTCAATATGTCCCATACTGTCTTATACTAAACTTTTCAAAACGCTTTATATGTTATATAACTCTACGGAAACGGATTCCTTGGGAAATTTTAGGCCGGAAACTTATACCTCAGTTGAATAATGGCAGTTTTATACTAAAAAGCGTGATTTTTCACCAAGAAATTGTTTTTATGCGAAAAATCACGCTTTTTAGTATAAAACTGCGATTATTCAACTTAACTATCAAGTCGAGTCAAGTACGAGACACTGAAGACAACCTCACTGTTGAGGTCGAAATACGTATCTGTCAAGATACAATTAAGTGGTGGAATTCAATGGGATTGTATAAACTCGTCTTATGACAGGTTAACTATACAAGTTTTATACATGTTTCCGTCCTAGAATTTCCCAAGGAATCCGATTCCGATTTTATTATCGAACCTTTAAAACGTATTGAAATGTTTAGTATAAGAAAGTATGGGAATTTAGTGGCGGTTTATTACTCACGGTAAGGTTGTGAGCTTAAGCCTAGGTGTAATGGGCGTCAGTGTGTTGGGTAAGAGTATCTCTCGGCGGCCGCGGAGAAGGGGGTTTGTCCGGACCCAGGGTGCATGATCGTGTGTTCCATCACCGGCCCCTTCATTCCTTGCTTGGAAGCACCTACCACTGTTGCCAAAACGATGGCATTCTCCACCATCGCTTTTAGGTCGAAATGAAAGGCCTGAATATATGAGACATATGAGGAGCACATCCGTCACCGCTTAGAAGCACACTCGAAGGATATGTCGCAGAATGAAATTCAATCTTAGGCTCACCGATCTCAGAAGTTATTTTACTCTACTCCAAGACAGCATGCATCCACATGCGGTGATCTAAGAGGAGCATCACTGTAGAACATAATGATTTGAATAATTTCAACAATTATTGTGTCACATATCGGCACGTTAACGTAAATCTGCTGCTTCACATCCACTTGTTCTTCACTGACTCAATTTAACGGGGAGGGTTCGTTTCGCCGAAACCCATTTGGCCGAATGTCACTAGGCCAAACAAAGTATTAGGCCGAAACCCATCCGGCCAAAAGTCATTTGGTCGAAATAATCATCCAGTCGAATAGGACATTTCACCGAATAGGTCATTAAAAAAGTGAGAAATGAGGAGTGAGAAGAGAGACATCTCAATTCTCATTCCTCATTTCTCACTTCTCACTGTAAAAAGTGAGGAGCATGAAATGAGTAGTGAGACGTCTCACTACCCACTTCGCACTACTCACTTTTCACAGTGAGAAGCGAGAAATGTGGAGTGAGAAGTGAGACGTCTCACTTCTCACTCCTAATTCCTCACTTCTTACTGTAAAAATTAGACGCGCTAAGTTTCTCTTTTTCGTTCACGTAAGGGCCACGTGCCACAGCCTGATATGTGTAAGGACATAAACGGGAACCTTCTTACGAACGAGCGTGAGGTGATCCAAAGGTGGCGGCAGCACTACGAAGAGCACCTGAATGGCGATGTGGCAGACGAAGATGGCGGTATGGTGATAGACCTGGGAGAACGCGCGCAGGACATAATTCTACCGGCTCCGGATCTCCAGGAAATCCAGGAGGAGATTGGCCGGCTGAAGAACAACAAAGCCCCTGGGGTTTACCAACTACCAGGAGAGCTATTTAAACACGGTGGTGAGGCACTGGCTAGAGCGCTGCACTGGGTCATTACCAAGATTTGGGAGGAGGAAGTTTTGCCGCAGGAGTGGATGGAAGGTGTCGTGTCCCATCTACAAAAAGGGCGATAAGCTGGATTGTAGCAACTACCGCGCAATCACATTGCTGAACGCCGCCTACAAGGTACTCTCCCAAATTTTATGCCGTCGACTAGCACCAACTGCAAGGGAGTTCGTGGGGCAGTACCAGGCGGGTTTTATGGGCGAACGCTCCACCACGGACCAGGTGTTCGCCATTCGCCAAGTACTGCAGAAATGCCTCGAATACAACGTGCCCACACATCATCTATTCATCGACTTCAAAGCCGCATATGATACAATCGATCGGGACCAGCTATGGCAGCTAATGCACGAACACGGTTTTCCGGATAAACTGACACGATTGATCAAAGCGACGATGGATCGGGTGATGTGCGTAGTTCGAGTTTCAGGGCATTCTCGAGTCCCTTCGAAACCCGCAGAGGGTTACGGCAAGGTGATGGTCTTTCGTGTTTGCTATTCAACATCGCTTTGGAAGGGGTAATACGAAGAGCAGGGATTAACACGAGTGGTACAATTTTCAATAAGTCCGTCCAGCTATTTGGTTTCGCCGACGACATAGATATTATGGCACGTAACTTTGAGAAGATGGAGGAAGCCTACATCAGACTGAAGAGGGAAGCTAAGCGGATCGGACTTGTCATCAACACGTCGAAGACGAAGTACATGATAGGCAGAGGTTCAAGAGAAGACAATGTGAGCCACCCACCGCGAGTTTGCATTGGTGGTGACGAAATCGAGATGGTAGAAGAATTTGTGTACTTGGGCTCACTGGTGACTGCCGAAAATGACACCAGCAGAGAAATTCGGAGACGCATAGTGGCTGGAAATCGTACGTACTCTGGACTCCGCAAGACGCTCCGATCGAATAGAGTTCGCCGCCGTACCAAACTGACAATCTACAAAACGCTAATTAGACCGGTAGTCCTCTACGGACACGAGACCTGGACGATGCTCGTGGAGGACCAACGCGCACTTGGAGTTTTCGAAAGGAAAGTGCTGCGTACCATCTATGGTGGGGTGCAGATGGCGGACGGTACGTGGAGGAGGCGAATGAACCACGAATTGCATCAGCTGTTGGGAGAACCATCCATCGTTCACACCGCGAAAATCGGACGACTGCGATGGGCCGGGCACGTAGCCAGAATGTCGGACAGTAACCCGGTGAAAATGGTTCTCGACAACGATCCGACGGGCACAAGAAGGCGAGGTGCGCAGCGGGCAAGGTGGATCGATCAAGTGGAAGATGACTTGCGGACCCTCCGTAGACTGCGTGGTTGGCGACGTGTAGCCATGGACCGAGCCGAATGGAGAAGACTCTTATATACCGCACAGGCCACTTCGGCCTTAGTCTGAATAAAAAAGTTTCTCTTTTTACAGTGAGAAGATAGAAATGAAGAGTGAGAAATGAGACATCTCACTACTCACTTCTCATTTCTCACTGCTCACTATAAAAAGTGAGAAGCGTGAAGTAAGTAGTGAGACGTTACACTACTCATTTTGCTCTACTTACTTTTTACAATGAGAAGTGGAAGATAAATACAGTGAGAGATGAGACGTCTCACTTTTCACTCCCCATTTCTTACTTTTCAAATGACTTATTCGGCCAAATATCCTGCCCAAAAGTTTGGTCAAAAGTTTGGATGTAGCATAGTCTCTCAGCCATAGATATCACAACGTTGATATAATTCGAAAAGTTTGCCTAATTTGTAATGGGCTTAGTTTTATGTTCTTGCTCAGCCAAAACCAAACATTTCTGATTGTTTGTCATAATTCCAACTGCAGAGTAAACAAATTTTTTTGTAGCTAATTATAAAATTATAACAAAATTTCCCTTACAATATTACTGATTTGAATGTAAATATACTGGGGTTGGGAGGATGCATCAGGGCATCAATGAAGTTACAATTGGACAATGAAGTGGTAGCCAATCGGAGTCAAGGAAGGGAAGTATTAATCGCTCGCGTCTATTACTTTTTTCTCCAACAGTTGTCATCTAGTTGACGCGCCCTTCTTCAAACAAACCATCCCGTGGAAAACTTGACAAGTATTGCAAATTTCATTATTCTTTTTGTTGGATCATTTTGCTGGAAGGAGATTCTCATTTTCCCGTGGGTTTCGTGTAAGTGTCTCTGCTTACAGGTCCACCACCCCCATTTTTAGCCCTTCATACAGCAATCTGTTGAATTCAAAATCATATTGAAATTTAACCTTACTGTCAAGCGGAACCGCATGCAGAGCAAGACTCTAGTCAGGATGGTGGCTTACTACATACATACATACATGCATACAATTATAAATTTATAACAAAATATGTATTTTATCACAAACATTGTAATAAAATATGAATGATTTTTGTTTCAACTAGTGTAATTTTGATACAAATTTAGATATTTTAATAACATCCTGCACCATATTTATAACAATTTTTGTTATAGAAATTTAGAATAACACAATTGCATACGCTGATATAATTTTGATATGACCTTCTACCACTCAAATGCATGTTTATCAGCCGAACGAAAAATGGAGATATCAGATATACTGATTTCTGAGTGGTGATAATAATTCTTTCGTCACGCTATTTGTGTTGTCACATATTTTATTTTCCTCAAAACTGTGGACGCCTAAAATAAGTTCCGTTAAAGGGCTCTAAGACTCCAGGCTACGTTTCTGCCTTTATGAATAAACTCTCTACGGAAATAAAGAGAAACCTTCATGTACTTGGAATGACCACAGACTCTGCTGTCCCGGATGAAGGGACATACGCCCAAACATTTCATTAGATTGAAAATGCTGTTTGGTCGAACAGGTAATTTGGCCGAAAAATTCGTTTGTCCGAAATGGTCTTTAGGCCTAACGGGTCATTTGACCCAAACATTTATAAGCTTCGTTTGACAGAACAGTTCATGTTGCAGAAAATTTCGTTTCTTGGTCAAATCATTTGTTCGACCAAACGAGATCTTCAGTCATATGATCCGCTCGAAAAACTATTCACATTGACGATCGTATGACCTGTATGTCAAATGTCATCTTTGGATATATTTGCAAAATGACCAAACATGCCGTTTCCGCTAAGTTGTGACTAGTTCGTTCGAACAACACTCACTCTTTCTAGCAGTTTTTGAATTATTTCAGAATTTTATTTCACCCTAGAATTCAAAGTATGTATTTTTGGTTTCTTTCTTTCTTCTGTAAGTTGTTAGAATTTGATTCTATCTATCTGTTAAAATGTTAAAATTTTGTTTGTTCATTTCATGTAGTTCGTGTGGAAACTTGCATTGCATAGTTTACCTTCTCCTGTCATGATTGAGGTGTTGATAAAATTTGAAGGTTTTTTTTTAGTTATAGTAGTTTGAATTTTGCCTTCAGAAAAGTTATGTTTGTAATTAAGCTCGCAAATTCTTTGCGCCAGAATTGGGCAGTTTTTCAAACAATCTACTAAATCTGGACGACTTCTTCTCCAAATTAAATCATTTGTAAAACTTTTACTGCAATTAACCGGATTCATAAACCGACAACTTGAGAAATAAGGAAGAAAATGAATCCAACACCCTCAATGCTGACTGAAATCATCGTAAGAAGAAATGTTACATTATCTATCTTCGTTCGCTGCATTATCTAAAAATACACAATTTTTTTCTGAATGGGTACTTCACTCTTGAATGTTGTCCAAAAAGGGCATACAACCTGGACAGTTAGTCATGATTATCTGGATGCAATTATGTACAACGATTTCTGACTCTGCGACGACTCTTTCAAAGCTCACATGACTCATCAACCATTCAATTTTTTATTCTTTCCTTTTTTGCAGTAACCACCAGTTCGCTCGTTGTATCCCAAGGAATTGAAACCATCCCACCTAAACTGTACGCAAAGCTCCCTGCCAGTAACGTTCCATTGCTTTGTCGCAGCAATAAGCCCGCCAGCAGTTGCACGTGAGTCATATCAGCCATCATTCCCGTCACAGCCAGTACACCAATAAAGGAATTTCATTTTATTTTCATTGCAGCGTCAGAATTCCTGGCTACGCCAACACCTACGACGTGCATGACCTTCCCAATGGAATCGAGTACTACGGGGAAAGTTTGCAACGCGGCGAGTGCGGGATCATGTTCAACTCGCTCAAGTCAACAAACGTGGGCAAGTTTCAGTGCAACATGACCGTCGGCGGAGAGGTCTTCCAGCAATCGATCGAGATTGAGGCCGCCCTGAGTCCGGAACCGACGGACATTACGATCGGCGAAGATGCAATCGTTGAACATGGGGCTTTTGCACCGAATCAAACCTTGCGGTTGACTTGCAGCTCGAATAATGCCAATCCGGCGTCTAATCTGACGTGGCTGTTGGACGACGACGTTATTGATCCTTCCTATCTCCAGCCAGTCCAAACCATCGAAGGCGTCGATGGCAAGGGAAGGAGAATTGTGTCTGTATCGCAGGAGTTAAATTATTTCGTCACTTTGAAGGATCACGGAAGGAAAATCGTATGCCGGGCGGACCACTTTGCAATTCAAAAAGGATTTTACCGAGGCTTTCTTCCGCTCAGTTTCCGATGTAAGTTGAATCACTTAATACTATGAGCTAAGCTCAAAAATAATCCGTCCATTAGTCATTCCAGAGCCTGTACCGACAATCAACATCGGAGAAAGCATTATCAACGTTACAATCAAAGCCAATCCACGTCCGGCCACGTCTTGGAAGGTCAACGATATGACGATCGTAGAAGGTCAAAGCTTGGGACCATATCAAGCCTACTACCCCAAAGATTTGGTAAATTGTAAACAATATTTCTCCTTAAAAGCAAACTCTTTAACATTACCATTTCATCGCACAGGGTTTCGGCAACTACCTGGTCCTGCTGAGGATCAACGAGCCAACGAACCAATCGGACCTGATTGAACTGACTGCCAGCAACGAGCTGGGATCGCGGGGGTACGTGATCCGAGCGCAGAAGATCGAACCGACCCCGGCCGCTCCCGGTCGGGGGACCACCACATTCTTCCTCATCAGCTTGTGGACGTACTTGTGCTCTGTGATAGTGACCTGTGTGTTGAGAATGCCATGAGCAAACTGTTCCTTTACCCAAAGCCGAAAGATGTTAACGCTCCTCTTGCGGATCGGAGACCTGTTTTGCTCGGGACGGTTGTCAGCGACAATCTGCGAGCAATGCAGGGCTCGTTCCCTTCCGCAGAGGAGTTATCAGTATTAATAATAGTGTTTCCTATTCGAGACTTATCGGGGAATTTGATGGATCGAGAGTTTATCTCATTTTCGGTTCGAATTTCCTTTAATTCGCTTGCTCTAATTTGATGTGAGGGCGTGCAGAAATCAGAAATCGAATGAACCATATTGCATTTAAAACCCCATGATTTATAATTGACAGAAAATGGAAAAACGGAAACGCTAATTATAACTCTTTTCTTTGAAAGTCAGTTTCACCTGATAAGTCACATTATCAATTTGTATGTTTTCTTTATTTTTTCTAGAGATGTTAAACTATAAGTGAAAATTAGTGTTAACTATTTATTTATTGAAGGTAGAATTAAACAGTGTCGACAAAACGAGCTCAGCCAATAAAGATTTCAATTCCTGTAAATCGGGAAACTAGCTGTCAATTTCTTGTACTGAATTTACTAAATTTGAGAAATTATCCTCGGAACGTTCTTTATTCCACTTTTTTGACCATTGTGGAATAAGCTGGAAAAACGATAGCTTGCTTTAGTGTTCAAGTACAGTTAGATTCTTTCCACAGTTATTAACTGTGAGGTTTCTAAGCCAGGTTACCATTTTTGCATATATCATGAGGCTAACACGATAATACTTATATGCCCAGGGAAGTCGAGACAATTTCCAATCCGAAAATTCCTAGACCGGCACCGGGAATCGAGCCCAGCCACCCTCAGCATGGTCTTAATTACATCTCAATTCGTATTTGTCCGGAATGAAGCACATGGGAATTTGGTTCCTTTGCTAATGGCAAGCACATACCTAGAAAATTCGAAAAGAGTGTAATCTGTAATGCATTTCTTCAACTATTTTCATCGAGATAGTTTTCCGTTTATTTTTATTTATTTTTTATATTTTATTTATTTATTTGGAGCAGGGAAAAGCCCCTAGGAGTGGAATCATACAAACATCCTTCTCCCAAAGGCTCCTCGTCTTTTCAACTTGAATACATCAAAAGGAACACTTCCAGTGAGATTTAATATCTCTTCGAAGGAAGTGCATTTCACTTTCATTTATCTTTAGTTATAATACTGATATGATATGGTGATAAGCATTGGGTGGTGGGCGTTGAGTTGTGGTGGGTGATGGTAGATGGTGGTGGCTGGTGGTGGCTGGTGGCGATAAGAGAAGATACAGAAAAATTGAATCATCAAGCGACTACTAGCTACTTAGCCAATGACTCAATTTTATATAATGTAGCGAGGAAGGTTTCTTCTCAAATCTTTTCTCATTCGCAGCTTGAAGTAGTTGAGATTTGGTGCTGACTTGCACAGGTAAGCAGGTAAATCATTGAACAGTTTACTTCCGGTATAGCTAAACTTTGTCCTGCCAAACTCAGTGTTAAGTCGACCTATCACTAAGTTTCCATTCTGCCTCGAATCCCGAACTCTTTAAACTCTCCTCAAGGACGTATTGTGATGTGTTGAATTTTCGTTAATAATTTTCCAAACTTGCATTAGAGATTGCGCGCTTTTATTGGAAGAATTGAGTCTTCACAATTCATTGTCGATTGTTGGATGTCTCCATGGTTTTCCGTTCAAACATCTATTCTGAATAACTTGTAGCTCTTTTTGTTCAGATTTACTTGCTGAATAAGATATTGTAGTCTGCTATTGAATAGTGCGCGGTATAGCCTGACTAATCACTTCATCGGTAAGAACTTTGCTACTGAGCCTGTTTACGTGGCCTATCCATTTAAACGACGGATCCAGCGTGAGTCCATGAAACGAATACTGGCTGTCTATGTGCTAATACAAGACAAAACAAAAAATCATCTATTTGTTCACAATGTAATAATATATTTTAAAAGGTCAGTGAACAGTGCTGTGAAATAATGCATTATGAAAAGGTATTTTTAAGTGATTAATTATTTTAGAGCGTCTTAGGGGAAATGCTACATGGTTAAAAGACTATTATTCTTCCATTTACTTCCACTATTCACTTTTTATGTATCAACAAACAGATACGTATTTCGTTTCCTACTTGGAAACTTCTTCAGTGTTTGTTGTCGATAACAAACACTGAAGAAGTTTCCAGGTATTTTAAGGTTGTTGTGAACAAAGGTTTCGTAAGGTTTCAATTAGAAACAGACCAAAAAATACAATACAATACTACAACAACTACAACGTTAAAAAAGCAGCTTATCGCAATTTTTCGAAAAACAAAATAGTAATTAATAGAAAGCTATTGCTTTCAGCTTTGTAATGAGCATAGAATTATTATGGGCACTCATTGGCGCCTATACTTTTGGAGCACTTCAATCAAAAAAATGTGAGTAATTTAACTAAATTTGTTAATAAAGTTAACTTAAGTTGAGTTCTGTCACCTATATTTGACATAGGCATACTATTTAAGACTCTGATAATGCAGTCTTGAAATAATATTGGGGTTAGCGATGTAATTGAAGCCGTACGATGCTGATCTAAACGCTTTGTCAAACAGCGTTTTTAAATATCAACACTCATGTTCAATTAAAAATGATGTAACAAAGTCAAAACTCAACAGAACTCCCTCAAATTTTTAATTTGAACTATACATAAGTATTCTATAAAATGAGAAAAATATAATTCCGACCGAAATACGAATTTCAATTTTTGAGGTTTTGGCTGTCTTCGAACCATTGTGTTGTGGAACCCCCGTTCTAAATGAACCAGGAAGGCTTTCACTATCCCGAACTCGAACAAGCTGATACCGGTTCGTGAGGTAGCTTACAAGTATTGATTTTGTAACTCTTTTAAAGCCTCAAACTTTCAATTTCGCAATCAGTAATCTGTGATCTATTGTGTCAAACGCTTTCCTAAGGTCGATAAATAGTGCAGCAGCAATTCTTTTGTGGTCTATAGAGTGTTGTAAATATCATCTACCAGATCACGACAAGCTGTGCGAATATTAAGTTGTAACGTTGCATAAACTCGGTTATTCTAGCAGCCAAGAGTTGCTCCATAATTTTATCCAGCGTGGATAAACATGATATCGGAATGTCGTAGCCAAACGATTTGAATACCTTCTCCGTGAAAAACAGGCTTTAGACGCCAATAAACAATCAGCGTCCTTCCGCCAGAAGAAACGAACACTGAATCATCTTCATTTATATTCTATGTCACCCTTTGAACAATCTGTCAGCCTACTGAGATTGAATTTCAAATTTTTCTCATTAGCTTCTTTGTATGCTAACATTTCAAATACCTACTACGATTGAATTTCAATTTCATTGCAAATGCTTTATTCTGGCTCCTTTTATTTCCCACACGGACGGTACTTGATAAGTTCACTTCTACTTCCTGATTTGAATATGGGAACTACTCGTGCAAGTTCGAGGCAGTTGGAATACACGCCAGTGCAAATCATATCGTTGAATACATCCATAATTAGTAGTGCAAAGAGCTGATGATGGAGTTTAACAACATTGGCTGGTATATTGTCGGGACCGGGAGAATTTCAAGAGGCTCGGAAGCCTCCTTTCAAGAGGCTCGAAGCCTCCTTTCAAGAGGCTCGGAAGCCTCCTTTCAAGAGGCTCGAAGCCTCCTCTCAAGAGGCTCGGAAGCCTCCTCTCAAGAGGCTCGGAAGCCTCCTCTCAAGAGGCTCGGAAGCCTCCTCTCAAGAGGCTCGGAAGCCTCCTCTCAAGAAGCTCGGAAGCCTCCTTTCAAGAGGCTCGGAAGCCTCATTTCAAGAGGCTCGATAGCCTCCTTTCAAGAGACTCGGGAGCCTCCTTTCAAGAGGCTCGGAAGCCTCCTTTCAAGAGGCTCGGCCGCCTCCTTTCAAGAGGCTCGGAAGCCTCCTTTCAAGAGGCTCGGAAGCCTCCTTTCAAGAGGCTCGGAAGCCTCCTTTCAAGAGGCTCGAAAGCCTCCTTTCAAGAGGCTCAGAGCCTCCTTTCAAGAGGCTCAGAAGCCTCCTTTCAAGAGGCTCGGAAGCCTCCTTTCAAGAGGCTCAGAGCCTCCTTTCAAGAGGCTCAGAAGCCTCCTTTCAAGAGGCTCAGAAGCCTCCTTTCAAGAGGCTCAGAGCCTCCTATCAAGAGGCCCGGAAGCCTCCTTTCAAGAGGCTCGAAGCCTCCTTTCAAGAGGCTCAAGCCTCCTTTCAAGAGGCTCAGGAAGCCTCCTTTCAAGAGGCTCAGAGCCTCCTTTCAAGAGGCTCAGGAAGCCTCCTTTCAAGAGGCTCAAGCCTCCTTTCAAGAGGCTCAGAAGCCTCCTTTCAAGAGGCTCAGAAGCCTCCTTTCAAGAGGCTCAGAAGCCTCCTTTCAAGAGGCTCAGAGCCTCCTTTCAAGAGGCTCAAGCCTCCTTTCAAGAGGCTCAAGCCTCCTTTCAAGAGGCTCAAAGCCTCCTTTCAAGAGGCTCAGAAGCCTCCTTTCAAGAGGCTCAGGAAGCCTCCTTTCAAGAGGCTCAGAAGCCTCCTTTCAAGAGGCTCAGAAGCCTCCTTTCAAGAGGCTCAGAAGCCTCCTTTCAAGAGGCTCAAGCCTCCTTTCAAGAGGCTCAGAGCCTCCTTTCAAGAGGCTCAGAAGCCTCCTTTCAAGAGGCTCAGGAAGCCTCCTTTCAAGAGGCTCAGAAGCCTCCTTTCAAGAGGCTCAGAGCCTCTTTCAAGCTCGAAAGCCTCCTTTCAAGAGGCTCAGAAGCCTCCTTTCAAGAGGCTCGAAAGCCTCCTTTCAAGATGCTCGGAAGCCTCCTTTCAAGAGGCTCAGAAGGCACCTTTCAAAAGGCTCCAAAGCCTCCTTTCAAGAGGCTCAGAGCCTCCTTTCAAGAGGCTCGGAAGCCTCATTTCAAGAGGCTCGGAAGCCTCCTTTCAAGAGGCTCGGAAGCCTCCTTTCAAGAGGCTCGGAAGCCTCCTTTCAAGAGGCTCGGAAGCCTCCTTTCAAGAGGCTCGGAAGCCTCCTTTCAAGAGGCTCGGAAGTAAGGGTATGCGATAACACAATTTTTCCTGACGAAACGAAACGAAATTAGAAAAGCTATTGTTGTTTCGAAACGAAACGAAATGAAATTTAGATTTACTTCCGAGACTTCGGAACGAAACGAAATCGAAGTCCATTTGATTTTAAATTTTACGGAACGAAACCAAATTTTTTTTTTTCGCGGAATTTTTATTGTCTGGTTTTTAGTATAATGCAAAAACAAATAAAAAAATTCGCGAAAAAAAAAAAATTTTGTTTCATGTTTTTTATATTGTTACCCAAAATGCCATAGGGGCCCCATACACGCTCCGACATGTTGTACAACTTTGACTCCACCCCCAGCAAATTTGGTTCGGTCGGAGTAAAGTTGGGCCGTCTGTGGGCAAGTTGTACGACGGTTTGACAGTACAACTTGCCCACAGACGGTCCGACTTTACTCCGACCGAACCAAATTTCCTGGGGGTGGAGTCAAAGTTGTACAACATGTCGAAGCGTGTATGGGGCCCCATAGAGATAATCTAGCTTGATTTTATAAACGGACATAAGTAACAGATCAGTTTTGGACCTGTTTACCATTTTCAAAAGTATGCCCCTCACCATAAACAACGTAAAAATATTCATCGCTCAATATTTCCAACAGACCTCATTAAAAATAAAAACAGCCGAATTTTTAACTGCAAATAACAGATTTCATATTGATTGGATCTGTTTACCATTTTGAAAATATTACAGATTCAAAGTACCACCCCTCCATTTCAATTAACATCTTGAATACATTCCCTAGGCAAATTTTCAACCAAGTTCATAAAGATTTATTGAATCTGTAAAACTTTCCAAAATGGCCTTTTCAACAGATCTAAGCAGTATGAAAGCTGTTGGTTGCAGTAGAAAACTCGCCTTATGTTTACTGAGGTCCGTTGGGAATATTAGACGAGCATTTTTTTGGTTATGGCGAGGGGCATTTTTCATCCATCGCTTTTCTTTGTGCCTTGGAAGATAAACGAAAATCGTTACTGCTAGATAAAAACCTTTTTTCATCACTTCACCTCTCACTCGCTTCGCGTGAGAACAATTAGAAAAAATATATGATACGCTGTGGTGAGAGTCGAGCCTTAAAAATAATAGCCGCTTACTCTAGCAACATTATCATGTTATCTGCATGTAGGCATTAGATTACAGTGGCCAGTCCCGGATCATGCGGGACAGTCCCGGGTTCAGCCTTTTTGCGTTGTATTGCCATTTGAGATGGAATATCTGTAACAGATTTGAATAATTAAGAGAAAATAGAGAACTTGAGCCTACTGAAGTTGAGGTTCGTAAGGGTCTACTGAAGTAAGGTAATTTTGAGTAACTAAACAACTCAAATCCCGAACATTGGCGTTTTAGCGCCCTGAAACAAAAGTTTTCATCGTTGTTTATTTGTACTGAGGATCAAGATTGCGAAAGAATTCAAGCTCCTATGGAGAAAATTACATAAATCTCGGGTATTTATTCAAAAAGACGTATGTGATTTTGTAAACAAAGATTCAAACGTCAATTTATCCAATCTGATGGCATTCCCACGCAAACCATCACCACAGATAGATAAGGGAAGCCTTCGGCTACCTATTGGTGTTGTTGGTTTGCGTGGGAGTTCCATCAGATTGGATTAATCGACGTTTGAATCTTTTTTTTTACAAAATCACAAACGTCTTTTTGAATAAGTACCCGAGAAATCAAGCCAAAATGGCAATTTAAATGCAAGTGTTTGGAATTTGAGTCAAAACGGTACGTGTTTGCTGGAAGCTAGGACATGATGTGACAATTAAATCGAGACTGCCATGTTACTATGGGAGTGGTTCCTTCATCAGTGGTGCCACCTGGAAAGAAGAAAGTGGAAACCTGAATGCGTTTCTGTTGAAGATACAGAATTGTACGCAGTGAGATTTAAGGAAGAAATTTATATGTATCAATTTTTGAGTAGCGAAGCCGAATTTTTTTATGTTCAAAAACTTGAATTATTAAAAATTCATTTCGAAATTCCGCGAAATTCCGTTAAATTTCGTTAAAAGTATGATTTTTCAGTCGAAATTTTCCAACTTATACGATACGAAACGAAATCAGAATATCAGATTTCGCCATACTCAAATTCCGCGGAACACCCTGAAACGAAATTTTTCGAAATACCGCATATGCTTACTTGGAAGCCTCCTTTCAAGAGATATTGATTATGTTAACCTTGAAGTATAACATTTCTGCTTCATAAAATTAAACATGGAAAAGAAATAAATAAGCGGTCGATTTTCAATATCATTGTTTTTACATACAGTACATCACTGCCTGACTTTTCGACATGGCAGCAGTCGATCGTTCGTTGGTCAGTTCAGATGTGGAAAAAGCTTTCTCATTTTTCCTACCTTAACTTCATAAGATAAGAAGGACGGGTGGGACGTCCCGTGGGATGACTTTGATGTGCCAGCGGAGGAACAAATTACTTTTCTACGTGACGGCTATAAGAGAAAATTTCAACTCTTCATTATCACTCATCGTAAACGTCATAGTTTTATGCGGTACGCTCTTTCGAATGGTTATTCCAAAAGAATTGATATTAAAATGAATTTTCTGAGTCATCTTTGACTGTTTGCTTTCCGCGTGAGAAACTGGCTTAATCTCACCTTGATCTTGGAATCGATGCGCCCACAAAGGTACTCTACGGTTGGAAATATCGCAATCGTGATCCCAGTAGTGTAGCAAACGATGACGGCATTAATGGAAACCTTCTTAGGACAAAGAAGAAACTTATTTGCATTATCGTGCCAGGAATGGTTAGATGGCGTCACGGTTGGGAATTCTATATACTATAATGAGTCAATCCATTTGAATCATTGCCACGCATGAATGGCGTGACAGCGAACAGATCCTTAATATTAGTGCAATCCGCATTTTATTGAGAAACTCTTTACTCTAATTTTTGTTTGTCTTGTTTTTTACGACGATTAGTCGGAATGGATGCAATTTTGAGTCAAGACAGGCTCAGCGTGCATTGCACACGCTTTAAATGAACTACATAAAATTTTGTCGAAACCGGCTCATTTTCATAAAAACGGGACTACTAAAAATTTGAGTATAAGATACTACTTCATTTCAGTGATATTTTCGTGAATGTTAAGTATGTTCTTACATCATTTTTTGATACGACTGATGGGAAACAAGTTTATCTAGAAAAATGATTTAAGCTCTTTTAGTGGAATGTCTTCAACTATCTTAGACGATTTTAGTACTTTCCATTTTATTCAACTACGTTTGTTGTCTTTTCAGATACGTATTTTAACTTCAACTGTGAGGCCGTCTTCAGTGTTTCGTCGGTCAAAATACGTATCTGAAAAGATAACAAAACGTAGTGGAATTAAATGGAAAGTACTGAACTTGTCTTAGACAGTTGAAGTTTATCTATCTATCTGAGTGCATTTTTCAACAAACAGATTCCTAGTTTAAAAATCATCATTTTATTGCAGTAGTATATTTTACTCAAATTTTGAGTAGTCCCGTGTCTTTTATGAAATTGAGTCGAATTCGTCTCAACTTTGAGTAGTTTACTTTTAGCGTGCGGACCCAAGTGACAGCATCGAATTTAAATCCAATGCGTAATGTTGGTAGCATACGTGCAGGCGAACCCGATTGCCGATACGACACGCTAAGCCTGACCCAGAGATCCATCCTAAGCACGAGAACGCGTGTTCGCGTTCAAAACGTTCTAAACACAGCACACTGTTCAAGAGCACTGATCTAACATAGCAACTTGTATCCTAGGAAAACAAATTCAAGCGCTACACATTTTCGTCTAGTAATCAAGGAATGTAAAATAACAACATTGCCAATGACAACAACATTATCCTCTCTTGTAAATGTTGGGACAAACTCAACTCGCAATAAACGTTTGTCCCAAACTGCAACAGAATAGGACAATGATCGCCTGCCACGCATTTTGAGAAGTAGTCGGTTTCCGATGATGTTTTTGGTTAAATTAGTATCAGTTATCATAGATTAGACATAAACTTAACCATCTGTTGACATGATTTGCGTTTTACTTCTGAAATATACAAGTTATCGCAGTTTGAAAAGTTCCCAACAATTACCTCCCCAACAAACATTCACTAGTTGAACTAACATCAGTGTGATGATTTAATTCAGCGCTGTGTTGAATTATGTCTGTACTATTTCTTATCACAAATTCTGTTCAAGCTTTGTTCACATAATTTTGGCGAAGTTATACAACGACAACATCTTATTTTGAAAAACAACTTTATTAACTGTTTTGTTAAACCTTTAATAAGCATTTTAACTAAGCCTCAATTCAGCTACATGCGAATTCTTCGAAAATAATGACGCATAGCAGGTATAACATAACACATCATCAAGATCTCCAATGGACGTATTTTGAAGCAATTGCTATTTTCATTTTAAAATTATCATTTTATAATCATTTTAAAATTTTCCTAAATCGGGTCTCGAACTGCTGTCATTTGATCATCCGCCGGTAACGTTGCCATCCGCGCCATCCTTGATTTGTTAGATATGGCTCACTCAATGCATAACATAAATAATCTTATTGCTGAATATGAATCATAATTGGACTCTTATTCAATAAGTCGATCTGTCAAACTACAGTTTGTTAATAGCTAACTATGTACAAGATTTTTATTTCAACCATTGTTCAGCCAGTCATAACCATCGCACACTAGGAAAAATACGTAAAAATAATGTCGATAAACGATAAAATAAAATCCGTCCTCAATGCTATTTATGAATTTATGAAAATAAAATTAATGTTTATTCGACCTTCCTCAGAATCTCTTGATAAACGGTTGCGATGTTATTGTCAAATGCTAAGATTATTCCAATTTCGCCGCAATAAAGATCAACATCAATGCGATAATATTGGGATTCCACACCAAAGATTCAATAATTTTCCGATGTTATTCAACGGCGTTAAGCCGGCTTTTTAATAAATTTAGTTCCGCATGAATGCATGATTTTTTTTCATTGCTCCAGCAGTTTTGTTCGTTATAATCTCCGACAGCTTAATAAATCACGAATATAAAAAGCATGTCTTGAAAATAAATCATTATTTTCCTATAAATCAAATTTTCCAGATCTAGAATCCAGATTTTCTCTCAAACTGAAAAAGCATAATGTTTTTTTCCACTGTGCGATAGATCAGATAAATGTGAAACCCAATGGTTAAGAAGGACAAAGGTTAAGAAGGATGTCTAATGCTTGCTTATTAACTTACTATTCAAACTCAATTCGACCACCCTTTCAGAGCATCACATCATAGTCGAACAGAGAACTTTAAAAATCATTAGTTCAGCACATTGTTAAACTTCCTAAATGTGCTGAAATGTGTAAGAACGAAAACGTAAGTTCGACTTCAAATAAAGGTAGTAAACAAATAAATAGGCCATGTCGAATATTAGTTAGATTAAATGCTGAAATGAAATCTGTCTAGCGAATTATTCAGCATCCATTTTATTCAACTACAAAGATCATAAATAAACAATAATTCAACCTAGATGCTTATTTGTAGCTTGTCGTTGTTTGTTGGGTTCTCCATGTTTGTTGCAAATAAAATGGAACGCAACAATGTCTTTATCCTCTGCAGATGGGGACAAAGAGTTATCGCTATTTTCTTTTGTCGCTTGTTTTTGCATTTTCAGCGACAATTACATTCCTTGCTAGTAATGGAGTGGGCATCTAACGGATAGAAATCAAGCATGCTCGTATGTTTTTGCATGGCTGCAAATCTAGGGAACCATCGTTACCATGATCGTTTTTGCTTGCGTACCAACCCAGTGCACATTGAACTGTGTTCAAATCTCAAAATTTTGAACACCAAGGCACGCTCTTGGCTCATGTTCTGTTCAGAATGCATCTCTGGCCTGACCTACTCAAATTTGTGTCGAATCCGAATCATTTGCGTTTAAAAAGGTACAATTAAAAAATGAGCGAAAAATTCTACTTCAATGAGAAGAAGTGAAAATTTAGAAAGAAGTTTTCAATACCACTGCTGGGAGACTTGCTACCTAGCTGTCGAATATGAAGGATCGTCCTAATCTGTCACGAAATCTTTATTTAATAGACATAGAATCGTCTACCCAATTTTAAAGATTTTAAATTAAGTCGTTTTTATAGAGGATTGGTCGTATTCAACGCGAATTTGAGGAGGAAAAACTTACAGGATGATCCTTAGTAACAGCATTGAATTTAATTAAACCGAAAATGTAGATAGCATACGTACAGGCGAAATCATTTGCCATAACGCCATAACTGTACTGAATTACACGCTAAAAATGAACTACTCAAAATTGAGTCGAATCCGACTCATTTTCATTAAAAACGGGACAACTCAAAATTTTAGTAAAAGATACTACTTCAATAAAATGATGATTACATTTAAACTAGGAGTCTGTTTGTCGTAAAATGCACTTAGATAGATAGATAGACTTGATTCGCATCTGTCGTATTTAAAATTGATGGAAGGCCAAGCTTAACTTTCGCGAAATCATTATTTTATTGAAGTAGTATATATTACTTAAATTTTGAGTTGTCCCGTTTTTAATGAAAATGAGTCGGATTCGACTCAATTTTGAGTAGTTTGTTTTTAGCGTGTACTGAAAATTTCGCATATGCCTAGTTCTTATACTGGTTTTGGAAGATTCTTATACAGAATTGTTAGAAAATCTAACATCTGGCGGTTTGGAAATTTATCAAAAGCAATTATCTATCTTAGTTTTTTATCACCAACAGTTCTTTTTTAAAATGCAAACTTACTTAATGAGAGGTCCCTGACTCAACAACCCAAATTGTTATAATTTTCTTTTTTAGTAAAAAATCATTAAACAGAACTTATGTACTTATGGGTTAAATGAAAAGGTTTAGATATGCAAAGTTTTTTTTTTCGAAATTTATATTAGCATTCCTTTGCATAGCAAAGTCCGATTTTGGTAAAACCGAGACTATCGGACACAGAAACTCCTCTAGATTTTTGTCTTCATTTTGCCGAGTTTTTCAAAGGCATGATAGAAATGCATTTTTTCTTTTGAAACTGAAACTTATTTGTTGACCACTTCTGGCTACATCCGGTAGGAATGGCCGAGGATATGGCTATGGTTCCGGAAATATAATGAAATGATAACAGATCGACATAAAACGAATATGGGTATCTAACTGAAGTGGCTTTGCGAGACGATGATTACCGCTACAAGTGCCGAGCCAAGATTTGTAACGTAAAGTACCAAGGTCGCATAAAACGTGTAACGGCAACTTTGAGCATTCAGATCTCAGCTATTTTTCAATCAAATCTCTTGGTTTCTTCGCAGAACAATCTGTGGGATGTCGAAAATTGGCTACTAAAGGAGGCAATATTTTCATGTAACAGCTACTGAAAACCAGCTGGGTAGTTCCGTTTCACGTCTTTTGCGGTCTGTTTTTGGCTATCCAGCATGCAAGTCATACCACACTGCTTGTATAAAAAAATATATTTAGCAGGAGTAACGTTTGTATGGATCATAGTTTAGCCATGAAAATCTTGGAATCATTTTGTGATTTCAAAGAATATGCGGAAAGTAGAATTCCGAAAAATTTACTCCATAGGATCCATCCTAAACAAAGCATGACACGTTTTTAGGTCGTACCAACGTCAATGACAATGGGGGTGAGAATAGGTCACTTTTTCAACTACATAGAATGCTTGTAGTTTAGATTGAATGTGTCTGAGGGCAAGAAGGCTAAAATATAAAAGACCTTTTTGAACGATTTTGCTATCCGACTTCCAGGGTGCCGGTGAGAGCGATGACCAATTCTCACCCCCCAGACCCATTGTCGAGGGTATTCAATACAAAGATCGTAACGAAGGCGGTTTAAATATTGCTAATTTTAGCGTGATACAGAGAAACTGTTCATCACTTCATTTAAAAGCTCCCATGTCAAAAACAAAGCAATGAAAAGGAATTTTATTTGTTTCTTATTTTTGTCACTGTTTTGATCAGAGAGCAGGCATGTTGACAAAAAGCAGCAACGAGATTGCTGCTGTATTTCTTTGTTTTTCCCCGGCAATTCCCCCCAGAATTCATTCTTAACTCCCCCAAGAATTCATTCTGAATTCCCCCAAGAACTCATTCTGAATTCCCCCAGGAATTCATTCTGAATTCCCCCAGGAATTCATTCTGAATTCTCCCAGGAATTCATTCTGAATTCCCCCAGGAATTCATTCTGAATTCCCCAGAAATTCATTCTGAATTCCCAGGAATTCATTCTGAATTCCCAGAATTCATTCTGAATTCCCCAGGAATTCATTCTGATTTCCCAGAATTCATTCTGATTTCCCCAGGAATTCATTCTGAATTCCCCAGGAATTCATTCTGAATTCCAGGAGTTCATTCTGAATTCCCCAGGAATTCATTCTGAATTCCCAGGAATTCATTCTGAATTCCCCAGGAATTCACTCTGAATGCTCCTCAGAATTCATTCTGAATTCGCCCAGGAATTCATTCTGAATTCCCCAGGAATTCATTCTGAATTCCCCAGGAATTCATTCTGAATTCCAGGAATTCATTCTGAATTCCCAGGAATTCATTCTGAATTCCCAGAATTCATTCTGAATTCCCCAGAATTCATTCTGAATTCCCCAGGAATTCATTCTGAATTCCCCAGGAATTCATTCTGAATTCCCCAGGAATTCATTCTGAATTCCAGGAATTCATTCTGAATTCCAGGAATTCATTCTGAATTCAGGAATTCATTCTGAATTCCAGAATTCATTCTGAATTCCCCCCGGAATTCATTCTGAATTCCCCCAGGAATTCATTCTGAATTCCCCCAGGAATTCATTCTGAATTCCTCCAGCAATTTATTCTAAATTCCCCCAGAAATTCATTCTGAATTCCCCCAAGAATTCATTCTGAATTCTCCCAGAAATTCATTCTGAATTCTCCCAGAAATTCATTCTGAATTCCCCCAGGAATTCATTCTGAATTCCCTCAGGAATTCATTCTGAATTCCCTCAGGAATTCATTCTGAATTCCCCAAGGAATTCATTCTGAATTCCCCAAGGAATTCATTCTGAATTCCCCCAGGAATTCATTCTGAATTCCCCCAGGAATTCATTCTGAATTCCCCAAGAATTCATTCTTAATTCCTCCAGGAATTCATTCTGAATTCCACCAGGAATGCATTCTGAATTCCCCAGGAATTCATTCTGAATTCCCCAGGAATTCATTCTGAATTCCCCAGAGAATTCATTCTGAATTTCAGGAATTCATTCTGAATTCCCCAGGAATTCATTCTGAATTCCCCAGGAATTCATTATGAATTCCCCAGAATTCATTATGAATTCCCAGGAATTCATTCTGAATTCCCAGGAATTCATTCTGAATTCCCCAGGAATTCATTCTGAATTCCCCAGGAATTCATTCTGAATTCCCCAGGAATTCATTCTGAATTCCCCAGGAATTCATTCTGAATTCCCCAGGAATTCATTCTTAATTCTGAATTCATTCTAAATTCCCCAAAATTCATTCTAAATTCCCCAGGAATTCATTCTAAATTCCCCAGGAATTCATTCTAAATTCCCCAGGAATTCATTCTAAATTCCCCAGGAATTCATTCTGAATTCCCAGGAATTCATTCTGAATTCCCCAGAATTCATTCTGAATTCCCAGTAATTTATTCTGAATTCCCCATGAATTCATTCTGAATTCCTCAGAATTCATTATGAATTCGCCCAGGAATTCATTCTGAATTCCCCAGGAGTTCATTCTGAATTCCCCAGAATTCATTCTGAATTCCCAGGAATTCATTCTGAATTCCCAGGAATTCATTCTGAATTCCCCAGGAATTCATTCTGAATTCCCAGGAATTCATTCTGAATTCCCCAGGAATTCATTCTGAATTTCAGGAATTCATTCTGAATTCCCAGGAATTCATTCTGAATTACCCCAGGAATTCATTCTGAATTCCCAGAAAATCATTCTGAATTTCCCCGGAATTCATTCTGAATTTCCCAGAATTCATTCTGCATTCCCCAGGAATTCATTCTGCATTCCCCAGAATTCATTCTGAATTCCCCAGGAATTCATTCTGAATTCCCCAGGAATTCATTCTGAATTCCCCAGGAATTCATTCTTAATTCCCCAGGAATTCATTCTGAATTCCCAGGAATTCATTCTGAATTCCCCAGAATTCATTCTGAATTCCCAGGAATTCATTCTGAATTCCCCAGGAATTTATTCTTTATTCCCCTAGGAATTTATTCTCAATTACCCCAGGAATTCATTCTGAATTCTCACATAAATTCATGCTGAATTCCTCCAGGAATTCATTCTGAATTCCCCAGGAATTCATTCTGAATTTCCCCAGGAATTCATTCTGAATTTCCCCAGGAATTCATTCTGAATTTCCCCAGGAATTCATTCTGAATTCCCCAAGAATTCATTCTGCATTCCCCAGGAATTCATTCTGAATTCCCCAAGAATTCATTCTGCATTCCCCAGGAATTCATTCTGAATTCCCCAGGAATTCATTCTGAATTCCCCAGGAATTCATTCTGAATTCTTCCAAAATTCATTCTGAATTCCCCAGGAATTCATTCTTATTTCCCCAGGAATTCATTCTGAATTCCCCCAGGAATTCATTCTTAATTCCCCAAGAATTCATTCTGAATTCGCCCAGGAATTCATTCTGAATTCCCTCAGTAATTCATTCTGAATTCCCCCAGGAATTTATTATGAATTGCTCCAGGAATACATTCTGAATTCCCCCAAGAATTCATTCTGAATTCGCCCAGGAATTCATTCTGAATTCCCCCAAGAATTCATTCTGAATTCGCCCAGGAATTCATTCTGAATTCCCCCAGTAATTCATTCTGAATTCCCCCAGGAATTAATTCCGAACTCCCCAGAATTCATTCTGAATTCTAGGAATTCATTCTGAATTCCCCAGAATTCATTCTGAATTTCAGGAATTCATTCTGAATTCCCAGAATTCATTCTGAATTCCCCAGGAATTCATTCTGAATTCCCAGGAATTCATTCTGAATTTCCCCAGGAATTCATTCTGAATTCCCCAGGAATTCATTCTGAATTCCAGGAATTCATTCTGAATTCCCCAGAATTCATTCTGAATTCCCCAGAATTCATTCTGAATTCCCCAGGAATTCATTCTGAATTTCAGGAATTCATTCTGAATTCCCCAGGAATTCATTCTGAATTCCCAGGAATTCATTCTGAATTCCCCAGGAATTCATTCTGAATTCCCCAGAATTCATTCTGAATTTCAGGAATTCATTCTGAATTCCCCAGGAATTCATTCTGAATTCCCCAGGAATTCATTCTGAATTCCCCAGGAATTCATTCTGAATTCCCAAGGAATTCATTCTGAATTCCCCAGAATTCATTCTGAATTCCCCAGAATTCATTCTGAATTCCCCAGGAATTCATTCTGAATTCCCCAGGAATTCATTCTGAATTCCCCAGGAATTCATTCTGAATTCCCCAGGAATTCATTCTGAATTCCCCAGGAATTCATTCTTATTTCCCCAGGAATTCATTCTTATTTCCCCAGGAATTCATTCTGAATTCCCCAGGAATTCATTCTGAATTCCCCCAGGAATTCATTCTGAATTTCCCCAGGAATTCATTCTGAATTCCCCCAGGAATTCATTCTGAATTCCCCCACGAATTCATTTTGAATTCCCCCAGAAATTTATTTTGAATTCCCTCAGGAATTCATTCTAAACTCCCCCAGGAATTCATTCATTTCGATTAGTACAGATCATTTATCATATTCATGGTTTTCTGCTGTGAAAAAATTATAGCTTTTGGTCATTGCTAGGAGGAATTCAAATTTTAAGGGCCACTAGAAACATCTTTAGGAGGGTCAAAACAAACAATCCGTCCTGCAGAATTAATACAAAATAAAACTCATCACATAACGATCATTTGTCTAGAGGATCTATACTAAAACATACACTAGATCAAAATTATTTTGGTTCGCGGTTAAACATGGGGGTTCAAGTCTCCCAAGAGATCAAGTCGCTCCACCTTCCCCTATTGAATACATGTTTCGATATCAATTTTTATTAAATAATAATTGACATCAAAGTTTGTTTTCAGTAAATGTCAACATCAGAGCTTTATTCATATCAATTTTCTCTCATTTTGTCAACCGACTTTGCTCGGGTAGTGACACTACCATAAAATGTACCACGCTTCTCCATATGCACGAATTTTGTTGGTAGGTTCTCATGCAGAATTGTTAGAAAACCAATATCCGATGGTTGTCCATAAGCATTCATAGCTGCCTTGAGTACATTTAAAACAGCGACAAGTATAAATTATGATAAACTGTTATTTCAATCTACAGATTCTCAGTACTATCGCATTAACTTTATTCAAAAATAAAAAAAAACTTATACAAAAGTTATTATTTCTAAAGTTCCAGCATCTGTTACAACCCGATCAGGAAGATATCGATGTAGCAATCCATTCTTTTTATTTTCGATTTTTCTGGAATTTGGAATTGTCACTTAATTTAAACGTAACTTGCCCTCGTGTCACATATACATGGCCGAATCGCTTCTATATTGGCCTGGACTTCTAAACTGTCAAAGAGATGCTAGTATAGAATTAAGAACAAAGCTTCCCGAATGTTTTCAAATTTCAACTGCACGGTGTCGATGCATTTCAATGAGAACCCATTGAAAAATGATTACTTACAGAAAATTCGAGGAAATGAAGCAAGATTCATCCAATATATTTTTTTCAGCTGGCTTTCGAGTAATTTTACCATCTACCGGGTAGATTCTACCCGGATGCAAAGGTACAAGAATGGCAGAAATGTGTCGATTGAAGATCATCAACGGAACGATCTCACATCTTCAATTAACACATTGTTTACACAATCAGCTGAGCAAGTCAACAAAACAGATAATTGGGTCAGCCGGATTTCGTCACCTCAGCGTGAATGACTAACTCGAGCGTCTTATGTTTTCCTCGATGCTCCAGGAAATCATTGTCAGTTGTGAACTGCTCAAGTTATCCAGGGGGTCGTTTCAATATTATGCGCAAATATTTACCCTCAACCAAGCTTCGTTGCTAACCCAGCGATTGTTGAGCCAGAAATAAACGAACTATTTTTTCCCAAAAACCGGTCTGAAAAAAATCGAAGTCAAATAAAATCCTGCAAATTCAGTTCCCTGTCGATGTCAGATAAAGATTTAAATACTTCCACCAACGATGTATGGCGTATTTTTAGAATGCGTACGTTTACATCCAGTTGAAACGGCACGTGTACTTTTTTCCGAGAATATAACTTCCTTCTGATACATAAATCATGTTGAGAATAGCCACAATAAAATCAAAGACGTCTAAAACTTTGCAAGCTCATAAAAACTCTTCCGTTTTCTTGCACACGATTAAAGTTCGCCGTGAACCGAAAACAGACCGACCCCAATCGGTTATTGGTTGTTCTTCGATATTTTCGCCAGCCCATCTCGTGTAGCATCATCAATGATACTCAAATTAGCGACTATAAAAATCAGGCTGAATCGCGATTGACCCATCGAAATCAAAACAAAGCCGGGGAGGATACAGTTTGCTCGCAACACTAAGAACTAGAATATAATTGGGTTGAAACTGTCGTTTCCGTCACCACATGGAAGATCATCATCAGTCCTTATCTTCTGCGAATATACATTTTGCTGGCATGATTAGTGGCGAACGGTTCGTGCTAATTATCATATGCAGATTGACTGGTGGTTGACGGTGCTAATTAATACGACGCGCCTCATACACTCCCGGCAGGAGACGGTTTGTCTGTCATGTAAATCGACGCACTTTAGCACTGTCATCCGCGATTCCGTAACGTTTTCGCGGAAACCGATTTCCCGAATACGTATGACCGGTTTTAATCTTGGGCGCCTCCATATTTAGTTGTTCTTCTTCCTTCCTTCAGTAATTTATATATCTCATTTTTCACTTTTTCTTTATCTAAATACGACTTATATTTCTGTCATCGTATAGGTACTACCATTTTGATCTTGAAAAATTAGGATTTTTGGGGAATAAAATAATAATTATACTAATATCAATTTTGTAATATGATAGATATTTAATCAATAGGCGTTTAACTTTGGTTTTCGAAGCATATTTGTGCTTCAATTGTTTGATTCAACAGTTTCTTAAATACTTTATCGAAGTGATTTCTCCCAGCTGAATAGAATTCACCATTAGTTCAATTTAGCGTCTAGCTCCATCATGCCTTATATGGAAAAATATTTAAATAGCCATCGGAGTCCCAAACGCAAAAATCAGTAGAGAAAGTTCATTTCACGCTGTCGTTGATACGAAAAGTCTTTATTCCACAACGACGATACAAGTTTACGACTTGTAACCTTCACTGCTGTAAGATCGCGTAGCCGAACTCAATTTGGAACTGAACGTTTGGTCGAAGGAGCCATTTAGCCAACCAAGTCATTCAGCGATTTTTGACCACACATCAGGTGGACGCAAATACTATTTGACTGAAAATGTCAGTTGGACGAACGAAACATACGGCAAACAATTTGAGGGCATTAGCAAATGGAGATACGTTCTATTGGACAAATAACGAGGAACAGGAGTTTCATCACTTGAAAACAAGAGCAGTGAAGGCTATAAAACTCTCGGATACTATAGTCAAACTGACCCGATCGAGCTTTATGTGGATGCTTCTCCAGCAGGTTTAGGAGCGATTCTGGTTCAGTACAACAATGATAATTCAGCTCGAATTATTGCATGTGCTTCTAAATCGCTAACAATCACGGAAAGAGGTATCCCCAAAGTCACAAAGAAGCGCTTAGCTGTAGTATGGGGAGTAGAGCGGTTCTCCACATACTTACTTAGCAGGACATTCGTTATCAGAACGGATGCTGAAGCGAATGAAATTATATTCAACGGCATGCATCGTTTGGGTAAACGCGCTTTGTCAAGAGTTGACGCATGGGCACTCCGCCTACAAGCGTTCGACTTCACCATCGAGCGGGTCCCAGGGAATGAGAATGTTGCCGACGCTTTGTCAAGACTTATCTGCAAGACACAGGAGCCAGTTCCGGTCGAAGAGGATGATGAGCACCATTTTTTGTACACGCTCGACGTAGGGCATATGAACATAACATGGGGAGAAATCGAAAAACAAACCGAAGAAGACGAAGTGCTAAAAAGTGTACGAACAGCGCTGCGATACAACTCTTGGCCAAGAAATTTGCAAATGTACGAAGCTCAAAAAAATAATATGCGGTTCATCGGATTTCTTATCTTCAAGGATGATCGTGCTGTGTTACCCGAATCACTTCGACAGAAAGCCTTGCTATCAGCACACAGCGGACATGTTGGTATAGTCGCCATGAAAAAAATCATGAGGCAGTTTTTCTGGTGGCCTGGCATGTCAGTATCCGTGGAAAAGTACGTGAAAGACTGTAAAGTATGTACGCAGTTGTCCAGAAAGAATCCACCCATCCCGTTGTCAAGCAGAGCGCTCCCGGAGGGACCCTGGGAGGTGCTACAGATAGACTTCCTGAAAGTTCCAGGATTCGGAACGGGTGAATTTTTGGTAAGTAGTCGTTGACACGTACTCCAGATACTTAAATGTAGTTGAAATGAAGCAGACGGATGCAGAGAAAACAAACTCCGCGCTTTGCGGAATTTTTAAGCAATGGGGATGCCGGTGAGGATCCAAAGCGACAATGGACCTCCGTTTCAAAGTGTGGGATTTACAAAGTACTGGGAAGATAAGGGGTCAAGATATGTAAATCGATACCATTATGCCCTCAAACCAATGGCGCCGTGGAAAGGCAGAATCCAGGCATAATAAAGCATTGACAGCTTCGAAGTTGGAAGGTTCTAACTGGCGTGATGCATTGGAGCAGTATGTTCACCGTCGTAACACGTTAGTTCCTCACTCTAGGTTGGGCATTACACCTTTTGAGCTAATGGTAGGCTGGCGGTACAGAGGAACTTTTCCTAGCCTGTGGAAGCCATCTGAAACAGAGCTCGATCGTCTTGACATTCGCGAACAGGATGATTTATCCAAATTGATTAGCAAGCGACACGCAGATCAGTCTCGAGGGCTAAGGAATCCGACATCAATGTTGGTGATGATGTGTTGCTCGCACAATATCGAAGAAGCAAAACGGATGCTACTTTCTCCAACGAACGGTTCAGGATAATAGCAAAGCATGGTGCAAAAGTGGTTGCTATGAGCGCAAATGGGATCCAGTATTCGCGTAGTGTGAATGACGTCAAGAAAATCCAACGATTGCCGCAAAACTTGACCGGAAACGGCGATCAAATTATTGATAAACGTCCTGCTTTCGATGGAGAAGACATGGACTTCGGTACTTCTACAAATGATGGCACAGATAGCGGAGAATCTTCTAGATCTTTACGACGACGAAATGACAGGGCTCGGAAGCCCCCTTTTAAGAGACTTGGAAGTCGTCTTTCAAGAGGCTTGGAAGCCCCCCCAGTCAACATTTTGATATGTATAGCAAATGATATAGGTCATCATATAGAAACGAAATGATTCGTATATAATGCATAGATTCACTATATACCTACTAAAGTGGAGGCCATATACGTATAAAACAACGATTTTCTTGAGTTTTTGTAAGCATTATTACGATCCAGAAAATATAATAAAAATAAAAAATAATAGAAAAAAACCTGCCTCGAACATTCAACCCCGGGATCTAAAGGCTAACCCTCTACCCTTATGCTATCCAGCAACTCTTGAAAAGCAGTGAATTTTTTCAATTCATAATGTAGAGGAAAATTTAGTACTGATATAAGCTTCGATGGTCCAGTGTACGATACTTGTTACATTTATACGATATGTGTCCCTTGTTGTTGTAAATATAAAAGGGGCCCAAATCGTATATGAAAACAGCCAAATATTATTTCGATAGTGTTCGTACATAAAAACGATTACGTAGAATTCTAAACGATTCTGCGCACAGATAAACGATGATGAAATGTCAACATCGGTAATGTTTTAATTCACAGTGCTCGCAGTGTTTACATTCGAGTTTGTTTTGTTTAGTGATATTTTGATTGTTTTAATCATTCGTGGTATCAAATTGGATGATAATCGACAGCATAATAGTGATAAACGTCAAACAGAAGTTCATAATATCGGATAAACTAAGTGAAAATTCATTAAAGTAATCGGTAAGGTTTATCAATGGATTGCAAATAATGCGCAGAAATAAGAAGTTAAATAGGGAAAGACGGCTTTGGCAGATTTTGTTCTATTATTGTCAGGGGGGTTTTTGTCGACCAAATTTTATGAAATTTGGCCACAATATTCTTTGATATGCAAAGAATGTTCAGGCCAAATTTGAGCATAGTCAGTCATAAAAAACCCCCCTGCCAATAATAGAACAAAACCTGCCAAAGCCGTCATTCCCCTACGTCAAACAACTCGTTAATATACGATTCACATGGGGCCCATTCACAAATTACATAACGCATTAGGGGTGGGAGGTGTCTGTCCGAGCGTTACGGCCCATACAAATTTTAGAACCCTTCCATACAAAACACGTTACGAGGGGTGGGTGGGGGTTGAAAATGGTCTATTCAGCGTTATGTAATTTGTGAATGAACCCATGGCATTACGTGCATTTATAAACGACATTTGCGATTTAATCCGAGATGGCTGATATTATTTATATTGATATACAACTTTTTTTGAAAACAATCGTAAATATTCCAGGCGCAGGTGTTTAATACGATAGTAACTATATTTTGCTCATCATTATAAGTAGCCATATACGAGTGTGACACGAAATAGCAACATATGCGATAAAATTTCTCTTTTTATATACGATCCGTGGTTGACTGGGTTATTTCAAAAGCTCGGAAGCATCCTTTTAGGAAGCTCAAAAGCCTACTTTCAAAAGGCTCGGAAGCCTTTTTTAAAGAGTTTCGGATTTATTCTTTCAAGAGGCTTGAAAACCTCCGTTCAAGGGTCTAGGAAACGCCTTTTCGACATGCTCAGAAGCCTTAATTTAAGAGGCTCGGAAGGCTCTAAAAGTCCTCAAGGTCTTGTAGGAAGCTTGATGTATAAACGTAATTTGAATTGGAAAGTTTCACGGAATAGTGAACGTTTTATACAACTTTTTGGAGAGCCATATATCTCGTTAGTTTTCAGGTTCGTTTTTCATATATTTTGCGAGTTACGTTAATTTTATTTACAACGAAAAAAGGGGTACCTCAAAAAATACAAAAGTTCGAAGGGGTACCCCTAAAGAAAAAGGTTGAGTACCGCTGCTTTAGCCTAACAGTAGCTTTTATTTTGGATACCAATTCTGAACCTTGTAGGTTAATAGGTAGAAGTTACAATAAAAAAATTGGGACAACACTTTCAATGCTTTAAAGTTGGAGATTTTATTCCAGATTTTCATCCTTTTAATTATGGGCTGTTCTTTCGGTTTTGAACATTAATATCTTCTTCTAAACATAGGACATCTTTTGCGAGTTGTATATTTTTATCATTATTGGCATTTTCAGTGTTACAATTGCATTTTGAAATTAAGCCTTCTTTCAAACAAAGGCTGTTCTTTAGAGTTATTTAGTTAAATCATCAGTTTCATCAAGATGATCATAGAGTATATTATTTTTTCTTACTTACGACGTTGTGTTCCAGCAATTTTCGGTAATTATGAAAAATGGAGTTGAAAAAGCGATCATATGTGTATTGATTATGTTAACCTTGAAGTATAACATTTCTGCTTAAAAAAATTAAACATGTAAAAGAAATAAACAAGCAATCAATTTTGGGGCCCTCCTTAGCCGCGCGGTAAGACGCGCGGCTACAAAGCAAGACCATGCTGAGGGTGGCTGGGTTCGATTCCCGGTGCTGGTCTAGGCAATTTTCGGATTGGAAATTGTTTCGACTTCCCTGGGCATAGAAGTATCATCGTGTTAGCCTCATGATATACGAATTCAAAAATGGTAAACTGGCTTAGAAACCTCGCAGTTAATAACTGTGGAAGTGCTTAATGAACACTAAGCTGCGAGGCGGCTCTGTCCCAGTGTGGGGATGTAATGCCAATAAGAAGAAGAAGAAGAAGCAATCGATTTTCATTATCATTGTTTTTACATACAGTACATCACTGCCTGACTTTTCGACATGGCAGCAGTCGATCGTTCGTTGATCAGCTCAGCAGATGTGGAAAAAGCTTTCGCATTTTTCCTACCCTAACTTCATAAGCTAAAAACGACGGGTGGGACGTCCCGTGGGATGACATGGATGTGCCAGCGGAGGAACAAATTATTTTCCTACGTGACGGCTGTAAGAGAAAATCTCTCAACTCTTCATTATCACTCATCGTAAACGTCATAGTTTTATGCGGTACGCTCTTTCGAATGGTTATTCCAAAGAATTGATATTAAAATGAATTTTCTGAGTCATCTTTGACTGTTTGCTTTCCGCGTGAGAAACTTGATTAATCTTCGATCTTGGAATCGATGCGCCCACAATGGTACTCTCCGGTTGGAAATATCGCAATCGTGATCCCAGTAGTGTAGCAAACGATGACGGCATTAATGGAAACCTTCTTAGGACATATAAGAAACTTATTTGCATTATCGTGCCAGGAATGGTTAGATGCCGTCACGGTTGGGAATTCTATATACTATAATGAGTCAATCCATTTAAATCATTGCCACGCATGAATGGCATTTTAAGTGATCCCAATAATCAAGTTATCTGAGGGCTTGTTACAGCGAACAGATCCTTAATATTAGTGCAATCCGCATTTTATTGAGGAAGTTACTTTTACTCAAATTTTTGTTTGTCTTATTTTTAACGACGATTAGTCGGAATGGATGCAATTTTGAGTCAAACGAGTCAAGTCAGGCTCAGCGTGCATTGCACACGCTTTAAATGAACTACACGGTTCATTTTCATAAAAAAACGGGACTACTAAAAATTTGAGTATAAGATACTACTTCATTAAAGTGATGATTTCGTGAGTTAAGTATGTCCTCACGTCATTTTTGATACGACTGATGGGAAACAAGTTTATGTAGAAAAATTATTAAAGCTCTTTTAGTGGAATGTCTTCAACTATTTTAGACGATTTTAGTACTTTCCATTTTATTCAACTACGTTTTGTTGTCTTTTCAGATACGTATTTCGACTTCAACTGTGAGGCCGTCTCCAGTGTTTTGTCGGTCAAAATACGTATCTGAAAAGATAACAAAACGTAGTGGAATTAAATGGAAAGTACTGAACTCGTCTTAGACAGTTGAAGTTTATCTATCTGAGTGCATTTTTCAGCAAACAGATTCCTAGTTTGATAATCATCATTTTATTGCAGTAGTATATTTTACTCAAATTTTGAGTAGTCCCGTGTTTTTTTTATGAAATTGAGTGGAATTCGACTCAACTTTGAGTAGTTTACTTTTAGCGTGCAGACCCAAGTGACAGCATCGAATTTAAATCTGATGCGTAATGTCGATAGCATATGTGCAGGCGAACCCGATTGCCGAAACGACACGCTAAGCCTGATCCAGAGATGCATCCTAAGCACGAGAACGCGTGTTGCGTTCAAAACGTTCTGAACACAGCATACTGTTCAAGAGCACTGATCTAACATAGCAACTTGTATCCTAGGAAAACAAATTCAAGCGCTACACATTTTTCGTCTAGTAATGGAACACGTGGGCATCTAACGGATAGAAATCAAGCATGCTCGTATGTTTTTGCATGGTTCCAAATCTAGGGAACCTTCGTTAACCTTTTTGCTTGCGTACCAACCCAGTGCACATTGAACTGTGTTCAAAGCTCGAAATTTAGAACACCAAGGCACGCTTATGGCTCATGTTCTGTTCAGAATGCATATCTGGCCTGACCTACTCAAATTTGTGTCGAATTCGAATCATTTGCGTTTAAAAAGGTACAATTCATGAATGAGCAAAAAAAAACTACTCCAATAAAATGAGAATGAAGTGAAAATTTAGAAGTTTTCAATACCACTGCTAGGAGACTTGCTACCTAGCTGTCGAATATGAAAGATCGTCCTAATCTGTCACGAAATCTTTATTTAATAGACATAGAATCGTCTACCCATTTTTAAAGATTTTAAATTGAGTCGTTTTTATAGAGGATTGGTTGTATTCAACGCAAATTTGAGGAGGGAAAACTTACAGGGTGATCCTTAGTAACAGCATTGAATTTAATTAAACCGAAAATGTAGATAGCATACGTACAGGCGAAATCATTTGCCATAACTGTATTGAATTACACGCTAAAAATGAACTACTCAAAATTGAGTCGAATCCGACTCATTTTCATTAAAAACGGGACAACTCAAAATTTGATTAAAAGAAGGAGTCTGTTTGTCGTAAAATGCACTTAGATAGATAGATAGACTTGATTCGCATCTGTCGTATTAAAAATTGATGGAAGGCCAAGCTTAACTTTCGCGAAATCATTATTTTATTGAAGTAGTATATATTACTCAAATTTTGAGTTGTCCCGTTTTTAATGAAAATGAGTCGGATTCGACTCAATTTTGAGTAGTTCATTTTTAGCGTGTACTGAAAATTTCGCATATGCCTAGTTCTTATACAGGTTTTGGTAGATTCTTATACAGAATTGTTAGAAAATCTAACATCCGACGGTTTGGAAATTTATCAAAAGCAATTATCTATCTTAGTTTTTTATCACCATTCGAAACAGTTCTTTTTTAAAATGCAAACTTATTTAATAAGAGGTCCCTGACTCAGCAACCCGTTCGTTATAATCGTTATAATTTTCTTTTTAGTAAAAAATCATTAAACAGAATTTATGTACTTATGGGTTAGATGAAAAGGTTGAGATAGGCAAAAAAAAATTCGAAATTTATATTAGCAATCCTTTGCATAGCAAAGTCGGATTTTGGTAAAACCGAGACTTTCGGACACAGAAACTCCTCTAGATTTTTGTCTTCATTTTGCCGAGTTTTTCAAAGGCATGATAAAAATGCATTTTTCCTTCTGAAACTAGAACTCATTTGTTGACCAAATCTGGCTACATCCAGTAGGAATTCTCGAGAGATATGGAGAGGAGATATGGCTATGGTTCCGGAAATATAATGAAATGATAACAGATCGAAATAAAACGAATATGGGTATCTAACTGAAGTGGCTTTGCGAGACGATGATTAACACTACAAGTGCCGAGCCAAGATTTGTAACGTAAAGGACCAAGGTCGCATAAAACGTGGAACGGCAACTTTGAGTATTCAGATCTCAGCTATTTTTAATCAAATCTCTTGGTTTCTTCGCAGAACAATCTGTAGGATGTCGAAAATTGGCTACTAAAGGAGGCTATATTTTCATGAAACGGCCACTGAGAACCAGCTGGGTAGTTCCGTTTCACGTCTTTTGCGGTCTGTTTTGGCTATCCAGTAGACTGGCCCAGGAAACAAAAAGTTGTCTAATTCACAGGGCACCCCAGGATTGTGTCTTTGGGTGAAAATCAATCTCTGAAATTTCAGCTCAATCGCTTGTTGCATAAGCTGGCGCATTTGATTTGAAATTTGTATGGGATTTCAGCCAAAATGTATAGGAAAATACACCTTCTTCACTCATTTGATCTGGAAATTGGTTCCTGATTGCTCGTATTTTCCTATACATTTTGGCTGAAATCCTATACAAACTTCAAATCAAATGCGCCAGCTTATGCAACAAGCGATTGAGCTGAAATTTTCAGAGATTGATTTTCTCACCCAAAGACACACTTGGGGGTGCCCGTGGAATTCAACAACATTTTTTTCTCCCCATAGTAATCTGGGCCAGTCTACTATCCAGCATGCAAGTCATACCACACTGCATGTATAAAAAATTATATGGAGCAGGAGTAACGTTTGAATGAATCATAGTTTAGCCATGCAAATCTAAGAATTATTTTTTGATTTCAAAGAATATGAGGAAAGTAGAATTCCGAAAAATTTACTCCATGACAAAGCATGACACGTTTTAGGAGTACCATCGTCAATGACAATGGGGGTGAGAATAGGTCACTTTTTCAACTACATAGAATGCTTGTAATTTAGATTGAATGTATCTGAGGGCAAGAAGGCTAAAATATAAGAAACTTTTTGAACGATTTTGCTATCCGACTTCCAGGGTGCCGGTGAGAGCGATGATTGTTGTCGAGGGTATTCAATGCAAAGATCGTAACAAAGGCGGTTTAAATATTGCCAATTTAAGCGTGAAACAGAGAAACTGTTCATCACTTCATCTCAAAGCTCCAATGTCAAAATTATTTTTGTCACTGTTTTGATCAGAGAGCACGCATGTTGACAAAAAGCAGCAACGAGATTGCTGCTGTATTTCTTTGTTTTTACCCCGGGAATTCCCCCCTGAAATCATTCTGAACTCCCCCAAGAATTAATTCTGAATTCCCCCAAGAACTCATTCTGAATTCCCCCAGGAAATCATTCTGAATTCCCCCTGCAATTCATTCTGAATTCCCCCTGGAATTCATTCTGAATTCCCCCTGGAATTCATTCTGAATTCCGCCTGGAATTCATTCTGAATTCCGCCTTGAATTCATTCTGTATTCCGCCTGGAATTCATTCTGAATTCCCCAGGAATTCATTCTGAATTCCCAGGAATTCATTCTGAATTCCCCAGGAATTCATTCTGAATTCCCCAGAATTCATTCTGAATTCCCCAGGAATTCATTCTGAATTCCCAGGAATTCATTCTGAATTCCCAGGAATTCATTCTGAATTCCCAGAATTCATTCTGAATTCCCCAGGAATTCATTCTGAATTCCCAGGAATTCATTCTGAATTCCCAGGAATTCATTCTGAATTCCCCAGGAATTCATTCTGAATTCCCAGGAATTCATTCTGAATTCCCCAGGAATTCATTCTGAATTCCCCAGGAATTCATTCTGAATTCCCCAGGAACTCATTCTGAATTCCCCAGGAATTCATTCTGAATTCCAGGAATTCATTCTGAATTCCCCAGGAATTCATTCTAAATTCCCCAGGAGTTCATTCTGAATTCCCCAGAATTCATTCTGAATTCCCCAGGAATTCATTCTGAATTTCCCAGGAATTCATTCTGAATTTCCCCAGGAATTCATTCTGAATTCCCAGGAATTCATTCTGAATTCCCCAGGAATTCATTCTGAATTCCCAGGAATTCATTCTGAATTCCCAGAATTCATTCTGAATTCCCCTAGAAATTAATTTTGAATTCCCCCAAGTACTCATTCTGAATTCCCCCAAGAATTCATTTTGAATTCCCATAGGAATTCATTCTGAATTCCCCCAGGAATTTATTCTGAATTCCCAAAGGAAATATTCTGAATTCCCCCAGGAATTCATTCTGAATTCCCCAGGAATTCATTCTGAATTCCCCCAGGAATTCATTCTGAATTCCCCCAGGAATTCATTCTGAATTCCCCCAGGAATTCATTCTGAATTCCCCCAGGAATTCATTCTGAATTCCCCCAGGAATTCATTCTGAATTCCCAGGAATTCATTCTGAATTCCCCCAGAATTCATTCTGAATTCCCCAGGAATTCATTCTGAATTCCCAGGAATTCATTCTGAATTCCCAGAATTCATTCTGAATTCCCCAGGAATTCATTCTGAATTCCCAGGAATTCATTCTGAATTCCCCAGAATTCATTCTGAATTCCCCAGGAATTCATTCTGAATTCCCAGGAATTCATTCTGAATTCCCCAGGAATTCATTCTGAATTCCCCAGAATTCATTCTGAATTCCCAGGAATTCATTCTGAATTCCCCAGGAATTCATTCAGAATTCCCCCAGGAATTCAGAATTCCCTCAGAAATTCATTCAGAATTCCCCCAAGAATTCATTCTGAATTCCCCCAGGAATTCATTCTGAATTCCCCCAAGAATTCATTCTGAATTCCCCCAGGAATTCATTCTGAATTCCCCCAAGAATTCATTCTGAATTCCCCCAGGAATTCATTCTGAATTCCCCCAAGAATTCATTCTGAATTCCCCAGGAATTCATTCTGAATTCCCCCAGGAATTTATTCTGAATTCCCCCAGGAATTCATTCTGAATTCCCCCAGGAATTCATTCTGAATTCCCCAGAATTCATTCTGAATTCCCCAGAATTCATTCTGAATTCCCCAGGAATTCATTCTGAATTCCCCAGGAATTCATTCTGAATTCCCCAGGAATTCATTCTGAATTCCCCAGAATTCATTCTGAATTCCCAGGAATTCATTCTGAATTCCCAGGAATTCATTCTGAATTCCCCAGGAATTCATTCTGAATTCCCCAGAATTCATTCTGAATTCCCCAGAATTCATTCTGAATTCCCCAGGAATTCATTCTGGATTCCCTCAGGAATTCATTCTGAATTCCCCCAGGAATTCATTCTGAATTCATACCGGAATTCATTCTAAATTCATCCAGGAATTCAATCTGAATTCCTCCATGAATTCAATCTGAATTCTCCCAGGAATTCAATCTGAATTCATCCAGGAATTCAATCTGGATTCCCCCAGGAATTTAATCTGAATTCCTACAGGAATTCAATCTGAATTCCCCCAGGAATTTATTCTGAATTCCCCCAGGAATTCATTCTGAATTTCCCCAGGAATTCATTCTGAATTCCCCCAGGAATTTATTCTGAATTCCCCCAGGAATTCATTCTGAATTCTCCCAGGAATTCATTTCGAAGTCCCCCAGGAATTCATTCTGAATTCCTTCAGGAATTCATTCTGAATTCCCCCAGGAATTCATTTTGAATTCCCCCAGGAATTCATTCTGAATTCCCCCAGGAATTCATTCTGGATTCCCTCAGGAATTCATTCTGAATTCCCCCAGGAATTCATTCTGAATTCCCCCAGGAATTCATTCTGAATTCCCCCAGGAATTCAATCTGAATTCCTCCAGGAACTCAATCTGAATTCCTCCAGGAATTCAATCTGAATTCCTCCAGGAATTCAATCTGAATTCCCCCAGGAATTCAATCTGAATTCCCCCAGGAATTCAATCTGAATTCCCCCAGGAATTCAATCTGAATTCCCCCAGGAATTCAATCTGAATTCCCCCAGGAATTCAATCTGAATTCCCCCAGGAATTCAATCTGAATTCCTCCAGGAATTCAATCTGAATTCCTCCAGGAATTCAATCTGAATTCCTCCAGGAATTCAATCTGAATTCCTCCAGGAATTCAATCTGAATTCCCCCAGGAATTCATTCTGAATTCCCCCAGGAATTCATTCTGAATTCCCCCAGGAATTCATTCTGAATTCCCCCAGGAATTCATTCTGAATTCCCCCAGGAATTCATTCTGAATTCCTCCAGGAATTCATTCTGAATTCCTCCAGGAATTCATTCTGAATTCCTCCAGGAATTCATTCTGAATTCCTCCAGGAATTCATTCTGAATTCCTCCAGGAATTCATTCTGAATTCCTCCAGGAATTCATTCTGAATTCCCCCAGGAATTCATTCTGAATTCCCCCAGGAATTCATTCTGAATTCCCCCAGGAATTCATTCTGAATTCCCCCAGGAATTCATTCTGAATTCCCCCAGGAATTCATTCTGAATTCCCCCAGGAATTCATTCTGAATTCCCCCAGGAATTCATTCTGAATTCCCCCAGGAATTCATTCTGAATTCTCCCAGGAATTCATTCTGAATTCTCCCAGGAATTCATTCTGAATTCCCCCAGGAATTCATTCTGAATTCCCCCAGGAATTCATTCTGAATTCCCCCAGGAATTCATTCTGAATTCCCCCAGGAATTCATTCTGAATTCCCCCCGGAATTCATTCTGAATTCCCCCAGGAATTCATTCTGAATTCCCCCAGGAATTCATTCTGAATTCCCTCAGGAAATCATTCTGAATTCCCTCAGGAATTCATTCTGAATTCCCCCCAAGAATTTATTCTGAATTCCCCCCGGAATTCATTCTGAATTCCCCAGAATTCATTCTGAATTCAGGAATTCATTCTGAATTCCCAGGAATTCATTCTGAATTCCCCAGGAATTCATTCTGAATTCCCCAGGAATTCATTCTGAATTCCCCAGGAATTCATTCTGAATTTCAGGAATTCATTCTGAATTCCCCAGGAATTCATTCTGAATTCCCCAGGAATTCATTCTGAATTCCCCAGAATTCATTCTGAATTCCCCAGGAATTCATTCTGAATTCCCAGGAATTCATTCTGAATTCCCCAGGAATTCATTCTGAATTCCCCAGAATTCATTCTGAATTCCCCAGGAATTCATTCTGAATTCCCCAGAATTCATTCTGAATTTCCCCAGGAATTCATTCTGAATTCCCCAGGAATTCATTCTGAATTCCCAGGAATTCATTCTGAATTCCCCAGGAATTCATTCTGAATTCCCCAGAATTCATTCTGAATTCCCCAGAATTCATTCTGAATTCCCCAGGAATTCATTCTGAATTCCCCAGGAATTCATTCTGAATTCCCCAGGAATTCATTCTGAATTCCCCAGAATTCATTCTGAATTCCCCAGGAATTCATTCTGAATTCCCAGAATTCATTCTGAATTCCAGGAATTCATTCTGAATTCCCCAGGAATTCATTCTGAATTCCCCAGGAATTCATTCTGAATTCCCCAGGAATTCATTCTGAATTCCCAGGAATTCATTCTGAATTCCCCAGGAATTCATTCTGAATTCCACCAGGAATTCATTCTGAATTCCCCAGAATTCATTCTAAATTCCCAGGAATTCATTCTGAATTCCCCAGGAGATCATCCTGAATTCCCCCAGGAATTTATCCTGAATTTCCCCAGGGATTCATTCTGAATTCCCCAGGAATTCATTCTGAATTCCCCCAGGAATTCATTCTGAATTCCTCCCGGAATTCATTCTGAATTCCCCAGCAATTCATTCTGAATTCCCCTGCAATTCGTTCTGAATTCCCCAGCAATTCATTCTGAATTCCCCAGGAATTCATTCTGAATTCCCCAGGAATTCATTCTGAATTCCCCAGAAATTCATTCTGAACTCCCCCAGGAATTCATTCTGAATTCCCCCAGCAATTCATTCTGAATTCCCAGGAATTCATTCTGAATTCCCAGGAATTCATTCTGAATTCCCAGGAATTCATTCTGAATTCCCAGGAATTCATTCTGAATTCCCAGGAATTCATTCTGAATTCCCAGGAATTCATCCCGAATTCCCAGGAATTCATCCTGAATTCCCCAGGAATTCATTTTGAATTTCCCCAGGACTCATTTTGAATTTCCCCAGGACTCATTTCGAATTTCCTCAGGAATTCATTTCGAATTCCTCTAAGAATTCATTCTGAATTCCCCCAGAAAGTTATCCTGAAATCCCCCAGGAATTCATTCTGAATTCCTCCATAAATTCATTCCGATTTCCCCCAGGAATTCATTCAGAATTCCCCCAGGAAGTCATTCCGAATTCCCCCAAGAATTCATTCTGAATTCCCCCAGGAATTCATTCTGAATTCCCCCAGGAATTCATTCTGAATTCCCCCAGGAATTCATTCATTTCGATTAGTACAGATCATTTATCATATTCATGGTTTTGTGCTGTGAAAAAATTATAGCATTTGGTCATTGCTAGGAGAAATTCAAATTTTAAGGGCCACTAAAAACATCTTTAGGAGGGTCAAAACAAACAATCCGTCCTGCAGAATTAATACAAAATAAAACTCATCACATAACGATCATTTGTCTAGAGGATCTATACTAAAACATACACTAGATCAAAATTATTTTGGTTCGCAGTAAACATGGGGGTTCAAGTCTCCCAAGTAATCAAGTCGCCCTTCCCCTATTGAATACATGTTTCGATATCAATTTTTATTAAATAATAATTGACATCAAAGTTTATTTTCAGTATAATCGCAACATAAGGGCTTTATATCAATTTTCTCTCATTTTGTCAACCGACTTTGCTCGGGTAGTGACACTAACATAAGATGTACCACGCTTCTCCATATGCACGAATTTTAGAAGGTTCTCATGCAGAACTGTAAGAAAATTCAATATTCGATAGTTATCTATAAGCATTCATAAGCTGCCTTGAGTACAATTAAAACATTTAAAACAGCAGCAAGTAGGGACACGGCAGGTATTTTCGTCTTTTCGTCATAGTCTCAAAAACCAATAAAAGAGACACTTGTTTGCCAAACTCATCTGTACCAAATCGTAAGCTCAAGAGAAACGTTCTGCTACAGTAGAGTTCAAATGAACGTTGCTTCCGTTGGTTTGAGCCCCTACGGCGATGGACGGAAATACCTGCCGTGTCCCTATAAATTATGAAAAACTTTTTCAATCTACAGATTCTTAGTAGTAATGCTTTGACTTTATTCAAAAATACAAAACTTATACAAAAGTTATTATTTCTAAAATTCCAAAAGTTCCAGCATCTCTTACAACCCGATCAGGAAGATATCGATGTAGCTAGCAATCCATTCTTTTTTTTCGATTTTTCTGGAATTTGGAATTGCCATTTAATTTAAACGTTTTTTGCCCTTGCGTCACTTCTACATGGCCACCGAATCGCTTCTAAATTGGCCTGGACTTCTAAACTGTCAAATAGATGCTAGTATAGAATTAAGAACAAAGCTTCCCGAATGTTTTCAAATTTCAACTGCACAGATAGAAAAAGTTGTTGAAATTTACACGAAGGTAATGCACATAAAGGGAATGCTAAAAAGAGCGTTAATTCAAACGATATTATCACGAATATATGCAATTTGAATGGCATTATGTCACTTTTATACGAATAAGTGTCATAATGCTATGCAAATGCATACTAAGGGCGAACTTGTTGGAAAAAGATCCATGTACGCCCAGAATAGTGTAATTTACCACGTCTTTATTATTTACGCGATGATTACTTTTCATTATTTTTTCTGTGTGCACGGTGTCGATGCATTTCAATGAGAACCCATTGAAAAATGATTACTTACAGAAAATTCGAGGAAATGAAGCAAGATTCATCCAATATATTTGTTTCAGCTGGCTTTCGAGTAATTTTACCATCTACCGGGTAGATTCTACCCGGATGCAAAAGTACAAGAATGGCAGAAATGTGTCGATTGCAGATCATCAACGGAACGATCTCACATCTTCAATTAACACATTGTTTACACAATCAGCTGAGCAAGTCAACAAAACAGATAATTGGGTCAGCCGGATTTCGTCACCTCAGCGTGAATGACTAACTCGAGCGTCTTATGTTTTCCTCGATGCTCCAGGAAATCATTGTCAGTTGTGAACTGCTCAAGTTATCCAGGGGGTCGTTTCAATATTATGCGCAAATATTTACCCTCAACCAAGCTTCGTTGCTAACCCAGCGATTGTTGAGCCAGAAATAAACGAACTATTTTTTCCCAAAAACCGGTCTGAAAAAAAATCGAAGACAAATAAAATCCCGCAAATTCTGTTCACTGTCGATGTTAGATAAAAATTTAAATACTTCTCCCAAAGATGTATGGCGTATTTTTAGAATGCGTACTTTTACATCCAGTTAAAACGGCACGTGTACTTTTTTCCGAGAATATAACTTCCTTCTGATACATAAATCATGCTGAGAATAGCCACAATAAAATCAAAGACGTCTAAAACTTTGCAAGCTCATAAAAACTCTTCCGTTTTCTTGCACACGATTAAAGTTCGCCGTGAACCGAAAACAGACCGACCCCAATCGGTTGTTGGTTGTTCTTCGATATTTTCGCCAGCCCATCTCGTGTAGCATCATCAATGATACTCAAATTAGCGACTATAAAAATCAGGCTGAATCGCGATTGACCCATCGAAATCAAAACAAAGCCAGTTTGCTCGCAACACTAAGAACTAGAATATAATTGGGTTGAAACTGTCGTTTCCGTCACCACATGGAAGATCATCATCAGTCCTTATCTTCTGCGAATATACATTTTGCTGGCATGATTAGTGGCGAACGGTTCGTGCTAATTATCATATGCAGATTGACTGGTGGTTGACGGTGCTAATTAATACGACGCGCCTCATACACTCCCGGCAGGAGACGGTTTGTCTGTCATGTAAATCGACGCACTTTAGCACTGTCATCCGCGATTCCGTAACGTTTTCGCGGAAACCGATTTCCCGAATATATATGACCGGTTTTAATCTTGGGCGCCACCATATTTAGTTGCCATCTTCTTCCTTCCTTCAGTAATTTATATATCTCATTTTTCACTTTTTCTTTATCTAAATACGACTTATATTTCTGTCATCGTATAGGTAGTACCATTTTGATCTTGAAAAATTAAGATTTTGGGGGAATAAAATAATAATAAAAACAATTTGGTTGTTTGATAGAGATTTAAGAATGGCGTTCGAAGCATATTTGTGCTTCAATGGTTTGATTCATAACAGTTTCTTAAATACTTTATTGAAGTGATTTCTCCAAGCTGAATAGAATTCATCATTAGTTTAATTTGGCGTCTAGCTCCATCATGACTTATTTGGAAAAATATTTAAATAGTCATCAGAGTCCCAAACGCAAAAATCAGGAGAGAAGGTTCATTTCACACTGTAGTCGATACGAGAAGTCTTTATTTCGCAAACGAACGATACAAGTCTACGACTTGTGACCTTCGCTGCTGCAAGGGCGGGTAGCCGAATTCAATTTGACAGAACTGAACGTTTGATCGAAGGATCCATTTAGCCAAACAAGTCATTCAGCGATTTATGGCCAAACATCATGTGGACGTAAATACTATTTGACTAAAAATGTCAGTTGGACGGACGAAACATTCATCAAACAGTTTGATTCCGTCGAACTGGTCATTTGACAGCTGAAAAGATCATTTGCTATAGCTTTAGCTTAGCTTTAGCTTAGCTTTAGCTTAGCTTTAGCTTAGCTTTAGCTTAGCTTTAGCTTAGCTTTAGCTTAGCTTTAGCTTAGCTTTAGCTTAGCTTTAGCTTAGCTTTAGCTTAGCTTTAGCTTAGCTTTAGCTTAGCTTTAGCTTAGCTTTAACTTAGCAGCTTTAGCAGCTTTAGCTTAGCTTTAGCTTAGCTTTAAGCACCAGCTTTAACAACAGCTTTAGCAGCAGCTTTAACAGCTTAGCTTTAGCTTAGCTTTAAGCACTTTAGCTTAGCAACTTTAGCTTGGCTGTTAGCAGCAACAGCTTTAGCTTAACTTTAGCAACTGGGCAACAGCTTTAACAGCTTTAACAGCTTAGCTTTAACAGCTTTAGCAACAGCTGTTCAACAACAGCTTTAACAGCTTTAAGCAACTGGCTTTAGCTTAGCTTTAGCTGTTTAAACAGCTTTAACAGCTTTAGCTTAGCTTTGCTTAACAGCAGCTTCCTAACAGCTGTTAAACTTTAGCTTTAGCTTTAGCAACTTTAAGCTTTAGCACAACAGCTTTAGCTTAGCTTTAGCTTAGCTTTAGCAGCTTTAGCTTAGCTTTAGCAGCTTAGCTTTAGCTTAGCTTAGCTTTAGCTTAGCTTTAGCTTAGCTTTAAACAGCTTTAGCTTAGCTTTAGCTTAACTTTAAGCTTAGCTTTAGCTTAGCTTTAGCTTAACTTTTAGCAGCTTTAGCTTAGCTTTAGCAGCTTTAGCTTAACTTTAGCTTAGCTTTAACAGCTTTAGCTTAGCTTTTAGCTTTAGCAGCTTTAACAGCTTTAGCTTAGCTTTAGCTTAGCTTTAGCTTAGCTTTAGCTTAGCTTTAGCTTAGCTTTAGCTTAGCTTTAGCTTAGATTTAGCTTAGCTGGGCAAATTCCATGTGGAATGTGGAGCCATAGAAGAAAAAGAAGAATTCTGCAAGCAGAGTCATTGTAATCTCTTAGTTGGGCCGGGTTACACCGACCTGAAACGGTGAGTCGGCTAATGGCCAGGCTTTGTAGCATGCCGTCAGATCCTGTCACCCAGTTTTGCCTACAGGGTGGGAATAGCTTCAGATTTTCTTTCCTGACTAGCGCTGATCTAACTCTGAACACGCAAGTGTCAACCCTTGCATCCTCCCTGCATGCCTCACAGATCACATAGTCGCCTACTCCAGCAGGATTCGACAGCAACCGCAAGGGGACCCAATAGCAATGAGTTCTTTGGAGAATTGGTACATTCGCACCGCGATAAAATATCCAAAAAAGGTTTTTCGGCGAAATAGTATACATTCTTTTTGTTCTTTTCGGCCAAATGTCCTGTTCGACCATAAGTCCTATTCGGCCAAATGTCCTATTGAGTCAAATGTCCTATAGGGCACTGCTTGGTCTCTTTCACGCTGCAAAGAAATTAGAAAGCAACAAGGACAGTAAACGTCAAAATTTATGAGGAGCGAAAGAGAAAGAGATGTTTCCGTGCAGTACCCTATTCAGCCAAATGTCCTACTAGGTTAAATGTGAGATGTCGTTATGTTCAAATCACCCAAATGCCCAAACTACACCATCATTCCACCCAAACCACCCAACCCAATAAGCAGTTAGCCTCAATGACACGCCTCTTCTTTCCTTCCAAAGCAGGAAAAAATGGCAGCAAACGTAACGAGCGCACGAGAAAGCATGTACGAATGCGATTTTTATTTCCAACGATGAAATTTTACAACTGTGTTGATGCGAGCGGATAAAGTCATCGGCTTCGGTCTCTATAGCGCGTGTGTTAGTTTTCGTGTTCCACATTTGAAGCTTTGGAAAGCTTTGCTTGAGAGGTTAGCATCATCAATAAAGCACGAAAGAAGCAACACAAACTTTAATGCTGTCAGTATACACGGTGCGAAATTTATTCATTGAATGTGGAAATGCTACACACTTAATTTGTTTTACTCAATATTGTGCGGTTACTTGCTGAGTTTTTTACTTTATTAAACTGTTTTTTTAATCTACAGATTATATTCAACACCATACTTGCTAAATGGACACGGTCGGTTAAAGTGGCTGGTCCTTATTGCCTGATTTTCTCAAAATTGCACGCGGCGAACCTTTCATGAAAGGTATTGTCGGCGTAGCACTGTTAGAATTCGGAAGTCAGGACCTCCGAACCGAACTTTCTTCCGGAATTTTCCCTGTCAAATTAATTGATTCGTTGTTTAGGGCATCCTTAGGCGAATCCAGCGCACCACCTCCGCAGTTGGGAAAGTTGCCTGTAACTCGAGAAAAATCCAACTTCGGTATAAAAAGCGGTAAAATTTATTCCGGATAGACAATACCGCCGCGCTTTCTGCACCCCGTTTACTTGATTCTTTTGGATGAATAGGATTGCGGTGTATCGTTTGTCGCGGCCGTACCTTTCGACAGTCATTCGCCGCGTGAAGTTTTGTGCAAGTACCCATTTGGGAACATTACAAACGCCGCGCAGTGTATCATATCCAGAAAATCTGACAATAAAGTGTTCGTGAAAGTAGTCGTTAGATTATTCGCTGTTGGTTTGAGCGAGACAGAGTATATGACCAAAAAATCAACCAGCAACTTGCGGTTTTTGGTTCGAAATGAACGTTTGTCAGCAATGGAATAATCCATCTAGATTTTCTACTAGATGGCGTTTTGCTGTACTATAAATCTCGCATAACTTTTCAAAGGGCCTAAGTAACATTTTTTAATGAATTAATTTGAGTACTGCAATCAACAGAACAATATGAAAACTATTGATTGCAGTATTCAAATTAATTCATGAAAAATGTTACTTAGGTGCTTTTGAAAAGAATTAAATGAGTTGGAAAACATGAAAGGTTCATTTTTACAATTTGATGCGCGCAGTAAAGTAGATGCAATGAATGTAATGCAAGGTTCATCTCGTTCGACTTCGGAGTCGGCACTTAATCCCAGAGGTAAAAAGCGAAAGGTTCAGGAAGCAGACGCGTCGTCTGATGATGTTTTTAATGAAAAGGTTAGTTTCGCGGATATTGTTAAGAAGAAGTGCACTGGGATGAAAAGTAATAGTAGTAATAAAGCTAAGACAAAAGTACGACCGCTAATGATGTGAAGGTTGTTCGTAAGGCTCGTCCGGTTATAGTGATAAAACCGAAAGAGTCCAACCAGAGTAGCGATGATACTCGGAAATTTTGACCACCAAATTAGATCCAAAACACACAAAATCAGTAACTTTAGAAACGGGAAAAACGGCTCTATTATTGCTGAGTGTGCAACAGGATATAGTATTAATGTTGTGAAAGAAGGCATTCAAAGCGAGTTGGGTGAAAATTACAATGCTGTTGTTCCCTCATCGGTGCCAAGATTAAAAGTGATGGGCATGAGCGAGAAACTTTCCTCCGATGACTTCATTCAGATTTTAAAAGATCAGAATGAAGACATCGCTATCAATGATGTAAAAAGTAATACGGGTGTTTGAAAATCCTCGTTTCAAATACAACAAGTACAACGTTGTGATTGAAGTCGATAAAGACAGTCATAGCTGTTTGTTGACCGCGAGAAAAGTAAATGTAAGGTTTGATCGGTGCCTCGTTGTTCCTGAGATTAGTATCCTTAGGTGTTTCCAATGTGGAGAATTTGGGCACATGAGCACAGATTGCAAAACGCTATCGCGTGCTCTAAGTGCAGTGGACCTCACAAGACATCTGAATGCACGTCATCTGTATTGAAATGTGTTAATTGTAATAAAATGAATCAAGAACGTAAAACGAATTTGGACGTTAAACACGGAGCATTCAGTACTGAATGCAAAGTGTATAAAAGATTAGTTGATCGCAAAAAGAGCAGCTTGCATTTCAATGAATAGCAACCAAGTTCTAGTATGAATGTAAATAAATTCGATATTTTGTATTTGAACATTGCAGGTCTCTCTACAAACTACGTTGCATTACGTCAGCTTGTAGAAGATAAACGTCCATTTTAGTCTTTTATCTGAAACGCATATCGTTGACAGTGATTCTTTCGAACAGTACAGTATCCCGGGTTACAGTGTAGCTGCTTGTTTATCACATTCAAGACACACTGGCGGTGTTGCTATTTATGTCAAAGAATCGGTTCAATTCAAGCTTCAATTGAACGAAGTTTGTGATGGTAACTGGTTCTTAGGCATTGCAGTTGAACGTGGCATGAAGATGGGTAACTATGGAGTTTTATATCACTCTCCCAGTTCAAATGACCAGCGATTTGTTGAAATTTTGGAGAACTGGTTGGAGATGTTCATAGATCCTAGTAAATTAAATATACTCGCTGGCGATTTTAATATCAATTGGTGTGACATCCATAATTCGAATCATTTGAAACGGTTAGCAGACTTTTTGATTTGAAACAAAAGGTCTTCGATTATACACGTATTTCTCAGCACAGTAGAACTTTAATTGATCATGTATATTCTAATTTCGATTCCGTTAGTACGGTAACGATTTGTGATTTGAAAATAACCGATCATGAAACTCTAGTAATTAACGTAGATGATAATAGTGATAATAATAGTGATCTTATCAAATTAAAGTGCTGGAGAAAATATTCAAAACAAGCTATCTCGAGTCTTGTCGCAAGAAACGTGGATTTTCAATCAAACGTCGGTTCGTTATATCAAAATCAGCTGTTCTTACTGACGTTTTGAAAACCTGTACCAATAATCTAATAGAACATAAATATGTATCTCTGAAAAACTCGAACAGCTGGTACAATCTGGATCTTTTACGATTCAAACGTAAAAGGGACAAATTGTACAGAAAATTTTGTAGAAGTAATAATGCTATTCATTGGAAAAGGTATCAGGTCGCGCGTAATAAATATTCGCATATGTTGAAAAAACGAGATGCGAATATATTCAGAGGAAAATTGATCAGCATCAAAATAACAGCAAAGAGTTATGGAAAATTTTGAAATCCTTGTTAAAACCTAATAGTAGCAAACCGCGATCCATAACCTTCGATGGCACATTAGAACAGTCAGAACAAGTTATTGCAGATAAATTCAATCAATATTTCGTCAACAGTGTCTCACTGATTAACCAGTCAATTGAGTTAGTTGATGAGCCTGACGAAATAAAACAGCCGATTAATTTTAATTGTAGATTTGATGGATTTCACCCAATAACATTAGAAGAACTTGAAAATATTTGCTTTTCAATTGGAAAAACGGCTGGAGTCGATAATGTTAATGCCAAGGTAATACAAGACTGCTTTGATGTCATCGGACACAACTTGCTGGACCTTATAAATGAATCTTTACGAACTGGGCACGTGCCACAAGTTTGGAAGGAATCTCTAGTGATTCCGATTCAAAAAGTTGCTGGGACGATTAAAGCCGAAGAGTTTCGTCCTATCAATATGTTGCACACATTAGAGAAAATTTTGGCCAGCTGCTTGAGTATTTGAATAGAAATAACTTGCTGATACCGGAACAATCGGGATATCGAGAAGGTCATTCTTGTGAAACCGCATTGAACTTGGTATTAGCTAAATGGAAGGAAAATGTAGAGCGTAAAGATACGATTGTTGCTGTGTTCTTGGATCTAAAACGCGCTTTTGAGACAATTTCTCGGCCCTTATTGTTGAGCACAATCAAGCGCTTTGGAATTTCGGGATCTGCATACAATTGGTTTGAAAGCTATTTGTCTGACAGATCTCAAAGGACTGCTTTTAATGATTCTGTTTCTAGTCCCGTGGAGAACACGCTAGGAGTGCCACAGGGAAGTGTATTAGGGCCTATTTTATTCATTATGTATATAAATGACATGCGACGAGTCTTACGATTTTGTGATATAAATCTTTTGCTGATGACACCGTGATATTCATTGCAGCTAAAAATTTAGCAGATGCCGTTTCACGCTTGAACGAGGATTTAAACTCTCTAAGTAGATGGTTGAAATACAAGCAATTGAAATTGAATATTAATAAAACAAAATACATGATAATTTCGCGAACCTGAGTAAATGAGGATGTCTCTGTTAAAATTGATGATGAGACAATTGATCGCGTCCGCGATATTAAATATCTTGGCGTGATTATTGATGACAAGCTAAAATTTGACATACATATTGACAATGTTATCAAGAAAATAGCCAAGAAGTATGGAATGCTCTGTCGATTAAAACACGATTTGACTATTGGTAGCAAAATACTCTTGTATAAATCAATCATCTCTCCTCATCTGGATTTTTGCCCTTCCATCCTTTTCTTGGCTAACGAAACACAAATATCGAGATTGCAGCGCTTACAAAATAAAATAATGCGTTTGATTTTAAAATGTGATAGATTCACTTCCTCAACTTTCCTGTTGGACGCCTTACAATGGCTGTCAGTGAAGCAAAGAATAGTGTACTTGACTATGGTGTTCATTTTTAAAGTAATAAACGGTTTACTGCCTCGATATTTGTGTGATCGAATTGAAAGAGGAAGTGATATTCATAGTTATAATACTAGACACGCGGATAATGTGAGAACACCCTATTTTCTGTATGGCGCTTCACAAAACTCTTTGTTTTTAAAGGTATAAATGTTTTCAATTCGATGCCTTCACACATCAAACGTGCAGTCACGCTAACGCAGTTTAAGAGACAATGTATTTCACACGTCAAAGCAGCCTTTTGAACAGCTACCCGGCAATTTTTAACCCGATAACACATGTATCTTGACGAAGTTTTTAACAACGGATGATTTTTATGGACCATTTTTTATTTTTATTATTTATTGAGGCATTAATGAGCTATAACGTTCGCCTCGATGATGATGATGGATTTTAATTTATTGACGTAGTTTATTTTTAACCTTTCTTTGTGTAGTCTACAAAAGTTTGAGCATCGCGCGCGGATTACAGATATGAATGATTTTGAATTTATTTAAAAACTTGCATATTTCGAACTGTTGAATCATGCTCTTGAATTAGTAGTAAGCCTTCTGGTAGATTATTTTGTACTCGCGGTTGTTCCGAAACTTTTGTTATCGACGGAGCGGTTACACAAGTTTTGATGTTTGGTTGTCGAACCTAATGATCCATGTTCAGATACATGTGAGTTTTAGATTGCGATATTGGTTTGTGAAAAGAACGCGATGTTTGGCGGAGCTTTTGAAATCTGTGCGAGAGGTTTCACAAGTTTAGCTTTTGATGAGCTCCATGTATCACTACTGTTGATTACAAAAATTCTAGGTGTAGTTCTTTAGTTCATTTTACCAATTTATTTTTGCTGTACAGTATGGAATTTTATTTTGGATTTTATATCTGTATATACAATCGGATCGTTTGTTTGCAAAACCGATTACATTGATCTTATTTAATTATCTTAAAGATAACTCGTCCAGCTCAAACCTTTGTAGGGGTATGTGGCGGGACCATCATCATCATCAAAAAGTTAAGCGAGAATTCATGAAAAAATGTTACTTAGGTCCTTTTGAAAAGTTATGCGAGAAATGTAATAGAAATGCATGAAGCCAAATAGGACTTTTTGGGAACTTGCAAGTGTTCTTATTGTTAAGTTGACTTTTTGTCAATTTATTGGTCAATACTTAAAAGGTGCTGTAAAAAGAAAAGTGCATACTTAGGTTTTCCAAATCTGATGCAGACTATCTTTTGAAAAGGGTCAAACTTGTTTTTACTGATTTTTTCAAATGGATATAATCGATAAACGACGCTTCCTACAAAAAAGTGTTGTATGGGTGACTGTCGCAAAATCATTCAAACTTTCTAATAAAACTTTGAAAAACTCTAAATAGAACCCTACACTAAAAAATCAATTTAAAAAATAAAAGTCAATTTGCAAAAAACGCTCTTTTGATTTGGAAGAAATTTTGTCTCAAGATAGGTGATTATATTCCCTACCAACCGTCCATACATCGCAAGTCAGGCGCTTTTAAGGGAAAAAGTTTTTCTAACAAAAACTTTTTCTTGACGGAATTGATTTTTCAATGTCTTTAAGGGTGGATTTAACATATGTATACATATATACTCATTGAACAACTTGTTTGAAGAAATCTCAGCGTGCAAATTTATGACAAATGCTCAGCTTCTGATTTTTAAGAATTTAACGGTAATTCGCACATGGGCAATTTATTACTCAAATTTCCAGGGAAAAAGAGGAATAATAATATAATAAATTAACAATCATTTGTCCAAAACTCAAGAATGTTGTAGAACAACGACTTTTGGGGGAAACAGTATTTTTATGCACTTAAAAGCTTAAAAATCCCTTTAACATGGACCAAACGTGAACGGAACGACTCGCAATGTTCACAAGACTTGTAGAGGACACCAATAGCTTCTCCGTATAGAGGATGTTGCGATAGTTTTTGACGTTTATATCTCATGTTAGATTTTTTTCCAAAATTAAAAATAGCCCAAAACACTAAATCGACTTGAGCCACCTCGAAATTTTATCCGAATTAGCTGAAAATTTGACAGGAGACTTATTTTAGCATAAGAATTGTGATTCTGGGCTGACCGGTTGAATTTTTGATACTTTTTGAAAACATGAAGAGGTCTAATACATAATAAGTATTCCTGTACAGTCAGGCAGAGTACAATGTTTTGGTCGTAACTGGTCGCAACTAAAGAAGCTAATAATGGAATATAATATTTTTGAAGATATAAACCCTTTTTAATATTACTCTTAATTTAAAACAAACTATATTTAGTGACTAAATTAGACAATGTATCATAAAAATAGATTTGCTTGGCTTTCATTGGTTTAGTTTCAGATGAAAATACACTGAAAATAATTCTGACAAGAAAAAGTTTTGTTAGAAAAACTTTTTTCCTTAAGAGTGCCCAGCTTGCGATGTATGGACGGTTGGTAGGGAACATAATCACCTATCTTGAGACAAAATTTCATTTAAATAAAAGAGCATTTTTCGCAAATCGACTTTAAAATTTTTAAACTGATTTTTCAGTGTAGGGCTCAATTTGGATTGTTTCCGATATTTTCACTAGAAATTTTGACTGATTTTGCGATGGTCACCCATACAACACTTTTTGTGGGATGCGTCGTTTTTCTGTTATATCCATTTGAAAATATTAGCAAAAAAATTTCAGCTCTTTTCAAAGGATAGTCTAGATTAAATTTGGAAAAACATTTTTGTTTTCATTTCGGATCATCTGGTGATTTTTCATTTCTCATTTTTCATTTCTTACTTCTTACTTTTCACTCCTCACTTCGCACTTCTCACGTCTCACTTTTCACTTCTCACTGCTCACATCGGCCCATAGGGAAAGAAATGGCAGAAATGACGCTTAACTTTTAAAAGAACATATGTCACCTTTTTCATGAATTAATTTGTGTACCGCAATCAAAAGCTATCATATTGGTCTGTTGATCGCAATATTAAACTTCATTCATGAAAATATGTTTCTTATGTTGAAAAAATAAACTAGAATTTTCAGTGTATACATGAAATCTTAAAATAGGTACTTTTTAACTCATTAATGGGTTTCTATGTTTCTTTGTGAAGTTTTTTTTCTTCCGTGTAAGCTGTGTATTCTATGCTGTCAGTGTGCCGGTTTCGAATAAATTGTGTCTTGGGAGAACATAACCTAGAAAATCGATAGCTTATTTGTTACGAAATAATGATGTCTCATAACTCTTTGAATATTTACTATTTTTTGAGCCGTGCCATCATTATGAAATTCAATAGCGAACAAGAAGAAAACATTCCCCATCGAATGTAACTTGTTGTAGCAAAATCGATTCAGGTTTAGTACTAGAAAAATTGTCTAATGTTTCAATGTGCACACACATACGCACACACACACACACGGACACACACACGGACAGAAAGACATTTGCTCCGTTTGTCGACATGAATCGACTGGTATATAATACTATGGGTCTACAAGCGCTCTATAAAAAGTACGTTTTGGGAGTGAAATGAAAGCCTTTCAGGTACAACTTTGTTGTACGAGAAAGGCAAAACAATTGTTTAAACATCCTTGCAAAAATGAAGTTTCCTAATTGTTATTATGCAAAAAATAATTATTTGAATCCGCTATCCGCTGCTAGAAGAACAAACCCCTTATATTGGCAAGCTTCAATGCACAGTAGATCGATTAAAGAAATCTCTACTCAATGTTGAAATCAAGCACACCTTCTTCAAGATAAAACGTCTCAAACAAAAAAAAAAAATTTCTAATAATTTCTTATTAATAATTCCATAATACATTCGGAAAAGTTGGATATTTCAATGCATACTTCCATACCCAAGTAACATTTTGAATTCTATTTGGATTTATTCAAGTTTTATTGCAGTTTTATCAAGGATTCGCATAAAATGTAGAGTTTTATCATAGTTTTCATATAGTCCAAGTTACCTCAAAGCTAAATTCTCTTATAATAGTTTTATGATATGCTCCAGGTCCATCTTAAGCTGTTTATTTTGATAAATTATGCAGCAAGAGCACTCTATCCCAATTGAAACCAAATAGTTTTGAGAAAGTTTTATGGTACTCTTCATTAAGAAAGAAAGATCTTGAAAATGCCCTTATAAAACTTCCTTAAAACTATGTGGTTTTGATTGGGAGAAAGTGCTCTTGTTGAAGAATATATCAAAACAAACAAAACATAATGTCAAATTGCACGCAAACAAGTGTATAAATTAAAAACAAGTGGATCAAAGGCAAAAATAATGTAAATTTATCCCATATATGGAAACTCCATTTGCGCAAGCATCTGTTTTTTTTTCTATCGGATCATCAGCTGCAGTTTTCTTTCTATCGGATCAAATTTACCACCAGCTGTCTTGATCTTCCAATACCAGGCAGATTTCATATCCTCCCATTTATCATATGATCGATCAATTTTCCTCAAAATACATTTTCTCGATTTTTTGGGCATTCGTAATCATAACCAACTGGGTACAATACACAGGCGAATTTCTCCAGTTTTCAACGGACGGTTGAGCTACGCAACAAATACTGGCAAGTTAAGTATTTATAAGATAGATTTTTGAAATCTTTAACATATTGTTGCAAAATCGCGACCAAAAATCATTATCGAACTATCAACTCTACTCGTATTTCGAAGCTGGTTTATTTTTAATAAAGAAGTATTAACTATTTACTTTTTGACTAAAAATAACCCTATAGATGTTGAACTAACAGGTAAACAAATAAGTTATGTGAATTTCTTTTTCAGTTGAATTGCATGTTATTATATGACAATATTCGCAAAATGGATGATTTCGGCTCAATATGTGTCGTTTTTTTATTGCAATCATGCGTGCCCACTACTGAAAACCATCACAAACATGGAAATCAAAACATTTTGCGCTCCAATTCTTTGTTCTCGATTGTTATTGATATAGATAGATAGATATTATGAACCCGAGGAGCAGTAACCCTATTGAGGTTTAATTTAATTCAACATTTTGTGCAGATATGTTTAGACAGACAGACAGACAGAGTTTAGTAAATATTTAACGGCGAACTCTTCCCAAATGAACGACTTGTTTTCAATGGATATGTAAACAACATGTTATAATGAAAGCACCAAACTTATAACGCTCTTCAATAAAACTTCTTAGTTTTGACCAGTACTAGTTAGTTTTATTCAAGACAAACTAAGCTTCGTCAAGATTGCGATAAATCTAGTTCAGTTTATCATGCTCCTGCATAAACCTAACAGGTTTTGTATGAGATAAAGTGGATTTAATCCAATCTTATGATGGTTTTCGATAAAACTATTGAAATCATGGCGGATTATCGTCTGCGTCAAATTTCTTGATGGAAGCCATTTCTATATGAACGCTGAAAACCTTGCTGAAAACTATTTGTTTTCATTTTACATGCATGAGTCATTTAATAGATTGGGGCATAAAACAAATATTGTTACATCTGCGAAATAAAAAGTAGAGCAAAATTTATTTTTTGGGTATGTACAATTTTTTAAATAAAAATAGTTTTTCAAAATAATACTATATCTGGCAATATAAATAAGGCGCATTCAATATTTGTTACATTTATTCGGAAAAGCATCGACAAAGTGGTTGTGGCATGTGGAATTACACGATCACAATAATTGCATTTAAATTTTTCAACGGATCCATAATAATTTTCATCATTATGAGATACTGTTCGATTCGGTTCAGACAAAATTCAATATAAATAAATATTAACATCAGCGGATCTAGATAACAAAAACACATGCTGTCAAATTCCTTAGTAATCCTAACAGGGTTTTATGCTGATCTTTTATGCCATTATAAGTTCACTTTGATAAAACTAACAAGTTTTAAGCGAACCTTGAAAAATGGTCTTGACCACCTTCTCAAGAGTGGGCCTCTTTCGTCTCATAGTGGTTTTATGGCTGTCTTGGAGCAAGCTTGTAGGACAATTGGTTTTTAATGTGATTTTAATACACAAGTCTAGAAGAGTGCTTCAGGTGCATCATAAAATTAATTTTGCTACTTGGGTACTGATCCCAACTCACGCTATAGTCAGTGACTTAATCACCTCGAATATATTCCCAAATTCTCAGCAAGCGACCCGGAAAAAAAATTTAAAAGCCACCGCAGCGTATCGCCAATCTTCATTCATTTAGGAGTCGTTCATTGACACAGCAGCAAATCCAAATAGTTCTTGATCCTATTTTCAGTGCTGCTTCGAACGGGTTTCAATCGTTTCCATAGTGGTCAGCGAGTAAGTGACGTGAAATCGGAAAACAAGCGCTGCCCAGAAAATGATCCAGTTGTTTGCATTGGTGGTGCTTTCGGTGCCGGTCGGTGGGTTCATTGTGATATATTAACCACGTGCTTGTGTGCGAATGTGATACTTATTGGAGGAATTGATTTTCCAGCACTCTGCAGCGGAATCGTGGTGCAAACTGCTCCGAAGTCCGCCTTCGTCTCGGAGGGTCATCGAAATCTCAATCTGCTGTGCGAAATACCCGGAAGTCAACCCATAGATTTCTGCATCGTGAAAGTTCCGGGAGTTGCTGCTCCGTTCGCCGCCAGCGAACGACTGCCGGCTCCAGTGCAGGGAGTCACCTACTTCGGCAGGGGTTGGAGTAAGGGGTCCTGTGGAGTGACGTTGGCCGAAATCGAGAAGAAATACGAGGGCACGTTCGAGTGCGTTCTATCCGTCGCAGGGCAAACCCATAAGGGCTCTATCGATATCGCGTTCAAAGGTGCAGTGATTGAATTGTGCATTTTAGTTTATAATTCTGTATGGATATCGAAAAAGCAGTATTCACCTTCAAGAATGAATCGATAAAATCTTGAAAAATTAATTGGATCAACTTAGATATTTGATAGTCTTTTAATGTTGATTCAACTCGTTATATTTTAATCAGTGATCGAAGTAAAGCTCATTCAGTATAAAAAAGTTAATGCTAAAAATTTTGCATGCTTTTTACGAAATAAAAAAAACTATCTAATCGATTCAGTACTGATGAAGGTCAACATGCTCCAAAAGAGTCTAATTTTAGCACTAGACAACAATAAGTACTGTGAAAATTAACATTTCGGTTGCACTGAAACTTTGGATACCCGAATTAATTTGCTCAAAGCGCTGCATGTTAAAAGCAAAAGTTTATTCTGCTTTTTCCACCGTTTTCTGGTTCATTGAAATTAGCTCTCAGAAATTTGTGTCGAAAGTGTTTAAAGATGGGTTATGCTTGGCAGAAAATGGCACGAATTTATCGTGAAAAGCTCCTATGCAATTTTTATTTGCGCAGTAGTAGAAACGAATACAACTTCTGTGAATATTTAGTAATTTATTTCAATTATTATGTTCGTAAAATTTTCAATAGAATATTCCTAATTTTATGAACATTTGGATGCCATAGTTTCATTCTTCTTAAGTTATATCCCATATTCGCTCCTTTATCATCAAAACTGAATGGAACTCCGCCGCACAACTAAAAAAACAGCAATCGATTCATTTTATTTTCATTTTCCCCTTCAACTCGAACAGTTGCTCCCGAGCCCCCGGTAATCGAGGTGTCCAGCAACGTGGACGATAGCAACGGTGAGTTCGATTTCGGAAAACCACTGGTCGCTAAGTGTGCCGCTCGTAATGGATGGCCAGCTGCGAAGCTTTCGTGGAACCTGGATGGGAAGCCCGTCGCCGTCACCGAGCTGGGAGCTGCTTTCACAGAAGTGGTTAATCAGAGGGCAACCGTTGAGCAGTTCTACCGGAAACCGATAGCCGTCGAGGATAACCGAAAGCGGCTGGTGTGCCGCGCTGAGCACGAACTGTACCCGAATGGGTTCATGGAAGTCGCGTTGCCAATCAAACTGAGAAGAAGTGAAATTAATTTGGAATGTTTATTGATGGTTTTGAAAGTGATTGCGACATTTTATTTACAGCGAACAGCGATGCAAACCTCATTCAAAAGGACGCCTCCAAAGATATTGAAGTGAAACCATCCGCGCCTGCATTGATAGTTTCAAGCGATGTCCAAACTAGTGAAGGATCCTTCAAAGTTGGATCAAATTTGGTTGTAGAATGCGTTTCCAGGGATGGTAAACCAGCTGCAAGTTTTCTATGGTTCTTAGGTATGATCATGTAACAGTCGTTTGAAATATCGTTCACTTTTAAATTTTATTGCTGGATTTGGGCTGCAATCTTTCAAAATTGGAAGATTTCAGTAAACAAATGCCGAAGATGAGCTAATTTTTTTCATTTGGTTTAAATCTTTAAAACGAGTCGGTGAATGAAATTGTTCTTAAATTATTAATATTCTGTCCAATTGCATTCATCAGATGACCAGCTGATCTACGAGGGTCTGTCGACACCATTCTTGACGCAAAGCTCCCGGGGAACAATTTCCACGCAGCAAGTACTACAGCGAGTTGTGAAAGCAAGTGACAACGGCAAGACGCTCATCTGCAAAGCACGACATCCGGGTGGTACGAGCGAAACGCGTCTCAAATTGGAGACATACGGCTAAAAAGATAAAGTGATAAAATACATTTTTACTTTGACGGATTTTATGTAAAGGAAATTGTAGTTGATAAATGAATAACAGTTTTCGTAGTTCTTTTGTGTAGCATAGATGAGTTGAAGGAAACATCACTATTAATATTTGTACAGGCAACATATTTGGATGACAATATCTATCTGTATTTAGACCTGTTCAACATTTTCAAAAGCATTGCAGGTGCAAATGTCACACCGCTGTTCTAATGGGTATCTTGAATAAAGTATCTTGACGAATTTTTAGCCAAATTTATGAAGATTTAGACATGCATCAAATGAAATTAAGAAATGTAGTCTGAATGCATTAATTTTACCCCACATAATAGAAGCATTAGTCGTAAATATCTTGTTTAGACTATTGTCTACCACTTTGTTATTGGAACGATAGGACAGGATTCCTCGTCGAATGCAACGGTTATGCAAATAGATTATGGATAAGTAGTGGACCCAAGCAGCACGTGCGACATCTTTCAAATAGTTGTTTGTTCCTAATAAATTGCATTGAAGACACCGGCAATACATCGAGCCACATTAAAGCCACGCATCTGACTTCTTGGGTGATTTGAAATTCAATGTGTTTCATATCAGAAATAAAACAGAAAAGTTGCAGAATTAATAACACTTTGGTTCACTGCTGTTACGACAATGTTTCTGATATGTTGCGAAACGCTTTGAGCTCAGCTCAGCAGTATTTTATTCTCGACAGTCCTCTGCATGTTCCGCATAAGATACAATGAAGTTACAAATGAATTTGTTATTTATGTAGCGGTTTTGTAGCAGGATCTTCAAATAGAATTTGTGTTGTGATGGTTATAGTAAAATGTTGCAAATCTCAAGGTCCATTGTTCGATTCCCAGTTAGTTTTTGTGTTTTTATTTGTTCACAAGATGTTGCAAAAAGGCTCCACCTTTTGCGCTTTTTGCGTCACAAATACGACACGTTGTGAATGACTCAGACTTTATGGGCCTCCATATACAGATGTGCTCGACTTGCGGTTAGCGGCAGTTTAGTAAGTCATACCACAGTTGTCGTTACTCGCTGAGATATAAGTGGTGTTGCTTGGGGAGAACAGTGCGTCATGCACACACAGGGCAAAATGGCATCAGTCATAAAATAACTCATACAATCTTTTGTAAGACATTTTTTTTAGGTTTACTGGCGGAACTCTGAATATAGTAGACACCTCTGCACCAGGCCTTTGATGATACCGTAGCTTAGTTCCTTTCGAAGCAGTTTGCCAGCCGTACACGGAACCTGTAGTCCAAGAAGACGCTGTTGCAACTGAATCAGAGGGTATTACGTTCATAAATAGTCAGAGAGGTCTCATGCTAACTAACATCGTAATAGTTTAAAGTCATTTTTATCATTTTCTTGTCAAGGTCAAATTGCTTTGTCAGTTTTTATGCTATTTAGACGTCTATTGTCATGTCATTGTACGCGCTCAAAACCGACTGAAGCAGGGTTTTCGACACATATGGAACATTTGGCCCAATGCTTCATCGTAAGAACTGAATCGGAAGTTTTTTTTTATCAAATATAAGAAAGTGTTCAATCCCCGATTTATAAATATTTCATGTTTATAACTTTCGAAGCCATCTCAGTGCTAATGGCGTAACCCCACCCATCGCATCAGAATCACATACCCGAGGGGAGGGAACTCATTCAATCTTTTGTAAGACATTTATTAATGAATATTACCGTTGCAATTCAATATTAGTTATTCACTATTGCGTATCAATGGCAAAAATGCCCAAAACTCCTTATTTTCACTTTAATTTGGCGATTTGTGATTTTCCCACCTCCTACCCCCCACTTGTAAGATTGTCGTTTAATCAATTAAGACAAAACAAACAACCATGCGTTCACAGCAGCAGCAACAACCGCTGAACATAGAAAATCTGGAGCGGAAGAAAAAGTGCCAGCCGATTTCTGTAAAAGGCGACCCGCCGGATCTGCGTCTATATATCCGCGGCCTGATAAGGCCGAGACAAATATTAAATTTATTTTATGTCCGACAGCTCTTGGAAAACACGAGGGGGGGGGGAATAAAAAAAAACAAGGAAACGACAAAAAGTCTAAAATGGGAATAATAATTGCATAAAAAATTTGGAATTTCAATTGAAAATGATAACCTTCTACCTTCTACCAAAGCTGTGGCACCACCAACGAGCTGGGAACCGGCTTCATAGTGCTGGGTAAGATGCGCCAACGTGTGATTGGGTGGCAGCCAATCAACGCAAGGATGTGCAAGCTGAGGATTAAAGGCCGTTTCTTCAACTATAGCATCATCAACGTGCACTGCCCACACGAAGGGAGACCCGACGACGAGAAAGAAGCGTTCTACGTACAGCTGGAGCAGACATATGATGGATGCCCACTGCGGGACGTTAAAATCGTCATCGGTGACATGAACGCACAGGTAGGAAGGGAGGAAATGTATAGACCGGTCATCGGACCGGATAGTCTGCACACCGTATCGAATGACAACGGCCAACGATGCATAAACTTCGCAGCCTCCCGCGGAATGGTAGTCCGAAGCACCTTCTTCCCCCGCAAAAACATCCACAAGGCCACGTGGAGATCACCTAACCAAGAAACGGAAAACCAAATCGACCACGTTCTAATCGACGGTAAATTCTTCTCCGACATCACGAACGTCCGCACTTACCGCAGTGCGAATATTGAATCCGACCACTACCTCGTTGCAGTATGCCTGCGCTCAAAACTCTCGACGGTGTACAACACGCGTCGAAGTCGGACGCCGCGGCTTAACATTGGGCGGCTACAAGACGGTAGACTAGCCCAAGAATACGCGCAGCAGCTGGAAGTGGCACTTCCAACGGAAGAGCAGCTAGGCGCAGCATCTCTTGAAGATGGCTGGAGAGATATTCGATCCGCCATTGGTAGCACCGCAACCGCTGCACTTGGCACGGTGCCCCGGATCAGAGAAACGACTGGTATGACGGCGAATGTGAGCAGTTAGTGGAAGAGAAGAATGCAGCATGGGCGAGATTGCTGCAACACCGCACGAGGGCGAACGAGGCACGATATAAACAGGCGCGGAACAGACAAAACTCGATATTCCGGAGGAAAAAGCGCCAGCAGGAAGATCGAGACCGTGAAGAAACGGAGCAACTGTACCGCGCTAATAACACACGAAAGTTCTATGAGAAGTTAAACCGATCACGTAAGGGCCACGTGCCACAGCCTGATATGTGTAAGGACATAAACGGGAACCTTCTTACGAACGAGCGTGAGGTGATCCAAAGGTGGCGGCAGCACTACGAAGAACACCTGAATGGCGATGTGGCTGACGAAGATGGCGGTATGGTGATGGACCTGGGAGAACGCGCGCAGGACATAATTCTACCGGCTCCGGATCTCCAGGAAATCCAGGAGGAGATTGGCCGGCTCAAGAACAACAAAGCCCTGGGGTTGACCAACTACCAGGAGAGCTATTTAAACACGGTGGTGAGGCACTGGCTAGAGCGCTGCACTGGGTAATTACCAAGATTTGGGAGGAGGAAGTTTTGCCGCAGGAGTGGATGGAAGGTGTCGTGCCCCATCTACAAAAAGGGCGCTAAGCTGGATTGTAGCAACTACCGCGCAAACACATTGCTGAACGCCGCCTACAAGGTACTCTCCCAAATTTTATGCCGTCGACTAGCACCAACTGCAAGGGAGTTCGTGGGGCAGTACCAGGCGGGTTTTATGGGCGAACGCTCCACCACGGACCAGGTGTTTGCCATTCGCCAAGTACTGCAGAAATGCCGCGAATACAACGTGCCCACACATCATCTATTCATCGACTTCAAAGCCGCATATGATACAATCGATCGGGACCAGCTATGGCAGCTAATGCACGAACACGGTTTTCCGGGTAAACTGACACGGTTGATCAAAGCGACCATGGATCGGGTGATATGCGTAGGGGCATTCCGGAGTCCCTTCGAAACACGCAGAGGGTCACGGCAAGTTGATGGTCTTTCGTGTCTGCTATTCAACATCGCTTTGGAAGGGGTAATACGAAGAGCAGGGATTAACACGAGTGGTACAATTTTCAATAAGTCCGTCCAGCTATTTGGTTTCGCCGACGACATAGATATTATGGCACGTAACTTTGAGAAGATGGAGGAAGCCTACATCAGACTGAAGAGGGAAGCCAAGCGGATCGGACTAGTCATCAACACGTCGAAGACGAAGTACATGATAGGAAGAGGTTCAAGAGAAGACAATGTGAGCCACCCACCGCGAGTTTGCATCGGTGGTGACGAAATCGAGGTGGTAGAAGAATTTGTGTACTTGGGCTCACTGGTGACTGCCGAAAATGACACCAGCAGAGAAATTCGGAGACGCATAGTGGCTGGAAATCGTACGTACTTTGGACTCCGCAAGACGCTCCGATCGAATAGAGTTCGCCGCCGTACCAAACTGACAATCTACAAAACGCTAATTAGACCGGTAGTCCTCTACGGACACGAGAACTGGACGATGCTCGTGGAGGACCAACGCGCACTTGGAGTTTTCGAAAGGAAAGTGCTGCGTACCATCTATGGTGGGGTGCAGATGGCGGACGGTACGTGGAGGAGGCGAATGAACCACGAATTGCATCAGCTGTTGGGAGAACCATCCATCGTTCACACCGCGAAAATCGGACGACTGCGATGGGCCGGGCACGTAGCCAGAATGTCGGACAGTAACCCGGTGAAAATGGTTCTCGACAACGATCCGACGGGCACAAGAAGGCGAGGTGCGCAGCGGGCAAGGTGGATCGATCAGGTGGAAGATGACTTGCGGACCCTCCGTAGACTGCGTGGTTGGCGACGTGTAGCCATGGACCGAGCCGAATGGAGAAGACTCTTATATACCGCACAGGCCACTTCGGCCTTAGTCTGAATAAATAAAATAATAATACCCTTGTGTTCTGAGTACCTTTAAGGGTATATATAGGGCCAACGTTAAGGATCTCCATCCTTGGCTTGAGCCCAAGTCTGATTCCCATCAACTTTGTTTATTTCTCTGTTAGGGTTTTGTCGCCAGGCGATCCAGGGTCTGCTTCTGCTGCGATGTCCTGCCGGATTCCAGCGCTTGCTTGCAGATTTCGTCTCTGCTCTTACGTTGTCTGTGGCCGGCCTACGTCTATTCACACAGTGGAGTTGCCGGTTGCCGTTGATATTGGATCGTCGATGGGGCTAAGTATTCGGTATCCAGTTGTGAGCAAACCAGGCGCGAGCAGTAAAACATAGACATCAGGTGATGAATACTTGCAAATCTATGTGATCTCTGTCAATACGCACCACCGGTATAGAACATCGCAGATTTCATGTTAGAGTTGATTATTCGAGGTTTGGTGCATTGTCTGGACAGATTGGATCACCATGTTCTATGTTGATCTTGATCCGCCGTCCGACGTTGGCTGGCTTTGGTTTCGACCTTCTCCAATGTTTGCCCGGCTACCGTGGAGTTCGAGTTTGGTGAGTGGGAGCATACGACCAGGTCATTCAGTTTACTCTACTTGGTAGAGCGCTGTGGCGTCAGTATAGCAGTACCATCATCTCGTTTGATTGCTCTATGGAGGTAGACTGCTAAAGAGATCCATGATTTCGTCAACAACGATGGGAAACAGCAACAGAGGTATAATACATGCACCCTTGTCGCACTCTTGTACTCACTCACGATTCCATGGTCAATCAGTACCAAATGGAGGGACTCTTGAAATTAAATGACCTGCTCCAGCATGATGCTAAGCGTGACAGAATGGTTCTCACATGATCGTTCCAGGCGGAATCCTGCCTGCTGCCGTCGGAGAATTATCAACCTTTCCCTATATCAGAATTAGGAGAGGTAATCAAAACTTAAAGAAGTTGTTGTAAGTTGTCGAGCCAACGTTTCAACTGATCAGCTGGATCAATGAGTGACTGACATGTCGCGTCTTTATCTATCATCAACATATTTGTCCTTGCTCCATTCAGGCGTCATGAAATATCGAAGAGGAATTGAATATCGCCGGTTTTTGCGAAATGGAATTGAATATCGTCGGCCGGGGAGTCCTCCTGCACCCGCTTCTCATGTCTGCAGGTAGCAGCATTCGACTTACTTCCCAGACCCGCTTTTAGTTGGTAGGGCAAGTATGTAGCTCCTCTGGAAATGTATCAACTGAAAACGGAAACGATGCTTTCTTGAGGCCGTAATAAACGCAGCGCTGACACCGCGTTTGACTATCATCTTCTAATTGGCGACAACGCATTGCTCGCATTCAGCGGTGTCAGGAGTGGCTCGGGTGACGAATCAAAATAGACCGTCCAGAAGATCCAGCTGTGAAGAAATCGTTAGTTGAAGTTCTTAGAACTCGGAAAGTTGATGTTCTGGAAGGTGACAGCGTAGAAGATAGTTGGGCAGTGAAGAATACTTTTATCGAAATCTACGAGAAAAACCTGGGTGAGCTGCTCACTCAGCGAAAATAATGGATTACAGATGTAACCCGACGGAAGATTGAGGAGCGTAGAAAAGCAAACGGTGTGGAAATTGAAGAATTATAGAAATAAAGTAGAGTCCGTCAACGGTATGTATTCCTGCAAATGGGAGTCGGGTGCTGCTGCTGACAGGACAGGAGGGCATGGGTGGACTTCCTGACCGATAAAGAAAGGATGGCTGCAGCAACCGAAGGTTATTGCCTCATTTGCTCTTTGACTTGGACAGCTGAAATGTTGGTTCGAGAACTTCGTACAGCGTCTTCAAGTCTCAGCCAGTGTTCTTCAAAAACCACCCATCCAAAGCATACAATTTGTAGTATTGGCTAATGATCACCAAACACTATATTAAGGCCTATCCACGTTAAATTTCGGACACTTAGGTACTGTCCAATTGATTTGTCGCCATTTTTATCAATTTGGGCGTGTTCAAAATATCTGAAAGCAGTAAATTTCACCTAAATTGATCGTCTCAGTGGTTTGCGCAAATTTTCAAAAATTGCCTGATGTAATAGGTGTCTGGAATTTAACGTGGACAGGCTTCAGTACTGCGACGCTCATTTAAGCTGAGTGAGCTCAAAGGGCTGACCGTTTGCTTTTTTGCGGCGTCTCACCATCAAAGTCAGCAGGACTATGTGTTTGAGTGTCAACGGAAACAGCCCCCAAACTTTGCAGTAGCTGGACAATCGGAAGATTTAAACATCTTGACAGTCTGATATCAGCAGATAGCGAAATCGGGATCAACATACTACGAGCTGGGGATAACTTTGCGAGTTATCGAAATATTTGGAAACCATACCGAATCGATCTTGAAACGTGTTGAGTATGGTGTGCCTGGATAGCGTGTGCCGAGCAACATAAAAGCCATCAAATACCGATAACAGGATGTAGATGTTCGAGAACATTAGTGGAAATGGGTAGGCCACATATTGCAAGGGAGCTTAGACGGAATCTGTAAGCAGGAGTCCCCTTAATATGCGTGATCTGATAGGATATAGAATATTTATGCAGATAAATATGTATGCTGTTATTTTCATTTGAAATACTCTTGGTGACAAATGTATGGTCTATAAATGACTATTTCGTACCAAAATAAAAACAGTGACGCACATGTTCAAAATTAAAAAAAAATCGCAGGAACAAAATTTTTTTTCGCCCCCTCAATATTTTTGGAAAGTTGAAGGGTGGGGGGCGGGGTGACATAAAATAAATTTAATATTTGTATCGGCCTAATCAATGGTCTTAAGTGTACATTCCGGCTGTGCACTGAGGATTTGGGGTTGTTGCCGAAGGAAAATGGCACTTCAAGTGTGTGAAGTCCGAGTGTTGTGGATGTCCAAAAGTATGAGTACAATCGCATATTTGTCCCAAATGAAATGAAAATCTAGCAAAGATGGGACTGATATGTGATCATAGGCAGTACACTCATTACTTCCAGGGTTCAAAGCCACTGAAATTTGCCTCGATGACATCAATAATGTGGAGGCACTGATGGAAGTACAACTGTCCACCGTCGTAAACCCGTCAGCATCTTGGAGATCGCCTGGAATGACAAAGCACGGAAATACCGTGACCGGTTATATCTGGTCCACCATGAATTTGAATCACAAAGAAGGACCTCAAAAGCTACAAAGTCATTAAAAGCACGGTTGTCGAGTGGCAAAAGTACAAGTTACATCGAAGTATGCGCAATGCACAATGGTTGGGCTCCATACAAAGAGATGGCCACAACTACCAAAACATGATTTCGCGACTAAATCATTCTATTGATCTTACTAGCTGTATGTACCCCGCCTTACTCGAAATTGCAATGCTGATTTAGTAGTTGCTGATACAATTGGAGAAAGATGAAAGTGAAAGGTTATTTGAGGACAAGGACACAACTATCGATTGAAGATCATCCAGTGATGAAATGAAGGATGATTTCACTTTTGAATGAATAAATGGCAATGAATGAACTTTTTCTATAACAAAATTGTCTGTTTTCTAACAAACATTCCTTCATTTTTCGAAATGACCTCAAACAGTCTCCTTAAGATCAAGAATACGTCTTCCAAATTTCGTTGAAATCGAGCCTGGGGTTCAAAAGTTATTATGTATTGTTTGTTTTCCAAAGGATACCCCTCTCCTTTTTCACAGAAACCTTCGCTCCCGTACATAACCGTTTTCTGAAGATAAAGAATACCGTCATCGGGGGATAATACCCCCCTTCTCACACCTCTTTCTCTTTTTTCAATGACTATCCCATCCCCACTATTATAATCTTTTCAAGAAAGAGAATATGTAGGATGTTTGGCTTCTTATCGATTTATGTCACTTGATTGGCCGTTTTTTGTGACAGATGCAGCCTTGAAAAGGCCAAACCTGCAAACTAATTGGAAATCATATTTTAAGCTCTTTTAGTGGAATGTATTCAACCGTCTTAGACGAGTTTAGTACTTTCCATTCAATTCCTCTACGTTTTGCTATCTTTGCAGATACGTATTTCGACCTCAACTGTGAAGCCGTTTTCAGAGTCTCGTACGTAGTCGAGTCATGTTTAACGGTCTTAGACGGTTAAAACTCATACCAAATTTGGTGGAAAGTGGTCAAGAGATCCAGAAGTTGACGAAACTGAATTGTTCGTTTTTTTTAAAGAATTCTCCTCCCTTCCATTTTACCCCTTTTCAAAGATCAATCCATCCAATCCTTAAGGTAAAGAATGTGTATAAAAAAATATTTTGAGCTTTCAGTGGAATGTCTTCATTTGTCATAAGACGAGTTCGTACTATCCAAGGTATAAACAAGTGGTGGAATTAAAAGAAAGAATATGTGATCCAACTAAGGATAAAATCGGTCAATGCGTTCAGAAGTTATGCTGGAACATATGTACATAAATGCGCAAAGATCACATATCTACACCATATTATATGTTGTTTGATATTAGTTACATTAATACTTATACAATAACCTTCCCAATGCGATTTTACAATCATTAATATTCAGTTTGATTTTTTAGCCAAGTGAAATTTTGAAAATTCGGCGTTTTTGAAAATGAATAAAGTTGCTTGTCGCCGCATACCAGCACTACTTTATGTGTACCCTATTTCAGAGTACTATCCTTGGTACCATCAGACCTTACATGGAACGTCTAAAACTTTTGCACATATTTGCACATTTCCAAGTTAGAGCTATTTGAAAAATGTATAAGGCATCAAGGAAGGAGCGCCCAACAGAGCTCTGGTCCCCACAAGTAACGCTTCCACGGGTCGTCCGATGACATAAGACCGCCAGCTAAGGGTTGTGTACTTAGCTGGTAGTGCAGCCTGGGCACTGTTGTCCTTCTGACATCAGCTAGAGTGGGAAGGTACGCCTCGAGCGTCTGTTCACCAGGAGGAGCGACTCAAACAGTGTCTGCCTGGTACCCAGCGGCTGATTAACGAAATGCTATATCGCGTCAGCTATACCTAAGGTGGCAGCCCCACCAGCGCGATGTAGGTAATGCGACCCCGATAAGATAGCTTACTGAAGCCTCTCAAATACCACGAAAAATGGGGATAGAAGAAAAAGAGAACTTTATTTTTAGCAGCCGACCCGGAAACGAAATAAGTACTACGATTGGAAACTCGATACCTTGAATGTCAGGACCCTACATGAACCTGGACGAGTGAGCCTTCTGGCTGGTGAACTGCAGAAGGTTGGAGTGAACCTGGCCGCTATTCATCTATCATAGCGGCGGCGGAAAAACAGAGCATGGAGTTGGTTTCGCAGTGATGGGCAAGCAGATGAAGCGAGTGATGCGGAGGAAACCCATTAGCGAACGAATCTGTGTGTTGAGGATACGGGGCAAATTCTTCAATTACTGCCTAATTAACGTTTACGCACCAAAAAACGATAAATCCGACGACGTGAAGGACACGTTTTATGAATGTCTTGATGAAACCCAGAGCATGACGTGAAAATTGTTATCGGAAACGCTAACGCTCGGGTCGGTAGAGAGATTTTTTTCCGTCGCATAATTGGTAGGGAGGGCCTTCACTCCGCTACCAATGACAACGGCTAGTTAATTCCGCTGCTGCCAGGGGTGGCCATCAGTAGCACCTACTTTGCACGAAAGAACATCTGCAAGCACACCTGGAGACACCCAAATGGTGAAACTTGCAACCAGATAGAGCATGTTATGGTGGATGGGCGCCATTTCTCGGATGTTCTCGATGTGCGGACATTCAGAGGTCCGTACTTTGACTACCTCGTTGTCAGTAAAAATCGATCACGGTTGTCAACTGTATCGAACGAAAGATACAACGAACGATGCGTTACAGTTGAATATTGTTGATTGTCGAAGGAGTACCGCCAGAAGCTCGACGAATGGATTAGTGCAATCAACGTTAACAACAACATCAAAGAACTATGGGAGTCGATCCAAGAAGCGGTGAGTACAACAGCACGAGAAGTGGTAGGCACTGCACAGAGGCGACCCAGGATGGGTTGGTTCGATGTGGAGTGTCAGAGAGTGACAGACGAGAAGAACGTTGCCAGAAGCCGGATGTTGGTATAGGGTACCCGATCGAATAGAGATCGGTACAAGAAAGCAAGAGTAGCAGAAAAACGAACCCACCGCAGGAAAAAAAAAGAATATGAAGAACAAGTGATTAACGAAGCGCAGGAAAAAAGGGAGCAGAATGATATGCGGAGGTTTCATGAGTCTGTCAATGGCGTGCGGAGAAAGACAGCGCCATCTCCCGTCATATGCAACGACCAACAAGGGAATTTGCTGACAGATAAAACCGAAGTGGCTGCCAGGTGGAAGCAACACTTCGAGACTTTGTTGAATAGTGGAAGTGACGGTGCATCGGTGAGCAGAATAAATATTAGCGACGATGGACAAGTTTTCGCGAGGGTCGATAAACGACGGATCAAATGTTTACCCTGAGACAAATCCTTGATGCAACTTGCAGACACATCATCTGTTTATTGATTTCAAGGCGGCGTACGATTTAGTGAAACGAAATGAATTATGGAAAATTAAGCTTGAACACGGTTTTCCGGCGAAACTGATATGGCTGATTCGTATAACGTTGGACGGATCGAAATCAAGTGTAAGGGTTGCGGATGAAATATCGACGTCATTTGTTACCTTAGATGGATTAAAGCAGGGTGATGCACTCTCGAATCTACTGTTCAATATAGCGCTCGAGGGAGCGATTAGGAGAGCTGGCGTGCAAAGAAGCGGTACCATTATCACAAGATCGTATATACTCCTAGGATTTGCGGACGATATCGATATTATCGGGATTGATCTCCGTGCCGTGGAAGAGGCTTTGTGCCTTTTAAGAGGGAGACAGCGAGGATTGGACTCACGATAAATACCAGCAAAACGAAGTACATGGATGGTGAAAAATTTGAAGTGGTAGAAGAATTTGTGTATCTTGGAACATTAGTGACGTGCGATAATGATGTTACCCGCGAGGTGAAAAGGCGTATTGCAGCTGCAAATAGGGCTTATTACGGACTTCGTAACCAGCTTAAGTCCCGTAGTCTGCAAACGAAAACAAAACTCGCACTCGCACATGCGGCGTCGCATGAACCACGATTTTTACCAGGTGTATAAAGGGCTGGATATTATTAAGCTTATTCAACACGGCAGACTACGGTGAGCTGGACACGTTGTTCGTATGCCGGGAGAACGTCAAGCGAGGATAATATTTAGAAGAGAACCCGGAAGAGGCTACAGGCTTCGTGGAAGACCGCGTACACGATGGCTTTTTGCAGTTGAAGAGGACCTGAGGGCGCTCAATTTTCAGGGCGACTGGAAGCGATTGGCCCAGAATTGAGTCCAGTGGAGAAGGATACTCAAATTTGGCGTAGGTTCATCGAAGAGCTGTAGCCCATCAAGTATCGAGTATCTTTACTTCTCAAAAGATGAGTTCGTACTATCCAAAGTACAAGCAAGTGGTGGAATCAAAAGAATGAATATGTGATCCAAATATGGTTGAAATCGGTCAATGGGTTCAGAAGTTATGCTGTAACATATGTACATAAATGCGCAAAGAGCACATACCTAACCTACACCATATTATGTTCTTTGATATTAGCTACAATAATACTCCTGCAATAACCTTTCTAATGCGACTTCTACAATCATAAATATTCAGTTTTATTTCTTAAGCCATCCTGAAAATGAAAAAAAGTTGCTTGTCGCCGATGCTTGAAAAATACTCATTTTATAAGAGAAACACTAGAACAACATGCCTTGCTGAATGTATCTTGCTGTGAACGAGTAGATCAAATGTCAAATGTTCAAAAATTAAATTTATGAAAACGAACCAAAAAAATCCCTTGCATTTAATTTTCTGGTATACAAAGCCCCAACCTCCCCTAAAATAGTCAGAACGTTACTTTAAAACATTGTATATCCTCTAAGTGGTATCCAGATAAGGGAGAGGGGTTAGCCTCCTTAACCTAGCGGTAAGATGCGCGGCTATAAAGCAAGACCATGGTGAGGGTGGCTGGGTTCGATTCCCGGTGCTGGTCTAGGCAATTTTTGGTTTGGACATGGTCTTAACTTCTCTGGGCATAAAAAATAAAAATTTCATCGTGATATACGAATGAAAAAATGGTTACTTGGCTTAGAAACCTCGTAATTAATAACTGTGGAAGCGCTGAATGAACACTAAGCAGCGAGGTGGCAATGTCCTAGTGGGCGATGTAATGCCAATAAGAAGAAGAAATAGAAGAACAAATTCCAATTCATCCAAAGATTAGTCAAGATTAAGATGCCCAACTCACAATAAGTAATTATGATAACAGCAAATAAGATGTTGTTTATTTCTTGAAAATGGTGAAACTGATCAATGTTACCACAGTGCAGTGATCATAGATACCCCTGATTACGGTACATATTTTTCTCAACTAAGTGGTGTGATGGTTTTCGATGGTTCTGGTCGGCATGTGCGAGTTTGCAAAGCTAAAACCGACAAAAGTTGGATATGAATGAAAATCTTCTCTATCTTCATGTTTTTTTTTATATACAAAAATGAGTTTGCATTTCCTTTGAGGCAATATAACTCTCGAACGAATGAACCGATTTTAAAGATTTTCTCACTAATTAGGATGAGCTGCGTTTATGTAAGAAGAAAGAGAACATTTTCAATGGAGTACCTACGTAGTTCGAAAACCATGAAAATGTATAAAGTTGTGGAGAAATTCTAAACACTGTCGAGGCAAAATCGATCTAAAGTGCGGCGCGCATTTGACATTTACCCACGAGAATCAACTACCCAACACGGGTGAGGAACGGCCTGATCATCGACTGGTTGTTAATAAATGTTTACTATGCAAACTTGAGATAATGTCCAAATGATGTTTAGCCATTTTATCAATTTGGACGAGAATGAAAACATGCTGAATGTTTCACATAAAGCGGAGTGATTCAGTTGTGTGTAAATTAATTGTCCCAGTGGGTTGTGAACATTTTAAAAAATCGCTTCGTTAGATGTGTGTCCGAAATTTAACGTGGACAGGCTTTAGGTACGTGACCCCGCCGAAAATCAGCATATTCGACGCCATTGCAATGATGAGCAATTAGAGAGGGTGGAGACAATTACAACTCTGAAAAAGATACTACAAGTGACGCATTAGGGTATCTTTTTCCGAAAAAGAAAAGGTAATTTTCTGTAAGTAATTCAAAGCATATGATCTCGCTCTAGTCGCCGGTCAAATAACCGTATAGGCGAGATTTCGAACTGCAATAAAATTTGTCAAGATTTCTGAAGCTCCCTGAAACAATTCGTTCTTCAATCGGGATTAGAAAAACTTTGCACCAAAGCAATTCGTTCTCGCTAACCCACATAAATACGTGCACGACCATACAAGAGGTCATCACTACTCGGTGAATCAAGATAGTTTTTTTTAAATAAATTTAATGTTATAAAAATTATCCAGTCTTGTCGTCTGAACAGTTCACCCTGAAGGAAATATTAATTTTGATCCAGTCTGTCCCATTAATACAAACCATATCAATTGCCTGAATTGATCCATTTTTTGGTTTACCTAATTTAACCAAATTGCCTACCTTGTTTCCACTTTGAGATTACTTCATTTACTAGAATTTTCACATGTATGCCCAAATAGAGTATTGTGTCCATGAGTAACAGCAATAGTGCATTGATTCTAGCAAAGATATTACAAACTCTGCTTAGTTCCATCAACAGCCACAGCTGCGGAATACGCTCATAGTGCTCTGGAATGAGCGAATAGAGTATTACGACGTTACGATTAGGGGCTGACGAGACATCTATAGCTATACCTGCTAACATCCATAACTGCGTTTAGATTGGTTTGTGTTAAGAGCTAAACAAAGAGTTAACATTTCGATTGGTGATATACAGAACTACAGTTCCGGGTTTTCGTCTCCTAATTCCTATAGTCCTCCTATCAGAACAGTGGAATCTAAATCAGATAGACTTTTTGTTATTTTTGTAAATCTTGATGCTAGATGTTAGAAAGTGACGTTAGAAAAAAAAAACCCAACAAAATATTCATTCGGGTTGTGATAAATTTATTACCAAGAAAAGCTTTTCTACCAAGATGATTCACCACCTAAAATGTTTCTTCCCGGTGCTAAAAAATCTTTAAAGTCACCCATCGATCAGTCAATCGCCACTCAGTCTACCGCTGTCCATCACGACGATAAGATATCCTGTCCGTCGTTATTAGCACCCAGCAAAAGTGTAAATTTCATTCATTATTTAAAAAAGTGGTCAGCTAGTGGGAAAAGTCAGTGCCAACAATATGAATAATTTAAAACATTTAGCGCTAGTACCAGTCCTATTTTGTATGCCTTGCCTCCAGCTTAAGGTGTTCTGGATAAAGTTTTGATCTCATTTCAGATGTGAGCAGTGCTATCGATGTGATAACGACACCCGAGAGTGTGATCGCTACAGAGGGTCAGCGCCAGCTAAATTTACTTTGCGAAACACCGGGAAATCAGCCAGTTGATTTCTGTATAGTGAAGGTTCCCGGTACTAAGAGTCCTTTTGCTAGCAGTGAACGGCTACCAGCTCCGGTTCAGGGAATCACGTTTTTCGGCGAAGGCTGGGCCAAAGGATCCTGTGGAGTTACGTTGGAGACGGTGAAAGTGGATCATGAAGGAACATTTGAATGTAAGATTTCAATCGCTGGGAAGAGCTACAAGGGTACGATCGACATCGCCGTGCAGGGAGAAGGTATAACTCAGGAATGATGTACGAAGGAAATTGTTTCAAAGTTTTGTTCACATTGAAGCGGTTGCTCCCGAACCACCGGTGATAGAAGTGAGTAGCAATGTGGATGGCACTGACGGAGAGTTTGATTTCGGAAAACCATTGACTGCTCGGTGTATCTCACGGAATGGATGGCCTGGTGCGAAGTTATCGTGGCAATTAGACGGAAAGCCGCTGTCAAAAGAATTAGGAGCTGCGTTCTCGGCTACTAGCAAGCAGAGGACAACCGTTCAGCAGTTCTACCGAAAAGCAGTGGCCGTGGAGGACAAGCGGTTGGTATGTAGAGCTGAACATGAGCGATACCCGAATGGGTTCATGGAGACTGTTCTACCCATCACACTGCGTCAAAGTAAGTTTGTTAACACTTATCTGTAACTGAGGTTCTGCTAATAGTTAACTTAAAATCGGTTTCATTCTATCTCACAGCGAGCAGAAATGCTAACGAAATTCAGGCCGACAAATTGAAGGAATCTGTGGTAAAGCCATCGCCACCGGAGCTCATTGTTTCAAGTGATGTGCAAACCAGCAAAGGAGCATTTAAAGTTGGATCAGATTTAGTAGTCGAGTGCGTTTCTCACGATAGCAGACCTGCAGTCACTTTTGTTTGGTTCTTTGGTAAGACCATTGATTATTTCCCTGAACTTTTAATTAGCAAAAAAACAACATACATTTTTCACCAGATGACCACTTACTGTACGAAGGGTTATCGACTCCATTCATGACGAAAGACTCGCAGGGGCTTGTAACCACGCAGCAAGTGCTTAGGCGAGTAGTGAAAGCCAGCGATAACAACAAGTCGCTAATTTGCAAAGCGCGACATCCAGGTGGAACGAGCGACACAAGTCTCACGATCCGGACTTACGGTTGAACTATCGAAAACCCCTCGTCACCCGATTTAGATTAGTGTTTGTTTTAGTGTAACGCGATGATATTCTTTAAACCATTCTGTTGTGATCATGACGAAATAAAATGACATCACCATTTAGCACATGCAATTTTGCTCAAGGACAACAAAAAATTGATTAGCTCGTTTTTTGTTACGGACTCTTTAGTTAATAGGAAAATTCTGTCATCAGCGATTGTTTTGGAAGTTTTCTCTCTTTTTTCAGATTTAAATATATTCTATTCATAACTTAAATTTGGCGAAATTGCAAAACAAATAAATAACTAAACAGAAGGCTACATCAACAGTTCTTGAGTATTCCATAAGAGAAGGTTCCAGATAGCTTTCTTGAGGATTTAACATTTCGAGACTTAGAGACTTAGTGTTTCATTAATTTGTGGAGCTCAACTGTTCGTGAAAATTTCCGATAGATTAATATAATAAAAATCTGAAAAGGCTGATGGTGCCGCATTTTCTTATATTCCATTCCAAAAATGGATTTGAATTCTACATACAATCTTACATGATGGAAAGGGTAATTTGAGAAAAACTGGAAAAAATTGCTGTGTGCCGCACCGAACAACTCCTGGACATACTGCAATATAAATATACAACGGTTGGCATGAGCTGAATGAACAAAATATTAGATAATCAACTTGAGAATGGACTATGTGCTGTTCGAATTTAACACCTTTTTGTTATTTGTGTAGTCGATGTAACGCATCATCGATAGAAACGATTGATGCCAATGAGAGCTTGCAAAAAATGCTCGTGTTTGGAAAGCTCCGACGATGAATGTCCGCAAATCGTTCTGTACAGCATGCGTCGACTAAAAGACAATTATCCGAGATCGTACTTCTTTAGGATCATTGCAAGGTCGTGCCCAGAAAAGGACATGGAAGAGTGGTCATTCTTCCTTAAATTGTGAAACATTTTCGCACGGTTCTAAGGTCAATTCCTATTATAGGAGTCGCATATTTGAAACATTCACATTTTTATTGACTTTTTAAATTGTCTGTAAATCGCCCCCACAAATTAAAATACTGCCAGTTTATCCCATGTGAATATACAACAAATTCTTTTGACGCCCCCTCGTCTGTAGCGTGGACGTACAGACGTCCATCATTAGCTCACCTTTTTATTTATCTCAGAGTCGATTCACTTCCTGCATACCTTTTCCGGAAGAACTTCCGTTCAAACATACCTTTTCCGAAAGAAAGGGGTGGTATTCCCGTTTTTTCGAAGTCTTGGCGAGGGTTCTGAATGCACAAGTGGAACGATTGTATAAGCATTCCTTCGATTTCGTCGGGCAGGGTTCTTGAAGATGGGCTCTTCTAGGCGCTGGACCGAGTGTGACGATCATGAAGGACAGGAATAACCTTTCCGGTCTATCAAATCAGACGAAAGTCTTGGGTCGATAAAAGGGCGATCTACATTACCCAGATGGCGACACAGCGTTTGCACTTGGGTCTTTCGGTGTGCCCTGATGGTCTTCTACGAGTCTGGAGCTTTCTCCGCCCCGTTGGCCAGACCGATGTATCCGACCGACGGGCTTGTTGCACTGATTTTCTGTTACTCAACCATGGCGATAAAGGAGAAAGAGCGATTGTGTCGCTTGGCGCGGTACAAGGTTTGAACAGATCCTTCCTTCCGGGGTCACTTTGCTGCAAATCTCATGTTCGCTAATAAGCGCAATACGCTGTTCTTAATCAATGGTACTCGTCGGCGCGGAACCGACCGTTGCAACGCGTTGAAGAGGGCTTGCGGTCTTCCAAAGCTTCATAAATGTCACGTGCGGACTTGTTAGAAAATACTCAGAAACATTATCACTTTGCCTTGGTCTTCCTTCGCGTGATCGGTGACTTCAGTCTTGGTTCTCGGGGCCTCACTCTTTTCATGCTTCACACGGAAATCATGCTCTTCAATTCCGAGAAATATCCTACGAGAGTGATTACTATTTTCGACCTTTCCTTTTTACTGTTCTAGCATCGACTGTCTCGATGGTTCTTTTTTGATTACTATATCCAACCTTTCTCTTCCCCTTTCTTTTTTTTCATACGTATTTGTCTTCCTTCTCTTTCTGTCTAAAATTCGCTCCGGGTGTTTTTTTCTTTCGCCGTCACCGCATTAGGGATGTAAGCCGGTGGCGTTAGTTGTCTACACCGTCAAGCCGGAATAGCCACATACTGCCAACGGGGAGTTCAGATAATAAAATCGTTTGAAAGGGTGTTTTAAAATTTATTTTTCCTACCCTTAGATACATTCAATCTGATAAGAAAATTATTTTGAGCTTATAGTTGAATGTCTTTATTTGTCCAAGTCGACCAGGTCGAGTCAAGTACCAGACACTGGAAACGACCTTACTGTTGAGGTCGTAATACGTATCTATCGGAAGTACAATCAAGTGGTGGAATTAAATGGAATTGTACGAGCTCGTCATATGACAAATACATTCAATCTGTTCTATAACTCTTCCTATTAGTTGTAACAGTGACCCATTCCCGCTCCTATTTGACCCATTGTCAGTTCGGGACAGTAACAGACAGTAACAAATATACGGTACACGGATAAGTGATCATGAGCAGTATACACGAAAGCCAATTTGCGAACCAATCATATCAACTTACTGTTGAGGTAGAAAAACGTATCTGTCAAAGGTGCAAAGAAGAGGCATTCCACGGGGCATGTCAGTCGATCCTGAGCGACCATTTCGAAAATATTTGAAACTCTGCACAGTTTTTCAATTTCATCTAAATCGTCATTTTCGATATCAAATCTTCATATTGAGTCACGACTAACTTTTCAAAAGGGTGTATGTGAAAATTATTCAAAAATATTTAAAAGCTGCACAGCAAAAACGGAATGTTCGATTGTTATGATGTTTTCAGCAAAGTTAGACAACTAAATGGTGATTCTTAAGAAAATGTGCACAGCAAAAAAAAAAATTTTTTTGCCTTTAAAAATATCATTTTTGTCACAAAAACTCAAATATCTCAAAACCCTCACCTTTCTCGACCGTAATTTTTTTAGCGAAAACGGTCCATTATATCACCTATCTACCATAAACAATTGGTGATGGTAAACTAATAAACAAAAAGTTATGACATTTCAAACATTTCACAATTTTCACATTTTGTAAAAAAAATTTTTTCTGTGTAAGTTATTTCGAGAATTGCAGTTTGATGCAGATTTTATTGTTAAGGGACGTGATTTAAACAAGTTGTTTTCATGATATTTTGATTTAATTATTCATAGCATCTATAAGAAACTTAGACACGATCCAGTGTTGTGATCAAAAGTATTGATAGTGTCATAATTTTCATTGCACGTGACTGGCGAAAAATTCTTTTAATAGTGTTGAAACCTGTTGATAATAACGTTGATAGAAACATATCAGAAATGTTATTTTTAAGACAAAAGCTGCAAAATCAAAGATTTATATACACGTGTACGTCTATAGTTTACCTGCAAAAATATACCTCTTAGAGAATAGACTTTATGATCGGGAGGAAACGGGTATCTTCAACAACAACAAATGCATGATAGGTACATACCATGACAATGCTCACGAAAAGCAAAAAAATTACTACTACTAAGGTTGTTAAAGATCTTATAGTAATTTTTTCTTCAGTCAAACAAATGACACCAAACTAGTCAGTAAAAACTTAAAAGTGATTTTGTTTATTGAAATATTACGAACAACATGAGTAGCCGCTTTCTCAACTGTTGTAGGCCGTTTGATGGAAAAAAGTGTTCAAAAGAGTTACGAAATCTCACCGAAAGCACCATAGATAAACTGAAAGCGACTGGTTATGCTCCAATGTCCACATTGAATACAAATTTACGCATTTGCACGTCCTGCCGTCTAAACGTTGACAAAAGAGCAATCTGTATATCATCGGTTGAGCAGAGCGCAGGAAGTTCGAAAACTACAGCAACTGAGGAATTGCCAGATGTATCGACAACAACTGAGGAATTACCAGAAGTATTAAGTGCTGAGAGCCTTGCCACCGTACCATCAGCGAAATCTGTTTCAACAAATCAATCGGAAGATGAGTGTATCCAAAAGGTCAACATCGAACGCTTTAACGAGGGCATAGCTGGGATAAAAGTGACTCCGATTAAATGGAGTAACATGGACTACGTTTATTACCCGGAGAAAAAATACCGTGAAATAAACGAAGCTGTACGAAGAAACCTCTTCAAATTAGGACCTGATGATGTGGAAAATACAGACTACGATGAGGTAATTATAAATATGAAGGAAAGGTTCTCGAATGCAGCCACGACAAGGAAAGAAAAATTATTGATTTTGTCGATGCTGCCAAGTTCGTGGTCTATTCAGGATGCCATTGATGAGTTCAAAACCAATAGAAATACAGTGAAAGAGGCAAAACAATTGAAGAATAACTGTCTTTCAACCAAAAATACTAGGTCTAGTACTGCATTAACAGATGAGACAAAAGAAATAGTAGTTCAATATTTTGAAGATGATGAAGTAAGTCGAGCTATGCCTGGTCAAAAAGATTATGTATCAGTAAAAAAGATGAAAAGCGTCAAGCAATCCAAAAACGATTAATGATGACGACTTTGAAAGAAGCGTACACACGCTTCAAGGAAATTCACGATAATATTAAAATAGGTTTTTCCTCATTTGCAAGCCTTCGGCCAAGGCAATGTAAGCTTCTTTCCAATTCAGGAACACATAATGTGTGTGTGTGCACAACCCATGAGAATATTAATCTTATTTTACATAGTTTGAAAAGAATCAATTTAACAAAGGATATTAAAATGTTAACTGGTAGTCTTTTGTGTGAAAATACAACATCAAATTGCTATCTACGATCTTGTTCGGATTGTCCAGATTCTTCATCATTGGAAAATACTTTATTCGCTGAGTTTGAAGAAAAATATATTGATCAGTTATCATTTGAGCAATGGGTGACCACGGATAGGTGTGACATAGAAACTATTGTAAAACCTGTAGATGAGTTTGTGTCATATTTTGCTTGAAATTAGAAAGTTTAATCCCTCACGATTTCATTAAAACAGAACAATCCAGCTTTTTAAAAATACGAAAAATACATTACAAAATGGTGAATTTTTAGTCATTTGTGATTTTCTGAAAATTACAGCTTTGTATTGCAAGATGAAGTGCAGTCCCATCACTGGAACGTACAACAAGCTACAATTCATCCATTCGTTATTTATTTTAATGGAAGTACGCAAATTGAACACTTAAGTTTTATTATAATTTCCGAAGATTTAAGACACGATTCAGTATCCGTAAACTTGTTCATTGAAAATGATTAACTTTTACGCGTTGATAAGCATAAAGAAGTCAAAAGATATATTTCATGTCTGATGGAGCAGCGTCGCAGTACAAAAATCGTAAGAATTTTTCGAGCCTATGTCAATTTAAATCAATGTACGGAATTGATGCAGAATGGCATTTTTGCTACATCACATGGCAAAGGTCCTTGTGATGCTATTGGAGGAACAATAAAGCGCATGGCCACAAGAGCAAGTTTAGCCAAAGAACGTGAGCATCCAATTAAAACTGCGAAAGAACTTTTGATTGGGCAAATCGTAGAAAAGAAAAAATTTAACCAAATTATCATTTTGTTTTACTACTACTGAAGAGTACGAAATAAAGGCTGCAGAGCTCAGCGAGCAATTTAATAACGCGAAAACGATCCAAGGAACCCAAAAATTTCACTGTTTCATTCCATTGTCGGAAAATAAAATTAAAGCAAAACTATACTCAAACTGTGCTGATAATAATTCAAAAGTGTTCGATATTTTAAAAATTTGAATAAAAATAAATAAAAAATAAGTATTAATAAACTGTTTTCATGATATCATAACCCATACCAAAATTCAAACCCAAAACTCTTAGAGTTTCTATAACAACATTGTGTAACTGCCACATTTAATTTAATACTTAGGATAATATTAATTCATTTTTATTTATTTATACACATAATATTTATACATATAATATACATAATATCGATGAATACATAAATATGGAATATCATACAAACAACTTGTTTAACTCACGCAAGGCCCTTAACAATAAAATCAGCATCAAACTGCGATTCTTGAAAAAAAAATACACGGAAATTTTTTTTTGTTTACTATATGTGAAAATTGTGAAATGTTTGAAATGTCATAACTTTTTTGTTTATTAGTTTACCATCACCAAATTTTTATGGTAGATAGCTAATATAATGGACCGTTTTCCCTAAAAAAAATACGTTCGAAAAAAGATAGGGTTTTGAGATATTTGAGTTTTGTGACAAAATGATATTTTGCAATTCCTGATCATAATACCTGGTTTACAGTTGTCATTTGAGTGATAAAACGGCCTACTTTTCCATACCAACAGAATGGGTGCTTTAATGACCATTATGCAACTCAAATGGGTTGCATAATATTCATTATAGCACTCATTTGGGTGCTATAATGAAAAACCTTCATTGGGACAGTAGTTACATGACTACATTTAGCTGAATTAGTTTGGGTGAGTGTTTAAATAGTGTACTCTAAGCGGCTTGTAATAAATGAAAGGGTTTGTTGGACATAACATCACAATTTTCCAAAGGCAATTGCATCCATCGCTTCATAGCTTTTCAAGCTATGCAATTTGGCACGATAAGATGGAATCTTATTGTTCTCTGCCGCAACATAATTTATTGGCATGAATGATCATGTAGAGTAAATTCGATTGTACAATGTTGGTATAGATTTATCATATTAAAGTCCATTTTCGTCATTGCGAAAAATTGCGTGTGCAACTCGTTGCAAAACTCGATTTTTTCAGCACTCGTAGTATTTATCCAACTCGGCAAGCCTCGTTGGATAAACGTACAACTCGTGCTGAAAAAATCATCTTTTTGCAACTAGTTGCACAAACTACTATTTTAAAGGCAAAAAAAATTTTTTTTACTGTGCACATTTTCTTAAGAATCACCATTTAGTTGTCTAACTTTGCTGAAAAAATCATAACAATCGAACATTCCGTTTTTGCTGTGCAGCTTTTTAAATATTTTTGAACCATTTTCACATACACCCTTTTGAAAAGTTAGTCGTGACTCAATATGAAGATTTGATATCGAAAAATGACGATTTAGATGAAATTGAAAAACTGTGCAAAGTTTCAACTCAATAGAAAATCATGAATTAAAAATTTTCTTAAATTTTGATGCTGTTGCTTGGAATCGCTCAGTAGTGGAATTAAATGGAATTGTACAAACTCGTCTTATGACAAGAGAACACATTCCACTAAAAGCTTAAAATAATTTTCGGATCTATCATATCAAGAAATAGGTTGAATTTTCGAAGATCTCGAGAATCTGAAGAAACCCAAGATCCAAAATTTAAGAATGTCCCTGATAAAGTTCTTTTTGCATTTTCGAGGATTATACTCAGAAATGCTTTTGATTTTTCAAATCTGCTGATATCAGTTTCTATAAACATGTGATTCTATAGAAACTTTGCGAAACCTAAAAAAGTTCTTCGGAAATCATGGGAATTTTTGACGTAGGACTACTTCTGTCTTTTCTATATTGGAGTATACTTTGCGATTGCGAAAATCGTAGACCGTCGCGAAAATATGATAGACTTTGAACGTTAATATCTCAGCCGTATCTCGATGGATTTCCAATCTTTTTGAATCATTCGATCAAGGAAGAGTCAACACTTCTTTGAATTTGACCGAAAATACAGATTTTTTACTACTTATTATCGATAATTGGTAAAAAAAAGCTTAGATATAGGTAAACCAACCAATCACGTACATGTTTCGCAAGCAAACTTGAAAACCTCCAGTTCGATCAAGATTTTACGCGGAGCGGACACAGCAACACGAAGGCGTTGATAGCAGTTTTGACAGAAAACTATCCCATTGGTAGTGTTCATTGAGGTGGTTTCAGCAGATCATTCAACCTCAACGAACCAGCATTTTATGTGAAGAAAGGGTTGATTACAAAAATGGCGTTTGTTGCGATCATGTGCCACCAGTGGCGATGCTGAAAATTTATTCCAAATGGTGGCGTCTTGGTGAAAAGTTATCCAAATGGTGGCCTTCGGACAATAACAGCACGAAGTGAAATTTCAACGCGTGGTTCCAACAAACGTTTGGTTGCAGTTAGTTATTGGTGAAAGAAAATTGGTTTTTCTTAGGACCAGCATTTTCTTAACAGAAAGAATTGGTCGCAAAAATGGACTATAAAATGGACTAGTCTCAATTGAATCATCTTCTGAGTCCAACTCAGTGTTTTCTGCTGCACTCACTACACATCGGTTCTTTCTCATTCCTCGATTTCTTTTCGCACTATCTGTGCTTTCGCTTATTCCTGCTGGGGGTCACTCAGTTATGAATCGTTTGTTGGTTCGCTGTTCGGTTGAGTAGCATTCATTTTGCAATCGTGTGTTCGTGTGTTCGAAACCAAATCCAAACCAAATCGAAACAATAATGATTAAAACAATAATTGTCGTCACTTTCCCTACGTTGTGTTTCTTCCAATTTTATTTCAGCATCTACAGAACGATGCAGACTTCTTCTTACACGCCACACTACTTTACTGGCACTAATTTATCCGTTGGGAGGGCGGTGAATTCGATTCTACACTGCCAAAAATATCTATATAAGATATATGTGTCGCCGTTATACATTTTTGCAATAGCTTTACCCTAATATAATCGATATAGAACCACACATAAATTAAATAATTGCTAATTCGAGACCACACATAAAGTTTATTTGGATATATATTTTATTAGTAGTTCGCGTGGAGAATGGTTATGTGTGCGCTGATATACATCATAAGTTAAATCTATGGATTTTTGCCAATAAATATGTGTGGATTTCTAGTAGTGTACCGTTGAAACACTACACTGCTTCTCATGCAATTAACTTTTATTGTCCAATTATTTAGAGCTTCCCCTACTCAGTTTATTCGATGTTCTTACTGTCGAGGATTGATTGGAACTAACAACTACCCAGAAAACAATCTGTGCGACGTTAGACACTAATTAGGGGATGTTAGTTATGTTGCAGTGCAAACATGTCCATGTTTATGATTATATGTTGCAATGCACGTTTTCTTCTTCAACGTTTTGACAGTTTATGAAAAAAAGAACATTGTTGCTATTTCGGTAGGTCAGTTGCAGCCAAATCGAAGTATTTTCAAAGGATTTTCCTGTAAATATCCAAACTGAGTCTATTCAACTTTGATCATTTATATCAATAAACTCAAAGGAATTGTTGGTAAGTGTTTCCTGAATTGCAAAGGCCCGCTATAATATAAAATCTGACATCAAATCAACAGGAACAGGAGCCATTCTATGCTACAGAATGTAGTTAACGAGAAGATGAAAAACGGAAATTCCATCGACGGATCTTGAAAACACCGCTTGACCGAAAAATACGTCCAGCCGAATTCTCATTTCTTCCGATCACAGAGGAAAGGTTGCAGGAATAAACGATCCGCTTATCAAATGCTGGTGCCACCAAAACTGAAACTGAAGCTTCCGGCTGAGTGCGGTATGCCACGAACTTTGTTTGTTTTGTAAGTTCATTCAGCATATGCACATTCATGCACGATATTTACGTTGAATTTTATCTCCAGAATTCGCTCAACACTGCTGGTGCCGATCTGCTAAACCGGATCATTATTAGGAAAACAGCTGTAATCCCCTGCAGACAAAATATCAAACCGAGCGCGCTCCGTGAAAGAGAACCAGAAGATGGAAAAAAGGAAACACCATCGACGGATTTTGAAAACGCGGCTTGAGCAAAGATACCTGCAACGGAATTCTCCTTTCGTCCGATGGCACCGGAAAGGTCACAAGTACCAGCCACAAACGATCAGCTTGTCAATTGCGGATGCCACTGAATAGAAATTGAAACTTCCGGCTATGTACGATAGCTACAAATTTTGTTTATCATGTAAGTTCACTCTGCATATGAACATACACGGTTTTTACGTTGAATTTTATCCCAAGTATCGGTCGGTGCCGATCTGCTTCGTGGTATTCTGAGCTGTAAAAACAGCTGTAATATCTACAGCTACCAGCAGACAAAAACCAATATGAGCGCGTACTGTGAAAAAGAAAGCATGTACCTAGCAGCAAACAAATGATCCAATCGTACATTTCTAAAAATAATGAGCAGCAGGATTCGATTTTATTTGCATTTTATTTTGTCTCAAGGACTTGTGCACCACCGCAGGTCAGTGCCGGTTTGGATAATTCGGCTATTTATAACAAATTAAAACAATGCTCTTTGAATGGTATAGATGGAAATTGATTAAGGCATCTCGTGATAAAATTGAATTTCAATGTAATAGGGTGAATGACGGCCTTGGCAGGTTTTGTTCTATTATTGGCAGGGGGTTTTTTTATGACTGACTAGGCTCAAATTTGGCCAAGCATTCTTTGCATATGAAAGAATATAATTCATAAAATTTGATCGGCAAAAACCCCCCTGCCAATAATAGAACAAAACCTGCCAAAGCCGTCTGTCCCCCTAGTTATTAAATTTAATATTAATTTAATTTTACTTTATAGAGCTGTGCACCGATGAAAAAAATTTCGGCGGCGATATGATTTCAACCAGCGGCGGCGGCGGCGTGGCGGCTTGGGTCAGCCTAGGCTAATTTATTGCATCCAAACATTTTTGGGTTTCTTTAGTCCTCAAAGGTCCTTAAAAAAATCACCCAAAATTTCCTTCAGGAGTTGCTCCGAAAGTTCTTCGAGAAATTCCTCCAGGAATTGCTCCGAAAGTTCATCATAAAGTTCCTCCACGATTTCCTCCGAGTATTCTTCCGGTAAATCTTATAGAATTTATTCTGGGAATTCATCCGGAAGTTTCTCCAGGAATTCTCCCGGGAGTTTTTTCACGAATTGGACAAGAAGCTCCAGGAAATCCTCCGGAAGTTACCCCAGGAATTCCTCCGGAAGATCTTCCAGAAGTTCCTCCAGCAATTCCTCTAGGAATTTATCCAGAAGTTCCTTCAGAAATTCTTCGGGAAGTTCCTCCAAAAGTACATCTAGGAATTCCTCCGGGAGTTCCGTCAGGGATTTCCCTAGAAGTTCCTTCAGGAATCCCTCCGGAAGTTGCCATAGAAGTTCCTCCAGGAATTCATCCGGAAGTTTTTTCACGAATTGGTCAAGAAGCTGATGCAGGAATATCCTCCAAGAATTGACTTGAAAGTGTCTTCAGGAGTTGCTTCGGAAGATCCACCAGCAATTGCTCCGGAAATTCATCCAAATTGCTCTGGTAGTTTCTATGGAAGTGTCTTAAAGAATTTATCCGGAATGATCTAGAAGTTGCTCCAGGGAGTTCCTCTGGAAGATCCTCAAAAAGTTCCTCCAGCAATTTCTCCATAAGATCCTGCATGAATTCGTCCGGAAGCTCCACCAGGAATCGCTCCAGGAGTTCCTCCAGGAATCCCACCGTAAGTTCCTCCAGGAATCCCTCCGGAAGATCCTCCAGGATTCCTCCGTTCGTCCATGAATGTCTCTAGAAATTGATCCGGAAGTTCCTCCAGGAATTCCTCCGGAAGTTTTTACACGAATAAACCAAGAAGTCGCTCCAGGAAGTTCCTCTAAGAATTATCACGGAAGCTCCTCCAGTAATTGCTCAGGAAGTTTCTCTGGGAAAGTCTCAAAGAATTCCTCCGGAATATACTCCAGGAATTCGTCAGGATGTTCTTCCAATAGTTCATCCAGTAATTCTTTCGGAAGTTCCTCCAGAAATTTCTTCGGAAGTTCTTCCAGGAATTCCTTCAGAATTTCTTCCAGAAATTCCTTAGGAGGTTCCTCCAGGAATTCTTTCGGAAGTTTCTCCAGGAATTCCTTTGGAAGTTCCTCCAGAAATTCCTTCGGAAGTTCCTCCAGGAATTCTTTCGGAAGTTCCTCTAGGACTTCCTTTGGAAGTTCCTCTAGAACTTCCTTTGGAAGTTCCTCCAGGAATTCCTTCGGAAGTTCCTCTAGCAATTCCTTCGAAAGTTCCTCCAGGAATTCCTTCGAAAGTTTCTCCAGGAATTCCTTCGGAAATTCTTCCACGAATTCCTTCGGAAGTTCCTCCAGGAATTCCTTCCGAAGTTCCTCCAGAAATTCCCCCGGAAGTTCCTCCAGGAGTTCCTTCGGAAGTTCCTCCAGGAGTTCCTTCGGAAGTTCCTCCAGGAATTCCTTCGGAAATTCTTCCAAGAATTCCTTCGGAAGTTCCTCCAGGAATTCCTTCAGAAGTTCCTCCAGGAATTCCTTCGGAAGTTCTTCCAGGAATTCCTTCGGAAGTTCCTCCAGGAATTCCTTCGGTAGTTCCTCCAGGAATTCTTCTGGAAATTCCTCCAGGAATTCCTTCGGAAGTTCTTCCAGGAATGCCTTCGCAAGTTTCTCCAGGAATTCCTTCTAAAGTTCCTCCAGGAATTCGTCGGGAAGTTCCACCATGAATCTTTCAGGAAGTTTACAGCGAATCCTCTGGATGTTCCCATGGAGGTTCCTCCGGAAATTCCTTCGGGAGTTTTTCCACAAATTGGTCATAAAGTTGCTACAAGAAGTTACTCCAGGAATTGCTTTGAAAGTTCCTCCAAAAATTCCTTCAGGAATTTCTTCGGAAGTTCCTTCAGGAATTTCTTCGGAAGTTCCTCCAGGAATTCCTTCGGAAGTTCCTCCAGGAATTCCTTCGGAAGTTCCTCCAGGAATTCCTTCGGTAGTTCCTCCAGGAATTCTTCCGGAAGTTCCTCCAGGAATTCCTTCGGAAGTTCTTCCAGGAATTCCTTCGGAATTTCTTCAAGGAATTCCTTCTAAAGTTTCTCCAGGAATTCGTCGGGAAGTTCCACCATGAATCCTTCCGGAAGTTTACAGCGAATCCTCTGGATGTTCCCATGGAGGTTCCTCCGGAAATTCCTTCCGGAGTTTTTCCACAAATTGGTCATAAAGTTGCTACAAGAAGTTACTCCAGGAATTGCTTTGAAAGTTCCTCCAAAAATTCCTTTAGGAATTTCTTCGGAAGTTCCTCCAGGAATTCCTTTGGAAGTTTTTACAGGAATTCCTTCGGAAGTTCCTCCAGGAATTCCTTCGGTAGTTCCTCCAGGAATTCCTTCGGGAGTTCCTCCAGGAATTCCTTCGGAAGTTCCTCTAGGAATTCCTTCGAAAGTTCCTCCAGGAATTCCTTCGGAAGTTCCGCCAGGAATTCGTCTCCCAGAGAAACTCCTTGCTGAATTTTCAGAGTAACTCCAGGAGGAATTTCCTCCTGGAGTTACTCTTCATTTTCCAGATGGTTTCCAGACTTTCAGATTTCCAGATGGTCTTCTGGATGAATTTCCAAAGGAACTGCTGGAAGAATACCCATAGAAACTCCTTGATGAACTTCTGGAAGATTCTTCATAAAAGCTCCTTGAGGAATTCCCTGAGGAACTGCTGAAGAAGTTCCCAGATAGATTCATGGAGGAGTTATAGACGAGTCAGCCATGGGATGAAAGTCTCTTTAAAAAAGATTAAAAAATTCTTGGAATAATTGAGCAACTTTCGAAGGAATTTTTAGGAGAACAGAGATGAACTTATGAAGGAATTCTCAAATACATTTCAAAAGGAACAACTGAAGGAATTCCCAATTTAGTTACTGAAGCAATTCCTGGAGGAAGCTCATGTAGAAATTCCCAAATGAATTTGTGGCGGAATTCCCAGAGGAAGTTCCTCCCGGAATTAATCTAAAAGTTTGTAAAGAAGTTCCTCTAGTAATCGCTCAAGAAGATCCTACGGGAATTCCTCCGAGAGATCCTCCAGGAACTCCTCGACGAAGTTCTTCCAGGAATTCATCCGGAAGTTGCTCCTGGATTTCTTACGGAAGTTCCTCTCGAAAGTATTTTCCCAGTATTATTTCGAAAGTTCCTCCAGGAATGCCTCCGGAAGTTCCTCACAGAGGAATTACTGGAGGATTTTTTTGATGAACTCCTGAAGAAATTCCCAGAGACTCAAGGAGGAATTTCATGAGCAACTCTAGGAGACATTTTTAGAAGAGTTCTAAAATGAATTGCTGGAGGCATTCCCAAATGAATTTTTGGAGCAATTCGCAGAGTAACTTTTGGAGGAATTTTCAGACGAATTTGTTGAAGAATTCCCAAAGGAACTTCTAGCGAAACAAACATAGGAACTCCTGGAAGAATTTCCATATAAATTCCTGTTAGAATTTCCAGAGACACTCCTGGTGGAACTTCCAGAACTTCTTAAAGTAAATTCTGGATGATTTTGTTGAGGAACTTTTAGTGGAGATCCCATTGAAACTCCTGGAAATATCCCTGAAGGAATTCACAGATGTACTTCTGGTGGAACTCCTGGAAGAGTTTCCAGAATAACACCTAGAGGAATTTCTAGAGAAACTTCTGGCGAAACTCCCAGAGAAACTCCTGGATGAATTTTCATAGAAGCTCCTGCAAGAGCTCCCTGAGCAACTTTTGGGTGAATTTATGGCTGAACTTATAGTGAAAAAAGTTCCTGGAGCAATTCCTAGGAACTCCTGGTGGAATTTCCCAGACAAACTCCTAGAAGAATTTTAAGAGGAATTACTGGAGGAATTACAGATGAATTTCTGAAGGAATTCTCAAATACATTTCAAGATGAACACCTGGAGGAATCCCAAATAAGTTTTAGGAGCAATTCCTATAGGAACTCATAAATAAATTCCCAGATGAATTTCACGCGGAATTTTCAGAATAACTTCTGGTGGATCTTCCAGAGGAACTCCTGGAAGTATTATAATATTAACTACCATAGGAATTTCCAGAATTCCTGAAGAAGTTCTCATAGGCTCTCAAGGGGAAATTTTCTGAGGAACTTCTAAAAAAATCCCAGAGAAATTCTTGAAGCAATTCCTGGAGAAATTCCTAGAAGAACTTCCAGAGAAACTGCTGGAAGAATTTTCAGAGTAACTCTTGGGAGAATTTTAAAGCAACTGCTGGAGGAATTCTAAGATGTTATCTTGGAGGAATTTCAGATGGTCTTCTGGAAGAATTTTCAGGGGAACTGCAGGAGGAATTCCCAACTAATTTCATATAGGAACTCCTGGAAAAATTAAATTTCTTATGGAATGTTTAGGCGGTTTTAGGGTAACTCTTGAAAAAATTCCCAAAGCAATTCCTAGATGAATTTCTAGAGGAAATCTCAAATTACTGCTTCTTCATTGGCATTATATCCCCCACTGGGACATTGCCGCCTCCCAGATAAGCACTTCCACAGTTATTAACTGCAAGGTTTATAAGCCAAGTTACCATTTCCGCATTCGTATATCATGAGGCTAAACACGATGATACTTTATGGCCAGGGTAGTCGAGGCAATTCCCAAACCGAAAATTGAGAGAAATCGAACCGTGACCCTCAGCATGGTCTTGCTTTATAGCCGTGCACCTTACTGCACGGCTAAGGAGGGCCCCAAAGTATCTGCTAAAGGAATTTTTAGATGCTCTTCTGGAGGAATTCTCTGATGATCGCCTAGAGGTATTTACAGAGACTCCTGGAAGAATTCATCAAGGAATTTTCAAAGTACCTCCTGAAGGAAGCCCAAAAGAAATCCTGTAGGAATCCCAACGGCATTCCCGACTAACTGTTTCCAGATGAATTTTCCAATAATTTTCTGGTGGAATAGTAGGATCAACTTCCGGAGGTATTTCTAGTTTAAGTAGTAGTAGTTTTTGAAGGGAGAGCAATGGAATTGAATAAGAATTTTATTAAGCGTACTGCAGAGGAATCCCCGAGGAATTCCGCAGAAATTTACGATGAATTCGGAGGAGTTTGGCCTTCTTGATACCGCGCATCTTCATGCGGTTCTTGCGTTCCTTGTGGGCCATCTTGTCGAACAGTCCGTAGCGGCGCACTCGATGCTTGGGCTCAAATTTCTTGGCATGTCAGCAAAAGTTCCGCGCATGATCAGCACATATCCGGTCGACTTGCCACTGCCAAAGCTGGTTCAGAATCCGAACACGAACATTACACCGGGGCCAACTTGTCACGGATTTCCATCTTCGGGACCCAAGCCAGACGTGGATGCAGTACGTCGCAGATCATCTATTTACGGTTCAGCAAATGGTTGGATGAATCGGCGGATACGAAGCGATGTGTTCGACATTTTGATGTACACGTCTTCGTGAATGCAATGAAATATGCAGTGAATAAACATCTCATTGAAAATGTACATAGAAGCACGAATTATAAATAAATTGAACTATTCTTCAGTTATTTAGATTTACATCTAGTTGTTATTCGGTGCAAAAGTGTACTTTGTTGGTTTTAAATATTTTTCGAGCCAATAAATTCACTTTTTGCTCGTGTGACAGCTGGATGTAAATAAATCAGCATAAAAGCCCTTTTGAAACAACCCTAACAATACCCTAACCGCCCACTGCGAAACATAACTAACTTCACTCTAAGGTTAGACTAACATGTTAGATCAAATCATGCAATAAACATAAACATACCTAACAAAAGTGTTGCAGATCTGTCTAATTTTAGTCTCATTTTACCCTAAAGTTAGTGAGAATATTAGAGTAACTTTCTAACAGGTTACACTCATATTAGGGTCAAGTTAGAGTAACCTTCCTTCCTTCTATAGATTTAAAAATTCGTGATTAATTGCTCATCAGATATTTGTAAATAAAGTGAGAAAAATATTAACAAACTTAGTATTCAGAAAGACTATAAAATTGGCTATAACAATTATTATAAAAATCCTGCATTCTTCCATTAGTTTTAGAAAACTAGAACCATACATCTGAATTTCTAAACAAATTCTTTCTGAAATAATATTTATTATAAAATAGGCTTCCTTCGACAATGGCATGCTGGCATTCTATCCGAAATTCTATCAGGGATTCTTTAGGAATGCCTCCAGCAACTTCTTCGGCAGTGTCTTCAGGAATTCCACCATAAATTTTGCCGGGAATTGATCCAAAAATTCCACCATTATTTACTCCAAGAAAATCTTCACGAACTTCTTTATAAGTTCTGCAGAATTCTCTGCAATAATTCAAATTATTTCGTTATAATTTTTAAGAATAAGAATATTCCGTGGAAATTCCGCAGAATTGCCAGTAAACATTCCTGAGAATTTCACGAAAAATCTTCGAATTTCTTGGGTAAATTCCATAAAGTTTTCCGTGAATTGTTTCGAATAATTTCTTGTGAGAATTAATTGCTCCAGGAATTTCACCGGAAATTTATACAGAAATTATACCGAAAATGAAATCAATAATGGAATTTTCGGAGGAATTCTAAGATCAATTCGCAATGAAATCCTGAAAGAATTCCGGTGGAAACTTCAAGATCTCCACTGGGAGATCCTCCAGGAGTTTCTCCGAAAATTCCTCCTGGAATTCTTCCAGGAGTTCCACCGGCATTTCCACCAAGAATTTCTCTAGGATTTCTTTCGAGAATTATTCCGGTAGTTCTATCGGCAGTTCCTCTGAAATTTTTTCCAGGAATTTCGGCAGGATTGAAATTTATTTAGGCTTCTTCAGGAATTTATATAGATTTTCCACCAGAAGCTCCTCCGAAAATTTCTCTGCGAGCTCCTCAGGGAATTCTCCGGGAGGTCCTCTGATGATGATGATGGTCCAGCTACAAACCCCAACAAAGGTTTCAGCTAGACGAGATTTGTCTATAAGATGAATTCTCTTGTTTCCGAGAATGCTTCTGGTAGTTTCCCCGGGGTTCCTTCGAAAATTCTCCCGGGAGTTTCTTCAGAAATTCTTCCAGAAAATTCCTTCGAGAGTTCCTCCGGGAATTCCACCACCAATTCATCCGGGAGTTTCTCCGGAAATTCCTCCGGGAGTTCCACCAGAAGCGATTCCAGGTAATTATTCAGGCTTTTTTCAAGAAATCATTTAGGCTTTCTTCAGAAATTAAGCTGGAAATTCCTCCCGAAGTTCTTCCGATAGTTTCTCTGGGAGCTCATCCGGGAGGTCCTCTAGGAATTCTTCTAGGAGTTCCTCCTGAAATTCCTCCAGGAGTTCTTACGGGAGATCTTACGGGAGCTCCTCCGGCAGTTCCTTCGGGAATTCCTCCGGGAGATCCACCAGCAGTTTCTACGAGAATCCCTCCGGGAGTTTCACCGGCAGTTTCTCCGGGTGTTTCTTTGAAAAGGAACTTGAATTTGTTGGAAAAACTCCTGGAAGAACTCCCGGAGGAACTTCCACAAGCACTTCCGGAGCAATTCCCACATGGAAGTCCTGAAATAATTCTTAGAGAAGTTCCTAACGGAATTTCCGAAAAACAATCTGAAGGAATTCCCAGAAAAATACCTGGAGGAATTAATGCAGAAATTCCCAGATGAAGTCCTGAAAGTATTCCCAGATGAATTGCTGAAGAAAATCCCTGCGGATTGTCCCGAAAAAAATTCTGGAAGAACTCTTGGCAGATATCCGAGTAAAATCCGAGTGAAGTCCGGAAGGAATTCTAGTACACTTCCGCGGAAAATCTCCCGGAGAAATTCCTGAAGGAATCCCTGGAGAAGTACCTGAAGAAACTCCTTGGACGAATTCCAGGAGAAATTCATGAAGATATTTCTAGAGGATTTCTTGAAGGATATTCTGAAGTAATTGCGAAAAGAATTCCAGATTGGAATGCTAGATGATTTCGCTATTGAATGTTTGGAGGTATTCCCGGAAAATTTCCTGGAAGTAATCCCGGAAGAATTTAAGGAAGAGTTCCGAGAGGAATGCCCGGAGAAGTTCCTAGAAGAATTTCCGAAGAAATTTCTTATAGATTTACAAGTGAAATTATGGAGCTAAATCGGAGGATTTCCGTCATAAATTTTTGAAGAAACTTCTGGTAGAATTTTGGGAAGAAATTCCGTATGTATTCTTGACGGAACTCTCGAATGCATGCCTGAAGGAAATGCCAGATTCTTCCTGAAGAGAGAATAGCCGAAGAAATATCTAGAAGTAAATCTTCGAGAGAAGAAAAGAAATCTTCAAGGAATTTCCTCGTGAATTTCCTAAAAAAAATTAGTGGGGGGTTTCTAGATAAGGAGGAATTACAATTACATGAGAAGGATTTTCGAATGATTTTCAGAGGAATTTGTGGATAACTTTCCGGAGGAATTCAGAAGTTCCCAGGGGAGCTTCTAGAAGGATTTCAAGGAGAATTTTTGAGCCCGAAATGTTTCGAGTTGTTTTGAACTTTCATATATTATGGATCCTGGATGCCCTAATTAGTTTTGGGAATCTTTTGAATTTCAACCACCTATTTCTGTATATGATTGGATCGTAAAGTGCACATGTTTGAGGGAATTCATTTCAGTACCCGTTCAATCTTTCCACAATTTAGGGGGACGACGCCCCCTGCCCCTCTCTGGCTACGCCCTTGATTGAGCACGTAACCTGCCAAATAGAATATCTTCCCTAAAATTTTGAAATATATGCCAATACTTTTCCGAAAATTAAAACCGTAAATTTTGATATTTCCTGGGAAAATTTCTTAAAAAACTCTCAAAGCAACTTTCATAGAAATTTTCAGAATTTTCAGAGGAATTCTTACAGGAGTCTCTGAAGTTATTTTCAAAGGAAATGTTGAAAACTTCAAGGAATTTTATCGGAATATAGTCTTCTTCTTTTTGAATGGTTCTACATTCCAACTGGAACGTGGCCCGCTTTTAAACTTATTATTCTATTATCATTTCCTCAGTTTTCTCCTGAATTCCGCCATTGCATGAGTATGCATCTTGTGTAGCAAGGGAAATTAATACACTATGCACAGGAAATCGAGAATGTTTCCCACCCCAAAAATCCTAGACCGGACCGAGAATCGAACTCGCTATCTCCGGATTGGCAACCCTACGCATTTGCTCACAAGGCTAAATTATTTGAGTATTCCGTATAAAAATGCTTGATAAAAATTCTTCGAAAACTTTTTTTGGAAATTCCACTAGAATTTGTTTTTGAACTCTACTTTCTCGTTCGGAAATTTTCCAAGGATTTATTCAAAAATTCTTCCTGAAATTCATTCCAGGTATTTGTTTTGAAAATCTCCCCACAAAATCCTTCAGAACTGTTTCGGGAACTCCTTTATTGAAAATTTATAAAAAATCCGCCGGGAGTTCACTTTGACATTATTTCCTTTGCATACTTCTCCAGAAATTTCTTCATAAGTCTCACCAGAAAACCCATAGATTTTTTTTTTAAGTAAACCATATAACATTTCCTAAGAAATTATTTCCGGAATTCCTGCAGAAGTTATTACGGGATTTTTTTTAAAAGGTTTTTCCCGAAATTAATTACAGAACGACAGTGGAAGTCCAAAAGAAATTTTCAGGAGAGTTTCCAACGAAAAATCCAAAGAATTTCCTAAGCAAAATTCCCACAGGAATTTTCCAAATGAAATTTTCGAATGGATTCCTAAATTCGAATAAGAAAAGATGCCCGAAAGAACTTGTCATATACCCCTCGGACCTCAGTCCAAGGGGGTGCATGAGACACGGAGGCAAAGATACAGTAAGCTAGAAGAAAGGTGTTACAGGTGTTGATCCCCGACCCTAAAACATGGCCTGTTACAGGAATCTACCCCGCTGCTTCGCACGCCCTTGACTTGTACACACCACAGCATCACCAACCAGCCAGGAGGATGTACCACCGCGAGACATGTTGGTGAACAGAAAGGCCTGAAGCCAATATCAAAAATTAATCAACACTGCACTTTGGGATCATGTTTAAGACCATGCTCGATAGCTCTTACCAATCTCAAAAGATTATTTTTGCTCCTGACGAACTATCTTCATCAGGAGCTGCCCTATCCCATTCATCTGGCACACTCTATTGGGATAACAATCAAAAACAGTGTGAAGTGGGTAGTGACACGTCTCACTATTCACTTCGAGCTTCTCACTTTTTACAGTAAGAAGTGAAAATTGAGGAGTGAGGATTGAGACGGCTCACTGTCCACATCATTTCTCACTTATCAAATGACCTATTCGGCCAAATGTCCTGCTCGGCCAAATGTCCTGTTCGGCCAAATGACATGTTCAGTCAAATAACCTATTCGGCAAAACTGCCTATTCGGCCAAATGACCTATTCGGCTATATGACCCTTTCGGCCAAACGACTTTCGGGCTAATGGTTTGTTCGGCCAAATGGTATAAGAATAGGTTTATTTAGCGGGTCAGATCCTAACAAATCACTTAGCTGATTGCATTGTTTGTCCAATCTGGTCATTTGGCTAAAAAGGCGTTTGTTGAAATAAGTTTTTCGACTGAAAAAACATTTCTGGTTTTGGCAAGGATGTTGCTGGCCACCATTTATATTAATCTATCATTTTCTAGAACCAATGCTTATCAAATAATCTCTAAAATGAATCTGAAAAAAAAGTTTCTCGATTTCATACTATAGTTTTGGAGACTCCTTGTTGTTAAATGTATGATTCAATAGCATAATTCTATATGTTTTTTTAAAACATAAAGTATGTTGACAGGTGATTCGTGAGAAGTCATCCTTCAATATTTCAAAAAGCGATTCTTGATAAAGTACAGGGTATTTAGGAGCGTGGGGTCCTCTCAATTTTTGATCCACAAATTTGAACTAAATGCGAATCTCTCAACCTAAGCCACAATGAAACCTAATTTAATCAAAGTGTTGTTACGATCAAAATTGGAAAAGGTAGAATAGTTTAAATTTTCAAATTATTTCAAATGTATAAGCTCCGTACCTCCGTCAGTCTTGCTGATATCTAAAAGGCAACAGTTCCCAGGCTGTTCTATCGTCAATATCAGCAGACTAATGAAAACGTGATATTCCCAGATGTAGACTCTCAATTTCATAGCACGGGTTTCATTCCTGAGTACCTTAATTTTAATCTCATTTTTCTGTGCAGCATTTTTTTCACCATTTGTCTTACGTGTCCCAGTGTGCTGTATTTATTCCAATTGGAATAAAAAAGCACAAATTCAAAAAAGCTTTTACTGACAAAGCTCATTTGTCACAGGTTTGTCTTGTATCAAAACCACTTGCGCTGTGCAACACTGATCACTATGATACAAGATTTTTTCGTCGGATCTGATCATATTTTTAAAATGCGAAAAAATGACTAGGCTAGACTATAAGTAAGCATATTATAAAATAAATTCTATTCGTTACATTCTCATTTAAACAAGTCTCATGAGAACAGGATATCATCTTTTCCATGTTGTGTGACAACTTCGTATGTCCAACTTTGTTGCACGGCCATTATTGAATGTAGAACTTCAAATAAAACCAGATAACACACCTTGCCATTTGGTCACGGCATGGGAATCGTCTAACTTGATTAATATTTGCGAATCAAGTTACTGACGGATCTCGTGCAATGACATCATTCTTTCCTTTCTTTTATGTTTCTAATGTAAATGTGACGCCATAATGTTCAGAATTTATTCGACACGCAACTCCCAAATAAGCTCAAACCAAATATGTACGATTGCTATGCGATTGCCGGTATTATCTTTTGGTCGGCGAATGAAACCATTCGCTGAGGAACCTCTCTTCTTCTGACTTTTTCTTCCAAACCACAACCAAACGGGTTACAGATCCGCGGCCAAAAGTTTATTTTGACGTGTACCGGTCATCGAGAACAAAGCCTAGCATACATTTAACGGCCTCGGACGATTTTTTTTCTCCAGGCACCTTCTTACTGAGCTCGTTTTGGTTTTCTTCCCTCCGCCATCCAGCAGCAGCATGAACCCAGATCCAGAGCTTCCCCGCGCGCGCCCGTATGTCGGTCTTCATCACGCATCGTAGCATAACGAGCCCGGCGAGGTGGACAGAGCGCAAACCGACAAACAGCAGAACACGCCTCGCTCCACGAACCACGTTGATGACGATGACGCTGGCGACCGATCTGCACTGTTGTTCGGAAGCCGTGCAAGTTTCCTTATCAAAGTTATGGCTATAAATTGTATTTATTGTGTAAGTAAAAAAAATAATTGGGCGTCATCCTTCTTTAACTTCAAGCTCAGAAAGAAGCATGAAATAACTTTATAATTATTGTGCAAAAAACATCGATTCATAAATCAATACCAAAAAAAATTGTTTACTTCTCCTTTTTTTAAATTTTCTGAACATGTTGAATTATTGAAAACAAGAAGTTCCAACAATTGAACATGTTTTAACAAAATTATTCCAAAAAACAGCGGAAGAAAAAGCCTAGTGGTCAAGTTTCGGCCTCTCCGGATCACCGTGCAGTGGACTGGAGTGGGTCATGTCAAGTCTCTTGCCTGGATCGATCGGGTGGTTGACTTTGGGGCAACAACGAGACTCACGGGTGCGAGCTGGACTTTGGGGGGTTCGCGGGAAAAAGTCAGTTAGCCCGTCATCGTGCTTTGCGCGCTCTCTGATGTTTTCTGCTGAGGCTGCAAGTTGGTTACCGGGGAAAGACGACTGGCAGGCGGACAGGCAGGTATCAGCCAGCATCGGCCGGCCGTATGTGGCGGGAGAAATCTGAAATGAGAACTTACTAAACCAGTTTTTTCACTCTTCCGCGCGCCCTCGGACCCAGGTTCTTCGCGCTTCGCTGGCGATGGCCCACGATTTGAGAGTGTGGCGTAGGCAACCAACTCAAAACACAGAAAAAAAGCAAACTCTTTCTTCGTTCGCTGGGTCGTCCGTCGTCGTCGGTTGGACCCGCGATCGTTTGCTTCTTTCCATTTTGGGCTGTTTCTTTTGCAGTTTTTTCTTCGTTCCTAGGATTGTGCTCCTTCACGCGAGAGGTTCATCTTATGAAACGATTTTTCAAGAAGCGCATTTAAAACTTGAACGAGTGAAACTCCCCGTTTGATTCTGGTAGTGTAGGTAGAATGTAATGGTTTCTATGGCATGGGTGTGTATTAATGAGTGCCATAATGTGGCCTCGGTTGAATTCTGACCAACAACTTATGGTTCTGCAGTTTTAATAGCACGCAACATTTATTTGTTGTTATAGATTTTTCATTGAGTGAGTACCATGTAAGTTGCACCGCAGGTACTTATATTTGTTTTTATAGATAGTTGTTCAAATTGTGTTATGCCTTCAGCTGTAGAAATATTCCAAGTGACCACTCGGCACAAGACCCGAGTTTCAAAATGTACAAATCAAACTTTTACAATATTAATTATTAAAATTTTCAACGAAAATAGTTCTAAAAGATTTTTCAACAATGATCAACAATCTGAGAAGACCTTTCATACAAACATTGAATTCCTAGTCCTAGTTTTCTGGAAATCCTATTTAATTTATTTTATCGGCTTTTGAACTAATGTCCTGAATGATAATGAATACAAGAGCCATGGGTATTAAGTTTATTTGGGTGATCTACACCCTTAGGGTCACTCCTGACGGAATCCAATTTTCAAAGTACTCACGTTTTCAAGAGCACACCATTCGATACGGAAGCAACGCACAACTGTCATTTTTATTTTTTCACGCGTGCTGCGACTATGCAGGACAACGTCTGCCGGGTCGACTAGTTTCTTGACTAGTTTTAAAATAAATACCAAAAAACTGTTAAACAAATTTTCATTTCAAGACTACAATAAATTAGATTGAACTGTCAAAATCCGTATTTGTGTACTTGTGTGATCGGAAATTGCTTTCGAGTAATTCAAGATTTTTTTAACAGCGGACGGACAACATAACAACATAAAAAACCGTTTATAGGAGGAATAATAACAGGAATTTGCGTTCATGATCAACGAAGTTCGTATTTCACCACAATAATTTTCTTTTCAGCTTCTTCATTCAGTGAAATTTTGCATGGAAAATCACAAATTTAGCTTCTTGTGGAACAGAACATCAGTAGAAAAGCGATCTTTATCCAGCTTTCCACTCTCGCCATAATGGCGGATGCTATAATAATTTTGACATTAACTGCTTCCCGACACTGAACTGAAATTTTAGTCTAAGCAAACATTGATATTTGCCGTTACTAATAACAGCCAATGTGTTGTTTGTTTTTCATCAACAAAAAACGGAAACTCAAAACTTTTGATAATCATTCTATTTTAGATATTATTACTAATTACTAATTTATTTCAGAAATTAGGATTTTGAAGCTTTTTATAAAGCATTAACATTTACTTTTACAGAATATGCGATCCAAAACTCAATCCAAACTTGGTTCGCTGGATTTTCAAACTGCCTTGGTGATATATTTATTTATTTATTTATTTATTCTACGTCTTCAATAATATAATATTGTACAGACTGATATATTAACATCTATATAGCTTACACTAATTTCACTTTGGACAATATTTCATGACACATTACAAATTATTCCATAACATTTATACAAAACCACAAATGAAACAGCGAAAAAACTACAAGTTATACAAACAAAAATTAAAACAGCGAAAAAACACTAACAATTGAAGTAGTCTGCTACGGCTTCCAAGTGCTGATTGAACGGCAATAAAATTCTCGAAATCGTATTCCAGTCGGCCAAGTAGAGGCCTGCAAAGCTAAGTCTTTCCATTTCCATTTTAATGTAACTTTAAACGAAATAAAGTTCAATGATCTGCAGTCGATGCGTTTTGAGACCAACTTTTTCAAGCCCACACAGTCTTTAACAGGTGCACCAAGGCATCGATGTACCATTGTCTTCACATCATCCTCAGAAGCAATACAATCGATGTTTGTTAAAAACAAGGAAAAAAAAAACGATCCTCTGCTGTCGTCATCTGTATCTCGTCGCTTGTGTAATCCGTATCATGCAGATAGGTGACGTTTACTCCATCCATCAAGTCGGTACCTGCGGTTGGGGTAGACCTGATTGGCTTTGTAATAGGTGAAGACGTGTCTTCAGGGATGAATCGTTTCACTGTTTCCATAATCATTGAAACTTGGGATTGTAGCTCAGTTATGTCAGAATGAATTGATCGATTTTTCGGTGGCAATGTAGAAGAAAGGTTCGTTGCGGCATTGCTCCAAGCACTAAACGCAGGCATGCACCCTTCACATATCCATATAACACCTACAGATAACGTTTGTGATTGTTCTTCACTCATACCAATACACATGATGTGGTACGAGTTTTTGCACGGTCCAGCGCATACAACGGCCATTTGTTTCGTATATATGCATACAGAGCAGCTTTTACAATTCACAGTTTTATCACACTTCGAATTTAGAGTCATCGTTTTTAGTGCAATCGTACCAAAATACCACGATATATTTGCACGGAAGTATCACAGTACGAGTAAGACACACAAATAAGAAACAATTACGATTTATTTGTGATGCATAAAGGCTAATTACACCGATTAAATACGACAAACAACAAGCAAGCAGCACGCACGGCAACGGCAATACAATAAAAACCTATAATGCATAATTATAAATCTCAATGGACATACACTTGAGAACATTAATAATAAGAATAAGGCACATTGTGGCAAAATAAATGTTGGATCCTATCATGTGATCGATGTGAACAATGTTCCCCTGGTACAGTGACTTGGGGATGAAATAGTTCTCGGAAGATACGTAGTTTTGCGTAGAACGATTATGGTTTGATCGAGACGATTATGAACCAGATCTCTACAGACGAGCCTCGACTGGGTGCTTACCGCAATTCCCGGTACTCTAACGCAACTCTTATGCTGAACTTGAAAATGGTGGCCAGGTCTTGGGCCAGGTGCATAATCATCGTTTTAGCTATTAGGTACTTGTCCCCTTTTTGCTCTAATAGACTTTTTTCATATGTACAATATCCTACTGATAAGCCTTTAAGTAAATTTAATAAGGGTGAGATAGGTAAAAGTAAACAATGAGATTCTTTGGATATCATTTCTATACATCAGTAGTTTAAATAGTATTGATTTTTTTATAAAATGAATAGTGTTAAACCTATGTGATTCCGACAGAGCAACCAAAATTATAATGCAGTAGAAGACCCAATTGAATAAAAAAAATGTGTATGAGAATTCAAACTTCAAATCCGGTGTCCTTCAATCCGCTTAACTATATGCCTTCTACAAAGAACCGATTGTAAAGCATCAACTACAATTTCCACTTAAGGACCGGTCTAGCGTGTTTTCCTTATATTTGCTTTTGAATGTCGTGCCTTAGTGAATCCGAATACAAAAAAAAACTTCCGTCCTTTACTTCAAAGGCGAGCATACGTTGATTATTTATAATTCGAATAGCGTCACATTGAGAAGTCTGAAATAAAACATGCAAAAGTTAAAATGTTAAAATGTATTCAAATATGGAATTTGAAAATAGTGAATCTTGATACTCGAGCAGCTCCTATTGTTGACGAAAAAATAACAATTTTTCAGTTGTCGTTGGTGACGAGAAACATCACTGTTTGCTTAGACGACAATTTAAGTTCAGTGGCTGGAAGCAGTTAATGTCAAAATTGTTATAGCATCCGCCATTATGGCGAGCGTGGAAAGCTGGATAGACCCCGTTCACTCAGTGTATAAAAAATGTGCTAGATATTTTATTATTAACCTGCACTGAAACACAAATTGAATAAAAAAAATCTTTTTTGGAAACCCCAACTTTTCTCGTTTAACTATCATTGAAACCAAAAACATTTTTTTCTCTGAACCAAAAAGTAACGGAGCGTTCGGTAATTTCGCTTTTCAAAATACCGAACTGCACGGTACTTTTTGAAAGATCACCAAAAAACTTAAACTACCGAACGATCGGTACTCGTTTCGTATACCGAACGTTCAGCTGTTGAAATTTCGGTGAAAAATTACCGTTTACTGTAAAATATTCTAAGTGTGATACATACCCCGTTCGGTTTTGGCAATATTCGATTTATATCGTTAGTTTGTTGATATTTTCGGTGAATACTAAACACACACTTTGCATAATTTTGCATAACGTTTCGGCCTACGTTATGCAAAATTATGCAAAGTGTGTGTTTAGTTTTCACCGAAAAATATCAACAAATTAACGATATAAAAATTTAAGATGACCCAAACCCTACCAAATATTCGATTTACGCAAAACGTTTTTTTTTTGTTTTTTAAGATTTCGATATTGTTTATAAATCACGTAAATCTCATAATCTTTGTAAACAAATTAATTAGACCTCTAGATCGACGCAAAAACAAAAATCGTAAATAAACGCGAAAAAAAGTTTTTTTTAAGAAAAACACTTCAATTTTAAAATGAGCATGAGCATTATGACCGCACAATACGTAGTTGCTACTCCGTGATTGACTAGAACTTGCGAAATTGTACAGAGAACACAATAAATGGGGCTTGGGACTAGCTACCCATTCTCAATGTACACGTGTCGGGAGCTCAAATATCTAAAGTCAATAACGGTGCCGGCCACGTCCTTACGGTCATATAGGAAGGGAAGGATTGTTAGTCCGACTCTCGTTGCTACTAGAGACCGAGAACACCTCTGCATCTCCACGATTGTCTTGGGATAGGATATCGTTTTAGTTACAAAGGATAATTTATCTGGATTCACTTCGGTAAGTGATGCGATCTATGGGATGGGAAACAACACTCTCGCTGTCTGAAACTTTCACTTTCTGATTTATTAACTCACTCGCGCAAAGCAGAACAAAATTACGACGACCGGCCGATCGTTTTGCCTTCCGCACAAAGCAAAACTAAACTTCGACGACCGGTCGATCCGCTTACTGGAGAAACACGACCGGACAAGAAACAAACTTTTACTTTCTCACTTCAATTTTAAAATTATTGTAAAAAGCATTGCTAGACCCCGAAACTGACGCAGAAAGAATTGTAAAAAATCGTGTAAAAAAAAATCAGTGTAATCGCTTAGATTTCAAAATCCGCATACAAAAAGTGTCACAGTGTGTTTAGTGTTACAATAAGTGAAGAAATGTTAAGTATCATGAGAAAACAAAATCCATTCCGAACCGTTCCGAACGTGTGTCAAAATCTAATGGGGTCTGTACCTTTCAAACAACATAGTTAAAATTACTCATAATTATTTGAGAATTATTTCTGCTACCCACCTGTAGTTGGTAAATATTCCAAAGAAATTCCTGGAGCTTTATAAGAAATGCCAAGACGAATGCTTGAAGGACCTATTTAAAAGAAACGAATATAAAAAAGGAAAAATAATTACTATGTCTGAAACTTGATTATGCATATGTACAACATGTGATAGATTTAGTTCGGAAAAGGTATTGGAGGGTAACCGCCCCTTCGGTGGGGTTTGATCCCACGACCCCAGTTCGCATGACAGGTGCTTTCCCTACTAAGCTACGAAGGACCTCCGACGTCCACCGCAGCTTAGCGGGTACTGATGAAACCAAATTCCCAGCACCAGGTACCAGCCGATCTCTCGCAATACATTTTCAGGCGGTTACCCTCCAATACCTTTTCCGAACTAAATCTATCACATGTTGTACATATGCATAATCAAGTTTCAGACATAGTAATTAATTTCCACTCCGGGTGGCTTAATACCCGGCATATAGGCAATTAACTTTGAATGTACTGATCTCGAGTGGCGATCTCTCTTCGCTTGTGTGGTCGTGTTGGGATCTGACGACCAAACTGGCACAACCTCACACAACCCTACTTCATTGAGCGCCGTTGCTGATGAAGCAAGTGTGTAGGAGCCGGACAATATTAAATACTCATCCTACTTGGTTGACATTGTGTACAAAAATACATTTGAGAGAGTTAGTTCTGAAAATGTATTGCGAGAGATCGGCTGGTACCTGGTGCTGGGAATTTGGTTTCATCAGTACCCGCTAAGCTGCGGTGGACGTCGGAGGTCCTTCGTAGCTTAGTAGGGAAAGCACCTGTCATGCGAACTGGGGTCGTGGGATCAAACCCCACCGAAGGGGCGGTTACCCTCCAATACCTTTTCCGAACTAAATCTATCACATGTTGTACATATGCATAATCAAGTTTCAGACATAGTAATTAATTTCCACTCCGGGTGGCTTAATACCCGGCATATAGGCAATTAACTTTGAATGTACTGAAGGAAAAATAGTTAAAAGGAAAGGTTAAAGGCATTGGAAACATTTCCAAGAGAAACGTTTGGGAGTGTTAAGTGGTTCTCGTGAGACAAAAATGTGAAAAACATAAATAAAAAAAAAATATTCTGGATTATTTTAATAAAGAAATTTTGAAAGATGATCTCGGAAATAATGTTTGGTAAAACTTTAGGAGTGATGTTTTAAACAATACTCCAAAGAGTATCCGAGAGTATTCTGCAGATAAATATCCACAAGTATTACTGTAAAAGATTCATACATAAGCTGTAGTTGGAGGAGTTTTGCAATGAGAGCTAGTATTGCACCACCCACTGGTTGGTCCATCTCTCCTGTACCTATTCGTAATTATGTTTATTCTTGTCCAAAAAATTCAAATATTTTGAGGCATTTTCATCACTATCAATTAAGCATTCCAAAATGCTGACGGGACATTACATATTGTTTCGATTAACCACATTTTATATTCTGAAACCCTAAGTTGTAAGTAATTTTTTCCGAAGAAAAATCAGTGAAAATCGAATGTTGAACACGAATCATATTATGTCGGTCCGCAAACGTTGTGATGGAAATTGAAAAGTGATGCCAAAAAAAATTATGATGAAAAAACTTTTAAACCATGCAAAGCGCCCTGCTCGCGTGCCGAATGCGGTCATTGACTTCATTTTGTGTGGCCCGCGGCGCGCAAGAAAAAAAAACTTCAAAAAAAGCTTCTATATCTGGCTCGATAAGCTCCTTGTGATTGTTCATTGATAAATACTATAGGTTATTACACCCCCAGAAATAAGTAAACCATACAGCCCTGTTTTTCATACAAAATGGTCATGTTTGAGGATCAATATCTCGATTTCTAGCTAATTTTTTGTAGTACCATCCTAAAATAACTTGAATTTTAACCCAATGAATGTTATTTCTATGCAGTTTTGTTGCTCATGACCTTGCAGACCCACTTTTATATGGAGCTCCATATCAAAGTGATGTACGTTATAATTATTTTGCACTGAAAAAGTCATAAGCATAGGCTGACAAGATTATTCCGGTGAAAACACGGGACAAACACATTCGCAAAACGGGACATGTCAAATAAACCTTTCATAGTTGTGGAAAAATACTATACTTCGAATATTTCACTCTTCAAAGGTTTACAAAGCAAAACACAAAAGAACATAAAATTGCGCATTTCTCAATATAAACAAATGGAATCTCATTTTATTCCACTCTTAAACATAAATACACACCCTAAAGATGAACTAATGGTTTGAACTAATTTTTCAAATTTTCTGAAAGCTGTATGTGTTTTATTTGATAGTAATACCAAAGGAAATACTTTCGGGATTCCAAATAGAACCCTTTCGGGATTCCAAAGCCAAAGACTTTCGAGATTCCAAAGCGAAACCTTTTGAGATTCCAAGCGAATCCATTCGGGATTTGAAAACCAATTCCTTAGGGCAGTGTTGGAAAAAACTCAAAATCTCAAAACTCATGAACGATTCGAATCACTCGTGAGTTGAAACGCACCATACTCAGCACCTAAAAAATCATGGTTGAGTTGAATCATTCATTTGAATCATCGTAAAATAACAGTAAATTATCGTTCAACACATAGAACAATGGATACTCTTGCGTGTGTTGCCCCCAAATCGCTTATAAATGCTTTTTAGAGCGAAACGATTTTTTTGGGAAATGAGTGAAATGATCCGTTTTAGTATGAAAAACTCAGACGTGATGCATTTTTTTAAATTCACAAACGAGTTAGTTCACGCGGGAGCGCTCAATGATTGAGTTTAATGGATGATTTTACCAACACTGCCTTAGGGATTCCTAAATAAATTCTTGCGATATTCCAAACCGAATTCTGAATTTTTAAGTGAATCCTTTCGGGATTCGAAAAAAAATCCTACCGGGAGACCAAGGGAATACTTTCCAAGTGGGATTCCAAAGCAAATCCTTTGGAGATTCCAAAAAGATTTTTTCGGGATTCTAAAGCAAGTCCTTTCGAGATTACAAAAGCGAATCCATTCGGGATTCTAAAACCAATCCCTTAGAAAACCAATCCCTAAAGAAATTCTTTCGAGATCGCAAACCGAATTCTTTTTGGATTTCAAAGCGAATCCTTTTGAAATTCGAAAGGAAATCTCAATCAAAAGAATTTTGTCGGGATTGCAGAGCGAATTCTTTCGGGATTCTTAAGGAAATATTTTCGGGATTCCAAAGCAAATCCTTTCGAGATTCCAAAAAGAATCATTTCGGAATCCCAGAGATTATTCTTTCGTGATTCCCAAGCAAATAATTTCGAGATCAAAAGCAAAACTTTGAGGATTCCAGGAAAAATCCTTCCGAGAATCCAATGCAAATCCTTTCAAGATTCCAAGGCGAATATTTTGGGGATTCCAAAGCGAGTCCTTTCGGGATTCCAATGCAAACCCTTTCGGAATTCCACAGGGAATACTTTCGGGATTCCAAAAGGAATTCTTTCGAGATTCCAAAAAGAATCTTTTCAAAATCCCTAAGACAATCCTTTCGAGATTCCAAAGCGAATTCTTTCGGGATTCCAAAGCGAATCAATTCGAGATTCCAAAACGAGTCCTTTCGGTATTCCAAAGCAAATCCTTCCGGGATTCCAAAGTGAATCCTTCGGAAATCCAAAGCGATTCCTTCCGAGATTTCCAAGCGAATCCTTTTGGGACCCCATAGGAAATTCTTTCGGATCCCAAAGGGTATACTTTTGGGATTCCAATGAGAATCCTGTCGGGATTCCAGAGCAAATCCTTTCGAGATTCCAAAGAGAATCACTGCGGGACTCCAAGAAGAATCCTTTCGGGATTCCAAAACAAATCCTTTCGAGATTCCGAATCGAATCCTTTTGAGATTCCAAAACGAATTCTTTCGGGATTCCAAAGCAAATTCTTCCGAACGTAAAGGAATAATTTAAGACCCCGAAAAGAATCCATTTTGGAATCAATTTGGCATTTCGAAGAAATAGTTTTAAGCTTCCGATAAAATTCTTTTGAAATTTTGAATTCTTTTGGGAATTCAAAGTGATTTTTTTAGGATTGAAAAGGAATCTTTTAGAGATCCCAAAAAGATAATCTCACTGGATTTTTTAGGATTGCAAAGAGAATGCTTTTGGGCTTGCACAGAGGATATTTTTGATATCCGCAGAATGGAACCTTTTTAAGGTCCTCTGTTGGGAGTCCTTCCAGTATTTCGAAAGGATGCTGGGATTGCAAACGGAATACTACTGTGGTCTTCCGGAGGGAATCTTTTTTCTCCTGAGGGAATCCTTTTGCGATTCTCCATTTAAGATCTCCAAAGGACATCCTCTTGGCATCATCCGAAAGGAATCATTCTGGAACGAAGTCTTGACGGTATATACCTCCGAAATAACAGAAGGTTTCCTTTCGTAATCTCTTTGGAATCACAGGAATATTCTATTTGAGGATTGGAATCCCTAACAAATTTCTTTTGGAATCCCAGAAGTACACTAAACCGTCTTTTACGGCAGTTTTGTATATTCATTTGTATATTCATCATTTGCCTTCAACAATTGTTCCATTGCAGGTCATCCAAGACCATACAGGAGTCTACACGCGTAACTAAGGACCTAAGGTCTACAAGCGTAACGAAAGAGCTGTTAACTCTTTTCAGAAATGGATCATGCCCTATTTGATATAATAATTGAAATTCCGTTCCAGGTCATCAAAGAATTCCCTGGAGTGTAGGTCTTAAGGACAAGCATCACAGAGTCCAAAACAAAATTCATTCGCGTTTTCAAAGGCACACCACTCAATATGAAAGAATCGCACAACTGTAATTTTCATTATTCCACGCAGCAAAGCTGAAATAATAAAAGCCTCCGTATTGAGTGGTGTGCCCTTGAAAACGTGAGTGAATTTAGTTTTGGATTATGTGATGCTTGTCTACCCGCGTAACCGAAGGGCTGTTATCTCTTTTTAAAAATGGTTCATGCCCTATATGATCTATAAAACCAAACTCAATATGCCTTAAGCAGCCGTTCCTTTCCAGGTCATCCAAGAATTCCCTAGACTCCTCAGCCGCGGTTTCATCTAAATATGTCCTTCGAGTATTTGTCTTTCACTTGCGTCTCAAATGTAGGCGTATGAGTTGTTCTAAGATCTACAAATTGTCCTGGAGTTTGAATCAAATGGTCTACCGAATAGACCAAGTCTTTGTTGATGTCCCCTGCCACGGTATCAACCCAATTATATCCTTCAAATATTGGCCTTTACTTGCGTCTCAAATCCATGTATATGAGATGTTGTAAGGTCTCCAATTTGTTTCTGGAATTTGAATCAAATGGTCTACCGAATCAACCAAGTCTTCCATGATGTCCCCAGGCACGGTAACCACCCAATTCTGTCCTCCAAGTATTTGACTTTCGCTCGCATCTCAAATCCAGGCATATGAGTTGTTCTAAGATCTCCATGCCCTTGAGTTTAAATCAAATGTTCTGCCGAATCAACCAAGGTTTTCATGATGTCCCCAGCCGCGGTATCAACCCAATTATGTCCTCCGAATATTTGTCTTTCATTTGCGTCTCAAATCCAGACATATTAGATGTTGCAAGATCTCCAAATCGTTCTGGAGTTTGAATCAAATGGTCTACCGAATCAACCAACTCTTTCCTGATGTTCGGAATCCCAGAAAAAATTTCTGCAGAATCCCAGAAAGATATTATAGATATTATACCTGAAAGGATTTACTTTGGAATCCTATAAGTATTCTTTTGGGAATTCCCAAAGAATTATCTTCGAAATTCCAGAACGTTTCTTTTTGGAATCCCAGAAGGCTCCTTTTTGGAATACCATTCTCTTAAAAATCCCGGAAGGATTATATCTGGAATTTCAGAAAGATTCCCTTTGAAATCTCGGATAGAGTCCCTTTGGAATCCCAGAAGGATTATTTTTGGAATCTCAGTACGGATCTCTTTGAAATCCAAGAAAAAAAATCTTCCCTGAATCATTCTCTTTGGAATTCCAAAGGAGTTCCATTCATATTCCCTGAAGGATGCTCTTTGGAATCCCATACGAATTCTCTTTGGAATCTCAGAAGGATTCTTTTCATAATCCCAGAATGATAACTGTGGAAATGCCGAAATAACACTAAGCAGCGAGGTGGCAATGTCCAGTGGGGGGATGTAATGCAAATAAAAAGAAGAAGAAGATCCCCTTCGAAATTCCAGAAGGGTTCTATTCGGAAATTCAGAAGAATTCTTTTTGGAATCTCAGAAGGACTCCGTTCGGAATTCCTAAAGGATTCTTTTCGGAATCTCAGAAGAATTCGATTTGGATTTCCAGCTAGATTCTTTTTTTGGATACCCAGAAGGATTCCCTTTCTTTTCGGAATCCAGCAAGGATTCTTTTGGGAATCTCAGGAAGCTTTCTTTCATTATCCCAGAAGGTTTGTCATCGGAATCACAGAAGGATTCCATCCGGAACTTCAGAAGGATTCTTTCCGGAGTCCCAAATAGATTTTCTTCGGAGTCCTAAAAGTATTCTCTCTCAAATCCTGGCAAAATTATCTTCGGAATCTCACAAGGATTTCATAATCCCAGAACGATTCCTCTCGTAATCCCAGAAGGTTTTTTCAGAATCCCAAAAAGATTCGCTACGAATTTCCATTAGGATTCTCCTCAGAATCCCATCAGTAGCATTCTATTTGAAGTCCTAGAAGGTATCAAGATTACAAGCGAAATCAATATTACATGAAAAAATGACTTGGTAAATGTCAAAATTATCGCATGAAAGCGAAAATTCAAAATCATCTATTTGGAAAATTCTTTAATCCAGTTTAGTCATCATCGTAAACCTTTAACAGGGTTGTATAATTTCAAAAGAAATCGAATTTCCGACAGTCATCGAATGTCGAACCAAATTCAAAATTGCCCCATTTTTACACCACATTTCGTAACCAACTAAAGCTCGGGAATCACCTCGCTGAGCTCAACTACATATGCACCATCATTACAGTACAACAAGCGCCCTACCATATGTGCCGGTCACCTCCGATGGTCACTCGGTTGGTAACTTGCTCGTTAATTTCCATTGGTGTCGCAATCCACCGTACGTACGTAGCTGGTGAGATCCGACCGTTCATAAACCAAACTATGAAAAAGTTCAGTGCAAACAAAAGTTTCACAGCGTGAGTACTCCAGTGGGGGGCTAGGCTACCTCAACCGAGAGCCATTCAACCGTTAGTCACCTACCATCACTACGAAGCATATCGCAGCGAGGAACTCCTCAAAACCGCAACTTACACGCGAAATGACGAGAGCAGGTGGGCGCGGTAGCGCTTTCGTGTATTAGACTCATAAAAAAACCTCGCGTCGATTCATACGTTCCTCTGCTGGTGTGCAAATTGGGGTGTTGGTGTATTGAAATTAACGCTTTTTGTGGGGAGCACTTGCGGTGAGTGAGTTTCAACCGACGATGTGTGCGGCGGGTACGAGTTCTACCTGTTCTTCATTGTACCGGTCACCACGGCTAGCGGCGGGTGTTTGTTTTTGTTATTCATTCCGGGCCGAGTCCTTTTACCTTCTTTTGAGGTCCTTGTAGGCGTACCGGGTGTCGGTGTCTGGCGTCAAAATTAATATCCGATTAGTCTACTTCTTCCGGTCAGTGTGTTCGGTCGAGTTCGGTTCTTGTTGGTGGTGATAATTAGTTGGTAGTTGGTTGAAGGAATCGAAAGGTACTGCGAAGAGCGACGTCGCATCCTACCTCAGGTATTGTAGTGCTGCAGAGGTTCATGAGGTGCCGCGACAACTTTTTGAACGTTGAGTGAGAGAGCCGTAACGTTGACGGACGGTGCAACTTTAGGGCTGGTAGCGAAAAGAATGCTGACTAATTGGAGAAAAAAGTTTGAAAATGGCAACTCTAATTCGTGAAAGTGTGGCCATATGGTATCTAATTAAGTACGGCGTTTCATTTAATCATTTCACCTATATTTTGCCAATAATATTTAAATCTGCTATCATCAATTTTGTTGCACTCTATCAGATTTCGTTTGGTGAAGCAGAATCATCAAATGTTGCATACATATAAGGAAAATGTACAAATTCATCTATTTTCAATCTACTACACGTCCTCAGGCTCTGGGCACATTAAGTAAAAAATGCAAACGCGTGGTGTGTTGTAAGGTTATGCTGGTTAATATTTGTAGATACAGCCTACATGAGAATTTCTGCAAAACATCGTTATAATTTTTATATTCATTACTTTGCGACACATTTTGCTGTATAACGTTTAACTTCGCGGAGATAGACGAATAGAATAATGAGATAAACATGTAAAGGATACCTCTATTTCGAACGTGTTTCCACATAGTTCGCTACCAGCCCTGCGACCAGATAGAGTGACGCGGCATCATCGCTGCAATTTATTTAGCTTTGGTGATTCATTCCGCTGCGTAGTTCACTCTCCGACATCAACGGCGTCGATCTTCCTGCAGTGGGTAGCCGATTGCGTTTGTGTGTGCGCACCTACAGCGAGGTCGCACCATCAGCCAGAAAGGGTCTCTCGCGTGACTTGAGCGCTCAGCTTCGGCTAGTTGGCTTAAGTACGCGGTCCGCGCTAGTACACGTTTCGAAGGCGCGCGAATGAAGAAATAACGACGACCTACTAACTAAACAAAAGAAGCTGACAAGTGGCAGGAAGACACCGCGAAGACGACGACGCGGTTCTGTTGAATGAGGGAAAAAATACCACTTTCGGGGGATTTCAACAAGTGCTTTCTCCTGTGAATGCCTACGCCCGCGTGTGTGGAACCGTCGTGCTTGCTTCTCCGTCCCAACGTGTATCCTTATTTACTTTAAAAACAGGATATTAGAAGAATCAACAACGTGCGCTTTCTCTTGTATCTTCCAGGGAGAATCAGTGAAAAGCCTGTGCCTTAAATCGCAAGAAATAATATTTACTCAACTGAAGCCACAAAGAAAAGTCTTGTGAAAGTGCGTGAGTGCGTGAAAATTTCGTGTAGTGAAGTGAGCGTAAACGGAACAGGGGATCCCCAAGCCGTCCAACGTGTTTTGTCAACGGTTCTGCCATCCAACCACCATCGAGTGAGGACGCAACACAGCTCACCCGAGAAGGCTAACAGCCAAGTTTTGCCCTCTTCTTAAAATCCCCAACCCGAAAAAAAATAAGAAAGGCGAAAAAATACACAACGGCAGCGCGGCGCGGCAGCAACAGCGAAGGAAAAAAAATCGAACAAAATGGTAGACAAGCAGCAATTTTTCCTGCCATGCTTCGTGGTGTGCGCTATTTTCTCAGGTAATTATCGTTAATTTCCTCCGTGTGATTTTAATATTAATGGTGCCGTACGGAGGCAGCGTGCCTTCCTGTAAATAGTCGTCGTTCGGTGTCATACTGTGTGGTTGGGATAACGTTTCTGGTTGGAAGCCGAATGATGACGACATGGTATCGGAACGAGATTGGATTACATTAAAAAGCATTGCGTGGGTTTGTAGCCCGTTGATCTGAGGGCACTTGGGGACACATGGGAGTATGTGTTTCGTTCGAAGAGATGATGCGAAATAACGACACTTTCGGCACAGGGTAGTCGGCAACGCTCGTATTTGTTTTGATGAGTGTTACTGATAAGATAACTTCTCCATTTACATGGATTTTGATATTTACCTTGGTTTGCTGTGTGTGCCGAGCTCAAATGATCAAATTCTATGGAGCTTCAACCAAATTTGACGGTTACCTGTAATACAAAAGAATAAGGAATTATTATTAATTGAATTATAGGTAGCTTGGAAAATTAATCAGCCTTGTCGATATTAAAAATACAAAACTAAACCAAAATGACAGAGTATTTGAGTGATAGATGGCTCGAATGATTAATACAAATTTTGTATCCCAAATGACGAAGGCTAGACCTTAATTGATATATCGTTTGCATTGCACAAGAATGATAAATTTACTCTCCAATTTAGATTATTCTTTATTAATTTATATGTCTCACTTGATAGCAGCATCATGTGAGGCTCATAAACCAATATTCACATTCATTTCGTGTCGACAGCCGCTTGGTTCTGTTATTTTTTTTTTAACATTCCAACCACACTGCACATGTACGTCATTTGTATCGAACGTTGTAGCGACTCTAGCTAGCGAATTATTTAGTGAACTAACCAGTAATTCAAAAGCGTAACAACTGGGAGACTTGATGCTACATTTTAGGGTCTGTTCACACATTACGTAACGCTTTTGGGGGGAGGGAGAGGACCAACTTGCGTTATATTTTGTTACACTAAAAGGTGGGGGAGGGGGTGGGTACTACCAAATGTTACGCCTAACGCGAATAAAAATTCATTTGAAGTTTTTTTAAACACTGATTGGAGTATGACTGACATTTGTTTTTTTTTTATTCTGAAAGACAGCCAGATTTGTTCGAAAAAATGGCAAAATTTCGAGGCATTTTTGTCTCACGTATTTTATGATTAGATCTAACAAACCAGGCTAAAGTTAATAGAGACAAGAAAGTTTTCATTGTAAGCAATTGCATTTTAGCTCAGCCAATTCAATTTAAAAATTATATCGTTATCGTATATTGATCATTATCGAAATCAAGCACATAGCGGGACTGATATGCGTTAAAATACCAAGGGAATATGGATTTTCTCGACAGAACAGTTCCGCTAAGGCTCAACTATTTAAATGATAATGGTCGAAAATTCTATTTTCGTTTCTACTAGTTGCATTTTTGATATCCTTGGTTTTTCATCATGTGCCGTCCCTATTCTAACAGTGTTAAAAAAATATCAAAACCCACATGCTTCAGACGCCACAGAGGAAAAAAAATTCACAGTTACGCGTTATATGGGGGAGGGAGGGGGTACCAAAAATGTTACTTTTTGTTACGAGGGGGAGGGAGGGAGTCGAAAACTCGGATTTTTGCGTTACGTAATTTGTGAACAGACCCTTATGGCTTTCTCAAATAGATATTTTAGTTACAAGATAAAGATTGTCGCTGTCGTCGCTGTCCGGAACAGCTTTTGCTGGCGAGGATAGGGTGCTAAATGTCAATGAAAGAAAAATGCATACGATTTGACAATTCGGTACCCAACATGTTTCGGACAGCAGAACAAAGGGAACCGAAGCGACAATTTTTATCTTGTAACTAAAATAACTTTTCTTCTCAGTCTAATAAGACAAAACGGTTAGTTTTGTTTTGCCCGACGTTTCGGCTTGTATATTTGACCTTTTTCAAGAATTATGTTGTCTATCGGTTCCTGTTACTTACTGTTTTTAATAAGGGGAGGGCTTGTTGTAATCAATTTACACATTTTGTGGTTACGTATGGACTTTGCAAAACACTGCTATTGCACACGACTTGCACTACAATATATTCCTATTGTTTTCCAAAGTCCCTAAGGGTACTCTAAATGTATAAACTGATTACAAGGAGAATTATTTATTCCAATAACTTGAATACGGCTCCGTTATGCTCAAAAATTTTGAGCCTCCCAAATAAAAAAAAAAACTGTTGTAAATTGGGATACCGGAGGTAATATTGGCATAGGATAAAATGTTTGCTCATCATGCACATAAATCAATCAGCTAGCTTTAGCACATTTTAGTTACACTACGCTAGATTCCTGCATTCCTTCAATTGATAAACGCAATAAACTTGCGTGAAAAATCACTTTGACATTGTTTTCTAGCAGCCATGTTTAATCAACTTAAGACTGTTAAAAAAAAAAATTCTGCTGCCCAATAAAGGAATTTTCTTAATGAACTTACCTATTTTCGCACATCAGATGAACGGGTAACAATCACACAAGTTAGCTAACATATTTATTTCACAATTTACATTAGTATGGTGACACGATTAACCAAAACTTTTATGGATTATATTGAATATATTATATAACACTAGATCTTGACGTTTCATACATTTTCAAGACATTTGCCATCAATTTTTTTTTTCGATTTCTAAAAAATGTCAAGTCCCAAAAAGTAATTTTTTTTCACAAACACCAGATCTCGACGTTTCATGAATTACTAAGACATTTGGCATCGAATATAAAAATTCGATTTCGAAATTTTCCTGTACCAACCCTCCCCCCTCATCTTGGAAAATTTTCGTGTTTTAAAAAAGTCAAACTTTGACCGCTTTGGTCAAACACTTAACGAAGTCTGAAATTTTGCATAGGGATTTTTTTTCGAGAAGATGAAACTTTTGAGCACTACCCGTTTTTGAAATTCAAAAAGTTGATTTTCATTGGTAAACTGGGGTAATATGTACCCCCGGGGCAAAACGACATTTTGACATTTTTAGCGGTGTTCCAAGAATATTTTCAAGAATGTTTACTACTGGATTGGTAGTTCGAGATCCGAACTACATGCGCTGTAGTAAATACTCTCGAAAAACTGCCAAAAATGTACTTAAAAATGCCAAAAGGTCGTTTTGCCCCGGAGGTGCATATTACCCCAGTTTCCCTTATACATATACGTTATGTAGCTTACCGTGATAGACTTTTCTCGTAAGCTGTTATGATAAAGAACTGATTCGGAAGCTATACCTTATGATAAATTTCTTATAAAAAGCTCCAAACGCGGGGAGCACTGGCTCTGAAGATGCATTTCAATTTGTTTATCATTAAATGACCGAAAACAAAGCGAGAATCATCACTTTCTCAGTAGGCGCCTCCTATCAGATTTTGTTTTTCTGCACTTGTATATAAGTTTGATAAATTTGTTTTCATGGCTTGTTATGATTCGGAACAGTTTTTCCCTTTCTTTTATCGTTGTTCATTATCAATTGAGATCGATTTCTGCAAACCCTGGTGGTAGTTATCTACTTTTTCTGCGCAATTTTCGAATGAACTGGAACAAAAGATATTTTAGTTACTAGATAAAGATTGTCGCTTCGGTTCCCTTTGTTCTGCTGTTCGGAACATGTTGGGTACCAAGCTGTCAAATCGTATGGATTTTCCTTCTTTGACATTTAGCTCCCCTATCCTCGCCAGCAAAAGATGTTCCGGACAGCGACGACAGCGACAATCTTTATCTAGTAAGGTACACTGGGGGAAGTGGAAAAGGAAAAATCAATAGTGCATGTTTGAATTAGTGTAAAACCAGTTTAAATGATCTAAATGCGTTCAATCAAAAAGGGCTATCAAAAACAGTCAATTTTGCACCAACTGTGTGGTAATTCATACCATTTTGGTCGCTTGAAATTTATGGAAATAGATTTTAAAATGAGGAGTTGTTTTTCCACTTACCCTAGTGGGATGGGGTAAGTGGAAAACCCATGTTACCTTGACCTTTAATAGTGATGAGTAGTTACAAATAACTAAAATCAATACGATAATTGCTCTGAGTATCTTTTGTGGAATAATTTCATTATTATAACGGAATAGATCCTCAAGGAATTCTCGTAATACCTAAGTGTATGTAAAATCTATATGTTCGCCCCAAGGATGAACTTTTTAAAGGAAAAATGGGACTTACAGGGTTATAGACTAATCAACTTAGTTTAACGAATTGAGATGATGTCTGTATGTGCGTATTTGTTTGTATATATGTGCGCAAAGCACGTACAAAATTATGTTATTCTTAAGCACTTGTCCTTAACCAATTTGTTCGCAAAAAAATTGTATTCAACGGCGAAACTTGTTATGAATAAAAATTAATGTGAATTATAGAATATATTTACCTATCAGTGCTATTTTTAACTTTCTTATACATTTTTTTCATATGTAAAACATGTGAAAGGCATCAATACCGATAGGTGGATTAATCAGGCATTTTCTCATTTATATTAGTCCAATTACCACTGGAATCACAATGATAACAAAGAAGGAACATATTATGATTCACAGCTTTCGAAATAAACCCTAGAGGAAAGAAAGAAATTCCGTAATTAGAACATTATCCACTTCCCCCGCAGTGTTTGATACCTGGGGTAAGTGTAAAATCTTTTAATTATTTGCTTTCTTGGTGCAAACCACTACCAATTGAATGGGATTACTTTAATTGTATTATAATGGTCAAGTGTGATATAAATTCACTGGAAACAGGGACAATTGGTGCAAATAAGAATTGATTTTATAAATGCAAAAATCAACTTTTCGCGAAACCTAAAATTACAGTTCAAGCGTTAACCGTGTTAGTGTATGTATTATACAAATTTCAACATAGTATTAGTGTAAGCATCAAAGTTTATTCTTGCATAATGTTATGATGTGGTAAAAACTGTAAAGTATGTACAATTCCAATTTTTCTAGTCTATTTTTCCACTTACCCCCTTTTTCCACTTCCCCCAGTGTACCTTAACTAAAATATCTTTTACTGGAACCCTAATAATACTGTTACTGTTACTATACATTGCACAATGGTCCCAGAGTCGAATCTAGCAAGACAAAAATGTTTGCGCCAAAACTATTAGTTTTAGATATATAGTGTCTTTGGGAAAAAAATTTCATATTTTTTGACGATTTTTTTCCATGTAGTGAAATTAGGGTGGTACCTATATTTCAGAAGTTCATAATATCAACTTTTTAATTTTTCGGTAAAGACTTGTGCAATGTTCCACAAAGTTGTAGAGCAATTAATTTTGAGCAACTTTGCCGAAGAAACCATTTTTCTATCACTTATGGTTCGCAAGTTATGAGCTTTTTAATAAATACGTTAGGGCGGTCCCTAAAAATCGGTATTCTTCACATAACTTTTTATACATTCATTTCTCGCATAAACTTTGTTTCGAGCACTTTTAGGACTTTTGAAGACGCACATTTTTGTTAAAGAACAATGGATCTATCTCTTATAACAAAATAGTTTTTTGAGTTTTTGTATGAAAAACATGTTTTTTTTATACGCGTATATTTCAAAATGGAGCAAACCGATTTTCAATCTATTGGTTCTATTCGAAAGCTCGCACTTTTCTGCGTTTATAGTGGGGAAACTGAGAGAGCATTTTTTGTTCAAAGCGTTGAATTTCATTTTGAAAAAAATATGTTTTTAATCGAAAAACGGCTATAACTTGATAAATAAACGAGATAGGTCCATGGGTCTTCAACAAAAAGATGTGCCTTTAGAAGTTCTAAATGTGGTCCATACAAATTATGCCTCAAAAATCAATACATAAAAATATTTTTTTTTCGTAAGGAAATAAACGTTAGTTAGATCAAAGAAGGCTGGTCGACAGAGCGTATGATTTTTTTTTGACGTTATTGTGCCTTGCAACAAAAATTACAACTTTCGTGATAATTTTCCAAAGCTCTCATAGATGTGAAAAATTTCTCCACAGTACAAATAGCACGTGCTATCCAAGCATTCACCGCTAGGATGCACCACGTGGCGGCCAAATGTGAAGATTTGATTTTAACGTAATAGTAATAAAAACATTTCAGTATCTAACCACTAATCATCTTCGCTTTCTCCCACTGGCGATACCGACAAAAATCTAATCAAAACAAGATAGGCTTGTAACAGAGGCTATACTCAAAAGTGACGTATTTTTAACGCTACATATCCAACAGAAAACCAAGCTACTACCATTAATATGCATAGTATTCTGATTTTCTGTTTGATGTTTAACATGGCACACAAAAGACATGGCAGTCTCAACGCGTATGTAAACATTCAATATGAATGAACCGGTGAACCGAGAAAATGCGCTCTCTAGTTCAGCCTACTTTGATCGATCTAATGTTCATTTCCTTACGAAAACCGTTTTTTTAAATATATTTTTATGAATTGATTTTTGAGGGATACTTTGAATGGACCACATTTAGAACTTCTAAAGACACATCTTTTTGTTGAAGACCCATGGACCTATCTCGTTTATTTATCAAGTTATAACCGTTTTTCGATTAAAAACATATTTTTTTCAAAATGAAATAAAACGCTTCAAACAAAAACCCAGATTAATCCACCTAGCGGTGATGGTGCCTTTCTCGACCTTCGTAAAATGTGTGTGCTTGAAAAAAGATGAGCTAGTGGCTAGGAGTAAAAAAGACAAATTTCTTTGTCCGTTCTTTGAAAATCAGATTATTTATGAGAAGATATTGTAGATCCAGTTGAAAACCGAAAATCATATTTTGTCCCATTTCCGGATGTCGCAACTGCATCGCGAGTGGTGCCCGACTATGGCACAGTTGCGCACTACTCGCGATGCAGTTGCAACATCCGGAAATGCGAGAAAATGCGATTTCGCGGGACCTAGGTTCGGTTTTCAGCTTGATCTACAATATGCTAATAAGAATTTCGACATTTTTGGTTCCTTTTCCAATCTTTTTGACGTACATAACCCTGTTTTATTTCACCCAGTCATATATTTTAAGGATATCACTTTTGGATGTTAGTTGAACTGAAGCTCCGATTACACAAAAAGAAAACGAAAATGTCATTCCCATCACGCGAGCGGAGGGCAATATTTGTTATGATATAAATCTCATGACCGTCTTTCTGCCAAACTCCCGTATGAAGTGCTAGAGACAAAGACATCATCTCAGTTCGTCGAGCTGAATCGATTGGTATATAACACTATGGGTCTCCAGGCCTTCTGTAAAAGTTTGGTTTTTGGAGCGAACATACAGCCTTTTCGTATAAAAAGACTAAAATGGTGTTTCGGCCATAACTTCCGATCCCATAGTCCGATCTAGCCAATTTTCAATAGGAAACAATGGGACAGGATTCTGCGTCGAATGCAACTTGTTTCGTGTGAATCGATTAAGGTTAGGTGTCCGAAAAATAGGTGACATTTTTTGTGATTTTTATGAAAAAAGGTATTTTGGTCATAACTTCCAATCCCATAGTCCGACCTGTCCAATTTTCAATAGGAAACAATGGGAAAGGATTTTGCGTCGAATGCAATTTGTTGCGAGCAAATCGGTTGAGAATAAGTGCCTGAAAATGAGTGACATTTCTTACGCAATATTTTCGTATGAATTTGTATTTTGGCTATAACTCTCGATCCCATAGTCCGATCTGGCCAATTTCAAATAGGAAACAATGGGACAGGATTCTGCGTCGAATGCAACTTGTTGCGAGCAAATCGGTTGAGGATAAGTGCCCGAAAAATGAGTGACATTTTTTACGCGATTTTTTCGTATGATTTTGTATTTTGACCATAACTTTCGATCCCATAGTCCGATCTGGCCAATTTCAAATAGGAAACAATGGGACAGGATTCTGCGTCGAATGCAACTTGTTGCGAGCAAATCGGTTGAGGATAAGTGCCCGGAAAATGAGTGACATTTTTTACACGATTTTTTCGTATGATTTTGTGTTTTGGCCATAACTTTTGATCCCACAGTCCGATCGGGCCAATTTCAAATAGGAAATAATGGGACAGGATTCTGCGTCGAATGCAACTTGTTGCGAGCAAATCGGTTGAGGATAAGTGCCCGAAAAATGAGTAACATTTTTTACACGATTTTTTCGTATGATTTTGTGTTTTGGCCATAAATTTTGATCCCATAGTCCGATTTGGCCAATTTCAAATAGGAAACAATGGGACAGGATTCTGCGTCGAATGCAACTTGTTGCGAGCAAATCGGTTGAGGATAAGTGCCCGAAAAATGAGTGACATTTTTTACGCGATTTTTTCGTATGATTTTGTATTTTGGCCATAACTTTCGATCCCATAGTCCGATCTGGCCAATTTCAAATAGGAAACAATGGGACAGGATTCTGCGTCGAATGCAACTTGTTGCGAGCAAATCGGTTGAGGATAAGTGCCCGAAAAATGAGTGACATATTTTACGCGATCTTTTCAAATGAATTTGTATTTTGGCCATAACTCTCGATCCCATAGTCCGATCTGGCCAATTTCAAATAGGAAACAATGGGACAGGATTCTGCGTCGAATGCAACTTGTTGCGAGCAAATCGGTTGAGGATAAGTGCCCGAAAAATGAGTGACATTTTTACGCGATTTTTTCGTATGATTTTGTATTTTGGCCATAACTTTCGATCCCATAGTCCGATCTGGCCAATTTCAAATAGGAAACAATGGGACAGGATTCTGCGTCGAATGCAACTTGTTGCGAGCAAATCGGTTGAGGATAAGTGCCCGAAAAATGAGTGACATTTTTTACGCGATTTTTTTCAAATGAATTTGTATTTTGGCCATAACTCTCGATCCCATAGTCCGATCTGGCCAATTTCAAATAGGAAACAATGGGACAGGATTCTGCGTCGAATGCAACTTGTTGCGAGCAAATCGGTTGAGGATAAGTGCCTGAAAAATGAGTGACATTTTGTTGAGTAGTTTTGCGCACACACACACACACACACACACATACACACACACATACACACACACACACACACACACACAGACATCACCTCAATTCGTCGAACTGAGTCGATTGGTATATAACACTATGGGTCTCCGGGCCTTCTATAAAAAGTTTGTTTTTGGAGCGATCATATAGCCTTTACCGTATACTTAGTATACGAGAAAGGCAAAACGCTCTCTCAGTTTTCCCACCATAAACGCAGAAAAGTGTGAGCTTTCGAATAGAACCAATAGATTGAAAATCGGTTTGCTCCATTTTGAAATATACGCATATGAAAAAAACATGTTTTTCATACAAAAACTCGAATAACTTTTTTGTTATAAGAGATAGATCCATGGTTCTTTAACAAAAATGTGCGTCTTCAAAAGTCCTAAAAGTGCTCGGAACAAAGTTTATGCGAGAAATGAATGTATAAAAAGTTATGTGAAGAATACCGATTTTTAGGGACCGCCCTAACGTATTTATTAAAAAGCTCATAACTTGCGAACCATAAGTGATAGAAAAATGGTTTCTTCGGCAAAGTTGCTCAAAATTAATTGCTCTACAACTTTGTGGAACATTGCACAAGTCTTTACCGAAAAATTAAAAAGTTGATATTATGAACTTCTGAAATATAGGTACCACCCTAATTTCACTACATGGAAAAAAATCGTCAAAAAATATGAATTTTTTTCCCAAAGACACTATATATCGAAAACTAATAGTTTTGGCGCAAACATTTTTGTCTTGCTAGATTCGACTCTGGGACCATTGTGCATTGCGCTCGAAAGTTCTTTAGTTCATGCCTTTTCCTGGTGACAAAGTGGTTTCAGAATAGAATTCTAATTCAAAAGATGACCTCATGATATACGAATGCAAAAATAGATAACTTGGATTAGAAACCTCGCAATGAATAACTGTGAAAGTGCTGAATGAACACTAAGCAAATGAGAATGTAATGCCAATAAGAACTAGAAGAATTGTATTTTTCTCCCTAATTTTACACACGCAAAAAAAAGCATTTCCGAATTCGTGAACCAGCAAAAATACACCGTGATTGAATTCATGGATTCGGGAACACCAGTCACGTTTTTCAAAACGTTCCAGAAAACGTGACTGCATTCCCGAATCCCTGACTGTTGTTCCCGAAAAAATACACCGTGAACTCGTTTGTTCACGAATTCATGAACGCTTTTTTTGCGTGCATCAGAGCTAAATAGAAGAGTGAAGGAGTAATATCATATGTTTGAACATATAAACCCTTTACAAATGTTATTCTTGATTTGAAAAATGTATTTTTATTAAGCGAATTCTCTCAATATTTGAGTTGTTTGGGGTTCTGAGATGATTATGGCCTTTACTGGTTTAGTTTTGGATGAAAAGACACTGTAAAGAAAATTCATTTCCGACCAGAAAAAGCTTTTGTTAGAAAACAGTTTTTTTTCCTTAAAAGTGTCCCGCTTGTGATGTATGGACAACCGTTTTCGGATGATTCAATAAATTGTGGGAGTTTAGAAGACGGCTTAAATCGTTGATGGTTGATGAACAGAACGGATCATGGAAGTGAATGACCCAGATCTGAGACGTTCAACAAAGTGATCCGTTTTGCCCATCTCTACTGGACCAAGACCGTGGAAAGAAGCGATAGAGTTCTAAGAGTTCTAAGTTCTAAGTTTGTCAGCTGCAGGAAATTATGGGAATTTGATGTCGTACGTGTATCTTCGTCGAAAACCATGTCCTATGGGATCGACTTTGCTTTTCTGCTTTCAAAGGTACGCCAAAATGAAAAGAAATCTGCTTTTACTTCATCCTGAATACGATGACTCAATAAACATGTCATTATATAAAGAGAACAAACATTCGCTAAATTCTGCTTCTAGGCTGCGAAAAGTGGTTCAGTCAAATTAAGCAGGTTTATTTTTGGGTCTCAAGTACATTCGACAAACGTTAGAGGGAGAAGTAAGTTTTAGAGTGATTTGTTCTTCTGCAATAGATATGGTATGGTAGCTCAACGACAACTCAAAGTTGTGCACTGGGTAAAGACTATTACGTCAAACTCGCTTGCAGCGGTTGTTAAGAAAAGTCTTCAAGATGGGGTTCACATACCACCGAAATATTTAGAAATAAATTGTCAGTGGTACGAATGCCTTAATCGAAGCTTGCAAATTTGTTGGCTTTGCAGATACGTGAAAGTGAGATAGAAAACGGTACTGTTAAGGAGGTTGTTGAATAACATCATGAGCGAAATGTAATCCCTGGAGGGTTTATAATCCTTTTGGTGTTTTTTATAAGACAAATAATTGAGACGTCAGTGCCTTCAGTACCCAAAAAAAACTGTCGTTTGATCCCGTACTTTCAATACTCACGAAAGTGAATGTTATGTGACCGACTTCCAGTGGCAAGTGCGATAAGTTTGAAGTCAAGTGGTCTTCCGATCTTAAAAGAAAATAATGTATTCGATCTGGTGTCTTTTACTTGCAACAATAACCAATTTTACTCGTGAAACAAAATTGAATGTTTTTAGGTATGATTCCGCCAGTCCAATGACCTACCTGATAGAATGTCTGAATCAGAGTAGGGACTTTCCGATACTTCCGACATATCGGAATATCGATATTTTTGTTTCGATATCCGATATTTTTGTATCGATGTTTTGCTTTCAATATATCGATCATATCGATATTTTTGCTTTCGATATCGATATATTGAATCAGAACAAAGTAACGCAAAAATAACAATTGCAATATATTTTCGTTAGTGCGGGTGGTGTGAGGTGTGCACTGCCATCACAAATAATTTTGGCAACTCGACACTTTGCATGGATCGTTACGTGAATTCAATTAAATATTTGATAATTAGATAAATTACCTTTAGAAATTAGGAACATATCTGTAAAAATGAGAATTTGAAATCAGGAAAAATTTCTTCCGTTTAGAATGCCTCGTAGAAATTAAAGATAATTTCCTTTCTACGGAATTTCTGATGAAAATTTTGATATTTTTTTTCTGATTGAAATTTTTGCGTAAATTTTGAAGTGGAGGTGGTTATCGACTCGATCGGCCTTGCAGTCTGATGACCAGCTAAAACGCTATATTAGTTCTGATCCGACGTTTCGGTACCTTTATTGGTCCCTATTTAATGGATTACGCTGAGCGATTTTAATCAATTAAAAAAGGACCAATAAAGGTACCGAAACGTCGGATCAGAACTAATATAGCGTTTTAGCTGGTCATCAGACTGCATAGCCGATGAACACTTCAACGAATAAATTTTAAAGAATATCCGTGAAAATCGTAGAGAATTTCCTGCCGAAATTCCTGGGAATTTCATGTGAAACAAAGATGAAAGATTTGTTTTAGTTAAGAATATTCCAATGGATTTCTTCGTGAATATTCTGAATTTTCTTTGAAAATTAAAACAATAAAAACTTCCGTGGAAATTCTTAAGAAAGAATTTTCTGTTGTTAAGAATCAGAATAACCCGAGGAGAAATACAGAAAACTTGTCAGTGGAATTTCAGCAAATTTCTCAAAACTTCAGTTGATTTTTTCGAGCGAACGGAAAATAGCGAGTATCATGTCGAAAATGCTGCCACTACCGGTTAAAACAGCCGAACGCCACCACCGATGATTGTTCGACTGGCACACTCTAGAAGCAGATTGGATTAAGTAATGGAAAAAAAGTAATTTCCAATCATTATTGTAAAGGGGTAATACGGCAATACGATAGTAATTGAATAACTACAACAAATAAATTCCAAATATTCTCTGAAATATCATATGATTTTCCGAGATATCAATATTTTTATTCCAATATATCGGTGATATCGATACTTTAATCCGATTATCGTATCGAATCAAATATCGATATTTTGAAGTATCGGAACGTCCCTAAATCAGAGGAATCAACTGCAGCTAGATTTGTGTCTGCGGAACTGATTTCAAGCAAAGCCATCGTCGATGTTGACTTCACGCAAACGTTTGGATCTAGCCGAAGGAGCAAGCGGAGTTCGGTAGAAATAGAAAACTCAGTTCGTTCTTATTTCATGCCCTACAGATGTGCCTTTCATCACAGCTCACAATTTTTCAATCGGTCAATCGATTCCTGCAAGCTTTATGGTTTTATCATCATTTTGTTTGAAATCAAAACTGTTATCTCTGTACAAGTCTATCACCGGTCAGATGCATCGTCCAATAATGGTTCTTCGAATAAAGATCCAATTGAACAGTGTATTACTGCTTTGGAAAGCAATCGCACCCAACCGGCGCATGGCAGATTTTATTTAAATTGTTCATGAGAACTCTGTAAGGTTCTGAAGAATACTGAAGAATATTTTGGCATATACAATTTCGGAAGATTTCAGTTCAACCATATTGTATTTAAACTTTACAGTTTTTTTTACTTAAACATTTACAGTTTTGTAATATTTTGATGCTGTATCTGTATACAAAACTAACATTTCTTGTATTAAAAACTAGCTTTCGAATTGAACGACTTCGACTGATGATTAATCGTTAAGGACGAAGCTCTTCTCATATGAGAAAATAATTAAAACATGCTTTTTTATAAACAACATTCTCAAAAGGCGCGATTTTTCATTAATCTGTTTCGGTTTTGTTGATTATGCTCAACTGCTCACTGCTGGAAAAAATCACAAGAAAGAGAAACAAAGCACGTAGGGGAAACCACAAAATGTTGAACGACTAATTTTGTCGCCTATTTTTGAACTCTTATAAGAAATGAGACGATGAAATTAGCCGTTCAACATTTGGCGAATTATCCTAAATCTTCTTCTTCTTCTTCTTCTTCTTCTTCTTACTGGCATTACATCTCCACAATGGGACAGAGCCGCCTCGCAGCTTAGTGATAATTCAGCACTTGCACAATTATTAAACCCGCGAGGTTTCTAAGCCAAGTTACCATTTTGCATTCGTATATCGCGAGGCTAGCACGATGATACTTTTATGCCCAAGGAAGTCGAGACAATTTCAATCCGAAAATTGCCTAGACCGGCGCCGGGAATCGAACCAAGCCACCTCAGCATGGTCTTGCTTTGTAGCCGCGCGTCTTACCGCACGGCTAAGGAGGGCCTAATGTTTTATTTGAAAAAACTCTTCAATAACCCCAAAATCCGCGTAAACAGTGACCCCAGTGTTCATTGTTGACAAGCTCGGAACAGTTCACTAGTCGAGTTTTTGCTTTCTTCATTTATGTGAATTGTGAATTATTTCATTTATTCACCCTGTAACGCTGGGCAGACACCTTTACGTGGTGTGTTACGGTGTAAGATCTACCATGGCTACAATCAAATCCTGACGCAACGAATATTTTCCCCAATATCCTACTCCGTGGTACTTATGTGTCGCTGAGTCGAGGGCCTCAGATTAACTAAGTACTACATCAACACTTCCTTCCCCTCCCAAGTTACGGTGAAGATGGGCATGGCTAGGAGTAGTAATCCCCATGCTTTTGTGATTTTTGTCCTTGATTCAAATCAAGGATCGGACCCACCTTGATTTCTGAAAGGAATCTGTATAGGGATTTCAAAAGAAAAACATGAGTATCATTAGTGTCCAATCTACGAAGTACACCGTAATTATACTATGCTATGCTATGCTATGCTATGCTATTGTGAATTATGTCATTTATTCACAAGAGAGATCTTTCTGATGAGGAAGAGCCGTTTAACCGAAAGTCATTCGGTCAAAGGCCACTTTGCCGAATAATACGATGAGCCGAAAGCAATCTAGTCTAATTCCATTTGGCCAAAAATGCTGTTTGGTACCTATACATGGCCGTTTGACCGGAAACATTATTTGAATATACAAGGCATTTGGTAGCAAATGCCGTCTAGCTGAATTTGTCCTTTGGCAGAAAGGGCCATTTAGTAGAAAATCTCATTTGGTCGAATGGATCATACGGCCAAAAATGTCATTTGGCCGAACAATAGTGAATGTGAATAGCGACCGTTATTGATACTCTGTTATGAAATAGCCTTGCATAAGAGGTAAAATACCAAACATTAATATGCACAATACTTCAGGCATAACATACTCTGCTATTACAGTACCGAACGCATTACAAATTATTATTCGTTTGGTATTGAAATGCCCAAGCATGTTATGTCCAAAGTATTTGGCATTTCAATTTGTGGTATTTTACCTCTTATGCAAGGCTAGTTCATAACAATTAATGTTATCGAGGTCGTCGCTCCTGCTCAGGTAAGAAATGAGAAGTGATAAATAAGAAAAGAAGCGAGAAATGAGATATCTTACTTCTCAGTTCTCATTTCTCACTTTTCACTTCGCAATGTGAAAAGTTCGATGTGAGAAGATAAATATGAGAAGTGAAAAAAGAGTAAAATACATTTAGGGTCGTATGATTAGCATACAAATTCTAGTTTCCCGTTGAAAACCTCTCCGTAAAAATAAAAAAAAAACTCGGGTCGTTTAGCAGAAAGCCATTTGTCCGAAGGCCACAGGTCCGAAAATAATTTGGCCGAATATGTTCTTTAACCGAACAAACGATTTGAGCGAAGCCCATCTAACCTAAAGTTATATGGCGGAAATGAGATTTGCTAGAAAGCAACGAACGCCCCAAACACTTCCTTTAGTTGACGGTTGTCAGACATTTTCAGCAAAGTGAATTATTCGGTACAACAACATCTTCGAAAAAAAATATTAAGCTCTTTTAGTGGAATGTCTTCAGCTGTCATAAGACGAGTTCAGTACAATTCTATTTAATTCCACCCCGTTGCACGGTGGCTAAAATCGCGCGTTTATTCATTAGTTCGTAACGTAACAAGCATATGGAGACGCATGGTGCATAAGTACTTCAAATCCTTGTGATGAGAAATTGATTTCTGCTTTGCATTGTAGGAAATGTTTTTTGATAAAAAAAAAAATTCATCTCACTTTAATGGAGATCGATCAGTATGCTGAATACATCCAAAGAAGTGTATTTACTTACTGATGAAATGTCTCGAAGACATCATTGAGCTAAATTGTAAAATGAAGGTACTGAAAAATAAAGGTGCTAACAACACCATCTTAGCCACTGTGCGTTGTAATCTTCACAGGTACGCATTTTGACCTTAACTGTTAGGTCGTTTGCAGTGTCCCGTACTTGACTTGACTTCGGCCAAACGGCATTTTCAACCAAGTTAAGGCAAACAACTTTTTTGACCAAATTACCAGTTCGGCCGTATGTCTTTCGGCTGTACATATGTCATTTTCGGCCAAATAACATTTTCGATCAAACCATTTTCGACTCAAAGACCTTTTCGGACAAACTTTCAATTCTGCTCAAAGGAATTCGACTAGAAGATATCCTAATTAACATGTTATTCGGCCAATTACATTCGACAATTGCCTTATCGTTGGTCAGGTCAGGCTGGAAAGGTCATTTGGCCGAAATGAATTGTAGGGGAAAAGTGGGTAAAACCGACACCTTAAGCAACTTTACAGTTTCCCAATCTATGAAGCAATTTTCCGGTCTAGAAATTTCATACAACCATACTTTGGCTCTTCATGCATCAGTCCATGAGGTCTCACGACAATATTTCTTGATAGAATTTGATTTATGATGAAAACGCGAACAGTCCATCTTCCAGCCCAAACAACTGGGGTGCGGGTAAGATCGACACCACATGAGGGTAAAACCGACACATCAAGTCGTTATGGAATCGAACATCAGAACAATTCTAAGTGATGTTACAACATGATTGAAAATGTTTAACAATATTCCTTTTGATATTTGTGTATGAAATTCATGTTTAGGGGTCACTCATAAACGATGGTTGAACTAAATTTTATATATTCAAAATCATCACCATATATCATATTTTATTTAGTTTCTTTAGTGGGTCGGGTGAAAAATATATAGAGTATAAGAATATTGGTAACAAATCTACTAACTGCTGTAAATATTGACCTACATTTAAATTTCACTTATTTTAAAAAGTAGTTTATAACGGCGATTTAAAATAAATGCGTATAGTGCAGTTATAACAAGAAATAAAAATGACTAGTTCCGTAGGTGACAAGCTACATGCTTACAGGGGTGAAAATGGATCACGAAAGAACAACACTTGAGAACGGATTGAACATATCTAAGAGCAAAATAAGCCTAAAAATACGGTTCTTCTTTGATCGCTATTGTTATCCGACCTGTAGGTTTTCCTTGATGACTCAATATTACCCCCTAGACCTATTGTCAGGTCCAATGATGATATGGCATGTAATCAGTCTATGATTAAGTTATATTCCCCGGCGCCTCGTTTTCCAATACTTGAATTATATTATGCGAATGATGAGTCTAATAAAACAGATGTATCTCGTGATTCGATGGCAGGTGTCGAATTTACCCCAACTGATAACATAATAATGATGAGATACATGTGGATGTTTATAATTAAAAAAGTTAACTATTTTTCCACAACATACACAAAATGATGTTCAATTATGGATCAGAGATGGATTAAATACTGAAAATCAACAAATTATTGTCGTAAGAGCTTATGCACCGATGCCAAAATTTTACGTCATTCATCTCCTCAATGGTGATCAATGCTAATTATGACTCTTACACGTCTCCACCAGTTACAAAATGACAAGAAATACAAGAAATCGAAAGTTTATTCAAAGTGTGTCAAAATTCTGGCAGATAATCACCTGAAATCATAAATTTGAAGTGGTTTCGTTTTTACCTGTAGTGTCGGTTTGACCCATAATTCCCCTACAGTCAAATGAATTTTTCGGCCAAAAGACGCTTTTTGTCAATCGAACATTTCGGCCAAATGGTATTGTCGACTTAATGACCTGTTCGTAACCAGCTTAAGTCCCGTAGTCTGCAAACGAAAACAAAACTCGCGCTGTTTACTAATCTGATTCTTCCGGTGGCTTTATACGGCCATGAGACATGGACGTTAAAGGAGACTGATCGGAGAGCTCTCGGAGTGTTTGAGCGTAAGGTGCTGCGGACAATACTCGGCGGTAAACAGGAGAACGGTATCTGGCGGCCCTTGTGATGGGAAATTGATTTCTGCTTTGCATTATAGGAAATGGTTTTTGATAAAAAAATTCCTTACATTCGCTTACAACTTTACAGTTCAGGTATTTATTTAAAATTCATTTGTTGTACTTTGTCATGCGTATGAGATTGACTGCCACGATTTGCTTGATGATGCAGTGGGCGAGTGATTGCATCATCATTTCCTCCCCCTTCCCTACATTGACTTGCATTCTGACGTGGCAGGCGCCAGTATGACCTAACAAATGAGATCACCAGTATTTGTACATTGAAGATGTGTGCTAGTCCCAAGCAAACATCTGTTGGTTCCCTGTGCAAGAACAGCTGATCTGGTCATAATGGAGTAGCAACTACGAGCAGTCAATCAAGCTCATCCTCAAGCTCAAGCTCGTATGAGATTGACTGCCACGATTTGCTTGATGTCAAGTAGCAAATAAATTAGATGTTTCTTCTTCTTCTTCTTCTTCTTCAATGGCTCTACATTCAATTGGAACTTGGCCTGCTTTTCAACTTACTTACTTACATATTACTAAAAACCAATAAATCTGTTATAACTTTTTTGGTTTCGTTTTTAATTAGCAATAGGCACCAAATGGTATATTTAAATATTATCTGAAACTTTCTAGAACATGCAAAAAATGTAGAAATGAAAATGAAAATTATCATGTTGAAAAAAATATTTTTAAAGGGTTGTCAGGCATAAAACGTAAAAAAATCTTCAAAAGTAACGGAATTACGAACTTGGTGTCTTCGAAAAGTTTTTTTCAGTTGAACTTTTGTTACAAATTTCATGACTTTCAAACCTTATATGTTGTGAATTGGAAGAAAAAAAATTTCAACTCACTTTAATGGGGATCGAACAGTATGCTGAATACATCCAAAGAAGCGTATTAACTTACTGATAAAATGTCTCGAAGACACCATTACGCTAAATTGTAAAACGAAGATAATAGGCGCTAAAACACGATGTTAGCCACTGTGCGTTGTAATCTTCACAGGTACGCATTTTGACCTTAACTGTCAGGTCATTTTCAGTGTCCCGTACTTGACTCGACTTCGGCCAAACGGCATTTTCAACCAAGTTAAGGCAAACAACTTTTATGGTCAAATTACCAGTTCGGCCGTATGTCTTTCGGCTGTACATGTGTCATTTTCGGCCAAATAACATTTTCGACTTAACGACCTTTTCGGACAAACGTTCAATTCTGCTAAAAGGAATTCGACTAGAAGATATCCTGATTAACATGTTATTCGGCCAATTACATTCGACAATTGCCTTATCGTTGGTCAGGTCAGGCTGGAAAGGTCATTTGGCCGAAATGAACTTTACAGTCAAATGAATTTTCGGCCAAAAGACGCTTTTTGTCAATCGACCATTTCGGCCAAATGGTATTGTCGACTTAATGACCTGTTCGGTTAGAACATTTTGGCTTTATGTTGATTTGGTCGAATGAAATTTGCAGCCAAACCGTTTTCGTCACCCAAACGTTCATTTCGGCATAATAAAATTCAGCCAGATAACTTTCTGGGGAATTTCCAAACTATTTCTTATGAACAATATAAATTTCTCATAGAAATCCAAAGAAATTCGTTTGAAATTCCGAAAAAAATCCGTTGAAACCAGTTTTCCTTTAAACCACCTCCTTCAGCATGGTCTTGCTTTGAAGCCACGCATCTTACCGCAGGCTAAGGAAGACCCCTAAGCTGTCGGCCGACTCTCGTTTATTCCTTGAAAAAGGGTCAATACACGGGACCGAAACGTCGAGCTATGCCAAACTAGCCGTCTTAATTAAATTAGACTGAGAAAGCCAACGTCAAAATATCCATTCTACCAGTGGCAATCTCCTACAATCTACAGTATAATCTAAACTCAGCTACGGTATGGTTTTGATGAAACTTGCGCTTATTTGTGTTTTTCTCCATCCCGTACGAATCGAACCGATTTGCCATGTGCTGCTTACATGATAGATCTTTAAGTCATCGACGCACATCAAATACTCAAACGTAAACTCAGCTCGTTGCCTTAAAGTATGAAAATAAGGCCTAATAACTATTTTGTTGTACACCAGTAGAAGTGATATGATTCAGTGATTCATCTTCCTAATTAAAAGATGCACTATAAATTGTTAAGCCAAGTTGGAAACCTAAACTGTTCAAGCTGTTTCATTGTTAAATCACGATTTCAAAAAAGCATCATGTTTTTAATGTTTTTCCAAATATTATGTGCTATATAACACATTTTTTGATTCGTCAGGGTCGCACGGTTTTTCATGAAGACATGCGGAGTCTTCCTATGCTTAGCAATTAGATCTACTGCACAGCTACAGAGCAAGACCATGCTGAAGGTGGCTGGGTTGGATTCTTGATCCAATGTTGAACATTTTCAGGTTAGAAGTTTTTTCTTCGGACCTGGGGATAAAAGTATCATCGCTTTAGCCTCATGATGTACCAATGCAAAAATGATAATTTTGCCTAGGGATCTCGCCGTCTATAATATGTCTTATCCCTTGTTGCTTAATAAATAAGTTGATATGTCTAATGAAAAAGGCGGCAATGTCAGAGTGCTGAGTGTAATGCCAACAAAGAAGAATAAGAACTTCTAAGAGGTAAGAACATTTCTATAAAAAAAAACTTCCAGCCTAACAGAACGCTGTCACAGAAGACGGAAGGGCTTTCCAAAGAGCTTTGGATGGTTGAGCGAATTATGACGACGTTTTCTTCGGAGTAGAAATTGTGTTGAATGTTGAATTTGGCGATGACGTGGCGGTTTTACCCAATATAAGGCTCCCCCAGACCTGAGCGATTTCATCGCCGCGACGGCGACAGCTAGTCGCCGCGATTCTATCTTTGGGTCGCTGTAAGCAATGTTCCATTTACGCTTCCATACCAATGGCGACAGAATCGCAGTCGCCGAGCGATAGAATCGCGTCGCGTGTGTTTGGGGGAGCCTTTATCCTGCTTGGTTTGTTGGTAAACACATTCACCGACTTACATCAATATCCGCAAACGTGACCTAGCTTCGTTATGTATTGAATATGTTTACATAATACAAACGGTTTGTGATGGTAGTCTGACTGTAAATTCGTAACTGGAAACTATAGCTGCCAAAGGTTAAATCAAAAGCAGTATGTACGATGTAATTAAAAACGTCACAAATTTGATGCCACCCACAATCCACATGCGATTCTGTGAAAACAATCTCCTATGCGGGGAAGTTTTAGTCAGAAGGTAGGTGTCGGTATCTTTACCATATAATAACACTAATTATGTGAGGTAGGTTTTAGTCACCAACAATCATAACGGAATCGCCGTCGGTTGTATTTCTGATTATTTGTAGCACGCAATCAGATTTAACGATATGCTTATCAGAATCACTATTATTAGGTCCCAAATAAATTTCAAACACTTTGACGTTCCTAGAAGAGAACGACAACTTGTTCGGGCGAGCCGCTTCTATCGTGCGTCATTGGAAAATATAATTTCACGACAATGCAATGGAATCAACTTGTGCACGGCTGTGACGATAATTTTGCACAGATATCTCATCTACTATAACATTCAAAGGGACGTTTCAGTTAGAATGATTGTATCGCATTTTCTAGAAGCAATCTCAGAGAAGAAGTAATTGGTCATCAGCCTTATGCCATCGATATTCTGACGGTAAGAAGTTGGTAGTACATGGTTAGGAAAGCATTTATGATGATTAACAAGGGCGGTTTTCAAACAAGATTCGGGTATAACAAATAATCTCTACCCAGTAACAAACCAACAAGTAGGAAATTGCAGATAAAGATAAGGTTAGGAAATTTCGTTTGATTTCAGAGAAAAAATCACAAAACTTGAAAAAGTTCCTATATTTTAAATCTTGCGCATCAGTGCTCCCTCGTCTTCCTTTAGAATTGTTGCTTGCAAAACAGAGGTCATTCTATAGGAAATAATTATATCGGGCTCAATGTGGGACCTTTACGAAATATTCTGCCGCACTGTATCGCCACTTTCACTTTCATCTGTCTATAATTCAGGTGCATCCAGAATCGACCGCATCTCAGTTTGTCTCGTAAATTCCTTCACCTGCTTTATCTGTTGCCGCCTCGTTTACTCAACCATACGTAGAACCCAAAACGCAGGTCAATTGCCTGGAAGCACCCATCAGGTACCACATGCGTCCCCTAATGATGTCGTCACATAGCTTTCCTCATCATCTTTATCCTTTTCTACCTGATGGGTCCTGCGTGCGCTTCCATCGTCTCCCGGAACGCATTGTTGCTTAATCATCACTGACGGAACTGTTGCCACCCGTCGTCGCCCACCTTCGAGTCAAAAAGGAAAAAAAAGGACTAAATGTGTGGCGTCCGACCAGAAAAGGTGCACCGCACAATAAAAGCAACACAAAATAGATAAAAACTTAGGGAGTGCACCCGACTTTCCGACTGTCCGATGAGCCGGCATTCAGTTTCGATTCCCTCGGCTCGTTCGGACAATGAAATCAAATTGGAATTACAAATGAGAACAAACCTCTTCTAGTTTTCCGGAGTGCTAGATGTTTTGGCCGCCCCGCCACGAGTCAACGAACCCGAGTGCCGACGACGCAACCGGACGAACCCCCTACTGGAGATAATTGTCCGGTCATCATCGCGGGTTCCCATTCGAACACGAGCTTAAGCTTAAGTGCCAGAACCAGAACCAAGTTCATCAAGTTTTTCCGCCCGTCCGTCCATCCGTCCACTTGGATCGACCTCGAACATAACTCAAATCCCCCGACGACGACGACGACGAAGATGACGACGACGTCAAAGCGATTTAAATTTTAACCGCCATTTTTTACACTTTCTCGCGTTTCTGCTCTCGTGGACTTCGAGCGATTGCCGAACAGGTTATGATACATAAGTGGCATACAATTTTATCGTTTAAGTGTTGCTCAAAGCTGCTATCAAAATTATCAAATTGAAACTAAATAATAACAAAGCATTTTCCGGTATTATTCGGTTATTTGAAAAAGAAGTCAAATAACTACCACTTTTTAATGCCAATGAGGAAGCAAACAATAGTTGTAGTTTTGTGATCATATCGATCTCACTCTCCGCTCGGGTTCAATGATGCGAGAGTGGACACCAGCTTCCCGGTCGGATTGCCCAACCAACGGAGACAACAACCACTACTAGCGTGGCGGCGATGCAACGAAGACGACCGGTGTCGACGGCGACGACGGGGGAATTCTGTTTGTAACACGCTGAGCTCGCTGCGCGCGCCCCGTTTGGAATGTAAAACGTTCGGCTTTATGAAAGGTGGATAGGTTTCGCTCGCTCGAAGCTGAGGCAGCAGAAAGAAGAAAGTCCAAAACGGACCCCGGACAGGCGACTTCAACGCAATGCATCAAAGCGAACTTGTTTTTTTTGTTCGTTCAGATTTTGGTTTTGGTTACGATGATGTTGCCCTTTTTCAGACGCGATGCTGTCCAGTGTCTTTGTGTATTTTCTACCTTCGGGCCTATGCCTAGGGGCCAGGTCGGTCAATGACGTTGTCTCGAGGGAGTTTGATTTTTTTCAATCTGTCTGTGATTCGGCTTTTTTTCGGGGTTTTACATTGTCAAACCATATGAGTCAATGACACAGGAAAGGAACCACATTTCTGTTGAAAATGGCGCACAGTTTGAAGTTATTTTTATACAATGCATTTCAGTGAAATAACACCGTTTTGAAAGCTATTAAATTATGTCACTTGCTTGATGTAGAAGAAAGAGGACTGCAAATGATAATTTTTAGAATTACGTAACAGCCTGGGTGAATAGACACTTTCGTTTTATATGCAATGCTATTTGAGTTGACAAATCAATCTTTTGAATGTAGAAAGTAGTAACAACTTTCGTAGCTACACATCTATTGCAAATTAGTGAAACCTATGTCGAAATCAATCAATTATCCAAAAAATCATATTACATTACCGGCAAATCAAGCGAACAGTGCCGTGCACTTGATTCAATGTTGAAGTAAATTAAAATAAATTGCTTCATCAACAATATAAATTTCTCATACTTAAATGAATGCGATGTAGTTAAGTTTATTACTTTTACACCCCAATGCGATATTTACTTCATCACTTTGGCTTTGACTTTTTCTACGTTTATTGTTTTCTCTGGAAGTTGTCTAATGCATAATTTATTTCGAATTTGCCAAATTGAAATTTTCTATGGATCACGTATGGATCAGTGGGAAACAGCTAAGCAAATTTAAACATGAACATTGCTTCATGAGGTGATGGTAAGCTGTAGCGAATCTTTTCCCAATCAAATTTGTTATCAATTCTAAAACGTTATCTATTTATAACTCTCAAGTTGTCAGATTTAGAGCAATTGATATCCCATCTTTAAAAACGATATTGTTATTCTTTTTTTACAAGTCGTCTTCAGGTAATTACTAAAGCTTCAAAGAATTTTCTGTCGCTCAAAATATGTCCGCCTCTTTGAACGTTCACGCTTTATGTTCGTGTCACTGGTAGCATTAGAGTTTTGAACATAACAAATTTCGTTTCTGTCTGAATGTGGCGGGACCTAAGCTGGTTATGTAAGCCATAGAAAGCCTGATTCGCAGCCACAATACTTCTTTTGGCTTTACGGGAACCATCACAATAAGGTCGATGTCGTCCGCAAAGCCCAGGAGCAGGAGCATATGTGACCGATGGTAGTGCCATTCTTCTGCATGCCAGATCACCTAATGGCCCCCTCAAATGCAATGTAGAAGAGTAACTACAAAAGCGCATCAGACTGCTACGAGGATTACATTTCGTCTGAAATCAAGTACATCGATTTCGAGACATCAAGCCTTCACGTATCAACCTTATCGGTTTCGTCGGAAAGCCATATTCAAGTATTATCTGCCACAACTATATTTATATCACTGAACCGTACGCTGCTGAGATCAATAATCATCAACGATCATCCGCAGACTAAACATCTGATATGTTGTTGATCGGTTTTCACGAAAACCTGTCTGGTAATCGTCGTCATTTAGTCTCAATCAGTTGAACAGAATTCGCGTCAGAATTTTCTACGATGAGTTCAAAAGGGTGATCCCACCCGACCAGCCGGAAATCTATTCTTCATCCTCGCGTATTTTCTGAGTAAAATGTGGTGGATCAATTAATGCAACTGCTCACTCCCACGTTTGTGAAGCTCGACTGCGTTTTCGTGCTTCCCAGCGCAGCTTTACTATTTTCAGCTTATTTAGAGCCTTCCTAACATCATCTAGCGTTAGTGGTTCCATAGATTGACCACCGTTGACTGCGTCTACATATTTTATTTCATAATACACCTTAGTTTTTTATTAGCAGAGTTCCGTCTTGGCTATTATCTAACAGAGCTATTTGTCTCTATTTGTCAATTTTATTGAATTTGTATATTCTAAAGATTTTGTCAATTTTGTCAATTTACTTAATTTAATAAAAAAATGTCTCTTTTTATTAAATGTTTTTTATTCCTAATTTTTTTTTAATATTTCAGTTTTTTCAATTTTTTCAAAAATTTAAATTTTCTAATTTTTTTCAATTTTATAAATTTTCTTAAATTTTCTATTATTTTTTTTATTTTTCAATTTTTTAAATATTTTAAATTTTTCAATTCCTTTGAATTTTTCAAATTTAATTTTTTTTTTAAATTTTTGGATTTTTTAAAATTAGGGGTAATGACGGCTTTGGCAGGTTTTGTTCTATTATTGGCAGGGGTTTTTTATGACTGATTATGCTCAAATTTGGCCCAAACATTCTTTGCATATCAAAGAATATTGTAACCAAATTTCATAAAATTCGGTCGATAAAAACCCCCCTGCCAATAATAGAACAAACCTGCCAAAGCCGTCTGTTCCCCTATTTAATTTTTTTAAATTTTTAAATTTTTGCAGTTTTAGAAAAAAAATTAAATTTTTTAAAGCAATTTTAAATGTTTTATATTTTTAAATTTTTTTAAACATTTAAAGTTTTTTCATTTTTTAAATTATTTAAATTTTTTAAGTTTTAACAGTTCTCGCTTAACTTTTCAAAAGGACCTAAGTAACATTTTTTCATGAATTAATTTGAATAGCGCAATCAACAGAACAACATTAAAGCTATTGATTGCAGTATTCAATTTAATTCACGAAAAAAAAATAACTTAGGTCCTTTTGAAAAGTTAAGCGAGAAATGTTCAAAAAAAATTAAATTTTTAAATTACTAAAATTTTTCAAATTTTTTAAACCTTTCAAATTTTTGAAAAACTTTAAATTTTAAAGAAAATTGAAATTCTTTCAATTTTTTAAAATTTATAAATTTCTTTATTTTTTTATTTTTTTGAATTTTTAAAATTTATTTAAAATGTTTTTTGCCTTTCTCGTATACTAAGTATACGTAAAGGCTATATGTTCACTCCAAAAACAAACTTTTTATAGAAGGCTCGGAGACCCATAGTGTTATATACCAATCGACTCAGCTCGACGAATTGAGGTGATGTCTGTGTGTGTGTGTGTGTGTATGTGTGTGTGTGTGTGTGTGTGTATGTGTATGTGTGTGTGTATGTGTGTGTGTGTATGCGCAAAACTACTCAAAAAAAAATGTCACTCATTTTTCGGGCACTTATCCTCAACTGCACCAAAAGAGCAAAAAGTCTCGCTAACTTTTTTTGTACTTACCCTTAACCGATTTCTTCGCAACAGGTTGTATTTGACGCAGTATTCTGCCCCATTGTTTCCTATTGAAAATTGGCCGGTTCGGACTATGGGCTTAGGAGTTATGACCAAAATACTTTTTCTCATAAAAAAGCGCGTAAAAAAGTCTCGCTCACTTTTTTTGTACTTACCCTTAACCGATTTCTTCGCAACAGGTTGCATTTGACGCAGTATTCTGCCCCATTGTTTCCTATTGAAAATTGGCCGGATCGGATTATGGGCTTGGGAGTTATGCCCAAAATACTTTTTCTCGTAAAAAGCGCGTAAAAAAGTCTCACTCACTTTTAATGCTCTTAACCTCAACCGATTTCTTCGCAACAGGTTGCATTTGACGCAGTATTCTGCCTCATTATTTCCTATTGAAAATTGGCCGAATCGGACTATGGGCTTGGGAGTTATGGCCAAAATACTTTTTCTCATAAAAAAGCGCGTAAAAAAGTCTCGCTCTCTTTTTTTGTACTTTCCCTTGACCGATTTCTTCGCAACAGTTTGCATTTGACGCAGAATCTTGTCTCATTATTTCCTATTGAAAATTGGCCCGATCGGACTATGGGCTTAGAATTACTTTTGCTCGAAATACTATTTTTACCGCACTAGAAAGGCATCATCACCGCTAGGTGGATTAATCTGGGTTTTTTTCTTTAAATTTTCAGTTTTTAAATTTCTTCAATTTTTTCATTTTCTACATTTTTTTTTATTTTTTAAAATTTGTTTCAATTTTTACATTTTATCATTTTTTTTAAATTTCTCAATTTTTTTAAATTTTTTCAATTTTTTAAAACTTTTTTTAAAAATTTTTAATTTTTTTCAATTTTTTTTTTTATTTTTTAAATTTTTGAATTTTTAAATTTTAAATTTTTAAAATTTTAAAATTTTTAAAAATTTTAAAAATTTTAAAAATTTTAAAAATTTTTAATGTTTTTTTTTAATTTTCAAAAATTTTAAAATTTTTAAAATTTTTAAAATTTATTCCATTTAATCTTTTTTTTCAATTTATTCAATTTTTTTCATTTTTTGAATTTTTTTCAATATTTTGTGTTTTTTTTGATAGGGGAAATGACAGCTTTGGCGGGTTTTGTTCTATTTTTGTCAGGGGTTTTTGTTGACCAAATTTCATGAAATTCGGCCACAATATTCTTTGATATGCAAAGAATGTTTAGGCCAAATTTGAGCATAATTGTTTATAGAAAACCCCCTTCACAATAATAGAGCAAAAGCTTAGAAAGCCGTCATTTTTTTCCAATTTTTCACTGTCATAAGACGAGTTTAATTCAGAGAGTTTTTAAATTTTTTAAATTCTTCAAATTTTAAGAAAAAAATTATTTTTTCAATTTTTTTAAATTTTTAAGTTTTTTAATTTTTTTTTTCAATTTTTAAAATTTTAAAGAAAAAATATTTTTTTTTTTTTTAAAATTTAAATTTTTTTTTCAATTTTTCAATTTTTTTTAATTTTTTCATTTTTTTTTATTTTTTCCATTTTGTTTCAATTTATTAAATTTTTTAAATTTTTATTTTTTTTTAACATTTTCAATTTTTTTCATCTTTTTCAATTTTTTTCTATTCTTCCAATTTTTAATTTTTTTAAAAATTTTTATATTTTTGATAACTTGATAATTTTTTTTTCAATTTTTCGCTGCCGTAAGACGAGTTTAATTTAGTGACACTGAAAAATCACACTAATAAAGAATTTTAAAAAAAGACGAGAGATTTTTAGATTTATTTTTATTTTTTTATTTTTTATTTTTAGCTATTCGCAATTTTGTCACAATTTTATCACAATTTTATCAAAATCACAATATTTCCCAATTTGGTTAAAATTTTGTCACATTTTTGTCAATTTTTTATCAAATTTGTCTCAATTGTTTCACAGTTTTTCCACAATTTTGGTAAAATGTTATAACAGTTTTGTCGCAGTGTTGTCACTATTTTGTCACAATGTTGTAAAAATTTTGTCTGAATTATTTTTCAAAATTTTTCACAATTTCACAGTTTTTCCCAATTTTGATAAAATGTTGTCGCAGTTTGGTCACAATTTTGTCAATTTATTTGTATTTTTGAATTTGTATTTGTATAAAAATTTCTCAATTTTATTAAAGTCACAATTTTGTTCCACACAATTTCGGAACAATTTTATTAATTTTTTTTTTTTTAATTTGGTTTGATCAGTTTGATTACAATTTTGTTAAAATTTTGCCAAACAATTTTGTCTATTTTATAGGAGTTTTGTCAAAATTGTGTCACAGTTTTATCAAAATTTTATTACAATTTTGTTATCATTTTGTTACAGTTTTGTTAGAATGTTTGTCACAGTTTTGTCAAAGTCACAATTTTGTTACAATTTTGCCACATTTTTGTTAATTTGTTAGGAATTTTGTCAAAATTGTGTCACAATTTTGTTAAAATTTGACCACTTTTTTGTCACAATTGTACACGTAATTTTGTCACAGTTTTGCCACAATTTTGTCACAGTCAACATTTTTCCATAGTCACAATTTTGGCAAAATTTTGTCACAATTTATCCACAATTTTGTTGAAATTTTGACACAACTTTATCACAGTTTTGTCACAATTTGGTCAAATTCTGGTCGCAATTTCTTACATTTTGTCAATTTATTCGCATAAATAAATTTTGTCACAATATTTTTTATTTCAACTATTCACAATTTTGTTCAAACTTTGTCCAATTTTGTCGCCAACTAGTTTGCAATTTTGTCACAGTGTTGTCACAATTATGTTAAAATTATTTTTCGAAATTTTTCACAATTTCACAGTTTTTCCCAATTTTGTTAAAATTTTGTCGCAGTTTGGTCACAATTTTGTCATTTTTGTCAATTTATTTGTATTTTTTTCATTTTAATTATATTCACAATTTTGTTCCAATATGTCATAATTATGTCCATTTTTTCATAATTTCGTCACAATTTTGAAAATTTGATCACAATTTTGTCACTATTTGGTCACATTTTTTTTTTGAAATTCGTTTTGATCAGTTTGTTTACAATTTTGTTGAAAAAATTGTCACAACTTTGTCTTAATTTTGTCACAATTATGTCTATTTCGAAATTTTTTTCATTTTGTTCCATTTTCCACAGTTTTGTCAATTTAATCACAATTTTGTCACAATTGTGTCAATCACAATTCGCAATTTTGTCACAATTTTATCACAGTCAAAGTTTTCTTTGTCACAATTTTGTCAATTTTGTCAATTTTGTCAATTTAGTCAATTTAGTCAATTTTGTCAATTTTGTCAATTTTGCCAATTTTGTCAATTTTGTCAATTTTATCAATTTTATCAATTTTATCAATTTTATCAATTTTGTCAATTTTGTCAATTTTGTCAATTTTGTCAATTTTGTCTATTTTGTCAATTTTGTCAATTTTGCCAATTTTGTCAATTTTGTCAATTTTGTCAATTTTGTCAATTTTGTCAATTTTGTCAATTTTGTCAATTTTGTCAATTTTGTCAATTTTGTCAATTTTGTCAATTTTGTCAATTTTGTCAATTTTGTCAATTTTGTCAATTTTGTCAATTTTGTCAATTTTAAATTGCTTTAATTTTTTAATTTTTTTAAAAATTTTTTCAATTTTTTTAAATTTATTTTTAATTTTTTAAATTTTTTTTTTATTTTTTCAATTTTTTTTTTATTTTTTTAATTTTTTTAATTTTTTTATTTTTTTGAATTTTTTTAATTTTTTTTATTTTTAAGTTTAAAAAAAATCATTTTTTCAGTTTTTAATTTTTTATTTTTTTCAATTTTAATTTTTTTTTCAATTTTTTATTTCTTTCAATTTTTCAATTTTTTTTTATTTTTTCTGCAATTTTCAAAATTTTTTGAATTTTTTAAATTTTTAAAATTAATAATTTTTTTTTTATTTTTCAAATTTTTTAAATATTTAGTCAAATTCTGATCGCAATTTCGCATAAATAAATTTTGTCACAATATTTTTTCACAACTATCCACAATTTTGTTCAAACTTTGTCCAATTTTGTCGCCAACTAGTTTGCAATTTCGTCACAGTGTTGTCACAATTATGTTAAAATAATTTTTCGAAATTTTTCACAATTTCACAGTTTTTCACAATTTTGTTAAAATTTTGTCGCAATTTGGTCACAATTTTGTCATTTTTGTCAGTTTATTTGTGTTTTTTTCATTTTAATTATATTCACAATTTTGTTCCAATATGTCAATTTTTCATAATTTCGTCACAATTTTAAATATTTGGTCACAATTTTGTCACTATTTGATCACATTTTTTTTAAAGTTTGTTTTGATTAGTTTGTTTACAATTTTGTTAAAAAATTGTCACAACATTGTCTTAATTTTGTCACAATTTTGTCTATTTCGACATTTTTTTCATTTTTCAAATTTCAAATGTTTGTCACAATTTTGTTATAGTTTTCCACAGTTTTGTCAATTTAATCACAATTTTGTCACAATTTTATCACAGTCAAAGTTTTCTTAGTCACAATTTTGTCATTTTTGTCAATTTTGTCAATTTTATCAATTTTATCAATTTCGTCAATTTTGTCCCTATTTTGTCCAAATTTTGTCCCAATGCTACAATTGATTCCCAATTTTGTACAAATTTTGTCACATTTTTTTTCACAATTTTGTTGAAATTTTGACACAATTTCATCACAGTTTTGTCACAATTGTCATAGTTTTGTCACAATTTCGTTAGTTTTGTCAATTTATTCGCAATGTTGCAACCATTTTGTCACAATTTTGTTAAAATTTGGTCTAAATTTATTTTCACAATTTTATCACAGTCTCTTCACAATTTTGTTGCAATTCGGTCACATTTTGTCAACTATTTTGCAATTTTGTCATAGTTTTGTAAAATTTTGTTAAAATATTGTCACAATTTTATTCTAGTCACAATTTTGCATTTATTTTTTTTTATTTGGTTTGGTCAGTTTGGTCACAATTTTGTTAAAATTTTGTCATCATTTTGTCACTGTTTTGTCTTAGTTTTGTCTATTTCGACATTTTTTCAATTTTGTGAGTTTCGTTCATTTGGTTAATTATTTTAAATTGTGTCAATTTTATCCGTTTTCTAAATTTTGTCATTTTGTGATTGTGAATAATTGCTTCCAAAGCTGTTTATTGTGGGTTAATTTCATTGAATTGCAGACATGTTTGCCTTTCTCGTATACTAAGTATACATAAAGGCTATATGATCACTCCAAAACCGAACTTTTGTCAATTTTTTTAGCATTGAACCTAATTTCGCCCTTGGAGGAACATAAATTCTTCGTTACCAAATCATATGGAGTGTCAAATTTACATATAAAGAGGATTTTGGCTTCGTTCATTTTGTGAAATAATTTGCAGTGAAATGTTAAAAAAAATCGGAGAAGGGCCGTTTGGCGGAAGGTTGTTTGGCCGAATGTACCATTTGGCCAAACAGACCATTAGTCCGAAATAGTCATTTGGCCGAAAAGGTCATTTGGCCAGGACATTTGGCCGAATAGGATATTTGGCCGAAAGGGTCAATGTCTCGTTCAGCCAAATGTCCTGTTCGACCAAATGTCCTATTCGGCCAAATGACCCTTTCGGCCAAATTACCCATTCGGCCAAATAGCCCGACTCTTCTCTAAAAACATTCACTGGAAAAACTTTAATTGTTTAATAAGTATTTAAATCTTGATTAGCAAACGATTGCATACGATTGTCGTTTGATGCAAGTTCATGCAAATAAGAAGTAAGTTGTAGATTGGTTTGATATAATTTCGTTCACGAATCAATGGATCAATTGATCGTTATTGAACTCTTCTTGTGTCCACAGTTGGCTTGCTTAAAAAATCTTCGTTTATTCCCATGATTGAATATGTATGTGTTTCAACAAATACGTATTTCTTGTTCTAAATGGGAACCGATTGCTGCCATTTTCCAGTGCAGGTCTCCCTACGTCTCACTCCTCAGTACTAATCGATCGAAGTTTTCAATTTTAGGAATTATTGATGTACACTTTTTACGTGTCATTTGTTCAAAATTCCTTTCTCTGTTGATACTTTTTCCATAGTCAAATGGTTCGGAATGTATAACAAAGGCTGACTCTTCGATTGTTGTTTTTCTCATTAGGTCTTCGCATACTTCGTTCTAAATTGATTACACTTTGCTCGCAATTTGGTGATAACTTTAAAAAACAAAACAACTGTTTGCTAACAATATATTATAAAATTTCTACGCAAAGACAATGGATCCATCCCTAGCATTATTTTTTTCATAATTCAATTGTTGTCTGAAAACAAAACAAACATTTCGCTAAATATCCCGTGAGGGATGGGAAAGTGTTCCCTCGAGAGCCTATACCGTCCCTCTGAAAAGTTATTAATTCATTTTTAACGACTGATCGCCCAAAATTGATAACACCCGAGCCCACATTTTTGACGAAACCTCAAATTTACATCACGACGTAGCTTAGCGAACGTTAACGCCCTTCGCCTACCGAAATGTGGAACAAAAGTGCTTCCTAACCGAACCCAAGGTTATCTCTTGCCTTGCACCACAACAATGGACACTGACTGGGGGATAACTGTTGCTCGCCGGTCCCAAGGCTCCGTGCCGACGAAAAGCACCTGGGCTGTGTGCCTTCACGCGGTCTCAGTCAGATACGGCAACCTACATATGTACATGGCCGGCCATTGTGTTTGCTTTCGAAAAATTCTGCGCTCGGTCCACCCTTTTGTCCGCGCGCTTTCGGTCCGACTTGTCTTGAGCCAACCTCTTGGCTCGCCTATCGCGTCGCGATAGCAGCAACTCTTCAGTCGGTCGGCGCTCCATTATGCTCTCCTTGCCTATTTACCATTTTCACGGTGCGCATAGCAAATATTTACGACAGATAGACATGATTCTCTGCACCTTTCCACCCGGTCCGGGATGAATCGAATGGCGGTGAGGTGAGAGATCCGTCGAGGGAAAAGTGCATCGTAAGGGGAAATAATCGTACCGAGCCGAGCTGGAGGTCTACGAATAGGAAACCGAGAACGAAGAGAATGGAACAGTGCAGTTAATAATTCATTCTAAAATAACCTCTTAATTATGGTTTTGTGCGAGTAACGGTCGACTGGCCAGTCCGAGGCTCGGGCACGGCTTAGAGGGTATTGAATTCACACCACACTGACCGCCACCGTCCGACTGGACGCGTCGGACGAGGCCCAGTCTCTCCTGTGTGTGGGGGTTGTGGTTTATGGCCCCTGGCCATGGGTGGAATCGTTAGAAAAAGCACTGGGTTAGAACGAATCCCTGGACGTTCCCTGGACCGTGCGATTTAACGAGTGGATGTTGGTGCGTTAATAAAGGGCTCCGAATGATCCCAAAAATGTGTTTCTTCTGTCATTTGGTCTAATTGGTATGATATATTTTGAACACACTTTGGAAACATATGGCGTTTCCTTAGATGGTTACAAGTTTTCGCCATGTGCAGGAGTCTCTACTTTGATGGGAACAGAACCAAAAATAATTCATAATGGACTGAGACAAGCTTTTGACAATGTAACCCGATTATTGCCGCTCGTCGATGACTGGCCTCTCAACAAGAGGCGTACTTTGAAGTTTTGCTGTTTTAGAGAAACCTGGCCGGTTTCCGCTTCAACTGATAAACTAATGATGATTCGACAATAATCGCATGCCGTGCATCTAATGAAGAAGTTTGTCAAATTGAATGCACTATTACGGTAGGAATATAAACAAAATTGCAATGAAATTTGCTTATTTTCTATGTCGCTTTCTGAGATTTGTTCGCTTATGGTGACACACGTCGCTTTCATTTGTGAATTTAACTGCACCGGATGACAGTAAATTTTATTACCATCGATGTGGTGGTTGGTAGAGCTAAAAATTGATTATCTAGTATTATCAGGGAATCAATTTTTACATTCATGGGGGTACCCCCTATTATCGCTGTAAATGAAAATAAGCATAACGAATAAGTTTGAAAAAAGAACCTGAATACTAACAGAATAAATGACATTCCAAAATTTTTGTTGTTCCGTGATGTTCTTGAAAGGAGGCTTCCGAGCCTCTTAAAAGGAGGCTTCCGACTCTTTTGAAAGGAGGCTTGAGCCCCTTGGAAAGAGGCTTCCGTGCCTCTTGAAAAGAGGCTTCGGAGCCTCTTGGAAGGAGGCTTCCGAGCCCCTTGGAAGGATGCGTCCGAGCCTCTTGGAGGGATCCGTCCGAGCCGCATCGAAGGAAGCTTCCGAGCCTCTTGGAAGGAGGCTTCTGAGCCTCGCGGAAGGAGGCTTCTGGGCCTATTGGAAGGAGGCTTCTGAGCCTCTTGGAAGGAGGCTTCTGAGCCTCTTGGAAGGAGGCTTCCGAGCCTCTTGGAAGGAGGCTTTCGAGCCTCTTGGAAGGAGGCTTCCAAGCCTCTTGGAAGGAGGCTTGAGCCTCTTGGAAGGAGGCTTCTGAGCCTCTTGGGAGGAGGCTTCCGAGCCTCTTGGAAGGAGGCCTGAGCCTCTTGGAAGAAGGCTTCTGAGCCTCTTGGAAGGAGGCTTCCGAGCCTCTTGGAAGGAGGCTTCCGAGGCCTCTTGGAAGGAGGCTTCTGAGCCTCTTGGAAGGAGGCTTCTGAGGCCTCTTGGAAGGAGGCTTCCAGGCCTCTTGGAGGAGGCTTGAGCCTCTTGGAAGGAGGCTTCCAGGCCTCTTGGAAGGAGGCTTCTGAGCCTCTTGGAAGGAGGCTTCTGAGCCTCTTGGAAGGAGGCTTGAGCCTCTTGGAAGGAGGCTTCCTGAGGCCTCTTGGAAGGAGGCTTCCGAGCCTCTTGGAAGGAGGCTTCCGAGCCTCTTGGAAGGAGGCTTCCGAGGCCTCTTGGAGGAGGCTTCCAGCCTCTTGGAAGGAGGCTTCCTGAGCCTCTTGGAAGGAGGCTTCTGAGCCTCTTGGAAGGAGGCTTCTGAGCCTCTTGGAAGGAGGCCTGAGCCTCTTGGAAGGAGGCTTCTGAGCCTCTTGGAAGGAGGCTTCCGAGCCTCTTGGAAGGAGGCTTCCAGGCCTCTTGGAAGGAGGCTTCCAGCCTCTTGGAAGGAGGCTCTGAGCCTCTTGGAAGGAGGCTTCCGAGCCTCTTGGGAGGAGGCTTCCGAGCCTCTTGGAAGGAGGCTTCCAGGCCTCTTGGAAGAAGGCTTCGAGCCTCTTGGAAGGAGGCTTCCAGGCCTCTTGGAAGGAGGCTTCCGAGCCTCTTGGAAGGAGGCTTCTGAGCCTCTTGGAAGGAGGCTTCTGAGCCTCTTGGAAGGAGGCTTGAGCCTCTTGGAAGGAGGCTTCCGGAGCCTCTTGGAAGGAGGCTTCTGAGCCTCTTGGAAGGAGGCTTGAGCCTCTTGGAAGGAGGCTTCTGAGCCTCTTGGAAGGAGGCTTGAGCCTCTTGGAAGGAGGCTCTGAGCCTCTTGGAAGGAGGCTTGAGCCTCTTGGAAGGAGGCTTCTGAGCCTCTTGGAAGGAGGCTTCCAGGCCTCTTGGAAGGAGGCTTCTGAGCCTCTTGGAAGGAGGCTTCTGAGCCTCTTGGAAGGAGGCTTCCTGAGCCTCTTGGAAGGAGGCTTCCAGGCCTCTTGGAAGGAGGCTTCCTGAGCCTCTTGGAAGGAGGCTCTGAGCCTCTTGGAAGGAGGCTTCTGAGCCTCTTGGAAGGAGGCCTGAGGCCTCTTGGAAGGAGGCTTCTGAGCCTCTTGGAGGAGGCTTCTGAGCCTCTTGGAAGGAGGCTTGAGCCTCTTGGAAGGAGGCTTCCGAGCCTCTTGGAAGGAGGCTTGAGCCTCTTGGAAGGAGGCTTCTGAGCCTCTTGGAAGGAGGCTTCCAGAGCCTCTTGGAAGGAGGCTTCCTGAGCCTCTTGGAAGGAGGCTTGAGCCTCTTGGAAGGAGGCTCTGAGCCTCTTGGAAGGAGGCCTGAGCCTCTTGGAAGGAGGCTTCCAGGCCTCTTGGAAGGAGGCTTCCTGAGCCTCTTGGAAGGAGGCTTCCAGGCCTCTTGGAAGGAGGCTCTGAGCCTCTTGGAAGGAGGCTTCTGAGCCTCTTGGAAGGAGGCTTCCAGGCCTCTTGGGAGGAGGCTTGAGCCTCTTGGAGGAGGCTTCTGAGCCTCTTGGAAGAAGGCTTGAGCCTCTTGGAAGGAGGCCTGAGCCTCTTGGAAGGAGGCTTCCGAGCCTCTTGGAAGGAGGCCTGAGGCCTCTTGGAAGGAGGCTTCCAGGCCTCTTGGAAGGAGGCTTGGAGCCTCTTGGAAGGAGGCTTCTGAGCCTCTTGGAAGGAGGCTTCCAGGCCTCTTGGAAGGAGGCTTCCGAGCCTCTTGGAAGGAGGCTTCCAGGCCTCTTGGAAGGAGGCTTGAGGCCTCTTGGAAGGAGGCTTGAGCCTCTTGGAAGGAGGCTTCCTGAGCCTCTTGGAAGGAGGCTTCTGAGCCTCTTAGAAGGAGGCTTCCAGGCCTCTTGGAAGGAGGCTTCCGAGCCTCTTGGAAGGAGGCCTGAGCCTCTTGGAAGGAGGCTTGAGGCCTCTTGGAAGGAGGCTCTGAGCCTCTTGGAAGGAGGCTTCTGAGCCTCTTGGAAGGAGGCTTCCGAGGCCTCTTGGAAGGAGGCTTCGAGCCTCTTGGAAGGAGGCTTCCAGGCCTCTTGGAAGGAGGCTTCTGAGCCTCTTGGAAGGGAGGCTTCCTGAGCCTCTTGGAAGGAGGCTTCCGAGCCTCTTGGAAGGAGGCTTCCGAGGCCTCTTGGAAGGAGGCTTCCGAGCCTCTTGGAAGGAGGCTTCCAGCCTCTTGGAAGGAGGCTTCCTGAGCCTCTTGGAAGGAGGCTTCCAGAGCCTCTTGAAAGGAGGCTTCTGAGCCTCTTGAAAGGAGGCTTCCGAGCCTCTTGAAAGGAGGCTTCCGAGCCTCTTGAAAGGAGGACACGATCTTCAGAAATTCATCACTAAATGTTGCAATTGTAATACATCCGCCATTACGATGTAGCCCATGGGACCAGTGAAGGTACCCCCAGAGGTACATGTACCCCAGGTTGAGAACCGCTGATCTAGAGTCATTTGATAATGGAATGAGAATGGAGTATTCGAATTGAAATATGATTAGAATTAGAAAAAGCTGTTGGCAATAGTTTATTAGACACTGAATGGGTGAATGACGCTTATCGCCATCGCGGTTCAAAATTCATATACCTACGGGATATTCAAATATTTTCCTTCATCCATTTTCGCTTCGCTTCTCGAGATCTAAGTCTTCAAAACGCAAACCGACAGCATTATTAGTTTGGTACCCAGCTGGTGGAAGCTCCCATTTATGTACCTTGACGAGAGAGTGACACAAAAAAATGGAATGTGTTTTCATTTGTGCAAATATAGACGCGTATACTTTAAAAATGGCACAAACAGCATTAAAGTTGAATGGCACGAAACGCACCGCAAAAAAGTGGAAAGAACGGTTCCATACCGGGCGGCGACGACCACCACATTAGGCAGCACCGCAAGAAGGAGGCCAGCAGAAAGTTTCGCGACACCAGCGAAGAGAAGAAGATGACATAATTGCGATCAGGGATTGCCATTTTTATATACCCAGTACCAGCTTTTACCTATTAGGTGGCCTTATCGAGAAACCGAGCCAAACGAGCGAAAGGCAGCGAGAGTCGCATGTAGGTTCCACTTCGCAGTTATGGGCTCGCGCGGTTTGGACCAAGAACGAGATTGGCGCGGTACAAGTGAAAACATCTGTGCTAAAATTGCCCTTGCACTATGCTGTGGTTTGCTATGCTGTTCGAGCATGGCGAAGGAAAAAGCTGTGATTTGTTTTGTATTAATTCGATTGACGTGATCGAGCAATGATTATGGCGTTGTGACACTAATTGGTTTGTGGCCGGCTTTCCAGCCGGAGCGGGGTTCAATGAAATGGGATCAAATTGAAAGAGAAAACGGTTTGAAGCTGGATTAACTTTGCGATTGGAAGGTACTATTTTTTCGATGTTTATTCTATATGAATCGTTTCAGTACTTTATTGGGTTATTTGCAAAATACAAATTTTGAGAAATTTCTAAAACCGACGTTGATAATAACAAACTGTAGTTGTGTCGGTCAACAAAAACATTCACGCTGATGTATGTTTCAAGATGAGTAACTCTACACGCTTGAATATGCTAATATGTGAGTTGAGTCACCACACGTCGCCAATTCTCATCGCAGCTTAGCCAATATTGAATATCCATAATAAAGACATCGCTCCCGCTACAACGCTTGAAAAAAAAGAGAAATTCCAACCGCGACGCAACGTCTTAACTAGCTGCTTCCGCACAATTCACCCAAACAACGAGTGACGCTGGCATGCAACGTCTTAATTGACTCACTTGTTCAGAAGAATTATCTTTGCAGTGCATGTGTCGTCACGCACCCGGACGGGGGGAGATCTCTATGCCGCGCCGGCTACGGCCGTCTCCTACTTGTGGAAGAGTGGCTATATTTACAACTCACAAATAGTGTGACGAGTCTCAATTAAGCCACTTGTCGTCGAAATCAAACATGCCACCGCGTAACACCTTCCCGCTTCCGAACCTTCGTTGCACCATCGTCGATGGGAATTTCACTTGACTGTTTTTTTCGTCGAGTTTTCTTCACCAACACTTGAGGATGGATGGATTGCGTTAGATTTCGCGAGTATAGATAAGATAACGACCGTGCTCAAATGTCGAGTCCATATCGTCATAGCTATGAATGTTGTTTTCGTATGTGTTTCGTTCGATTTCTCACCTTCCTTCCCCTTTCGATGAAGGTAAACTGTGAAACTTACGTGATTTACGACTCCGATTACACATTGGGCTAACGATGTTTTGATCAACGGCCGCTACCCGCTTCGTAGGCTTACAATATATGGGGCAGCGTCTGTTGAACAGAGGCGCATCGCATCTACGCCGTGACACACACAGCACGTGCGATTGTTTCAAACTTCTATGTTTAATTCATTCGGATCAAGCCAGTTTTGTGAGGCAATTTGTGCAAATACATTCAAGTTGAGTCTTGTCTTTGATTATGAAATTATTTGTTTAGAAAAAATGGTTGGCATTGAATATCTGATGCTATCGAACATCATCTTGGTCTCCCTTGAGCCGACTCTGCCCATTTCGCTATCTGCTTATTTCACGGTTCACATGAAGCTAATACATCCAGCGCACGGGACAGCGAGCTTAATGTGTCATGCAGGTTGATGTTCTTTGGATCACCCGATGACACCCTCCTCGGACGGCACACAAACACGCCCCGTCTTCATTCTCGCGCCCTCCGCACCGCAACCACCTGCGCGCTTTCCGTCGTTGGGTGTGACAGTGCGTGGTCTCGTTGTTTGGCAGTAAAATCACGTATCTTCCCGACTGACTTGAATAACTGTGTGACCTACGCGATAACGGACGGTTACCTGGTTTGCAACATAATATATGTACCGCATTACCATCGGTAGTAGTCGGTTCAAATACCGCAGTGAATGAACCGCTGTTGCGTTGTTGTTGGCTGTCACCGCGAGGGATGAGATTGGGCCACCACACCGCCGCCATCGACACATTCGATTTGAAATATTGGGTGACATTACGGTGAATCGGTCGGGATTTGAGGCGCTAATTAGCAGGGCAGTGCAAGTTGGTTAGGATGTCTTCGAAATTGTTACAAGATGTGATTCCGAAAATAGATACTTGTAAGCTCTGATTAGATCATTTCTTACTGAAAGTAGTTATATTCTGGTTTTATATAAAGATCTCATAATTGATAAGTTGAGAATGCAATAATCAAACTCAAACCGCTAATGCTACCGAAGACGACGCAGTATTACAAAGAAAACCGGTGGAATTCCGCTTTGTTCCTCACCGATAATCCATAGACATTGCTGAACGTGAGGTATAAATGCTATGCTACAGTTTCCTTTGTGATTCATAATCAGAATGAAACGGGAAAAATATGAAGCCAACATAAAATAAAATTTATTTGAAATAATTGAAGTTAAAGCCATCAGTAGTAGTAGTGGAAAAAGACATAAAAGTTCTGAACTCTTGATTACTTGAAATGCATATTGACGTTATATCAAATATGTTTGTTCGCTAATTTTGCCATTTTTATTGTTCGTTTAAGTATCTACCGAAACAAACGGCATACCACCGTGCGAGTAGTATAATAGTTTCAGCAATGCTAACAATCACATAATCGGTAGCTAGCGACTGCAGAACGCAATAACCGATGACCGACTGCTAGCACCGCCCGGCTTATCCGACTCACAACTACGCTCCGATGAGTCACACGAGATTATGGATCAATCGAAAGATCAGAATCCCTGTAGGCATGATAATTGCTTTTTCAAATGCGTAGATTTCTACGAATTCTCCCAGCTTCACGTGAATGTATTCCGGAAATAAAATAAGGAAAATTATGATGCCTTCGGATGGGACCCTTCGCATCCCGCTTGGTGTAATTGATTTACCCTTCCCGTCCCGGAATACCGCCTCTAAGCGGGAGAACAAAGTGGCCTTTACCGGAAGGAAGGTGGCTTCTTTCTATGTACCAGGAATCATTGCGAAGTTTCCTCGCAGGCCCCGTTGCCGCGCTGGAGAGTTTTAATTGCTTCTAACAACGTGTATTCACTTTGTTAATCTTAATGGGTAGGGGTACTTCACCGCAGAGAACTCATTAGGATGTTATTAAACGATATTGCATTGAAGCTGGAACTACGGAGGGAACAGAATTGCGTTATAAATGGCGATGGCGGCTCTCTCACAGGGAGCGATAAAGAGAAGCGTCTTCTGATAAGATAAGAAAAATATTCTGTTGTGGTACGAAGGAGCCCACCTGTCAGAATAATTTGCTAGCTTTTGTAGAAAAGCAAATGTATGGATGGCTCCAAGCTAACGCGCTGTATTTTCTACATTGTTTTGCATTTGTCAGAGGATTTTTAATGTCCTATTACATTCGGGGTAGGCTGGAAGGGTTGTTTGGCCGAATAAGTCATTAGGCGAAATAGGTCATTTAGCCGAGTAGATCATTTACCCAAAAAGTACCACTTCTCACAAAAATATAATAGATACATATCACTACTCACTTCGCATTTCTCATCTTTCACAGTGAGAAGTGAGAATTGAGATATGAAGAGTGAGAAGTGAGAAATAAAAAGTGGGAAGTTCGAAGCGAGATGTCTCACTTATCTTCTTTTCTTATCACTTCTCACTGGGAAAAGGGGGAAGTGCGAAGTAAGAAGGGAGACGCCGCTCTTTTTACTCATCATCTCTAACTTCTCATTTCTCACTTTTCGAAGTGAGATGTGAGAAATTATTATTGAAAAGGGAGAAATGAATCGTCAAACGACCAATTTGGCCCAATAACATATTCGACCGAACGACCTATTCGCCCGAATGACTTGCTCGGTCAAATGACCTATTCGGACCAATGCACAGTGTTTTATTTCGTCATTTTCACGATCGAAATACAAAAACTCGAAAAGTGTTGATTTTGGATATAGGGTTTGTTCACAGAAGTTTCAACATATTTAGGAGCGCATCTTTCGATAAAAACAGTTTGATGATTAATCCCCCTAAAAGTGAGTTGAGAAAATTATTTTTCCACCAGAATGAGATAGACACGTAGTGTCTTCCGCAAAGTTGTAGTCAATGTTAATACGAGCAACTTTGCTGAACATCCCGAGTTTCTATCTCTCATATATAACAAACTTAAGTCGTTTTATGTAAAAACCCCATTAAAATCTTATTTTTCATTCTAACTCTTTCCAATGATTTTTCCCATTTTCCGTCTCTTCTACAAAGTTGTTAAACAAGCAAAATTACATGTTTTTGCTGAACATTGTAACATTCCATCTCACATACAATAAAAGTTATCTTTAAATTATACATATTTTTAGAGGTATTTCCACTTGTGATTACTCCCTTAATTGCAAAAAATCGCAAATTTCTTCTCGATATGCTAAAAATTGCTTACTTCATTTTTATACTGACATTGAAAACTTTTGTCGACAAGAGTCTTCTCGAATGCTGTGTTAAAAATTTGTAAACCTATGAAAAATCATAATATTTGAATAACTTTTAAAAGAGATAGAAAGTTACCATGTTCAGCAAAACATGTAATTTTGCTGGTTTGACAACTTTGTAGAAGAGACGGAAAATTTGAAAAATCATTAGAGTTAGTTTAAGTTAAGAGAATGATTTTAAGAGGTTTCCACATAAACCGTGTTAAGTTTGTCGAAGCGTTTCTATTTGATTGAAACAGCAGAAACATCTGCTGCAGGTAATTTTTAGAACAAACCAGGGACTGACGCATTGATCACTGATATCGTTGGAGCCCGTTGTATCAAAAGCTAAGAAGTCGAAGGAAGGTGCTTCCAGAAGATACTAAACTATTTTATTGAAAGTGTGAAAACGATGACAAATAGAACAACGAATACAAATCCTGTTGAATTTAGAAACAACTTTTCCTTTGGTATTACAAACTTTGCATTTCACGTTATAACAAATGCGGCGATGAAGCTTAGTTTCTATATTATTGATATAACAAACTTAACATGATTTATAAGGAAATCCCCTTAAAATCATTCTTTTAACTTAAACTAACTCTAATGATTTTTCACATTTTCCGTCACTTCTACAAAGTTGTCAAACCAGCAAAATTACATGTTTTTGCTGAACATTGTAACTTTCTATCTCTTATAAAACAAAAGTTATTCAAATATAATGATTTTGCATAGGTTCACAAATTTTTAACACAGCATTCGAGAAGACTCTTGTCGACAAAATTTTTCAATGTCAGTATAAAAATGAAATAAGCGGTTTTTAGCATATCGTGAAGAAATTTGCGACTTTTTGCAATTAAGGGAGTAATCACAGGTGGAAATACCTCTAAAAATATGTTTAATTTAAAGATAACTTTTGTTGTATGTGAGATGGAATGTTACAATGTTCAGCAAAAACATGTAATTTTGCTTGTTTAACAACTTTGTAGAAGAGACGGAAAATGGGAAAAATCATTGGAAAGAGTTATAATATTAAATAAGATTTTAATGGAGTTTTTACATAAAACGACTTAAGTTTGTTATATATGAGAGATAGAAACTCGGGATGTTCAGCAAAGTTGCTCGTATTAATATTTACTACAACTTTGTGGAAGACACTACGTGTCTATCTCATTCTGGTGGAAAAATAATTTTCTCAACTCACTTTTAGGGGGATTAATCATCAAACTGTTTTTATCGAAAGATGCGCTCCTAAATATCTTGAAACTTCTGTGAACAAACCCTATATCCAAAATCAACACTTTTCGAGTTTTTGAATTTCGATCGTGAAAATGACGAAATAAAACACTGTGCAATGACCTGTTCGACTAAATGACATGTTGGGCAAAATGTGCTGTTGCGCCAAATGTCTTGTTCGGACAAATGATCTATTCGGCTTTATGACCCTTTTTAGCTAATTGACTTTCAACCTAATGGTGTATTCGGCCAAACAACTTTCGGTCCATTGGTCATCGGCCAAATGGCATACGGCTGAATGGTTTTCTGCTAAACGGTTATTCCCCCATTAATTATCTATATAAGCCGTTTCCTCTAGAAAATTCATAACTAGATATAAAATTCCTTTTTGCGACGTGAACTGGGATTTCCAGTGATAGTTTTTTTTTGTGAATTTAAACAACAACAAAACATTCTGTCGAAATAATATCATTATTACCCGTTATTCGAGAAACAGAAAAGATAACTTTTGCTGTATGCTGCGTCAGTCTCGGGAGGTGTAAGTGGCCTCATAGAGTTGTATAGGCACCTATGACCAGATTACCAAGGATGATATCTAAGTGATCACTAAGCAATTTTTGAAGCAAGAAGTCGATTTTTAATGTTGTACGTCATGAGTCTGGTTCTGACCTTTTGTGCATTCCTCAGATAAGCGGGAAAAGAACGCGTTATTCTTCCCAATACTTTTTTACACACGAAAGGAGGAGTGATTCATCCTTTGTTTACTCTCCCACCCTCAAATTCTTTGCCGCCTTATTGATCTCTTTCGTGGCACAGGCCCTGAAAATATTTCCGGTAATGTTGAGACTGTAGTTTTTTTCTCGATATTTGCAAATGGGCTGGCCTTTTCGTCTCAATGAATTCCAACATGGCCGGTATCTACGTTTCCAGCTGTTATTTTGACCGAGCAGATAAACACTGAGTATTCGAAGACATCGATACCGACAGTGCTATTGGATTCAGATCCATCGGAATACCGAAATATTCTAATAACTACTTTGGTTCTCTCTTCTGGGCTGCTTCTCGTCTCAAATTTTCCACTGCACTGGCAGACGCGCAGAAAAACCAACCTGTTGACTTCAAGGTTTTCTTGGACCGAAAAAAGTATGCTTACCTTTCGCTCGTAGCCTCAAAGAATCCGACCGTTTTGCAACAAATCGTCGTCACCAGTTTTGATCTGAGGGGAAGCATCTCTTGATCGGAAGTGACTCACAAGGAACCGCAAAGTGACTAAAATTGATCCTTGTTTTTGTATGGGATTGACCCTTAATTGGGCGTAAATAGTTCTTAAGAGTGATCTCCTGGGACCGAGTTATTTTTTTATTTATTAGTAAACCATCTTCGACCATGTCGCACAGATTACTTCCTTAATAGTCAAGTTATTCTAATTTTTGGACAGAATAAAATCGATCTTGTGACAAACATTGTTAAAAGAACGCAAATACACCCAGGTTTTTTTACACTGTTTGGTTTTAGTCGTTTAAGACCTTCAGCGTCAATGAAACAATGAGTTAACCCCACGAAAAAATTCACAAAAAAAAACAAAGAAAATTCAGGTGGTATTTAAAAAGCTGTGAAAGTTTGGGTCAACCGAGAAATTAATCAATTCCAATCGTGTAAAAAAAACCTGGGTGTACAAATCAAAACAACTATTGTAGCCAAAGTTTGTTTTGTGAAAAGGGATCACAAATAAAGCTAAGTTTCGCAATCTGCGTGAGGGAGCATTCCAACGTATTAGCTCCAATAGCTTGGGACAATTCATATTCCTTGTTAGGAGGTCGAAGATAAACAATCTCTGCATTTTTAGGCGCCTGGCGGAAAGAGTTTCTAAGTCGATCTGCTTGCAACGACTTGGATAGCTTGGGATATTCAATGGTTCGTTCCAAGGTAGCTGTCTCAAAGTAAACCTAATGAAAATTTTCTGAATTCGTTCGAGTGCCAGTGTATGGACCAGGTAATATGGAGACCGGACTGATGAAGCGCATTCTAAAGTTCTCCGGACCAATGAGCAGAACAGCGTTGATGACGGATAAAACCCAGCACAGTGCATGCCTTAGATGTTATGATGCTGATGTGATTAAATTTCAACTTCGCATCTATGGTAACTGCTAAGTCGTAAATAGAGCTGACGCGTTTCAAGCCGTCCGGTCCAATACATAATGCTGCAGTATAGTGTTGGCGGAATGTGTAAAAGTTATGACCTTTCATTTTTCACTGTTCACGCGCAAACGATTAATGTCGTGCAGAATAACAGCACAATCAGCACGAGATGTAATTTCGCGGAAAAATTTCAGGTCGCCAGCATATGAAATCTTGCTTCACGCTAACTTTCACTTACTCAGTGACTGAGTAAAATTGTATTGCCCTCTCTTTTCTTCTCACGGAAATTTTACTCAGTTTCCGCCAAAAGCAGGACAACTCATAGCTATGAGTAGTCCCGCTTTTGACGGAAACTGAGTAAAATTTCCATGAGAAAAAAAGAGAGGGCAATACAATTTTACTCAGTCTCTGAGTAAGTAAAAGTTAGAGTGTTGATGAAATCACTAAACCGAGGTCGTTAACCTAGATGGCAAATATTAGTGGACCGAGAACACTGCTTTGAGGTACTCCAGATGTTATTGAAAAGATATTGGAGCGCCTGCAGTTCACCAGCACAAAAGCTTTGCGATCAGACAGGTAAGAGTGCAGCCATTCTGTGATCCACGCTGGGTATCCTATGTAATTCAGTGTGTCGAAGAATTTTGCAAAATCGACATATATGGATTCAACTTGTCGCTTGGATCAGCTTTTCGAAAACCTTGCTTAAACAGTAGAGGATGGATATTCCCCGATAGTTGGTGATGCAATTTCGTCTTTCAGATTTATGGATCGGTTGACGCGGTTTTCCAAGCAAATGGAAGCACTTTGTCTTGGAGCGAGCGGTTGAACACTGAAGGAATTGGGGTCGCTAAAGTAGCGGCGCAATTCTCAAAAAAAAAATGTAGAAGGAAGATGGTTTGTATTTTTTTTTTCGTTTCATTGGTTTAATCACCGTTACTCAGTATGGAGTCGTTTTGTTGATTTTTCTCGGCGAACAAAAACTAAACACAATTATTTCAGCGTGACGTTTCGGTCTACTGCTTTGCCTCGACCATCTTCAGACGCCTTTTTTAGTTTGAAAATTCAAAAAATTAAACAGAGAAAAATAAACATAAATTAGATTAAAATAACTTGGAACAAAACTTCAAATTTAAACAAAACACTTTTTTCCACCATAACTCACATATCGATCACCGCAGCGATTACCACCTCGTCTGTTCCTGGTCTGTTCCTGGACGTTTAGATGTGTCAAGATCATTCAGAGCTTTTCGAATCTCATCAATAGAAAACTGAAAGCTTGCCATCTGATGTTGTAGGAAGGTATTTGACCAAAACAATTCTGGCGATGGAACGGACAGGAGACGCTCTACGGAAAACACTTTCGAAGTAGGCAGCAGAAAGGTTAGCTGCTTCATTGTTCTTGAAGTAGTCCCATTACATTTCGCCAAACTGGGGATGTCGATTGTCATACTTCCCCTTTCTGATGTAGTTCCGGAAACGGAAAGCATTCTCCTTCACAGAAGCTTGAACGTTTTTTTTCACCAATCAGTTTATTTATGAGGCTCAGATGTTTAATAATAAACTCTTCGGAGCTGAAAACATTAGAAATAATAGAATTAATTATTCCGAACAAGTTTCAGAAACATTTCTGCAAGAGGTCTTCTTTGGTGGGGATCGGATCATTGATCTTTCAGTAACCAAACTTTCCCGTCGCTGACTCGTAGATTGTGCTAGTTGCTTTTTTTCCTATTCCTCTCTCATTTTGCTGTCCATGTAGCCCATGATTCCCTTCTTCACGAACCAGATCCGATCTGTATTACTCTTGAATCTCATAGTTTCTGCTAGTTTCTCGCGTTCCACCATTAAATCGGGAATTTAAAATGGTTCCATTCGTTAAGTTAAATCGGTAACCAATCCAACCTCATCTTCGTCAACCACTTCAATTACGTCGTTTTGCGCTGCTTCCGACGATGTTTGACGGGTTGCTGCATAGAATCCGATAACGACACCGGAGTACGATTTCCGTTGCCCACCTTGCGTTGGCATATTCGCCTCTTTGTTTGCGATCGATCGTTCCTTTTAGTCGTTTTTTTTTTTGTGGACACGAATTATTCCGGTGACCTTTCGCTCGACACATGAAACATTTGTAACGCAAATCCTGGTAGAATACCTTTCCTGTCCAATTTGACACTTCCAATGACGAAGGAACGAATTTCCTTTTTTACATCGATGTATTTCATCATTTGGGGGCCCTCCTTAGCCGTGCGGTAAGACGCGCAGCTACAAAGCAAGACCATGCTGAGGGTGGCTGGGTTCGATTCCCGGTGCCGGTCTAGACAATTTTCGGATTGGAAATTGTTTCGACTTCCCTGGGCATAAAAGTATCATCGTGTTAGCCTCATGATATACGAAATGGTAACTTGGCTTAGAAACCTCGCAGTTAATAACTGTGGAAGTGCTTAATGAATACTAAGCTGCGAGGCGGCTCTGTCCCAGTGTGGGGATGTAATGCCAATAAGAAGAAGATCTCATCATAACTGCATACTAGAGTTTGGCAGAAGAAACACAGCAATAGCGAAAAGCGAACGAGGCTTAGACCTAATGTGGACTGCGATATGATCCAGTTCAACCGAGTTGGCTAAAGATACAGATTCACTTTTCAGTGAATTACTGACTGTGACCAAAACGCCACCATGGTGAGTGGATAAATCATTTAGATCACATCGGAAAAATGTGTGCGAGCGGACTTGAGGCGCTTGATAAAGATGGGACCGTCGATACTTCAGGAAGAGTGACACACGTCGAATAGTTCATCGTATGGTGAGGAGCGACTAGTATTCAGCAGGTGGCAATTGATACATTTTACGAAATCAGAGTCACATTCACTAACTTGATGGCCCTCAGCACATTTCGAAAAGCAAACGGTTTTCTTGCAAAAAAACTGCTTTGTGTCCGTACTCGGAACAATTGAAGTAACGCATGACATCAGCTGCTTCGATCAGTCTACAGCGTTCCCAACCAATATTCACTCGTTGTCTGTTGATCAGACCTTCAAATTCACGGGCATCGGTCTCCAATGTAGCTGACATGGATCACGCGTCGTTTCTGGTCATTGAGATTAGTTTTAGATCATTGTTATCTATTCCGTGGTTCTGTTTTTAAAGTTTCGGGATAAGCTCATCCGCACCGCATTCATATCCTTACAAAAATCGATTATCCTGATTCTTGGTCTTAACGGCTTTTGTATTTCAACTTTGTCTTGAAAACTTCAGAGCCCTGGCTAGCTTCAACGCGTGTTCCCTCGACGACACCTCACGAAAACTTCACCATAATCCCTCAAACGTACGTCCTTCACTGAGTGTTCCACTGGATCGAGTTTCGAGCAGACATCAGCCTTTGTAGATACTGTACTGTTGTAGGGCTGTTCAATTTTTGGCTTGTTAAAAACGGTTTGTTCTATTTTCATGACTGTGTTAGACTTGCGGTTTGACAGGAGCCGGAGGTTCACCAGGTGGCGGAAGGACCACTGGAGTCCTGTCTGTGTTGAGATTTTTTTCAATTATGTACCGGAAATTACTCACAAACAACCGGAATAACTTATAACTGACCATTGATGATTGGAAATTACTCATAGGGGACTACAAATGGTAGAACGTGGTTAAATTGAATGGAATAGTAATAAACTCGTTTTATGACAGGTGAAGGTACTGAGAGTCGTGGGTGCGAGTCCCATCGAAGGGAAAGTGGTTACCTCCAATATATTTTTCAAATCAAAATCTTCTACATAATGTACATATTCACATCTGAGTTTCCAGAACATTGTAAATAAATGTCCAAGTCGGGTGGCTGAACACCCGGAACACAGGCATTGATCTTTCCTATGTAAAATTGCAAAAATATTTGTAGACACTCGAATGCATGGTTCTCAAACGAAACAAATTTCTCTGGACATCATCCATTACCGTCCGTGATCTTATGATCACAAATTAGCACGTACAATTAAGTGAAACGGTGATTTGAACAAAAATCGCTCGCCTCTACCATTAGGACCCCCTATCAGACTTATTACCGCCGGCCCGCCGGGAGAAAGTGCGCCCCCTTTGTGAAGGGATCATAAATAGCTAAAAAGTGAAAGGAACCAGAAGCGGGAGCTGCCCCGGAGCGAAATTGCAGGTTGCTTTCATCTTTCATTGACCACTCTTGCCTGCCGCGCCGAGTGCACTCGCGGATAACACCAATTGACCCTTGCTCACGAACCGTTTGCTGTTAGATCGACTCCCGTTCAGTTCGGTGTGGTAGGCCTATTTTTCCTGCTCTCCTTTTATTCGCTCCATTAATCATTGTTCGCGCTAGGGCTGCGACTCATTCATTACACCCGGAGATCCAATCAGTCAGGAGTGAGATCAACCGTTGCACATTGCCTGTCTGCCCGCGAACAACGGAAAATCGATGTCAACCTGCGCCATTCGTCGTTGCCTGGGCATGCCTTCACTTCAATCACAATAATAAACACAACACAGCTCACTCGCAACCTGCCACATCCGATCCCGCTGACGACGACGACGACGACGACTGGGACCGACATTATAGGCATCCCGTTAGGTTTTCTCCTTGCATGAATGACATCGATCCATTTGCGTGGGGTCTCTCTGTTTAATGGAATTGCAAAAAATCAGCCAGAACTCATTTACACGACCCTCGCCTCTTGCCGATACGAAGGGAGACCACACCTAAATGCGGAAAGCAGCGAACTGCTCCAAGTGGGATGCCGGTAACGACCGAACCTGGAGGGGTTAGTGCGGCGTCGGACAATGTGCATCACTACTTCGCGATGTTCTGAATTAGCCGGTGCGTGACCAACCTACCAACCTGGCAGCCATTGTCATTGTTTTTCCAGCCCAATTGTTGCATTAGAGTTGCTTTTACTGCCATGGCTGATGCCGCCGTTGCCTCAGTCGTCGTCGTCGTCCCTTTGATTTTTTTCGCATTGAGTCGCCAATTCCAGAGTGACATCATCTTCCGCGTGTTGTTTGTGTAGCGAGAGAGAGTGCGAGTGGAAAAGCGACGGCGATGGCTATAAACGGTATATGGGTTTACGTCGACCAGCAACAACGGTGTGACACTGAGTCACGGAATAATTTACATCTGAGGCCCTCGTTAAAATATGGCGATGAGTGAAAAAATACGAATCTAGTTGGTAATTAATATTCAGGCAAGGTGTGCTAAATGGTAGATTGTTTGGTCCACTTACGTCGTTTCGTTAATGTTTTTTTCAGATCTGGTCGGGGTGATAGCGGTAGAAAGCGCACTTGCGACTGCTGATGTTTTTTTTTTTCGTAAAGTAGGTTAGTTTCGTGTTAGTCATCTGATGCAGTTTGACTTTCTTGCTATTGAGTTAGATAATTTTTTTGTCAGGTATCTATGTTTTTGTCGTTCACTATATTATAAAACAAAAATGAGTAAATTCTATTATCTCTAATATATGTGTATGTATAACCATGTGCCATCTTAAGTTTTTTCTTCAATTAGGCATTAGTTGGTTGCCATATCGCAACCGGATTTGTTGAATAATAAACAGAAGAAAATTTGATTTAAAATTATCAATTTTTTAACTAGAACAATTAGCTCACATTAGAAGTTCCCAGTATGAGTATTGTATTGAGCAGTTTTTTTTTCCATTTTCAGGCTATGTATAATGAATAAGCATTTCAATAATTACAAAGATTTTTTTCATTCAAGTTAGTAATTCAAATTTAACAAAATCTAATGGTGTTTTTCTTTCTTTTTATTTTCAGGTATGCTAGAAATCATCCATAGCAAAATCTTGAGTAAATATCCATTTAGAGTGATGGATCCCAAAAGGCCTTCTTTTGCAGCAAGTAGAAACAATGAGCATTGGCTTTTGGAACTCCAGTGTCTCTGGTGATCGACGAGCTTTTATTTTGATTTTTATTCCTTGCCTTTATAAATCTATTAGCTATACATATCCAATATCTCATTAAAACGGACGATTTCTGCCGCAGATATTACAATTTCGATGAGAGTAGACCATAACGAAATCCTGGTTGGTTTTCTGTTCTTAAGGTTTTTCTCAGGGATGATTTTTTTTTGAATTTCTTTGTTAAGGAGATTTTTTAATATATAAAAGTTCATCACCGGTCAGAGATGAGAGTAGTAAACTACCATTCATTCCGAGATCAAAGAAAAACAAAACACGACAGTAGCAGTGTGCGGCAGGAATCACAAGACCTACGATAGTCAGAGCATGTTTTATTTTCCATCCCCAAAACATTTCGAGCAATAATTTTACAACGTATGATCGAGTTCCAGTGAAAAATATTTGTTTGGTTAGTTTAATTTAGAGATTAAGACTAACAGCAATTTTGCTCTATTTGCGTACCAGCCGAAACAAAAAAGTTCAGGGAAATGTTGACCTCGCTGTTGCAAAAATTGACGAGCAAAACGTAAAGGTTTGATGAGTAATCAATGTCTGCGGTACTTCACGCTTATTGTATTCATCTTTTGAAATCATCTGCGGTGTGACCGATTTACTCATGATTCGGATAAATTTTTCCAAGAAATTAAGATTAATTTACCACGAGATGAACTTCCCCTGGGACTCGGAACAACTTCGGAAATCTGAGGCTTCTAATCAATTTCCCCAGAAAACTCGAATGAATTTCCTATGGAAACTCGAATTCCAGAGGAAATTCATTCGAATTTCCAGAGGAAATTCATTCGAATTTCCAGAGGAAATTCATTCGAATTTCCAGAGGAAATTCATTCAATTTCCAGAGGAAATTCATTCAATTTCCAGAGGAAATTCATTCAATTTCAGAGGAAATTCATTCCAATTTCCAGAGGAAATTCATTCAATTTCCAGAGGAAATTCATTCAATTTCCAGAGGAAATTCATTCAATTTCCAGAGGAAATTCATTCAATTTCCAGAGGAAATTCATTCAATTCCAGAGGAAATTCATTCCAATTTCCAGAGGAAATTCATTCCAATTTCCAGAGGAAATTCATTCAATTTCCAGAGGAAATTCATTCAATTTCCAGAGGAAATTCATTCAATTTCCAGAGGAAATTCATTCCAATTTCCAGAGGAAATTCATTCAATTTCCAGAGGAAATTCATTCGAATTTCCAGAGGAAATTCATTCCAATTCAGAGGAAATTCATTCCAATTCAGAGGAAATTCATTCCAATTCAGAGGAAATTCATTCCAATTCAGAGGAAATTCATTCCAATTTCCAGAGGAAATTCATTCGAATTCCAGAGGAAATTCATTCCAATTCCAGAGGAAATTCATTCGAATTTCCAGAGGAAATTCATTCAATTTCAGAGGAAATTCATTCAATTCAGAGGAAATTCATTCCAATTCCAGAGGAAATTCATTCCAATTTCAGAGGAAATTCATTCGAATTCAGAGGAAATTCATTCAATTTCAGAGGAAATTCATTCCAATTCCAGAGAAATTCATTCCAATTCAGAGGAAATTCATTGAATTTCCAGAGGAAATTCATTCGAATTTCCAGAGGAAATTCATTCGAATTCCAGAGGAAATTTATTCGAATTTCCAGAGGAAATTCATTCAATTTCAGAGGAAATTCATTCAATTCCAGAGGAAATTCATTCCAATTCCAGAGGAAATTCATTCCAATTTCCAGAGGAAATTCATTCAATTTCAGAGGAAATTCATTCAATTCAGAGGAAATTCATTCGAATTCAGAGGAAATTCATTCCAATTCAGAGGAAATTCATTCCAATTCAGAGGAAATTCATTCCAATTCCAGAGGAAATTCATTCAATTTCAGAGGAAATTCATTCCAATTCAGAGGAAATTCATTCAATTTCAGAGGAAATTCATTCAATTCAGAGGAAATTCATTCGAATTTCAGAGGAAATTCATTCAATTCAGAGGAAATTCATTGAATTTCCAGAGGAAATTCATTCGAATTTCCAGAGGAAATTCATTCGAATTTCCAGAGGAAATTTATTCAATTTCAGAGGAAATTCATTCCAATTCAGAGGAAATTCATTCCAATTCCAGAGGTAATTCATTCGAATTTCCAGAGGAAATTCATTCAATTCAGAGGAAATTCATTCCAATTCCAGAGGAAATTCATCTCAATTTCCAGAGGAAATTCATTCAATTTCCAGAGGAAATTCATTCGAATTTCAGAGGAAATTCATTCAATTTCAGAGGAAATTCATTCAATTTCCAGAGGAAATTTATTCGAATTTCCAGAGGAAATTCATTCAATTCAGAGGAAATTCATTCCAATTTCAGAGGAAATTCATTCCAATTCAGAGGAAATTCATTCGAATTTCAGAGGAAATTCATTCAATTCAGAGGAAATTCATTCGAATTCAGAGGAAATTCATTCGAATTCAGAGGAAATTCATTCAATTCAGAGAAATTTATTCAATTTCCATTGAAACTCATTCGAATTTCCAGAGGAAATTCATTCGGGAAAATCGGGAAATTCGAATGAATTTTCCCTGGAAATTCGAATGAATTTTCACTGAAACTCGGATGAATTTCCTGAAATTCGGATGAATTTCCTCTGAAATTCGGATGAATTCGAATGAATTACCTCTGAAATTGAATGAATTTCTCTGAAATTGAAATGAATTTCTGAATTGAATGAATTTCCTCTGAATTGAATGAATTTCCTCTGAATTGAATGAATTTCCTCTGAAATTGAATGAATTTCCTCTGAAATTGAATAAATTCCTCTGAAATGAATTTCTGGAAATTCGGATGAATTTTCCCGGAATTCGGATGAATTTCCCTGAAATTGGATGAATTTCCTGAATTGGATGAATTTCTGAAATTGGATGAATTTCCCTGGAAATTCGGATGAATTTGTCTGGAAATTCGGATGAATTTTCCTGGAAATTCGGATGAATCTCCTGGAATTCGGGATGAATTTCCTGAATTCGGATGAATTTCCCTGGAATTCGGATGAATTTCCTGAATTGGATGAATTTCCTGGAATTCGGATGAATTTCCTGAATTCGGATGAATTTCCTGAAATTCGGATGAATTTCCTGAAATTGGATGAATTTCCTGGAAATTCGGATGAATTTCCTGGAGATTCGGATGAATTTGTCTGAATTCGGATGAATTTCCTGGAATTCGGATGAAACTCCTGGAAATTCGGATGAATTTGTCTGGAATTCGGATGAATTTCCTGGAAATTCGGATGAATTCCTGGAAATTCGGATGAATCTTCCTGGAGATTCGGATGAATTTGTCTGGAAATTCGGATGAATTCCTGAAATTCGGATGAATTTCCTGGAAATTCGGATGAATTTCCTGGAATTCGGATGAATTTCCTGAATTCGGATGAATTTCCTGGAATTCGGATGAATTTCCTGGAAATTCGGATGAATTCCTGAAATTCGGATGAATTTCTGAATTCGGATGAATTTCCTGAATTCGGATGAATTTCCTGGAAATTCGGATGAATTTCCTGAATTGGATGAATTTCCTGGAAATTCGGATGAATTTCCTGGAATTCGGATGAATTTCCTGGAAATTCGGATGAATTTCCTGAATTCGGATGAATTCCTGGAATTCGGATGAATTTCCTGGAAATTCGGATGAATTTCCCTGAAATTCGGATGAATTTCCTGGAATTCGGATGAATTTCCTGGAAATTCGGATGAATTTCCTGGAATTCGGATGAATTTGTCTGAAATTCGGATGAATTTCCTGGAATTCGGATGAATTTCCTGAAATTCGGATGAATTTCCTGGAATTCGGATGAATTTCCTGGAATTCGGATGAATTTCCCTGGAAATTCGGATGAATTTCCCTGGAAATTCGGATGAATTTCCTGGAAATTCGGATGAATTTCCCTGAATTCGGATGAATTTCCTGGAAATTGGATGAATTTCCTGAATTCGGATGAATTTCCCTGAAATTCGGATGAATTTCCCTGAAATTCGGATGAATTTCCCTGGAAATTGGATGAATTTCCCTGGAAATTCGGATGAATTTCCTGGAAATCGGATGAATTTCCTGAATTCGGATGAATTTCCCTGGAAATTCGGATGAATTTCCTGGAAATCGGATGAATTTCCTGGAATTCGGATGAATTTCCCTGAAATCGGATGAATTTCCTGAAAGTCGGATGAATTTCCCTGGAAATCGGATGAATTTCCCTGGAAATTCGGATGAATTTCCCTGGAAATTCGGATGAATTTCCCTGGAAATTCGGATGAATTTCCTGAAATTCGGATGAATTTCCTGAAATTCGGATGAATTTCCTGGAAATTCGGATGAATTTCCCTGGAAATTCGGATGAATTTCCTGAAATTCGGATGAATTTCCCTGGAAATTCGGATGAATTTCCCTGGAAATTCGGATGAATTTCCTGGAAATTCGGATGAATTTCCCTGGAAATTCGGATGAATTTCCTGAAATTCGGATGAATTTCCTGGAAATTCGGATGAATTTCCTGAAATCGGATGAATTTCCCTGGAAATCGGATGAATTTCTGAAATTCGGATGAATTTCCTGGAAATCGGATGAATTTCCCTGGAAATTCGGACGAATTGCCTTGGAAATTCGGATGAATTTTCCTGAAATTCGGTTGAATTTCCCTGGAGATTCGGATGAATTTGTCTGGAAATTCGGATGAATTTCCTGGAATTCGGATGAATTTCCCTGAATTCGGATGAATTTCCCTGGAAATTCGGATGAATTTCCTGGAAATTCGGATGAATTTCCCTGGAAATTCGGATGAATTTCCTGAAATTCGGATGAATTTCCTGGAAATTCGGATGAATTTGTCTGGAAATTCGGATGAATTTCCCTGAAATTCGGATGAAACTCTCCGGGAAATACGGATGAATTTTCCTGGAAAATACGGATGAATTTTCCTGGAAAATACGAATGAATTTTCCTGGAAAATACGAATGAATTTTCCTGGAAAATTCGGATGATTTTTCCTTGGAAATTCGGATGAATTTCCTCTGGAAATTCGGATGAATTTCCTCTGGAAATTCGGATGAATTTCCCCTGGAAATTCGGATGAATTTCCCCTGAAAATTTGGATAAATTTCTCCTGGAGATTCGGATGAATTTCCCCTGAAAACTCGGATGAATTTCCCCGGGAAATTTGAATGAATTTTCCCAGGAATAATTGAGAGAGAATTTCACGAATGTTCCCCGTGGACATTTGGTCGATCTTCATGTGGAAGTAAGGTGGAAACTCGAACGAATTTTGCATGGAAGTTCTGATAACCTCTTTTTTTCGAAAATTGGAAGATTTTAATGTTTTATGGAACATCTTTGAGTTAAATTCTTTAAAACTTTACATAGGCTTTTATGGAGAACAGGATGAGCTCAATCGGACATCGGAATCGAATTTCGGTATAATGTACAAATTAAATGTTCGGATCAATAAAGTTGATGTGCACTGTTTTATTGTCCATTATGATGTTGGCACACAGACACACATTCTTCCCCGTAAGTCACGTTTCTGATTGTAAACGAATAATAGTAAATAATTATGACTTATACCCCTTCCTACATTCCATTCAGTTGCCGTCGATGCCCAAAAAACGCTTAAGTAATCATTTTTTTTTCACCACTACCACACATGGCCACATTGTTGTGGCTGCTTAAGTGACTGACTAACTAAGCGGCCATGTCAATGTGAAAGGAAAAAAATACGAAGGTCTTTCCCAGCGGGGTGGTGCTGCATGGCAGCCCAGAGTTATGCGGCGCAGTCCAATAATAAACATCAACCTCGTCACTCGTTGGTGTGAACTTCATGTCAGCCTACCGTTTTGGCGGACTTTTTTTTCAACAAACTGAACCATGACTTCCATTGATCTATGGATCGACTTTGTCCTGAGTTGAATAACTGACTGGCAGTGAAAGTCAGAGCTCTCGAACGTTAATCTTTCGTTATTAAAAATGGCCACAACATTTGCTATTTCGAGTTCGTCGAAAAACGTGTCTCTTCTCGAAGATAACAATTCGTTAACGAAGTTCGGATAATAAAAGCAACCACGAATCGTCGCAGTGATTCATTTTCCCGAAAAAATGTGCCCCAATCAGCGTAAAAAGTGCACAACGTAATTGCGCGATTGCAAACGCGTTCGTTCGTGGCATCGCTGACGTTTATTATGAAACTTAATCCCGCTTGGTTTGGTGTAGCTCCGGTGCTGCGAGCTAATCTCGTTACACCTTTCTCAGCTCATCGCGTCTCGCCCACCCATTTCGCCTGCCGGTCACTTCCGCCGCCGGTTCGGTTGGTCTTTGCGATAAGTTCCACAAACAATCAAGCTAAGCTGTGATTCTCCGTTTTCACGATTACAAAGTTTATATCGAATGCCAACAACCGACCCGAGATGGAGAAAGAGAGCAACAAATGGCCAGCTCGTTCCTTCGTTCAGCTCCAGCCAGAAGAGTTGATTGTTGGTCAAGTGTAAGACAAAACTTTAAATGTTTTTGTAATTGAATCCCATTCATCCATCTTCTTCCTTCCCGCTACCTCACCCGTTGTGTCGCATATCGTGCTCTAGCATGATTGCTATCTAGATACATGTTGTGTACAGCCATACTGCAATTAGTAGTCAAACATGTTTAGACTAGAGATGGGCGCTCCGCTCAGGAGCTGTTCGAAAGATTCGCTTCCTTACATTGAGCTGATGAGCCATGGATCTTTTTTGAAGAAGCCCAGCTCAGCAGCTCACTTTAAGGTGAAGGTGGGTTGAGTACCAAAACAAAGCTTTGAAAGTATTGGTACAATACAAACTGTCATATACTGTAGTAGTATTGGTGTCGTATTTATGAAAAAACAAAGAATATTAGTAGGGTGGTTCAAAAAACGACCCAGCTCCACCACGCTCACTTGATTCTGTCCCATGCTCCGAGTGAGCCGATTTGAACAAAAACTGATTGAGAACAAGCCGATTTAAGGCTCCCCCAGACCTAAGCGATTTCATCGCCGCGACGGCGACAACTAGTCGTCGCGATTCTATCGCTGGGTCGCTGCAGGCAATGTTCCATTTACCCTTCCATACCAGCGACGACAGAATCGCAGTCGCCAAGCGATAGAATCGCGTCGCGTGTGTTTGGGGGAACCTTTAAGTTTGTATGAAAACTATTATGGGAAACTAAACCATTCATTACACTGGCTCCAAACGCTGGCGAAAAGAGAACCCACATAGCTGAAAGCAACATTCCAGAGACTTCACTGAACGCACCTTAGGAAAGATCCGTTAAAATAGCATTCTATACTCCGCTCACCCCCATGTCACACTTTTTGTATGAAGTATCTGCTCCTGGTGAAATAGATATGTATCACAGAAAAAATAATGAAAAATAAACAGCCGTTAAGCCTTGACATGCGGAAATTTACGCTATTCTACGCTGAAATGGTCCTCTTCCTAACAACATTGCTCACAACTTGTATGCAATATCGACGATTCACGTCAAATATTGTATACATTTAGGCTGTTGAATTACGCTAATAATGGCGTTCCATTTATGTGCATTATTTTTAGCGTAAATTTCAGTGGATTTTTCTATCTGTGTATCACAGAAAAAATCTGGCTATTTTGTTGAATTACACAATTACACAAACACAATGTCAGCGGAACGGAAACGGCAAATTTGACGGAAAATATATGGGCTAACTGTCAAATTTGCCGTTTCCGTTTCTGTTCCGCCGACACTGTATTTGGGGCTTTATTATCATGCTAAAGATTTGCAACCTCGATTAAAATCGACTCCCAACTATTGGAACGTCCATTTAATATGCATTGTCTAAAGAGTTAAAGCTCTTGAATTTTTATCCAGTCATATGGTCTTCCCCTCATCAGCGCCCAATCACGGAGTGCCACAATCAGAATAATGTAAAATGCATCCTCGCCATATCAACTGCCATACAAACCTGAAACGACCTGAGCACGGTAAGCCCCTATTCAAACCAACCGAAACCAGCGAACGACATCCAAAATATGAAACATAATCGACTGAGCGCGGCGGAGCAAAATCAGTTTTGAGCCACCCTGTTCATTAGTTTGCTGCTATCGGTACCGGTGTTTACATTCGCTTCGCGATCAGTTTTTAGTCGTTTTTTTCGAACAAAAATAGCAGTTTATATTAAGTTTTCGCGTCAAACAAGTGACTGATTTCATAAAGTGATGTTTCATTTGCATTCCATCAACATTTCGGGGTGCTCAAGTGCGGAGAAGTGTGTAAAAAATGATTTTTTCAATGCCCTTTGAGAAGATGTGGAGTGCAGTGATAAACCAAAAAAACCGCGGACGGCAGTTAAATTGGCACGAAACTGCTGGTTTAGGCTATATTTCGAGCCGAAATGCACAGGACTTTTTAAAGAAACATGTTAATTATCACGGGAAGTACTTAAATATACTGTGAACAGGTTAGTAATCTGAATATTAAACTTTTGTTCGATGCTGTTCGATGCATTCGAATGTTGGTGGGAGAGGAGTGCGGGAGGTGTGGGGTTGACCCGTGGAAGGTCCGGTGCCATATTGACTGCCATCGTGGTACTCTTCCAACTATGTCCTTAAATTGATGAAATCATTGTCAAACACGCGCCTAGAGAAACTCCCTCGAGCGTACGCACTCGAGTACGCGCGCTGTTGTATTTTGTACAACACAAACGAAAATACCACGCTCGCGGTATGCAACACAAGCGAGCTTGTATGAGCATTCCAGTCCAGTACCGCGCACGTGCTGATCGTTTATTATTTGCACCTCAAGCACCATCAAGCCAAGCGACAGCACCATCTAGCCAAGCAACAGAAATCATTTCTGCTGCTGAGAGGAATAAGAAACACACAAGCAAAAATAATCTAGCTTGCCGTCTATTTCTTAACCCATACCCACATACTCGGCGCTACGAACGGACACACAAAATATACCTAGTAGTGCGGTAGCGAACGAACCGTACCAAGCAAAAGATCCGAAGATCCGAACAACTCTCAGTTCCGCTCATGTAGTCGTCCAGCTCAAAATTGCTGTGACATGGAAGCGAGAGCTGCGCTACCAGCTCAGATCCGTGCGACACGGATCTCGATTCGGATCAGTCGCGACCGATTCTAGCGAGCGAACCGTGTGGTTCAAACGAACCGAACTGGGAGCTGTGTCTTGCACGGAGCGGATCTTTTGCTTGCGACGGGTTTTCCCGCCAGCATACTGCTACATGTGCACTCTGTTTGTTTGTAGCACCGTGCTCTGTATTTTTTACTCTCTTGTTTTTAGTTCTCTCGCATTTCGGGATCCAATATAGATATCTCAGATATAGATGAAAGGGCTCGCTTGTATGAAAATGTCAACTACGCATGGTTAGAAGCGCGCAAACAAGGCATTGATTTTCTGCACCCAGTATGAAGAGAAGGAACTTATGACACGTGATATGGTTCATATACAAATCATAGACTAGGGACCAGGGCTTGTAAAAAGTGCAGATTTGTGAATATATTCTATGATAATTTGTTGCATGGAAATTCTCGGATTCGTCGAAAGAGAGGAGATACACATATTCGATGTACTGTGTTTGTCGCACAAATACTGCACGAGAGAGTTATCGTGCTTCATTTTGCGTATGAAGTATTGTTGCTCGGTGTTGCAACCTACTCACAACATCATTTAGCGACAAAGCTTCTCTCTCGCTTTGCTTGTGTTGCTGGCATTATTTACTGGTTTGTTTTGCTCGGAAGTTCCATTTCTACGGGTCGGGACCGAGAAGGATTGCTTCATGCTACAACATGGCACTGAGGAGATACATGTTTAATTCGTTCAGTACTGTAGTAAGAGAGCGTATAGACACAATCAACATACGTTCACAATTCGCACGCTGGAAGCGTGCAATAATAGAATGGTGGAGCATAGGGAATGCACCTAAATTTTGAACTAAAAACGGGAATTTCAATAATTCAATTATTTTCTTTATTTATGCTTTCAGAGAAATAATACCAGGGGTCTGCGAAGCAGCCATTTTTCTGATGCCAGCATCAAAATTATCGATTAATTTAATACGAAGGCGTCATCATAGTCGTCTAAACCCTGCCATTGAAAATGTGTTTTAAATATCATGATATTTTGGCGAAGTGGAGCGCTTGGTGCCGATCGAAATATGAAAATTTATTAAAGGCATCAATATTCTTGTTTAAATACAGCTCGCATTCATACTTTCGCACAAGTTCTCGAAAAATGATGAAAAATAATTACGTCTATTTGGAAAAAATCAACACGGAATAGGGGTTTGTTTACAAAATAGAATTGTCAGTGGGAAACCCAATTTCAATCGAACAATGGGAAACTCAAAGATGTTGGCTATTGTCAAACGTAAAGGGTAGGATTGGGGGTGCCAGATACCTGAATAATACCTTATGTGAATAAATCCTTAGAATATTCAGAAAATTGTCTCCCACAAACTTTTTCCAACTCCAGCATTTTCAGTTATAAAACATGCCATCAAAACAGGAAGTACTGTGGCACACATTGTACAGTACTTTTAAGCGAACAAAGATCATAGGAAAAGTACACGGTGGACTATTTTAGGCGTGAAAATGTGTCGAAAAGTGTCAAAGGATATTTGGTCTACTGAGCTCCATTATATACAAACGTGATTGGAAGACCAAAGACACGAAGCAACTCATCAATAGGATAAGAACATTTAAATAATTTAGAATTCATCCGCATTGTGGCGCTAGCGTCTATGAGACAACCAGTTGAATAAGATATCTCGGAGTCTGTGAAATTTAGACAGTTGTGATATTCTACAAAGTTGTTCGAAAGATTAAACCCGGAGAATATCTCATTATTTCGTAATTCATCCGCATGGTGACACTAGCGTCTATGAGACAACCAGTTGAATTAGATATCTCAGAATCTGTGATATTCAGAGAGTTGTGATCAGTGTTGCAAAGTGTCACAGTGTTGTCACGCAAAGCGTGACAATAACAAAATTCAGGTCATGTGTGATGCTCAATGTGGATCTCACATGCTTGGTGTAACGATCACCATGAAAGTGACATTTTAGCAACTAGCGCTTGGTCACTCACCATGTCTTCACTCTTCTACCTGTGATCACCAGCATGAATGATAGGAAAACTTTCCTGATGTTGTGGTTGTCATATCCGTGTCATCTTGACTATCGCGATGATCACTTGACCTATGCGGTGTTTGGTTCGAAATCAACGCTCGTCAGCAATGGAATAATCCACTTAGCGGAAATTAATGGATTTTTGCTGTAATAAAAATGCATGAAGCCAAAATAGAACTTTTGGGAACATTTAAGTGTTCTTATTGTTAATGTTGACTTTATGTGCAATATTCTAAGAGGTGCTGTAAAAAGAAAAGTACATACATAGTTTTTCCAAATTTGATCCAGACTATCTTTTGAAAAAGGCCAATTTTTTTTTTATTGATTTTTTCAAATGGATACAATCAAAAAACCAAGCATTCTTCAAAAAAATGTTGTATGGGTGACTATCGCAAAATCAGTCAAAGTTTCTAATAAAGATATCGGAAACAATTCAAATTGAGCCCTACACTGGAAAAAATCAGTTTCAAAAATTAAAACTCGATTTGCGAAAAAATGCTTTTTTTGATTTGTATGAAATTGTGTCTCAAGATAGGAAATTATGTTCCCTACCAACCGTCCATACATCGCAAGCTTGACAATTTTAAGGGAAAAAAGTTTTTCTAACAAAAATTTTTTCTTGTTGGATTTGTTTTTTTTCAGTGTCAAGGAGTGTCAGTGAAATTAACATATACATCTTCTTCTTCTTCATTGGCATTACATCCCCCACTGGGACATTGCCGCCTCGCAGCTTAGTGTTCACTAAGCACTTCCACAGTTATTAACTGCGAGGTTTCTAAGCCAAGTTACCATTTTTGCATTCGTATATCATGAGGCTAACACGATTATACTTTTAATGCCCAGGGAAGTCGAGACAATTTCCAATCCGAAAATTGCCTAGACCGGCACCGGGAATCGAACCCAGCCACACTCAGCATGGTCTTGCTTTGGAGCCGCGCGTCTTACCGCACGGCTAAGGAGGGCCCCATAACATATACATACATATACTAAAATATTCCTGTACAGTCAAGCAGAGTACAATATTTAGGTCGTAACTAATCGCAACGGATAAAAATACACTGAAAATAATTTCGACAAGAAAAAGTTTTTGTTAGAAAAACTTTTTTTCCTTCAAAGTGCCCAGCTTGCGATGTAAGGACGGTTGGTAGGAAACATAATCACCTATCGTGAGGCACAATTTCATTCAAATTAAAAAGAGCGTTTTTTTGCAAATCGAGTTTTAATTTTTAAAACTGTTTTTTTTTTCAGTGTGGGGTTCAATTTGAAATGTTTCCGATATCTTTATTAGAAACTTTGACTGATTTTGCGATAGTCACCCATATAACATTTTTTTATACGATGCGTCGTTTTTTGATTGTATCCATTTGAAAAAATCAATAAAAAAAAATTTGTCCTTTTTTAAAAGATAGTCTGGATCAAATTTGTAAAAACTTAGTTTAACTAACTAGGCCAAATTCACCATTCACCAGCAATTCACAAATACGGCCCATACAAATTTCAAAACCCTTGCATACAAAATACGTTACGAGAGGGTGGGTGGGGGCTGAAAATGGTCCATTTTAGCGTTATGTAATTTGTGAATGAACCCTTAATTTAACTATTGATTTATCCGATTTATCAATTAAAAACGACGTCAGTCCAATCAAACGACGACAAAATCAATCAATAACGGTGCTCACCTGCACTTTTGACAGCTGACCGACCTGATGCTCTTTATGGCTCTCAGCTTGTGGTTGTGAATCTGGGTGTCACGCTTACCTAAGGTACTCACGTGTCAGCTTCTACATGTCACGATGCGCTTGCAGTGATTGTCAGTAAAGAACATGGTTTAAAAGCGTGGTGGTTTTTGTTTTCATATCTGATCATCTGGTGATGGTCACGACATTTTGCAAGACTGGTTGTAATATTCCACAAAGTTGTGGATCAATTCTTAACTGAACTAATCTTCAACATAATGGTTTTTGGCTTCCAAACAAATTTGTAGTATACAGCTACTTGCCAAATTGTATAGATTCCGAGATATCCTACCTTGCCGAAGGTCTCATGTACACTAGCACCGTTCGGTGGATCAATTCTGAACTAAACTAGTCTTTAACATGATGGTTTTGACCTTTCGAACAACTTTGTAGAAGACGGCTTCTTTCTAGATTGAATAGCTTCCAAAATATCCAACCTTGCCGAAAGTTTTTTGTACACTAGCGCCATTGAGTGGATGAATTCTGAACTAAACTAATCTTCAACATAATGGTATTGCCTTTCCGGAAAACTTTTTAGAAGACAACTACTTTCTAAGTTGAACAGGTTCCGAGGTATCCTACCTTGCCGAAGATCTCATGTACACTAGCGCCGTTCGGTGGATCAATTCTGAACTAAACTATTCTTCAACATAATGGTTTTGATCTTTTGAACAACTTTGTAGAAGACGGCTTCTTTCTAAATTGAATAGATTCCGAGATATCCTACCTTGCCGAAAGTCTCTTGTACACTAGCGCCGTTGGTTGGATGAATTCTGAACTAAACTAATCTTCAACATGATGGTTTTTACCATCCAAACAGATTTGTAGTATACAGCTACTTGCTAAATTGTATGGATTCTAAGATATTCTACTTTGTTGAAAGTCTTATGTATACTAGCGCCTTTGGGTGTGCGAATTTCGAACTAAACTAATCTCCAACATAATGGTTTTGACTTTCCGAACAACTTTGTAGAAGACGGCTACTTTCCAAGTTGAATAGATTCCGAGATATCCTACCTTGCCTGAACTAAGCTTATCTTTAGCATAATGGTTTTAAACTTGTGAACAACTTTGTAGAAGACGGTTTCTTTCTGAATTGAATAGATTCCGAGATATCCTACATCATCTTCCAAAAATATTTGTAGAGTACGTCTACTTGCTAAATTGTATGGATTCCGAGATATTCTATCTTGCAGAAAGTCTCATGAACAATGAATTCCGAACTAAATTAATCTTCAACAAAATGGTTTTGACCTTCCGAAGAACTTTGTGAAAGGCGACTACTTTCTAAATCTAACCGCTTCCAAGATATATTAGATATACTATACCCCATTAGTCTCTAACCCGTAGGAATAAACGCATTTTTTTAATGCGCTTGTGAATCAAACTGCTTCGTAAAAACACGTATTCAGAGAGAAGCGCTACATTTGTCTCGTATATTGCAGCCTGAGAACAGCTGCAAAATTCCGAATTGTGTTGGTTTGTTATGTATCATCTTCTCCCGTAATACAACGCATGAGTGACATCAACACAAGAGTTCGTTACAATCGCTTCCCTCGGTAGGCGATCAAACAACGAACATGTATGATTCAGTAGCTTATGTGTGACAAGAGCATTGAAGCTTCGTGTTGCTTGCCGAATTTGTTTCCTCACTACCACTGGCTGCTTGTGAAGCAAGCAAGAGAATGAGGCATGCGTGGTTTGCTCATCTTCATTGGATTGCAAGCCCTGCTAGGGACTGAATTATTCAAACTAACGATTTGAGAAACGTTATCAACAAAATGTAACTTGAATGAAAATGAAAAGAAAATAATGTTGAGTTAGTTTTTGTATAGAAATAAATATAATGATTCTAAATTAACTCCTAGAGTTCAAAACTAGACGGATTAAAATTGTCGGGTTTTCAATAGAAATTATTACCTCACTATAGCAACATTTTAAAAATTTCAAAGTGAGGTAAATAGATGAATGATGAATGAATGAATGAATAAATGAACGACATAATTTTTAAAAAAATTTGAACAATAATTAAAATTAAAATAATAATATTAACAATTATGTTTGAATAAAGCCTGTCCACGTTAAATTTCGGACACTGAGACTATGTCCAACTAATTTGTAGCCATTTTATCTCTTTGGACAAGAAGGAAAACCCGCTGAAAGAATAACATAAAGCGGAGAGATTTAACTGTCGTGTAAATTGATCTCCTCAGTGGTTTGTGAAAATTCTAAAAAATCGCTTGGGATGATGGGTGTCCAAAATTTAACGTAGCATTAAAGAACTGAAGAGCTGATCCAAGGAGCTGACTCTTTTCAATGAGCTGAACGGATCAGATCCGCTCACTGCAATGAGCTGTTTTGCCCATCTCTAGTTTAGACCCACCTTTTTGGCATGTAAAATCATGGGAATAGTTTTTATCTTACGGAAATGTGATTCCTACACCAAGGTGTATGTATTTTGTATTAAAACTGCTCACTGTGGATCTATTTATTATAGATAAGCGAAAGAAATGAATCAATACCTTTTCAACAACGTCGCACTCCACCATGGAGTACACTGCTCAAAACATTCCTAACCTGATTTTTTTAAACATTTAGATATTTTTTTTACGAAAATTGATAACTCGTGTATCAATTTCTATTTACTTTAATAATTTAGAAGAAGAACCAATTATTATTTTATAACGATAACGAGCTACCGCATATTTGTTTTAAAGCATTTGATTGCGGATATTTCCCTCATCTTGATTTTTCTTCCGACGAACGAAAATGTTTCAAGCTGATTTGCCCACGCCGTACGAACGATGGTATTTACCGACCCATAATTGCGGGGCAAGTGCCCCAACAATGTTCGTTCCGGTGAGCCGCTCCATCGGAATAGTGACTGGAAGAAAGGCAAAGCCAAGCCAATTTGTTGCTTGTTGTTTGCTTGACCGAGAGTCTGCTCACTGCACAATTAGAGGACCGTAGATAAATAGATAGAATCGCATGGACTAAGTAAATGTCATCGGAAACTGATCCGATGCGGAGGTCTGATTTCAACGCGGTAAGAAAAATTATTGAGCTCCGACATCGGGGTGTTCCTTTTGTTGGGATTGGCATGGGAAGTGTTGGGTCTGGGTTGGCGTACGTTGTGCAATTGATAACTGACAATTTGAGCAGTTATACTTCTCTATGGAATGGAAGTACAAGCGCTGTGATTGACATTTGATATCCTACGTTCGATTGTGGTTGAAAATTTGATGAGTTTTTAGTGATATTATGACTCTGAGTACTCAAAAAAGCCAACCTAGGAATTTTATTTTAAAGCTTTTTTGATATCATAATCTGAAAATGATAAATTGCCACACGTTGCACAAAATAACAGATGGAATAATCGCTTGAAGTAATGCAAATAAGAACCTTAACTGCTACCGACTCATTGTCACAGAACTCACGCCCTTGCCGGCCATCGAAAATTTGCATCACAAAAGTGTCTTCCCTTATATCCCACTACTGCAATCCAGATTTAAAGTCACCCTTTGTTTGACCACCGTCGGGTTGTGCAACGACAATTCAATTACCGGTTCTATCTGCACCGGGAATCTACAACATTAAACATCATTAAAATTAATCAAATCCGTCGGGTAAACAGAAAGCTGCGTCAAACTGCATTTTAATTGCATCATAAATGAAAGATCTACGCCAGCTGTCCCTCTTTACCCTTAATACACACATTAACATACTCTGGCACCCCGTTCCCTTCTCGAATTAATCTCCTCGCCGAAGCTAGGGACTGTCACATGCCTCCGTAAATCCTGTTTTATCTGCTTCGCCTTGATCTTGAAACTTCTTACCGAACCAACGAACCGAACCTCACGGGGGAAAAGGGCCGAGTGGGCGTCAGTCAGTCCGTCGTCATCCGGCAGGCTAAGTTCGGGGTCAGGTCAGGGCAGCCGAACACCCAAACCGAACCAACGGCCATAAATTAGAGGGTCGAAAGCCGATAGCATAAAGTTTCCGCTCCTACACTCCTGTCTGCCACGTCGCATCGATCCACTCATGAATAATCTATTCCTGTGAGTTGTGTTGCTTGTCTGCGAGCTGTTCCCAGTTGTGACAAAGTGTCTTTTTATTGACCGGTCGCCGGTAACAGTCAGTCAGTCAGTGTAGGTAGGTAGGTCTACTGGAAACGAAACACGCGCGCGACAAGTCCCCTCCAACCAGTGGCAGGCGGCATGGACAAATCCATCAAAAATTCGATTTTTAGGTTCTCGCTAGACGAGCAGCACCTACACTTTGGCTTCGTCTTCAGGTGCGGTTAAGAAATATGGCGACATAAAAAATACGGTGTTTGTGCTGTGCAAAGTGGAGGTGTTATTGAATTACAGTTTTCAGGCGTTCTGAACCATGGGTGCTTTCTTATCCGTTCGAATAATGGATGTAACTAACGACCTGGTTAAACAAGTCAAAGTATTCTGCGGATGAGCTTTCGATGATCAGCTTTGTTTTTTTAAGATGGCGTTTTATGTTATACAAGATAATAGATAATAAGTAAGATGATAAATAAGATAATAAAAATATTTGATTATTATAATCAAACTCTTCTACATTTTGTATGAAATTTGTTAATTGACTTGCGTACTTAGGGAGCCTGTACAACCCCAATGATGCATCCGACTTGAAAAATCTCCATCCTGAGCGATGTCTACATGCCGTTGAGTGATTTCCACTGTTACACACTATGTATCGCTAGCATATAACAGCACAGCATATTTTGATGCGTGCAATTTTTTGCCTATCGATCGCTTTCATAGGGCCTGCATGCGATTACATGCAGCTTTTTATAGAAATTCATCAGAGCACACTGTCAAATCTCATCACATCCTATCCAGGCCAATCAGGTCACGCCCTTTCACTCTAGTCTAGCCTTGTCAGAAGGGCAACAGTCCCCATAGGCTACACTTCCAGCTAAGTGCGCAACCCCTAAATGGCGGTGAATTGTCATCGGAAGACTCATCTTTCTATTTTTCAAAATCTATAAAAAGCAGGAGCAACGCAGGGTAGAACTCAAGAATTTTCAATGTTTAAACACTTCCCCATTTCTGAGATATTGAACGCACTACAAAGCAGCCAAACAGTAACAGCTACTGGAACTTCCACAGCCATCCCCACAAGAACTTTCGCAGCCGCCAAATCGGTCACCGTCAAATGCTATCTGTTGTGCATTGCGACCACGTTTTCAATGAAAGCAAAGGAGGATAAGAAGTCGACAAGGACAAGGAGGACAAACGTCTGGATGAACTAATTTGATGAGCACGTTCCAGTTATTTAGGTACTAGGTAGTAGGTACATCCCAATCCCCACACTCCCTGAAGAAACATTTCTTGCTTCAGAAGTGAATCCTTTTTGTGGTACTAGTATTCGTAACAAAACGGGCACCATTACGGAGCATGAGATTTGATCAAATTATTCGTAGTACTACTTGACCAACACTCCCAGCTGGGTGAGGGATAGAGGATGAAGCACACACACACACACACACACACACACACACACACACACTATAAAAAGCAGGAATTCACAAATGGTACAATGCAATGTTTTATTGACGGATTTGACAGGTTTTCTTCTATTAGTGTCAGGCTCAAAGGGTTTTGTTGAGATCAAACACTTCTGAACTCGAACACAGCATTCTTTCATATTCAAATTTTGAAGCACGAATGAAAAATAAGTTGATAGCACCAAATAATAAGAAAAATCCCGTAAAAGCATTCGAATATTTTCCTACATGTTTTCTTTGTGTCAGTAAAGTCCAGATAAATTTCATTAGGTAGTTCTTCTGAGAGGTATTTCAATATTTATTTATATTTTAGTTCAACTGCCATTCAATTTTTTTGTAACCCGGAAGTACAGGGTGATTTGGGTTGGTTGTCAGTAAAGTAAATGTACATAAAATAAAACGAAAGTTTCAAAACTATCATACTTTTATTTTAATCAAAGATTGTATATAACTTGTTTCAAATTTTGGGTTGGAATAAATATTTATTTCTTTTAGCAGACTTACACTCTTAAATTTTTTAAACAAAAAGGACCTGGCACGCACGATACTAAATCCTAATATTATTCAACATATCTTCTTCAATTTTTGACGTAAATCATATTTAGAAGTTCACAGCTTCAGTCTATCTGATAAGCTTCCGCTGTGTTGTATTTTTAGGTGTGTAAATCATACATAAATATAGTCTGAAATTTTAAATACATTTTTTTCACATTTTCCATTGAATAACCATTATTTTGGTTGAATCAAAAGGAAACTCATAAAAAACACACTAGTCCTAATTGAGTATTGCAAAACTTTAAGAAAAAAGATCCAAACGAAACTTGGAAACGTTAAAAAAGCATAAAGTTTTCAAACACTGACAAGCAACCCTACTCACCCTGTAATTATGATAAATTCTGGTTATTTGTTGATGTTTGAATAATAGTATACTTTTCGTGAAGTTTAAGAGGTAGTTATTTGTGTATATTTTTGAGCCGATAGAAATACAGTTGACTCTCTATATCTCGATGTTCTATATCTCGATATATCTCCCTATGTCGATGGTTTCCTCAGTCCCTCCAATCTACATACATTTGAGCTTCCTACATCTCGATAATCTTCATATCTCGATATCTCTCTATATCTATGGGTTCTGATCATATTTTGTTTAGGATTCACTCTCCTTATCTAGATCAACATTTGAAAAGGGCGTAACAGCCAAAATTTATTCCTTCTGATTCTTTGTCCACATATATAGCTATATATGTAGACGGAGAATCAGAAGGAATAATTTTTGGCTGTTACGCCCTTTTCAAATGTTGGTCTAGATATGTCGATATGTTATTTTTTTTAGGCTACTAGACTATTTTCGGACAAAAACAAACACATAAACAACAGGAAACGACATTTGTTTTGTTCGTTTTTCATAACAACGAGCTTTTTTTGGATCTAGTACCCATTTCAATTTTTCTTCCATCCCTCGATCTCTCTCTATCCTTTCAGTAGAAGCATAAGTACTAGAACGCTAGTAGCGCTGTAGTCATTTAAAATATGTTGCCAAATTATGCTTCAACAAGATTCAATTGGCCATAATTCATGCATCATGTTGTAGTGCATGTTTGGTTTCATCACCACCAACGGTTTGACACTTGCAGTACTGGTACTTTGGCTGCCAGGTCGAAGTAACCAAGATGTTAGTCACGCGAACAGGGACGACATTAGCAATCTTATACTTTTGAATCAACTGTCCCTTCAATATCGAGATGTGGAGAGGCGACTGTATTTAAAAAATCAAAACATTTTTTTACAAATCCGATAAGCTTTTTGATTTTATTTTTGTATTTTAATATTTATTTTTTATAACCCCCCTTCCACAGTCCTAAGGTCACAAGATCGCATATGATATTACATGAGATGCTAAAGTTATGGCGATATAGGTACTATCCCATACAACATGTACGTACATCATCTCAATTTTTACATTTTATGTTGCATCATATACGATCTTGTGATCTTGCTATGTGATAATTACTCACATACAGACAGAAATTTGCAATTGAGCATCTTTTAGTCAATCCTGATGAAACCCCTAGGGAGTAAATAAGTGACCTTTGAAGAGTTTTGTATCTCTAAAGTGTTTACAATGGATCAATCGCCGCGAAATTGCTGGTGGGGATTCTCATCGATTTGTTTTCGGCGAAAATGACAAAACAAAACTTTGCCAGACTGTCCGGACGTTTCGGTCGATTTACTGGCCTTCGACCATCTTCTGCGGACACTAACCATCACATTTATTGTTAAAAAGCACATTAAATTTTACAAAATAATAACATACCATCTTCCAGTCACTTATTTTCTAACAGACAGCCATTACTACTAACTATTGACACACACAAACAAAGTACAATCTTTACATTCTAACTGCTATTGGTATTAGTTCTAAGTTTGCTAATAATAGAGTTGTACGCATTTTTAAAATTTGCTGAGTCTTTTGCTTATTTACTACATTTTCGTCTCCTTTAATCTTAATGTAAAATGTTTCTGCAGTCAGTCTTGTATTGTTTTTGCTTATTTTGTCAAGTATTCTGGTTTTTCAAAGTCAAAAATGTGTCCCTCTTCTATAGTGTGCTGTGATAAACCTGTACCGGAAATGTTTTTTGTTTTCACATTGTATTTATGCTGGTCCAGACGTTTATATAAAAAATCTCTAAAGTGATAAAAGTGAAGAAAATTCGAAAAAAAAAATAATGGGGTTTGTTAGAGTTTAATAAATTTAAGATCTGACGAAAAACAAAATTTCAAAAACACATTAATATTCAGCATAATATGTATTCACGGCACGGCACGGCAAATGCTGGGTAAAGCGTACCATTGGTACTTCGCGTACCTGAAGGAATAAAATAGACCCCATCTCGCGGTCCTTAGCCTCTTACCCAGCAACTCCTATCCCTACCTCCCCGCGGTGCTGGCCGGGATACGAGCAACCATAGGGAAGATCGGGTAACCAATCACGGTGGGAGCTATGGTCGTATGCTCTCCGGAGGTGCAAATCTTATTGAGCGTCTGTTCTCCATGTCAGGATCGGCTCACAACAGCGTCTGTTCTCCATGTTAGGGGCGTCTGAGCATCGTCCGAGTGCCAGCGAGGGACTTTAAGTGAAACTGTGCACCATGGTCCTCCGGAAATAAGGAGGAGTGGTCCTCTGGAAATTTAGGGGTTTGGTGTCAGGCCCTGCAAGCCAGCCTTTAAAAAATCTTAAGCAACGAACAATCAACAAGAGAGTACGGACCGGAACCATCGGCGAAGACCACTGCGACGAAAAGGGACTAGCGATTGGAAACTCGGTTCGTGGAACTGCAAATCTCTCAACTTCATCGGGAGCACACGCATACTCGCCGATGTGCTCAAGGACCGTGGATTCGGCATCGTAGCGCTGCAGGAGGTTTGTTGGAAGGGATCAATGGTGCGAACGTTTAGAGGTAATCATACCATCTACCAGAGCTGCGGCAACACACATGAGCTGGGAACAGCTTTCATAGTGATGGGCGATATGCAAAGGCGCGTGATCGGGTGGTGGCCGATCAATGAAAGAATGTGCAGGTTGAGGATCAAAGGCCGGTTCTTCAACTTCAGCATAATCAACGTCCATAGCCCACACTCCGGAAGCACTGATGATGATAAGGACGCATTCTACGCGCAGCTGGAACGTGAGTACGACAGCTGCCCAAGCCACGACGTCAAAATCATCATAGGAGATTTGAACGCTCAGGTTGGCCAAGAGGAGGAGTTTAGACCGACTATTGGAAAGTTCAGCGCTCACCGGCTGACGAACGAAAACGGCCTACGACTAATTGATTTATCCGCCTCGAAGAATATGACCATTCACAGCATCTACTTTCAACACAGCCTCCCGTATCGGTACACCTGGAGATCGCCACTGCAGACAGAATCACAAATCGACCACGTTCTGATTGATGGACGGCACTTCTCCGACATTATCGACGTCAGGACATATCGTGGCGCTAACATCGACTCGGACCACTATCTGGTGATGGTTAAACTGCGCCCAAAACTATCCGTCATCAACAATGTTCGGTACCGACGACCGAGAAAAAAAGAAAAAAAAGCTGGCGATTTATTGAATTTATCTTAAAGAAATATTTGTTCATAATCAAATTTTTCTATAATTTGTATGAAATTTGTGAATTGACTTACTTAGGGATCCTGTGCACCCGCAGTGGTGCATAGGGCTGACTTGAAAGATCAGGCAAGCTACACAACCAGCTAAGTACGCAACCCTGGAACTGGCGGTGAATTGCCATCGGAAGACCCGTGGAAGCACGAGTATTAGAACTTGTGAGGATCAGAGCTATGTTAAGCGCTCCTTCCCGGATTCGAACCCACCCAAAATATCCACCACTTTCCAAAAACTAAAAAAAGCGGAAATTGAAAAATAGTGCAATGCAAAAACAAAAACCTTGACAGGTTCTGTTCTATTAGTGCCAGACTCAGGGGGTTTTGTTGAGGTCAAACGCTCCGGAGCTCGAACACAGTAATCTTTCTTATTCAAATTTTGAAGCACAAACAAAAAAGAAGGTTGATTGCATAAAATTAAGAAAAAAATCGGTGAAACCATTCAAATATTTTGCTTACATGTTTTCATTGTGTCAGTGAAATCCAGATTAATTTCATTAGGAAGTTCTTCTGGGAGGTTGTTCAATATTGATTTTTACTTTAGTTCAACTGTCCCTCGCTCCCTCGATTTGTTTTGCCCAAAAATAATATTTTGAGGGCGCAACAAAAAAAATTCAGACAATCCTCAAAATTATGCGAATTTTATTTTGTAGCAACCTCAAAATATTAATTTTGAGCGAAAAAATCCGAGGGGGGAAGACATAATTGTTTTTTAATATTTGTATTGGCCTTATTTGTTGATGTTTAAAATGGTTGGATAATTTATAAGTTCAAGAGGTAGTTTTGAGGCCGTCTACTGTCCAATCACTACACTCTAAATGCACATCTTTTCAGAGTGAGGCTCTCGGAAGACAATCTGTTTGCAGCGAGGAATATCAGGATATTGTTTACGTCGTGTGGGCGTGCAAGGAACATCGTGGCCCCAGATCTGCGTTAAAGGAATATCTCCGGGTCAGAGGAAAACAACCAAAGTCTCCTAACAAACTTGAAAGCGGGTGAAGCGCTTATTCAGCTAAAAATAGTCTTGGAAAAATTAGCTTATTCAACTTAAATTGTTTGTTGGGATTAGCGAAGTGTTGGCGGGGCTTGATCTCTATTACATGTCCCTTGATAACCAATTTTTGAGAGATTCTGATGTAAGAATGCAATCATAGTTCGCCCATCCTCTTGTCTACCATACCCCATCACGAATATCTTCCTCTTGTTTTCCAGTTAAATGTCTGTCGACAAAAATCATACGCGGTTTTTTACAGTCTACTCTGTGCTTCGTCTTTGGCGTATTGAATTCCTCATTTAGGGCTTCTTCTCCAGAAACTTGTTCCATTCTTTTTTTCAATTTCCCACAAATCTGGATTTCGGCGCCCCCTAAGGCCTGGCGCCCTTGGCGGGGGCCAACCTGGCCAACCACACGCTACGGCGCTGAAGTTAATATATGATGAAATTTGGTAATTTGCTAAAATTTATTAAAATTCGTTAAAATTGGTTAAATATGTTAAAATTTTATAAGTAAAGTTTGATAGAATTTGATAAAATTTGACAATGTGCCAAAATGTGATAAAAGGAATATAATTTAAATAATATGAAATATATTGAAATAAATGAAATTGAATAAATGAAATATAATTTGATAAAATATGTCAAAAATTGATAAAATTTGTAAAAATTTGATTTTTTTTTAAATTTTGATAAAATTTGGTAATTTGGCGAACTATGCATGCAGTTTATAAAACAAAATTTGATAATATTCTATGTTTTGAAATTATATAATTTGTTCGGTAAAATTTGATAAAGTTTGATAAAATAATTTGCCAAATTTTATAAAATTTTATAAAGTTTGATGAAATTTTGATATATGTACTAATATGAATTCTTATGAAATTTGATGAAGTTTGAGAAATTTGATAAATTTTAAAAGAATGCGATACCACAGACAGTCTGTGGCGATACTATTTGGTAAAATTTAATAAAGCTTGCTGAAGTTTAATGAATTGCTAAATTTTCATAAAGTTGGATAAAAATTATTATAAATTGAATAGATGAAATATAATTTGATAACATATGTCAAAAATTGATAAAATTTGTAAAAATTTGAAAAAAAATTTTTTTTGTAAAATTTGGTAAAGTTGGATAGGTTTAACAAAATTTGATACAATTTGACAGAATTTGTTAAAATTTGATAATTTTCCGAAATGTGATGAATTTTCATTAAATTTGATAAAATATGTCATATAACATAGATGAAATTTGTCAAAATTTGATAAAATTTGGTAAAGTTCGAAACTTGATAAATATTTATAAAATTTATTATTATGATAAAATTTATTGACACTTGATAAAATTTGGAAATAATGATAATGATGTTAATAATTTAATGTTCATAAAACAGAATTGATATAATTTGATACAGTTCGAAAAATTTGATAAAGCTTGATAAAATTTATTAGAATTTAATGTTTTTTTTAATTTGATAAAATTTGGTAAAATTTTATGAAACTTGAAAAAAATATAAAGTTTGATAGCTTCTTGATGCATTTATATGAAATACTATAAAATTTGATGATGTTAAAAAAATTTGAATTTTTAAAATATTTGCCAAAAACAGACGAAAATGATAAAGTTTGGTGAAGTTTGATGAATTTGATAAAACTTGCTCAAATGCTTAGTTCTAGATCAAATTATATGCAATTTCATTTAATTTGATACAGTTTGTGTAATTTGATAAAATTTATAAGAATGTGATAATATTTGGTGAAGTTTGATTCTTGTAAAGTTTGGTTGAATTTGATAATTGTCTTAAATTTGATAAGAATTGATGAGTTGGTTGTGAAGTTTGATAAATTTGATAAAACGTGATAAAATTTACAAAAAATTGATAATAATGATAATGATTCATTGCAATTCAATTTAGGTTCATAAAACAAAATTCGATAGTATTGCAGGAAATTTTGCGAAACCAGCAAATTTGTTGGATGAAATTTCATGAAACTTAATATAATTTGGAAATCCGATAAAATTTATTAGAAATTGAATTTATTTGATGATTGATAAAGTTTGATAGAATTTAAAATAAAAATTGAAAATATTTTTGAAAATTTGATAAAATTTAAAAAGTTTCGATAAAATTTGTGAAAATGATGGAGATTTTGGATAAGATGTGAACAAATTTGAAGAGTTTTGATGCTAACAATCAAATTTGATAAAACATGTTTTATAAAGACATTTTCTGCTAATAAATTATAAAATTTCTCGTCAAATTTGAAGCAACTTTATAAAAATAGAAAAAAAAATTTGTTAAATCATGTGACAATCCATACAATACATTTAGGATCGGGGTTGAAATTGGCCATATTTTGCGTTACGTAATAAATGGATCTTCCCTTAAATGTTAGTTTATTCAAATATGAATTAATTTTATGAATTTAGAAGAATTCAGAAGATACACAAAAACTCTCAAAGTTTTATCCGTCCACTTTTTTATAAAATTTATTCGAAAAAAATTATAAACACTTCCGAAGGCAGGGTAAAAAAAATCTAATAATTTTTAGTTTCATAAATCGTGAATTAATTGAATACAGTATCCCCCTTATCCGGACCTCACTCATCGGACGACTCGGCGAGTAGTAGTAGTAGTTTGTTCTGTACGGACGTTTCGGTCGATTCACTAGCCTTCAACCGTATTCTGCGGACAAAGCTTCCGGTCACTTATTCATTAATAGACCGCCATTATTACTGTAATAATTATTACTGTAATAAGATTTGCCCGCAGAAGAGTCAACAACAGTAATTAAATTAAAACTCATTACAAAATTTGATTTCATGATGTATGAAAAAATTTAATTAAATTTAAAAAAAAATCTGTCTGTCTCACCCTTATAGACTCGGAAACTACTGAACCGATCGGCCTAAAAATGTATATGCAGAGGTTTTTGGGGTTGGGGTAAGCTTTTAAGATGGTTCGACCTCGCCCTTCTTTGGAAAGGGGGGCTCCCGTTCAAATGAAACAGAAATTGAACTTGAGAACTAAGCTGAGAATAAATAATTTTTAGGCGAAACGAAGTTCGTCGGGTCTGCTAGTAATTTAAAAATTTCAAAATTTTCAATTATTACATGCGATTTCTATCATTTTTTAGTTTCTAATGACATGCATGATGCGTAGTCAATCAGTTCACAGTTGTTTGGTGTTTATAAACAAATAACCACAGAATGCTGTACTACATGTTGCATGCGTTGAGTAATAAGAATAATTTGTCAAATATTTTAATTGTTTGGTCAAACTGAGTTACAGAAGGGTTGAGAGAAAGCTTGTTTTACCATCGCTCAACATGACAACGTGGCCGAAATCGAAATATGTTTCCATAAGCTGCAACCTTTTCGCCTTTAAGATTGTAAGAGATGTATATCTGATGACATATAAGCAAAGATTGTTATTCCTGGATAGTTCCAGTACAGTGGAATTTTCTGTAGTAAAACAAGTTGTGCTACATGGGTGACTTTTTCACATTTTTTTTTCAAATTTCGAGGTCGCACCACAAATAAGGGCTATGGACAATTTTATTATCATTGCGCAGTGCACTGGTTGAGTGATAATCTTGAGCCTATGTTCGATCTCATTCGGTGCCATTAGCATTTTCCTAGACGAATATTGTCTGGTCACGCCTTCTCTCTGATTGAAAGTAGGGCCGTAGGTTCCGGCCTATATGCAGATGGGTATATATGATACGTGGGGTCTAGGTGTGGAAGTGAAATCGTTTTGTACTTTTTGTGATCGTCATTTTTCATGCAATCTTTTCGTTATAAAGATGCTAACCTGTAGTCTCATTCTTTAACCAAGTAAAAAAAAAATTAGCGCCTTATTTTTGACATAAAAAGAGTTTCTACTCTTGGTTGTTTTGTACTTGTTTGGCTCGTTTTTTACCCAGGAACAAATTCGGTATAAGAATGTGAACTTTGAAAGCCACGTTTGACCTCTTTTGTATCAATGTTTGTTAAGAAAGTAGTTCCTTCAATTTTCCTTGTTGCTCGATCAGCTAGAATCGCCAGTTTCTCTTTCAAGTAACAGGGGTTGGTATATTTCTCGCCAAAGCCACTGCTCTCCTCTTCAAATAGTTCCAGCGCAAACTGTAATAAATGAAGACCATGTCGTGGTACCCTGATAACCTTTGAAAAAAAGAAAGAAATTCACTAAAAATTCATAAAATTAAATGGTACTCGGAAAACAAATATTAGAAAAGAAAATGATAAAATGTAACAAAATATGTAGAAATTGGTTGAAGTTTGATCAAGTTTTGCCATGATTTGATATTATTTATATTATTTATCTAATAATGGTGAAACGTGATATAGCTTATGACAATCATGATTTGCAAGTTGATCAACGTCCTATGTAATTTTTTTTGTACTTAAACATGATTCTTTTAAATTAAATTTAAGTTCATCACTGATTGGTCATTTAGTTTGATTTTATTTCTAAATGAACGAAACTGAGAGAAAAATATTACCAAATCATTAACCAACGAATGGTTCAAACGCTGCTGTTGGTCAAAGGGTACACAACAAGTCTTACGTCCGATTGCGAGAGAAATAAATGATGATTGCTGGCCGGTGCAACTTGCGTGACGACGTGGTCAGGTTGGCCCTTCGCCGCCGCTTTGTTGCCATCTAACTCTTCTTCTTTCGGTCCGGGGCCGGCCGGACGGGTTTCTCATTTTTTTGTTCCTCTTTTATTTTGTTGTTTTTATGTTCCTTCTTTCGCATGATGAAGTGCGAAGAATCCACTTAGTCCACGGCACCAGGTGCGAGTATTAGCCTGCTCCAGTCGGTGCGGTGCACTTTTTTTTTGTTGGCTGCTCGTAATTTCGGTTTCATTCTAGGTTAGGGTCGGTCGGGCGACGGTTTTTTATTTCAGGGTGGAAGTTATTTTTATGGAAATGGTGGGTAATTATACGATTCTCACTCAATTTATTTTTGGCGCTGTATTTTTTCTTTCTTCGGAAGTATTTATGGTAATAATTTCGGCAGTGTTATTTTTCAGCTTCTACTGGTCGCAATTACGTTCACTCTTAACCTGTGCCTATATTTTTTGTGTAGGTCGATTCTCTGTGCGAACTTGACTTAGATCCATGAAGACTTCCTATCGACTAGGTATATCAGAAAAATCTATATAAAAGATGAACTGTAGGTACACTTTCTGTGTTCCGAAATGAACTGCAATCATTCAATTTCTATCACCTTTTATGTGATTTTTCCATGCGATCAAAAGGTAATTTCCCATTTTATCTGCCATGCTTGCAATAATCGCAATTGTATTCAAATTCAACGACATATGGCGGCTGTCGAGAGTAATTTCATCATGATTTTTTTTCCACATTCACTCAAGAAGCAATTGTCCCTAATCAATCACACACTTTGCACATTCCAAAACCTCTCAACCGATGGCGGAAGAGATTGTCGAAGAAGGAGAAAATTTCAAATCAAACCAATCATATCGATCTCCCCTGGGTGTGCAACAGCAGCCGCAGTGCGGCGAGCCTTCAATTTCCTATAGATTGCAATTGCTGAATGCCATTACTGTTGTTCATGTTCGCATATGTAATCCCTCGGTGTTCACACCGAGCTTTAACTCATTCAATCATCAGCACACGCGGCCCGGCACGGCTGCTCACAACGCGCACCGGCCAGACAAAAGTAACGAAACCATCCGAAATGATTATTTAGCGCTCTCCCAACAGCAATTCCCATATGTTGCACTGCAGTGTCGGTAGTCAGCTTTTGAATCACTTTCATGCGGAGGGAGCTTCAGTTGCCAATATGTGCTTTTTCTATCTACCAACAGGCACGATCTGCTTCAAAGCCGCCACAGGTGGGTCTCAATTATGAAGATCTTAGATTTGTTTTTATTTAAGTCGATGATTTTGCAACTTCAAGTGGGTATTTTTTTATGAAATATTTTTATAGTGTCTTAAATATGAGCATCGAAAATACTGTTTGAATTGTTTGATAACGAATTCGAGTGATTACGGAACAAACAAAAATGCATAAAATGGGTCACAGCCAGAATACGGTCAATCAAGACAGTAGATTTTTCACAAATAAAATCTTGCAAATCAACGAAATATAAAATAAAACTCATAAAACCAGGGCACACCTGTAGTACAAGTCGGAATGGCGAACATTTCACTTTCATTTTTGTCCCCACTCCTATCTTGGTCTCTAGTTCTCTTCCTATTGAGCCCGCAGGGGATTTTACGTGTCAGGAAAGATTTTTATTACCGTTTTTTTTGCGACCAACTCAGCTGCTGTTATTGACGTTGCCGGCGACCGTAGCCTAGTGTCTAAAGGAAACTTTCATTGCCCTGGCCAAGGAGATCAAATCGAGTCTAAGTTGCCGAAGCCGAACTAAGTATAGGTACAGCCGGTCGGGCCGAGACTATTTTCACTTTTGAGAGCTCTATCTTTCGGCACGGCTGTCAGATGTGATTTCGATATCGACGATTCCCATTTTATGGATTTTCTGTTCGCAGTTAAAATCGTGAACGCACGGCGGCGCACGGCTTATTCGAGCAGAACGTGAAATGGTTATAACAATTTCAAACGATTTCGAGAAGTTTTCGGATGCTCGCTTGTGGGGCACACCCTCGCCCAAACGATCAAAGCCGTGGCATCAGCAGGGCAGTAAAGCATCTAATTCAATAGTTCGTAAAAATCTAATTTGGCATCCCATTAGTGTGTCATCGCATTCGCAGCTTATCGCCACTCGGTAACAAAGAACAAGCCGTGATTCTCAGTTGGGGCGTATGGACTAAAATGCGACCTTAACCGATTCAATACGGATGGGTTTCATGACCCAAGACGAAAATCAGCTGTCAAAAATCGGTTTTAGGAGATAGAGCCTAGCTTTCCTTAGCAAAAATGTTAAAGAATTGACTGTTCCATCCAGGAAAAATATAGAAAAATCAGGATAAGGGCACAAGGACGATCTAGATTTGATGATCTAAGCAATAAACACCGTACTTAACCATATTCTGGTTAAATACTCGAATACGAAATGCATCCTGATAAAATTATTCAACTGTCCATCGACATGATAAATCTATAGTTTCTTGAAAGGAGGCTTCCGAGCCTCTTGAATGGAGGCTTCCGAGTCTCTTGAAAGGAGGCTTCCGAGCCTCTTGAAAGGAGGCTTCCGAGCCTCTTGAAAGAAGGCTTCCGGGCCTCTTGAAAGGAGGCTTCCGGGCCTCTTGAAAGGAGGCCTGGGCCTCTTGAAAGGAGGCTTCAGGCCTCTTGAAAGGGGCTGAGCCTCTTGAAAGGAGGCTTGAGCCTCTTGAAAGGAGGCTTCTGAGCCTCTTGAAAGGAGGCTTCCAGGCCTCTTGAAAGGAGGCTTCGAGGCCTCTTGAAAGGAGGCTTCTGAGCCTCTTGAAAGGAGGCTTCCTGAGCCTCTTGAAAGGAGGCTCTGAGCCTCTTGAAATGAGGCTTCCTGAGCCTCTTGAAATGAGGCCTGAACCTCTTGAAATGAGGCTTCTGAACCTCTTGAAAGGAGGCTTCCGAGCCTCTTGAAAGGAGGCTTCTGAGCCTCTTGAAAGGAGGCTTCCAGGCCTCTTGAAAGGAGGCTGAGGCCTCTTGAAAGGAGGCTTGAGCCTCTTGAAAGGAGGCTTCTGAGCCTCTTGAAAGGAGGCTTTGAGGCCTCTTGAAAGGAGGCTTCTGAGCCTCTTGAAAGGAGGCTTGAGCCTCTTGAAAGGAGGCTTCTGAGCCTCTTGAAAGGAGGCTTCCTGAGCCTCTTGAAAGGAGGCTCTGAGCCTCTTGAAAGGAGGCTTCTGAGCTCTTGAAAGGAGGCTTCTGAGCCTCTTGAAAGGAGGCCTGAGCCTCTTGAAAGGAGGCTTCTGAGCCTCTTGAAAGGAGGCTTCCTGAGCCTCTTGAAAGGAGGCTTCCAGGCCTCTTGAAAGGAGGCTTCCAGGCCTCTTGAAAGGAGGCTTCTGAGCCTCTTGAAAGGAGGCTTCCTGAGCCTCTTGAAAGGAGGCTTCCAGGCCTCATGAAAGAAGGCTCTGAGCCTCTTGAAAGGAGGCTTCCAGGCCTCTTGAAAGGAGGCTCTGAGGCCTCTTGAAAGGAGGCTTCCTGAGCCTCTTGAAAGGAGGCTTCCTGAACCTCTTGAAATGAGGCTTCTGAACCTCTTGAAAGGAGGCTTCCTGAGCCTCTTGAAAGGAGGCTTCTGAGCCTCTTGAAAGGAGGCTTCTGAGCCTCTTGAAAGGAGGCTTCTGAGGCCTCTTGAAAGGAGGCTTCTGAGCCTCTTGAAAGGAGGCTTGAGCCTCTTGAAAGGAGGCTTCTGAGCCTCTTGAAAGGAGGCTCTGAGCCTCTTGAAAGGAGGCTTCCAGGCCTCTTGAAAGGAGGCTGAGCCTCTTGAAAGGAGGCTTCCGAGCCTCTTGAAAGGAGGCTTCCGAGCCTCTTGAAAGGAGGCTTCCGAGCCTCTTGAAAGGAGGCTTCCGAGCCTCTTGAAAGGAGGCTTCCGATCCTCTTGCCCGGAGGCTTCTGATCCTCTTGAAAGGAGGCTTCCGATCCTCTTGAAAGGAGGCTTCCGAGGCCTCTTGAAAGGAGGCTTCCGAGGCCTCTTGAAAGGAGGCTTCCGAGCCTCTTGAAAGGAGGCTTCCGAGCCTCTTGAAAGGAGGCTTCCGAGCCTCTTGAAAGGAGGCTTCCTGAGCCTCTTGAAAGGAGGCCTGAGCCTCTTGAAAGGAGGCTTGAGCCTCTTGAAAGGAGGCTTGAGCCTCTTGAAAGGAGGCTTCTGAGCCTCTTGAAAGGAGGCTTCTGAGCCTCTTGAAAGGAGGCTGAGCCTCTTGAAAGGAGGCTTCCTGAGCCTCTTGAAAGGAGGCTTCCAGGCCTCTTGAAAGGAGGCTTCCGAGCCTCTTGAAAGGAGGCTTCCGAGCCTCTTGAAAGGAGGCTTCCGAGCCTCTTGAAAGGAGGCTTCCGAGCCTCTTGAAAGGAGGCTTCCGAGCCTCTTGAAAGGAGGCTTCCGAGCCTCTTGAAAGGAGGTTTCTCTAATCAACACACAAGCTTGGGAACCTAAGATTTGCTCTGTTAGTCTTGTAGACCTCCAAGATCTGAACTCAAAAGTGGTTCGGAGTATCATAGATATTCTTGGAACATTGTATTTTGCATGTACTGGTGTAATGATGCTCTATGGGTCTTCTCCAATAACACACAAGTTCGGGAGCCTATGAATCGCTTTCGGAGCTCCAAGATTTGAGCTCAAAAATGGATTGGAGTACAGTAGATATTCAGGAAAGATTGTGATTTGTATTTACTGATGTAATGATGTCCCATGGGGCTTCTCAAATTCACCACACAAGCTTGGGAGCTTATGAATCTCTCTGTTAGTCTTGTAGACCTCCAAGATCTGAACTCAAAAGTGGTTCGGAGTATCGTAGATATTCTTTGAATATTGTATTTTGCATGTACTGGCGTAATTATGTCCCATGGAGCTTCTCCAACAAACACACATGCTCGGAAACCTATGAACCAGTCTTTTGAACTTTTAGACCTCCAAAATCTAAACTCAAGAATAGTTTTGAGTAAAGTTGATGTTCTGATAACGATAGCGATTTATTAAAAATAGTTTTATTATGTCTCAAGTAGCATTTCCAACTTCAAGTAACGATTGCTTGAAAATGCTTTGTTCTTTATGTAGATCATCAAGATCTGAACTCAAGGAGGTTTTGAATTCCTAGAAGATCTCAAAAAAATATTTTCCCTCATGTTTCCACGTTTTCGTGGTTTGCATGTATGGTGACAAAAACCGTATCGAATTGCTTTATTTAAAACTGAACTGTATGTTGAGAACTGATTTCTAATATTTAAATAGAAAGGATCTATTTTTCCGTACCAACCTAATTCAAGACCCAGAAAATAATTCTAATGACCGTATTGTACCATTTGCGGCCTTTTATGTATCTAGCCCAAATGAAAGGCCAGAACTTTTCGTTGCAAGCCCGTACAAAAAACACGGCAAACGGAAAGATCTCGCAAATGTACCACAAACACGCGTTCTCTACACCATTCAACGAGGTATTCTTCCTCGCAAAGAGAGGTACAGAGCGAGGTGTGTGATTTGGGCGTTGTTGCTCGGTGCGCTTTGTATCCACAATAATGCTCGAGCACTCTACCCGTCGTGCCTTCGATCTCGAGTCGAGTTCTCGCCTGTTGCTGGGAAGCACCTTCCACTACGCGAAGGCATGCATGCCGAGCTGATTTTCGATCCGTTGCGAGTCGTTAAAGCCCACCGCATCGGTTACATAAATGTGTGCGTTTTTTGCCCGTGAGCTGCTTCCGGCCTAGCGTTTGTGCGCTGCTGATGCTCTGCCGCCTAACATTTGTTTTCTTATTTGAGGCTTACCAGCATAAGAAGTTCGGAAAGGTGGGCTTGGTTACTTACTTTATTACCAGCTCTTGACTGACTTTCTGATGGCGGTGAAGGAAAGTAGTGTGTGGGATCGGGTCGAAATGATGTTGGGTTGGCATGGAAAGTGTGTCTCTATTGTGATGCAACGCTAACCCGTTTTTGTGCGGCCAAGTTCAACTTGATAAATGATACGATTATGCGTTCAATCGTTGGTACTTGAAGTTAAAGATTGATGCATACTTGAAAATAAATATAAATATTGCCAGCTGATTTTTTATTCGTACATGCTTTTTTCCCATTTCTCAAAAACATTATGAATACTTCAGAGAAGTAAATAATGGATTGGGTCAATGTTTTTGGATTCACAAAAGAAACGTTTCTTTGTTGGCATGTGTATCGCCAGTGCGACTCCCCACGGAATTAGTTTTCAATCATCGCCGTGTTCACGCAATTTTCCAATCCACCCACTAACGGCTGAGAGAAAGAACACGTCCGAACCAAATTACCACCGCCAAATCACGACCACATGATTTATGAGCCTGTGCGAGGCGCGTTGAATCCATAGTATCACCGCCACCGCAAGCATGCAAACAAAAAAAAATTCGATCGAGCGAGATGGAATCAATTGCCCTACGTCGGGAAAAAAATGGTTATCGATTTTTTCTACTTTAGTTCATGAAAAAAAGGCATTAAACCAAATAAGGGGAGATGGGGGTAATTTACCGTAGGTGAACAAAAGATAATTGATGAGTGTTTTTACTTCAGTCGATAGATAACTGAGTTCTGATAGAATAATGTTGTTCTCGTCATTAGTAAGCGCACCAACCATTGTGAATCAATACAGGGATACAAATTTGGAAGTAGTGATTTATCAAAAATATTGGTCACCATTATCAATTAGTTAACTAATTACCTATCAACTATTGAAAAAAATTTATTATTATTTTCAGTGGTTTTTTACATGCGTGCAACGTGTAGACATGTTTTGCAATTTTGAAATGATGAATTAGTTTTAGAAATTAAATGTTTAGGCATCTTCAGTCTCGTTGGCCAAACATATGGTGCCATCTTCTCCTACAAAGACGACTAGAACGCAAAGTGAAAAATGTGCTGGTAGGTTCTGGAGCACCATCCCCATAGTCATCATCTCACCGCAAAAACCAAAATATGGAACCATTGAATTTTATTTATTACTGTTATTTTGTTTCTGCCTCACTTCCAAGCCGACGCCACAAACCACCTTGTGCGCTGTGTGGCGCGGTTGAAAATTAAAAAGTTCGCAACAGAATAATAATTGCCACTTCAGAACTATTTCCTCCACTACTGGCTGGCCTTTCGCTCTGGTGCTGTGAGTTTCTGAGTAATTACCGCACGTGAACTTTCCCGGAGTTTTCGTGGTTTGGGATTCTCCTTCCCGTTCTCAACATTCCGCGTTCCGCTGGACCATCACGCACCATAGTCGCACTCATATGCAACGGATACCTTCCGTAGCTGGGCCATCTTCAATTTTCATAAAATGCCACCTCAACCGAAGAATGCGACGCAGAGAGAAAAAATACATTTCCGTAGCACACTCGCGCGAAATGCAAACAGAGGAAAAAAAATCTGATGACTAAGGAATTTTCCTCGAATACCCACCGTGCAGCAATCGTCATTTTTCCACGGATTTCTCAGAAAAAAAACGGCCGTCCCTTCCACTCGGTTTGCGATATTTTCGTTAGTATTTTTATTTATTTATGGCTTGGAGAAAAATAGTTGTTTCATTATTGTGCTGGATGGCTGCAACCACAATTGGCTGCCGGGGGCGTACCTAGGCCATTTATTCGGTAAAGATGTGAAAAATTGGAGACGGCTTCAAAACGATGGTTGGAATGCGCTTTGGAGATTCCAGAACAGAAGAATTGCGCGTCAGTTTGGTGGGAAACGGTGATTCTCTGACGGTTTTCTGAATTCTTCAGATGAAATGAACGGACAGGAAGTGGCTGATGAATGCTTAAAAATAACTCGGGAGTAAATAATTCGACAGTGACCGCAAGTGAGCCGTGATTAGCAGGTATCAGGTATCAGAACGTCGGCTCCAGAAGCACGTTCACTTCAATTCGGGAGATTTGTGCCATCGCCTTCACAACCTTTCTCATCACGCACCTGACGGAAAAGGAAGTGAACAAAAAGGAAAGGAATATGGATGGGAGAAAAATGGGAAGTTTGGGAAAGGGACCCTTGAAGAGGGCATACAACGTACAAAAGCTCATAGCTCCTTACCACAACGGGTTATGAACAACAGAATACTCTGAAGGTTCAGGTTTCTGAAGTTAATTTCAATGAATAAGTGTTAACCAAATATTTGGAAACGCAGTCACATATATTTACCATGTGATAGTTTAGTCGGCAGTGACCTGTCAAGGCCGTGACTAAAACACTGCAATTATGTTTAGACAGATTGGCTAAATAGTTTGCTACTACTGGAGATGGCTCTCAAATATACAATTTTGTTTGTCGACATGGATCCAAACTACTCCAATATCGTTTGTGCTGAGTGACAGCCCAAGAGGTAATCAAACGCTTCACCCAACCCAACACTTAGATATTGGTATAGCTGACTCAGGACCAAAAAAGTCTTGTGATGCTCCAGTGCGAGCTAACTCATCAGCCCATTCGTTTCCAGCTATGGAAGAATGGCCAGGTACCCATATAAGGTGCAACGTATTAACTGAATTCAGTTCCTCAATTTATGCGATTACTGACTTCGACCTTGATTTGTCCGAAGCGAAGGCTTTGATAGCTGCTTGGCTATCTGAACAGAAGTATATTACTTTGCCCATTATGTGTTATGCAAATGTTTCTGCTTGAAAAACAGTGCAGTGTCTACCCAGTGAGTGGGACTGTTCCAATCTTAGCTCACGCGAGTATACACCTGCACACGCTCTACCTAAGAAGAGGGAGCCGTCAGTGTAACAAACAATGCTGTCCGACATACTTCTCTCCAAATAGCCAGATGTCCACTCATCCCGCGAGGGGAATTGTGTTGAAAATGTCCTATTAAAAAAAATATTAACGTGTGTGAGATCACTTGGAGCGTTCTGTCCCAATCAACCATAAGTTGTAACAACGAAGTGTGTATAGAACGGCGGTTTACAGGATTCTCTTCCATGAAACCGAGATTCCATAATCGGTAAGTACAAGAAAGTGCTTCTTGTTTGAGATGTATGTGTAGTGAGACCACGTCGAAGAGAACTTCGAGAGCCGCCGTGGGAGTAGAAGAGAACGCACCAGTCATTGCCATTAGGCACATCCTTTGAAGGTGTCCTAATTTAGACTGAATTGTCCTAACTTCACCCTTTTGCCACCACACAAGACATCCATAAGCCAAAATTGGTCGTACAACTGTTGTGTAAATCCATTTGATATATTTGAATTTAAGACCCCAAGTTTTTGACTCTGAACTCAATGTTAGGCGTCCAGGAGAGCTTGGAATCAAGAATTGGTCCCACACACTTTACCTGATCCGTTCCATTGATTTCAGAGTCAAAAAGATGTAATGGGCGAATGCCATTGCAGTTACGGTTTTCCGTGAAAAGTACAATAGATGGTTGATTCGGATTAACCGAAAAGCCATATTGGCGACACCAACTTTCAACTGCCTGAAGAGCGTTTTGCATCAGATCGAATAGAGTAGTAATACACAAGTGCTTTTGAGCAAATGCTCTCTCGATGTCGTAGACAACCTTGTGTAGAAGAGTCACAGTGGACCAGGGATTGATCCCTAAAGAGAATGAACAAGTCTCTCACTTATCATCTCTGTATACAAATATGATATCTAGCATAAATACCGCGAGCGACTTTTTTCGCAAGCTGTCATGATCAGGGTTTGCAGAAATCGCTCTTAATAGATAACGAATAACGATAAAAGAGAGGCAAAAACTGTTCCGAATCATAACAAGCCATGATAATAAATTTATCAAACTTGTATACAAGTGCGAAAAAACAGAATCGGATAGGCAGCCCCCACAGAAAAATAGTGATTCTCGCTTTGTTTTCGCTCATTTCGTGTTGGTTACTGCACAGCTGTGTAGAATAAGTTGGAATCCGTCATCAGAGCCAGTGCTCCCCGCATTTGGAGCTTTCTAAAAGAAATTTATCATGGGGTATACCCTCCCGAATCAGTTCTCCTAACCATCCATTCATAGGCACGGTAAGCATAAAGCCGCATCACACCAAGAATTAGGGTTCACCTGTATGGTGGACTTTTACCACTGGAACAGGCAATCCGTAGCGTTATTCTTAGCCAGACAACCGGCTGCCGACACCACACGGCTATCTAGGCTGTTCGTGGAGAGAAGTTGACATTGACTTTACGTCAACTCTCAATGTGGCCGAACAGCCAATCAAATCTCAAAGTGTCGCTGAATAATAACGATAATTATTAATCCATCCTCCGCCTTCGTCTAACACAAATATTCAAAGGATTTCTAGACATTGGCCAAATTCGATAAACTAACATGTTTCTGTTAGACAATGGAATTTGCAAATAACGTGGGATAAGTACCCAGTTAACACAAAATCGTATGTGATGCAACATAAGTTGCAAAACTAGGGGCGATATACGTACATATTGCATGGGGAAGTACCTATATGGCATCCACTTTAGCATCTTATGTGACATCATATACGATCTTGTGTTGTCTGGGTAATTTAGACTCATTTTGAAACTGAAACTGACTGAACACGTGTTTGACAATACAACGAATCCTTTCTCACTCTTTTAATGAGAATGGGCTTTTAAATGTGGAAAAATAAGTCCAGCATATAAAAAAACAACACAAAATGAGTCATAGATTTGTAAAATTTAAAGGAATCACCTACTATTGTAGCATTGAGAATTCCCAATGAAAATTGTTCAGAGTTTCCAAAGGAAATTATTCCAAATTTCCTCGAAATTTCTCTCGAATCTCCACGGGATTATTTCCTTCCGAAAATCCACCTATAATTCTTTCGAAATTTCCTCTCGAAGTGTTCATGATTTTTACCGCAAATTGTTCCGAATTTCCACGGACATTCTTCCACATTTCTACGAAAAATACTTCCATTATTTCCACGAGAAATTATTCCGCATTTTTACAAGCAATTCTTCTGACTTTCCACGGGAAATCCAGTCAAATTTCCTCAGAAAATTCTCACAATTTTAATTCTTCCACATTTCACCATTTTCATCTGAAAAGACCATAACAGCAAAACGGCACTTTCGGTCAAATGGCTTTTTTTGTCCTAAAGTTGATATACATGCGTTCTGATAACTGCCTATGGATGGATCGATGAAGTTTGTGATTTTCGAAGTTATTAATAATCAAATATAATAGTCATTGCATGGTACGATTTTTATTGAAAAACAAACAAATTTACAATAAAATAACTTTACTTTGAAAATGTAATTACCATCCAATAACGGGTAGTAACGGGCTTGGTGGTTATACGGCTACCACTTCTATCTCATACGCAGAAGGTCGTAGATTATTCATTACTCCTACTTTGTATCTTTCCATATATTTTTCATGTTCTAGCAATCGCTAGAACTGGAAATGGACTTCCCTGTCGCTTGAGCGAAAAAGTTCGCTTCGGCATCCAATTAGAATATACCACCCTTTCATTACTAACACATTGACAACCCGTTAACCACGACGAACCTCTGCCATTGAACCCATTGAACGGCTTGCCGTAGGCGATTTATTGCATCATTAATTCCTTCCCATTGACCAGCGCCGTTATCGACCATTTGAAATAATAGAGCTCTCGGACTGTGCACGATGCTGGGTAATATACGCCAACCGGGAATTATAATTAAATTACGCCGAAATATTTTACTAAAATTGTTACAAGACTAGTGTTAGTCATATTCTTCATGCTAGTCAATTTCCCAGACTGTTGTTAATAAGGAGGAAATTTCGTTGTCTCTAAAGTACTGAGGAAATGAACCTCGAAATTGCATCAAAAGTGCTTTTAATTTTTTAGTTTCTTAATGCACATATTTTCGTATTTTATTTTCAAATTGGGGGCTGATTATGATTATGATTATTGACTTCAGCCGCTTTCGATATTGTAACATAATTTGGATTGATAACTAAGAAAACGTTGTGAGGCATTTTGTACACATTTACCCTATGCAGATTTAAATTATTTTCAATAAATTCCTAAAATAAATCACAAACACTGGATAATAGTTGAAATCTTCGTTAGAAACATTTCCATTACTTGGTATTTGAGTGTAAAAGAGTTTCGTAAATTTATGTTAACAGCACCTAACATACTGACAACAGAGTTTTCCATAGTTACTGTTATGCGGTCACTTTGCTTAATGTTTCAAAGCAACTGGATGCTATTTTTTTGAAGTGATTTTTCTTATAATAAGGAGCTAAAATTTATTTCTGATTTCACATGGTCAGCTGAAAAAACTAACAATTTGGAGATGATTCATGAGTTTAATTCAAAATTGACAAAAATGCAAATGTTATAAATATGCGATCTTGGCCAGATAAATCGTTTTGACGTTTACTTCTAACAGAATTATTACAGCACTAGTTACATTTTGTTAGAAAATTTAGTTATTTTAACAACATCCTGAACTAAGCAACACAACGTGATATAAATTTATTATTCTCTTCTTCAGCCAAATGGCATTGTCGGCCAAACCGTATTCGGCGTAATAACCATTGGTCATACGTTCGATACGGCCAAATGATTGAGTTAGATGACTTTCGGTCTGCTGTTCGGCCAAATGACATTCGTAAAAAAGCTTTCCGCCAAATGTCTTTGTGTGACCTCGAGCCATGGGAAAGGGATCAGCCGAAAATGTTAGGTTAATGTCGAATACAAAACTAGGTTTAAAATGCGCCAGTCAGCCATTGCATTTTTGCCTGAGGTTCTCGGTCATCCACATAATTGCTGAAGTTAGGCCTTGAGATCTACACGCGTAACTATAGATCAATCGGGATGTTTAAAATACGGTCCATGCCTTTTGTGAATCATAGAATCGAATGAGTTCGCAGCTTAGGATCTTGGCCATCCAAGAAATCCCTTGAGATAGACACTCAGGTCTACACGAGTAACAAAAGATAAATCGATCGATTTTTAATTTGGTACATGGTCATTATAAATTATAGAAAATGATATATCTATGGCATAGGTTATCGGTCATCTAAAGCAAACCTGGAGTAAGGCCTAAAGATCTACAAGCATAACAAAAGATAATTCTATGTATAACAAAGGGCATCTACCATATTCGAAACTATCCAATTGATCTTTGGTTACGCATATAGATCTGAAAGCCTTATTCTAGGGATTTCTTGGACGGCAAAGAACCCATACCGTGAACATATTCTAGTTTACGTATCACAAAGGGCATATACTATATTCGAAACAGTCCGATTGATCATTGATTACTCATGTAGACCTTAAGACTTTACTGCAGGAATTTCTTGGATGCGTTATAGCGTGAAAAGAAAATAGTGACTTGGCTCCGTAATGCACAAGGTAACATGCGCCCACTAAATAAATTATAAAAAAAACTTATATTGTATGCACACATCAACTGGTTACACGACAATTTAGCAGGCTTTCATTTGAGAGGAAACAAGAATAGGACTTTTCATTAATTGATACCTACTTGATTCTTCGGCCAGTTTCACTGCGTTTGTTTACATTTTTAGGCTGGCGCGTTTTAGCTTCGGGGTGGCGCGTTTCAACCCGCATGGTTTGAGTTTGCACGAAAATGCAGCGCATCAAAATAAAATCGTTTTATTGGTTTCTAAGTAAGGTTGGCTAACAATTTACCAGTGGCTAGTCCATTGCCGTTTTTCCATCTCGGTGATTTGTACGAGTTCAACTCACCATCGCGAAAATAAGTTCAGAATTCGTAAATCTATCGATGAAACCAAGTTCCGATAACTTGGTCTATCGAGGATTGTCCTTAAGGTCACTCTTGAATATCTTGAAAGGATTCTAGATCTAGATATTCAAATTCTACCTACAAATACTAAAGAGTATGTAAGAAAGGATACTAAGAAATGATGATTGGAATAATCTCACGAAATTCTGGATTTGGCATCTTAGGTTCTGTTGCTTTGCACATCGTCACCATAACGTTTTGTTTCGGAACTGATATGCCGCAATATTGTGTCGCTTATCGGCAATAGCAGTCGGTTCTCGGTTTCGTGGAAAAATGTTCATGCTCAGTGTCTTCTGCTATATACTTCTTCTTATCGTTTAACTGAAACCAAAAGATCCGCTAACAGCAAAATGTTTTATTCTAAAACGCGAATTATTGCTGGAAAAAATCAGCAGACAAAATTTGACACCATGTGCCCTTGAAAACGCGAGTAGTTTGAAAATTGGATTCCGTCAGGAGTGATCTTAAGGTTGTTCAGCTACGCCAGCTTGTGACGAAAAGTGTAATCAAAAACAAGATCTGACGCCGATTGACAACCGTTTGACGTCTAGAATGCGTTGCAGTTATCGAAAGGCATTCGTTAACTGAAAAGTAAACATGTTACAGATATTGGACGGCTACCGTATATGTATGAAAAGCTTACATTCCTTGTATTAAAATCTTGCAGAATTGTATATGCCAAGATTTTATACAATAATTGTAAGATTTGTTTTTCGGGTGTTTGGTTGCCTCTCTCACTCGTCGTTTTTAAATATTTTTTCAAGTAGTAAATTTACCCCCCATTTCCAAGCACGCCTCTGAATCGTCTCCTGAAATATCTCCCCTTTTTCCCTGTATCGGGGCATCGCAAAAAAAGTAAAAGAACGCATCGTCGTCCAATAACTAGAGCTTTCATTTTTTTTTCTGCGACCACCACTTTACAGCAAAAAAAAACTAAGAAGAGGGTGGCAGTGTGAATTATTTATAGCCGCAAAACAATTTACTCGGTCCCCCGTAATATCTTGCCGGTGCGCGCTTTGTCGCTGTTGCTGGCTGCCGCCATCCACCCGTTGGTTGGTCTATAGTTTGCTGTTGTTACAAATGTGTTACCCACAAACAGGTAGGTACTAGAGAAGGCCCACCTACAACAGCGTGGCTTTGATTTTCGTCCACAGTCAGTGCCACAGTCGGAACCACACACATACACAGGGCGGCATTTTCTTTAGAAAGTGAGTTTTTCTTGTGGCAGGTTTCGAAATTTATGAACTGCAATTTTTTGTGTGGTGTCCAACGGAATATGAATGGGCAATTGTTGACTAACGGGGTTGAGGGCGCATGATTGGAGGCTGGGCCTAATGTGGTTTTGTACTTAGCTTCGAAGTGAAATTGAAACGTTTTTAGATTGCTTTTGAGAAAACGTCAAAAAAGCTTAACCGTTTTTATGGCCAAAAATTTTGCTGTTTTTTTTTTGTGTGCTTGGGTTGAAATTGTATTCCAGAATGTCAGAGCTTTTTCACTTAATGTTTCTTTTGTCGTACAAGTTGTTAACTTCATATTATTCTTCTCTATATTTCTTTCAGGTAACGACATTTCCACAAAGTATAGCAACCGGCGGAGCCAAATCTGGTAGTAGCTTACAATGAACAAAAGCACAACACGTAATCGTAAAATAAGCCCATCTGAGTCGACCTGCCTCGACCATGTCGATTTGATCCTAGCCATAAATTAATTACCATCCAACAACCACCGTAGAAACTATCACACGAACTGACAAACTTCGGTTGACTTTCGCCAGCCAGCAACATGCCGTAAAATCCACGATCAATTTGTCGAAAGTGACCGTCCGTAAACCCTAAAATCCTACTCACTCACTGCTATCACGCGGGGGGTTGCGTCCCCATTGATTAGTTAGTCAACCGACCAGCAGCAGCAGCAGCAGCAACAGCGGACAAACGGTTCGATTTAGACCACCAATAATGACCACGATGAGCGAAACTTCTAACTACCGTTCCGTTCGTTCACTCTTCGCGGTCGATCGTTGATTAGTGCTGCCACTGGCTGCTGCTGCTGCGTCGCTATTGTTGCGGTGTGGTGGCGACCGGTGGAAATGAAAATTGCTTTCGTGTGGTACCAGTTTCAAGCTTTCTAATAAATCATAATTTTCCAAAGCTTCGCATGGCGCGAGAGGTGATGTAGTTCTCCTCAAAACAGAGATCAAACCACGTGATTGATGAACATAAGTACAACGGGCAGAAGTAAGCATCAGTAGTATAAAGAGTCCTGCTTTCGACCCTAGGAGAGGAATTTCTAAAGCAGTCGGTTGGAGAAGTGGTTCTCACTGATTTACTATTTGATGATATTAGAATTAGATGAGATGAAATGTACCAATGTGTTATAAAGAAAAGGGATCCTTTATAATATATTTTAGTGTTACGTAATTATAGTACAAGTAAGATCGTGACCAAGATGGAGACATGATTTCGCGATCGTACATATACGTGGTTATGCTATTGTTGAAAGTATTGTCAACTAAGCGCATTGAAAATCCAAAGTAGCTAATCACGAAACGTTTTCGTGCCAAACTGATTCGTTACGAAGTTTGAATGATGCGTGAGAGCTAAATAGAATGGTCATCGAGTACCTAAACTTCTTTGAATTGAAATAAAAATTATTGGTGCCATTGAGCTGTAAAACATTCATTTAATGATTTACTGACATTCCACCAGTCGCGATGGGCGTTTCGAGCTAGATAAAAATCCGTGCCAAGAGGAATCATAAACAAATTCGTACCTTGGAAGTATTACTTGGGTTGTCAATAACATTCGACCATAACCCCCTCCGGGATTCGACCAGGATCCCCTCCGGGATTCGACCAGAATCCCCTCCGGGATTCGACCAGAATCTTCTCCGGGATTCGACAACAATCCCCTCCGGGATTCGACCAGAATCCCCTCCGGGATTCGACCAGAATCCCCTCCGGGATTCGACCAGAATCCCCTCCGGGATTCGACCAGAATCCCCTCCGAGATTCGACCAGAATCTAGTCCGAGATTCGACCAGAATCTTCTCTGGGATTCGACCAGAATCCCCTCCGGGATTCGACCAGAATCCCCTCCGGGATTCGACCAGAATCCCCTCCGGGATTCGACCAGAATCCCCTCCGGGATTCGACCAGAATCCCCTCCGGGATTCGACCAGAATCCCCTCCGGGATTCGACCAGAATCCCCTCCGGGATTCGACCAGAATCCCCTCCGGGATTCGACCAGAATCCCCTCCGGGATTCGACCAGAATCCCCTCCGGGATTCGACCAGAATCCCCTCCGGGATTCGACCAGAATCCTCTCCGAGATTCGACCAGAATCTTCTCTGGGATTCGACCAAAATCCCCTCCGGGATTCGACCAGAATCCCCTCCGGGATTCGACCAGAATCCCCTCCGGGATTCGACCAGAATCCCCTCCGGGATTCGACCAGAATCCCCTCCGGGATTCTTCGGGCAAGCGGTCATGCGAATGTACGGCGAGAATCTGTCATCTTCGTGAAGTGCTACACAATTTTCTGATATCCATAACTGTTATACCGCACCCCATAGGTTGGGAACCACCGCCATGGAATTGTATCTCACCGGGTCTCAGGTGTGGGATTTTATCTTCATTGGAGAAAAATGGGTCCAGAGGGAAATCGATGATGGGGAACTACGGTTTGTCCTCGATCGGTGGAGCGCCAATGGTTATGATGATGATGATGATGATGATGGCGACGGCGATGCATTGGATAGCTACTGTAGTAACAGGTGGCAAAATGATGTAGCATAATGGAGGTCGCTCACTTTGTGTTTGGCACCACTCGGCGCCATTGCTAGGCTTGGTGGTGGATCGTTGAAGTGAGGGTGACGAACGGAGAGGCACTGGCACCTAAGTGAAATTGTGTCGAAGCAATATTTTCATATAAAACAAGAGAACACTTTCCCGCTTTTGTGGTGACGGAACGAACGAATGGGAGTTCCTTTTGTGCAACGATAGCAACAGCATCTCCTACGTGTACATATTCGACGATGATGCTGATGGGAATTTTCACTAATGCTCACATGGCTTCCCCCTCCGAGCGAGCATGTTTTGTGATAGGTTAATGTTTTCGGAATCGAGAGCTTAGGACACGGGAAGTTTTGTATCCGACACAAGGGGGGTCCATTATTGGCTCCATCGAACCGGTGCAAGCCTTTAGCAATAGCTGCGCTCCAACACACGCTAGAGGGCAAAGTTTGAAAATATTGGTATTTAGTTTGATAACAGCCATCTGCGGCCGATCGGCGAACTGAATGGGAAAAGTTTTCGCCGGTATAAAAGAGGTTAGTTGAAGGAGACCGTTGTTCTGCGAAGTGACAGATGAATGCTGTCGATAAATAAGACCGTGAGAAGTTGAATCAACAGTTGGGGCAGATTACTGCAAACAGCTGAGAATCGTGTTAGTTGGTATGTCAGATTCGAATTCTTCAACTAATGGTTCAATGTAAATACTTGATCTTTTCCTTCTCCACAATTCGGCTCGCTTGTCTCACTTCGTAGATTTATGAATTTAAATCTCATGCTTTAATCGGATTCCTTTTGTACACCTGTAAACCGGATTTTCATGTTCTTCAAATGTCGAAAAGCAACAACCCGTGAAGCGGCAGCACAATCCGCTCGCATGCATTCCGACAACCAACATCACGAGCATCAGAATCCAACTGCGGCTTGGTGGTTGGCAAATATCAGCTTTAGCACTGTTCCGAAGTTTATTCATGTTTCCACCGTTTGCGATTGCAGCAACCTCCTTTTCCTTTCTGCCAGCGCGGTACTACATCCGAAAGCGCATTGTTTGTCTTATTTCCATAATTTTTACAAAACATTTACCATTTTCAATGGAAATTCAACCCCTCCCTCCCCGGATCATGTCGGACGGAGATGATGGCAACAATTTTGCTTCATGCCAGTTATTACGCGTCATTGTTTGGAGGAGGCCCTTCCCCCGGTCGTCGTCGTCGCCAAATTAAACTGCTCCACCGCCTCCGAAAAAAAGCGATCGGAAGTAAGGGTATGTGGTGTATTTTACTCACGTTTAGGGTAAGATCTGCATTCTTGATGCTTTTTGTTGAGATTTCAGAGAACTCTGGCAACTATGTCAAGATTTGCACGGAAATAAATTTTTCCTTGCCTAAGCTCAGTAAACCATTTTCTGAAAACCTTCCAAAATCTTGTTTTATTTGGCACTGCATAATAAGTTTTTAATAAGTTAGTTAATTTTTAGTATATCTAGTGAAACCGGGAAGCATATTTTTCCCACTGTTAGCTTCACTCACGCAAAATACCCTCAATCGAAAGCGACAGTCAACCGCGTTCGGTTCAGCTCAGACGCTCCTAGCGGTTACCGCCGTTGTCCGTTCCGTGGATTAAAGTGGAGGTTTTTCCAATTTAAACTTTTATGTTTGCATGCATGCGCTGCCATGCAAACAACAACTACTGAAAGTCACATTTCGCTTCATTTTTACATTTTCGCACACTGCTGGCGGTAACAATGAATAATGAACGCTGACCCCAACAGCTGATTTACATGCCCTCTCGCGGTCTGGCTCGGACGCGGGCGGGTGGATCTGAAACAATGTCTCGTCGGGTTCATTAATGAAAAAAAGCGAGGGTACAATGTGGGGTGGTAAAGAGGGGTGTTTAGGGGTATCGTCACTTTACGTGCATATGTGACAAATGGTTTTAATAACGTGGCTGCAAATGCAGATTTGCCACAGCGGACGCCTCTAAACGCATTTGCATCCCGGCGGGAATGTACACTGCATTAATGCAGCAAGCAGCAAGGTTATGATTGTCGAGAGATGAGGTTCAACGACAAACGAATATCTCAATTAACCATTGTTCTCGTGTGGAATAGCGAGACTGTCACAAGTAAAGTAGTTAAGGCTATTTTGAGTTGAGTGACAACTATTTAACAAGTCGAATGACAAAATTTCGCAACATCAAATTTGTTTACAATGGTGTCCAATGCTCATTGCGAGAAAAAAATTCCCATGATCAAACATTTGAATATCCACCTGAGTGTGGCGTTAGTATGAAATGTGAACAACCTTGTAAATAAATATTGAATATTAGAAACCATAGTAAGGTCTGACAATTCTTCTAGTTGACCTTTCGGAGAACAGTAGGACATAATTTTTATTGAACAATTGTAACGGGTGTATAAAAAGATTGAAAAATCAGCATTTGTTTGACAGATTCGATTCCAGATTCGATTTAATCTTAGATTGCGAATCTTTTTGTAGAATCGATTGCCAATTCGATACCTCTTTCGAATTCAACGGTTCTTGATCTTGAATTTAAATACAGCGTGGATTTCAAAATAGGAATAGGAATTATAGGCGATGTCTGGGGAAGACTCTATTGAACCAAAGCCATTCGACAGTATGGTCGAATATGTCCTTCAGCTGAATAACCATTTGGCTACCATAGTCTGAACGGTAACTGACCATTTGGCCGAAAGACATTGAGCCAAAAAGGCGCTACAATCGAGGAATTCATCAGGCCGAACATGTTATTTGGCCGTAATGGTCTGGTCAAATGAAGAAGTCATTAGACCGTACAAACTGTTTGGCCTAAAAGTTGTTCGGTCGATCAAAACCGTTGAGTCGAACGGATCAATTGATCAATGAGAAAAGCCATTTTGCCAAACAAAAACCATTTGGCCGAGCTCCACTAGGGCGAAACTGGTTTGACCATTAGGCTCCCTCCGTATTTCATTCAGCCGAAAATATTGTTTGGCCAAAAATGCCATTTGGGCGAAATTGGCGTTTGGCCGAACAGATCATATGGTCGTAAATATCATTCGGCATCAATACCATTTGGAACAATAGTGATTGTGACTAGAGGTGCGCACTGGTCCGAAAATCGGCGGCGGCGGCGTTTGTCAGAATTTCGGTCGGCGACGGCGGCGTTTTCGGCGTCACGCCGAATGTCATTTTAACCGGCGACGGCGTGAATCGGCGTGGCGATTTTTTATATAACGTTTGTTTTTTTTTTCATTTTTTGGGATATTTTTAAGACATGAACGGAGCATCTTTTCCAGAAAATTCTTTAAGTTCTTCCAAAATATTCATTATTGAATATTATTTTCGGATCTACTTTGAAGCTTTTTGTAATTCCCAAGGAAAATCGTTCGAAATTTCAGCGGAAAATAATTCGGAATTTACATGAGAAACTATTCAAAATTTTCACGAGAAATTGTTCCAAATTTTGTTTGGAGAAATTGTTTGGAAAATTCTCGGAAAGTTCCTGTTGAGTGTTTTGTAAAATTTACACTGAACATTATTCGGAATATCCGCGAGAGATTCTGAGGAGTTTTAACTAGAAACTCGCTTAAAGTTTCACCAGAAATATTCCACGGGAGATTTTTCAAAATAAGGATTTTTTTTTGGATTTCAATGGAAATTGTAGGAAACTGGAAATTCATTCTAATTTGCACGGGTTTCCATGGCATGGAAAATTCTTCGGAATTTCCACGAGGAATATTCCGGAATATACCGGAAAATACCTGGAAAAACCTGGAAAAATCATGGGAATATCCGAGAATTTCTGACACAATCAAAATTCAAACATGAAAAAAATCAAACAATTTTAAAATTGAACACGTATGGATCGTAGTTCCGATCTATGGACAAAAAAACGTTAGCTAAGAAAAGAAAAGAAAAGCTAAGAATTTATTCGGGAAATCAATTAGGAATTGCTTTGTAAACTCTTTTGAGAGTTCTTTCGGAAATTTTTCAGGAATGTTTAAAAAAAACAAAATAATTAAGGATTTCAAGGCAGTTCCTGGAAGAACTTTCGGAGAAATTTCTGGATCAATTTTGAAAGAAATTTTCGGATGGTTTTCCAAAAGAATCACTCAAGGCGTATCCATAGGAATTATTAGCGTAATTTTCTAAATAGTTCCTGGGGGAATTTCCAAGATGAGTTCCCGATCTTTAAGGAATTCACGCAGGAGAACACAAGGGATTTAAAAAAAATTAAGGGAATTATGAAGGATTTTTGCTAAAGGAAATTTCTAAATGAATTTTCAAAGAAACGGTATTCTCGAACGAACTCCCAAACGAATTTTCAAAAAATTCTTTAGAAGGATTCCAAGATGAATTACTGAATAAATAACTATGGAAATTTTAAACGAATTTCCGAAGGTTTAAAAGAAGATGTAGAAGAGATGCTAAAAAAACTCTCTAGAAATGTCCAAATGAATTTCCGGAAAAGTTACTAGAGGAATTTCCAAAACAAATACGGGAAATAATCTCCTCTAGGAATTCCCGAAATAATTTCCAAAAAAAAATTCGTAAAGGAATTTCCGAAGGACGGATATTGGGGATTTTTTTAGGATTCAAACCATAACAATTCTATAAGGTGTTTTCTAAAGTTTTCGTAAGTAAATGTTTGAATGAATTCCTAAAAAATCCCCAAGGAATAAAAAATAATTCGAAGCATTTTCCGAATGTATCTCCAGTAGAAGCAAAAGTACTAAATGCTAGTGGCGCTGCATTAATGGTTGCAGCGCCACTAGCATTTTAGTACTTTTGCTTCTACTGGAGATACATTCGGAAAATGCTTCGGATTATTTCTTTTATTTCACCATTGAAAATTATTTTGCTTCAAATAGTTAAGCATTAACTTGGCCTATGTTGTCTGCCATGTTGTAGTGTATGATTGGTTGCATCAACAACATCAACAACATTTATAAAGCCTGTCCACGTTAAATGTCGGACAGTTAGATAATGTACAATTGATTTGTCGCCATTTCATCAATTTGGACGAGAGCTAAGGCATAGAAGCAGCAGTAAAGCGAAGAGATAGATCGTCTCATTGGTTGTTGAAAATGTTTAAAAATCACATTGGACGATGGGTGTCCGAAATTTAACGTGGACATGCTTCAGTACCTTTTTTGGCTGCTACGTTTGAGCACACGAACTGGAGCGACATTAGCAGTTTTATACTTTTGCATTAACTTTGCCAGCGATTTTCTAAAGGAATTCCTTAAACCATTTTCGAGGAAAGAATTTACAAAGGAATCGTCAAATGCTTTTCTGAAGCAATATTTGTACGAAGTTCTGAAGGAATTCCCGAAGAAAGTCCCAAACAAATTTTCCGGAAATTAAAATCTATTAATTTTCGAAGAAATGTTAAAAGATTATCAAAAGAAATCTCCAAGGTATTTTACGAAGGAGACCCCTAAACGAAATTCTGAATGAAATTCTGGAAGAAATTCCGAAGGAATTACGAAGCAATTCTTAAAATACCCTCTTTGAAGGAATTTCCTATTTTATTTCCTGGAGGAATTTTCGAAGGAATACCTGAAGGATTTTTTGATTGAATGATTGAAACAAATTCTGGATGAACTTGCGAAAGAATTCGTGGCGGCATTTCCTAAATATTTTTTTAAGTAATTTACGAGTCAGGGCTATAAAGCAAGACCATGCAGAAGGTGGCTGGCTTCGATTCCCGATCAGGTCTAGGAAATTCTCTTGAATTCCCTGGGCAAATTAATGTATCATCGTGTTTGCCTCATGATATACAAATGCAAAAATCGTAACTCGGCTTAGAAACCTCGTCCCATCCCGGATCGAAACGTCGGCGATGAAGTAAAACTGTCAACGCTATTACCCGTGACTGAAAGCCAATCCGAAAATTAAGTTACAAATTTCACAGTCGTAATCCACTAGCTCGTTAACAACTGTGGAAGTGCTTAACCATTGAATGCCTACAAACTTATTTTTTTTACCGGGATATCAGCAAATTGTTGAACTTTTACCGAGATTCGCACGTGTTTTTTTTTACCGAGATTTCTGTCAAAATTGCTGAAAATCAGCAAATAAATTGCCGAAAACCTTCTAACAAACGCTATTTTTGCCGGGATATCAGTTTTTATTTTGCTGAGCAAATGGCTTTGCGGATTTTGCCGAACTGCAGAAATGAAAGCTGAGTGTGTAATGTTGTTTTAAAACAACAGACCAAAAATACGTTTAATTTTAATAATTTTAATGTTTACGTTAAAAATATACGTTAAACATGTGAGATCACCAATAATTTTGTATGATGTGGGTATCATTCGGGAAATTCTACGGAAATTCGATTGAGTCTTTCTGCGGACTTCTTCAAATGTGAATCGGCGTGGTAAAATATGGATCAGCGGCGTGAAAAATTTAACACGGTGGCGCGCCGATGCAAAAATGTCGGCGGCGTGGCGCGGCGGCGCACACCTCTAATTGTGACATCAATACTATTCGGAACAATAGTGAAAGCCATTTGGCCGGAAGTCATCTAGCCAAATTCCATTTGGCCGAATGAGATGTTTGACCAAAACGGTTGTTATGTCGAAAACCGGTTTGGCCGAATGTGACATATAGCCGAAAGTGTCTTTTGGCCGAAAAGGTCGTTTGGGAAAAATGGTCGTTTGGCCAAAAGGGTAAATTGGCCGAACGTGTCAACAGAAGTCATTTGGCTAAAAATTTCTTTTTGACCCTTCCTTCGGAAGTGTCTATAATTTCACTTTGTATGCGTTACGCAGGTGTGTTACGTATTAATCTATCAAGAAATCTCGTGAATTATTAAATAAAATGTATGGTACTTGAAACAAATTCACCTTGCTATTGAAAATATTATTATAACGAATGATATGATATGGAAATATGCCTATTTTCTGATTTGTTTCAAAGAAACAAATGATTCTAATTGAAGAACATATAGAAATATGTACAAAAAATCTTCTCAGAAAAGCAAAAACGTAAAAATTGAAAGGGATTTCAAAAATTTCTTCAGTGGAAGCTAGATAGCAAATGTGAGCATGTTTTGAGACACTAATAGACCACTTGTATGCATGTATGTGTGCGTATGTGTGCAAATTCTGAAATTTACTACCATATAAATCTCACTCATTTTTAAGGTATTGAACAAGTTTAGTTTTACCAAATTAGCCATCCATAAGGCGAAATATATGTTATTATTGAACGCTATTGAGTTTCGCTCAGATCAATGACTGATTTAGTTAGTTCTGGATTAATTAATATCAAGGTCTCTGGATATTCCGAGTACAATATATGCAACCAGCGTTAGGGTTGTAAATTTTCGGCAGCACTGGATGAAAGTGATGTTTTTTTATACCATGTTTTTATTTTCTTCCCGCTTTGAAATCAACCTCACATTCCCGGAGAGGCAGAAAAGTAAACAACAGAACTCACATCACCCACTGCGCCGCGAAGATGAAATTTACCAAAGCAAAATGTACACATTCACCCAGCAAATTGAAAAAATTCACCACGCGTTTAAATGGGCCACTCACAGTCATACGGTAAGGCGCGAACTGAGCAGCCTGTCAGAGCGACTTGTGAGTGGCTGAATGCGAAATTGAACTGTCGGTGTTGGAAATGATTTTTGGCTGCACCCAGTCGCACTCACCACGGCGGCGATGAAGGCTGCACTGCATTGACTGTGAAATATTTCTACCCTGGACAACAGCTATTCAATCAGACGAGCGCTTTATAGGTAGGCAGCATGAAGTACAGTGCGTTATCCTTCGTTAAGTTGTCACTCAACCCACGACATGCGCCTTTGGGTAGGCAATTATTTTGTCACTTTGACGATAAATCGCCGTGGGAAGCTGAGCAGTTTTATCTCGTTTTAAATACTGGAGTCTGGAAAAAAATTCCTAATAACTAAGGAAGGGTCAAATCTCACTGTAGGTGGATTAATCTGGGTTTTTCCCTAAATTGTGGTTTGACAGAAATTGCAATTTTTTGAAAATATTTTTTGTTCGAACAGGTCATAGTAAGAAACGAAATATGAGAATGATGAGTGAGTAGTTAGAAGTTAGATGCCTTAATTCATACTTCTCACTTATCTTTTCTTATTTACAATTTTTTTCTAATAAGACGTCAAACGGCATTTACGGCAAAATGACCAGATTGGCCAAACGACATTTTCGGCATTATTACCTGTTTGACCAAATAATATTTTCATCCAAATGGTCCCTTCTGTAACCGAACGCCCAAGTAAAACAGTTTGTTGAATGAGAGTTAAAAATGCATCTTCCAAACATATAGGATGTTTATGTTTGATATAAAAAAATGTTTTATTAGGGGAGACTGGGTAGACTTGATCCTCTTTTCTGAAATATCGTATTTAACTTTACTGATGTATGACAGACAGTCCTTAAATTATTCTTGTTATTGATACACAATCGATTTTTTGAAGTGCTGTCAAAAATCGACTTTGAAAATATTCGGGAGAAATTGATCCCTCTCCAAGAACTTGCTTTGATAAAATTGGAAAGGTGCCCTAAGATTTTTTGAATATTTTCCCTTCATAATACGCGGAATTATCGAATTGCTGTGCGTATACATGAACGATTTTTATTATTGAATTCGACAGCACATGCAATATTAAAATTAGGGGAGACTTGATTCCCTTTCTATGAGATCTACGCAATCAATCATTTTTCCTGCCAACCCTTCATCAAATCCGTCAAATCTACAAAAAACTAGAAGCCTAAGAACAGATTTATATTTTTTTGAATTTTTTCGCCAAATTTTTGTATGGGTGACTAACAGGGGATCAAGTGTCCCCATATTGAAATCCAAAATATCCTAAAACTTTGATGGAATGTTGACATTTTCATCAGTGTAGATCAATAAGCATATTTATGGCTTGAAGCTGTGAAAAAACGAAAGACTTTGATCATTGTAGTGAAAAGTTGTTCAAATTTTGCGTGGCTAATAAAAAAATCTTTAGGAAGGTCAAAACTTACAAACCGCCCTGCAGAATAAATAAGGTTGTCAATCCAAAAAATAACTCACTACATAAAGGTCATTGGTCTAGAGGATCTATACTAAAAAATACGTTAGAACAAAACTACTTTAGTTCTCGATAAAACAGGGGATGATCAAGTCTTCCCGGGGATCAAGTCTACCCACCTTCCCCTACATGACCGAAACAGCGCAAAATTTTGAACATCTTTCAGTTGGACGAAATAAATTGCAATACAATACAATACAAGACTAAATAAGTTGGGAGTGAGTATTCAATAACATTCTCTCAACATGACATGATCTGTCAAATTGAATACAACAAAAGTTGTTGATAAATGTCTCATATAAAAAATACAAGATTGGATGAAAACAGCATGCATAAATTTTGCTATGAATTTCATTTTGATAAAATAAGAAATTTACTGATTGATTTTCATTGGCGTTTATCTGTGGGACGAACTACCAAAGCTCAAAGTTTAAGGAAGCATTTTTACAATCGGCAATCGACAGTTATCGCAACATAACCACAAGTATAAAATCGTATAGAAGTTGAAAAGTACGCAGAGCGCCATTGAAGAACAAAACGAAATTAAAAAGGCTTTTATTTTACTTAAGATAGGTCTTGGTGTGAAAGCTCCCACGCTATCTACCAAGCCGTTCCTGGGTGGACGTTGAATTTTCAAACGATTATCACTCGCTGGGGAGTTTTCATCAATTGATCATTTAAAAGTAAGATCGTGTGTGAGTGTTGCTCATCCGGGATTTATTGAAAATTTGATGTTTCCCATTTTTGTGAAAAATGATAATGATAATTCAGCGGAAAAAATAAGAAATAAGGAATGAGAAATGAAAACTGAGAAGCGAAAAAAGAGGAGTGAGAATTGAGATGTTTCTTCTCAATTCTCACTTTTAGCTTCACACACATCATTCTTCACTTCTTACTCCTCAATTTTAACTTCTCACGGTGAAAAGTGAGAAGTGAAAATTAAGAGACGAGAAATGAGGAATAAGAAGTATAAAGTGAGACATATCTCATCCAATTTCTCAGTCCTCATGCCTCACTTATGACTGTAAATATTATAGAAGTACAAAATGAAATGTGAGAAATAAAAAGTGTAGCATGAGTAGTGAGGCCACTAAAAGTTAAATATAAATTAAAAGTGGTTAGTTTTCATTTTCACTTGTCACTATGAAGTAGCAAGTGAGATATAAGACTTTTAACTTCCCATTTCTCACTTGTTACTTCTTGCTATTCATTCTTTCTTCTCAGAGTGAGAAGTGCGGCGATCGTATGTCCCTTTCGATAAAATTACATTTATGGCTTTTTGACCCGTTTGGTCAAACGACATCGTTTGCTTCATGACTTGTATAAATCGGCTGAATGTTTGTTTTTTCGAGCAAACGTCTTATTCGGCTAACTAGCTTTTGGCTTAATAATTGTTCAATTGGAAATGGAATATGGCTTAATGACTTTTTGTCCAACGTGTATTTAGGGCAAGCAGTATTCGGCCAAATGGCTTTCGGCCGAATTACTTTTTTCCCTTGGTCCAGAGATCTTGCTCATTTTTATTATATTTATGATAAATAACTTTTCAACAAATGTCTATATAATAAAAATGAAATGGTCTGTGTTCGTCTCCGCATAACTCGAAAACGGCTGGATGGTTTGTTTTCGTTCCTTCAGCAGATACGTTTGTTACAGTTTCCGAAGGGTGTATATGATATTCTTTCATGTGAAAATCACGAGTAAGGTTGAGTGAACCGCGAAAAAGAAATTAAGAATCGTATGGAAACTTCGCATGGGCAGTTCGGAACACGAATTTTTGCCTACTATGCAGGACAACGTCTGCCGGGTCGACTAGTTTCTTATACTTATGGATTTTTGCTCACTTCTCATTTTTCTCTTGTTAATTCTTACACGCTTAAAATCAATAACACAGAGATGTGTTTGCATCACACAAAACGGACCTAATGCGGAACATCCCCTAGATGAGCGACAGTTACACAGGCACAAAAATGCTTCGTACGGTCGTGATAACGGTCCTTTTCAACATGTAAACGTTTGTACAGATTCCTTGTTTCATGAGGAACCAAATACTGTTGAAGATATTGAAATCCAAGCTTCAATAAAACTACACGAGCTATTTTTGTGGCTGTGTAACTATCGCTCATCTAGGGGATGTTCCGCATTAGGTCCGTTTTGTGTGATGCAAACACATCTCTGTGTTATTGATTTTAAGCGTGTACTCCTCAGTTCTCTCTTCATCTTCTCACTTCAGCAACATGCTTATTTTAATAGAAAGGTCGGTACCGTGGCTTACGTAGGGACACGGCAGGTATTTTCGTCTGTTCGTCATAGTCTCGAAAACCAATAAAAGAGACGTTTTTTTTGTAAAACTCATACGTACCAAATCGTAAGCTCTGGAGAATCATTCTGATATAGTGGAGTTCTAGCAAATGGACGTTGCTTTCGTTAGTTTTAGCTCCTACGACGATGGATGGAAATACCTGTCGTGTCCCTACATGCTTTCTACCTTTCGTTTCTATGCGACGAAATCAAGCGATGCCAGAGTCGATGAAAAACCTTTTTTTCGTAGTTAGTGGTGGAGATTTTGTTCACTCATCACTCTCTTCTCTAGAACATATCTATTCCCCATTTTACCGCTACACCATTTTTACGCCTTTCTCTTTTTGGCGAACATATTTCATGAGCAGTTAGAAAAAAATGCGTCGAGAATCGATCCTAAAGCACCAACAAAAATGTCGTTGGGATGCACCACAACAGCGACTGCATAGATTGTTGATTCCATAAATGTGGATCTCGTTGGAATTGGCGAAGGCATGGGTAGAACGAAATAACTGAGATATTGAGCAAATCAACATTTGGTGGTAATTGTTTATTTCTTTCTAAAAAAATTCTAGTCGAAAACCTGCCTAAGCGAGCATCTTTGGCTTGTGAGATTAAATGAGAATTGCGAAGCCAGCAGTAAAACGTCGTACGGCAAGTGGGCTTTTTACTTGATCGGCAGTAGTTTGGCCAGATTGGTCATTTGGCCAACATACATCTTTTAGCCGAATAAGTCATTCGATCGAAATAATCGTTCAACTGAAGAACTCATTTGTTCAAGTTAGAAATTTTACAATAATAGATCGGCGAAGACGCCATCTTGTTTCCAATCGAACTGTCAAAAGCGGTTCCAATTCGACTTGTTAACATTTTGCATCCATACGAAGCAAGCAAAAACTTATTTTCACGATCATGCATTTTCATACGTTGCCATTTCGACAGTTTTTCACTCCGCCGGTCTCTGGTTTTAGGGTGGCTGGTTCAAGTAGGTCATTTGACAGAATAAGCCATTTCTAATTAGGCAAACATGTTGAGGCTAACCAAACGGGTAATCGTAATGTAAGATTTGTGGTGTTGTAGTACGGATAAGGAAGCAACACTAGAGAAAAAAGAAAGGTTAAACAAGATTTTCTCATTTCTTACTTTCTACTTCTTGGCTTAGATTAGCTCAGACTGACTGTACATGTCAATTGTTGCTACCTACTTCCCACTTCCTGCTTCTCAAGTATCATTCTTTACAGCGAGAATTTAAACAGGAAATAATATAAATTGAGAAATTGAGAAGTTCTCATTTTTCGCTATTTAATTCCACTATCACTCTTCACTATTTATAACTCACTACTCTGTGCTCACTTGTCAATCCTCAGTAGTCACTTTCCATTTCCACTCCTCACATCGCTCTGAAAAGTGAGATATGAGAAGAGCTGAAAAGAAATGCGAGGCGAGTAGCTTAAAGAGAAACACGTCATTTTTTTTCTCTGGGAGCATCCATAAATAACGTCCATAAATGCTTTGAGGTGGAAGGGTGGCATGCCTGAAGTGTAACGAACCATACACAATTTTTAGATACTTCATACAAAAACTGTGACATAGGGTGGAGGGGGGTTAAAAATGGCAAATTTTTACGTTACCTATTTAATGGTTCTTCCCTCTATGGTTTTCTTTATTCCAATTATTTTCAAATCTAACTGCCGATTTTCGTCATCTCTACTCAATCTTGACATTTTTGTAAATAAAATTGTCAGTTGACAAAATGTTCGTTCAAATTTGAAATGGCTTATGCGACCGTACTTGCTTAACCAAATGACGTCCAAATGACTCATTCGGCCAAACGATTAGGGCAGCCAATCGACAATTTCGGTCAAACGACTTGTTTGATAAGCAAATTGTTCTTTATTATTTCGACCAAACGACTCGTTCAATTAAACGCCCATTTGGTGGAACAATCGCTTCGGCCGAATGACCCATTCAGCTCAACAACCCGTTCGAAATTTTTGGTTATCCGGCTGAATTACTTTTTTGGCAAAACGTCAAATAACATGTTCGGCTAATCGAGAAGCCCGGCTAAGTGAACTTCTCGACTGTTCGACATTTTTCGCCAAAAAGCATTTGGCCAAACGACATGTTCAGTGAAGCCTCCCAGGTCTGGCCGATTCCTGCTAATTAGTTTTCGGACCTAATGACCATTTCTGCCAAACGTTCTTTCAACCAAAAACAAATATATAAGCCAACTTGTACAATTTTCGGTAATTTGCATTTTTTGATTCTTTTTCAGATTTGATTTGCGCCGTTTTGTAACTACAATATCAAAGTCTTTAACCGGATTCAGTTTGGCATATTTCTAATAGTTCCACATTCAAATCAGTCTGGGTTGAAGAGTCAATTTCAGTTCGACTGGATCCAGGTTTAATTTGGAATTCGTTTTACAATCCCTTGCTGATTCGTTTACAAAATCTAAAATTGTTTGCAGATTAAATTCAAAAACAGAGTCAATTAAGGAACCGATTACAGATTCGATTAAAAACACAAAAATGTAGCTGGAAATTAATCAATTTTTGGCGAGACTAAGTTCGCCGGGTCAGCAAGTTTATAATATTTTTAGATATTTTCATCAATTTTTATAGGGAAAGGGCCGTTTGGCCGAAAATTGTTTGGCTGAATACACCATTTGGCCGATCAGACCATTAGGCCGAAAGTCATTTGGCCGATCAGACCCTTAGGCCGAATAGGGAATTTATTAGGCTATATGACCCATTTGGCCGAATCAATCATTTAACCGATTTGGTCATTTGCCCGAAAAGGTCATTTGGCGGGATAGACCATTTAGCCGAAAAAATAATTTCGCCGAAAACATCATTTGTCCGAAAAAGTCATTTGTCCGAAAAGGTCATTTGGCCGAAAAGGTCATTTGGCCGAAAAGGTCATTTGGCCGATTAGTTCATTTGACCGAATAGGTTATTTGGCCGAACAGGTTTTTCGGCCAAATGCGTCATTTGACGTCTGACATCTCACTTCTCACTGGAAAAAGTGAGTAATAAGAAGTTAGAAGTGATGAGTGAGAAGAGAGGCGTCTCCCTTCTCACTTTGCTCTTTTCACTTTACGCAGTGAAAAGTAATAAGTGAGAAATGTTGGGCTGGGTGTGAGAAGTGCGACGTCTCACTTTTCGCTCCTATTCGCATACTTCTCACTTTAAAAAGTGAGTAGTGCGAAGTGAGTAGTGAGACGTCCAACTTCTCACTTCACACTACTCACTTTTCACAGTGAATAGAGCGAGAATCGTCTCACTACTCACTTCTCACTCCTTATTTCTCACATCTCACTTTGAAAAGTGAGTAGTGCGAAGCAAGAAGCGAGACATCTCACTACTCTTTTCGTGCTTCTCACTTTTTACAATTAGAAGTGAGAAATGAGACGTATCACTTTTCACAACTCATTCCTCACTTTTCAAATGAACTGTTCGACCAAATGACCAATTCAGCCAAATAACCTGTTCGACCAAATAATCTGTTCGGCCAAATGATCTGTTCGGCCAAATGACATGTTCGGTTAAATGACCTATTCAGTCAAAAGATCTGTTAGGCCAAATAACTTATTTGGCCGAATCTCCTGTTCGGCCAAATGACCTATTCGGCCAATTGTCGTATTTTGTCAAATGTCCTATTCGGCCAAATGCCCTTTTCGGCGAAATGGCTTTTGGTCAGATGGGTTCCATCATGATTTGTGCGGCTTAGTAGCATTCGGCCAAACGATCCTTCCCCCTTTTAATGAAAGACATCTAGTTGTAATTTTGTTCAATTGGAATCATATTTAGTAACGTTTTTGTTAAAACTAGAAGAAATGTTGTTACAATTTTTGTTATTTAACTATAGAATAGAATAGTTCTGATAGAAATTTATTACCATCTACTGGTCGGATAATTATTAGGAATTCCGAATGGAATGGTGGAATGTTGAATAACTTTCAAGCCGAGTCAAGATTTGATTGAACAATTAATTTTCGAGTCTATTTGAAAGCATTGATTCTAAATGTTGAAATCAAGATTTTTTATAATCAATTCTAATGATGATTGAATTTTGAATATAAAAAAATATCGAAATCGCATATGAAAGACATCGTAGTTGGCTAATCTGAAATCGAAATTTGGCATCCAATCCACAATCAGACTTTGAATTCGATTAGAAAATGATTTTGAGCTTTTAGTGTCGCTTGTCATAAGATGAATTCGTACTGTCTCTTTTAATTCCACCACTTGATTACACCTTTGACAGATACGCATTTCGACCTCAACAGTAAGGCCGCCTTCAGTGTCTCGTACTTGACTCGACTTCTAAGTCAACGACTAAATCGAGTCAAGTACGAGACACTGTCAAAAGTACAATCAAGTGGTGGAATTAAATGGTATACCGTTCGGGACCGAAATCCGTACAGCACCGAAATCCATCCACCTCATGACATATCAATAAATTAAAGGAGTAAGTAATGTAAAAATAATTTATATTATCCTGTTCAGGCAGTAAGCTTTCAAGAAATTGAAATGGAAAGAAGGCTTTGAAATTAAAACAACAAAAATCAAAAACAAATCTCCACCCACCAAACGCGTAGTTTTTGCCGCCATATTGTTTTCAGGTAGAGCATAATTGCACCAAAAGTAACTGTGTTTTAATTGCTAATTGCGAATGATTACATAAGGTAAGCGGAATACAAATCGAAGGGATCGTTTCTCGTGGTGCGTATCGAACTATTTGCAGTGCCTGTTTTAATCAATCAGACTGTTTCAATTTAAATGTTTAGTCAAAAAAATAGCTGTACGGATTTTGATCCTTTGATTCTAAATCCGTCCATGGTGGACAGATTTCGAGTCATGAGTACCCGACTAGGAGGTCATATCAAAATTATATAAACCTATGTTATTATGTTATTCTAAATTTTTATAACAAAATTTATTAGAAACGTGGTTGCAGGATGTTGTTAAAATATCTAAATTTCTATCAAAATTACACTACTGGGAACAAAAACTATCAAATTTTGTTACAATTTTATCTTAAAAATAACATATTTTGTTAGAAATTCATACAAAATATATTGTTTCTGTGCAGTTACAAATTTTGACAGTTCGTGATAGGTCTTCAGATTGTGATCAACAATCAGAAACTTTTATTTTTGTCTGACCAAGAATATTTTTCGAGAACATGAAACTAACAACATTACAAATAAGGCAACCTTTGCAAATAATATCAGCGTTGTGATATCTATATGGCTGGAAGACTTTGCTACATCTATTTTAATTGCCTATTGTTGGGCAATTCGGTGTAAAGCATTTTTTAAATCATATTATGATAAAATCCTGTTACAACATTTGAAAGATAATGGCTAGTAAGAACAAAATTGTATCAAAATAAGTTATACATATCACAATATGTTAATATCGTGTTCAGTTTCTGTTAGGCTCTTCTAGTCGGGTAGTTGATTTTATTCATTATTTAATCATGTTTTCGTAGTTTTTAATTAGTAAATGTGAAACACTTCAAAATTAGAAGCCTTCATGCTCCTGTGTCAATGACAAACGTTTTATTTACACTCGATTCCTATTTTCTAATGACTTTTCATATACTAAGGTGCGTAAGTGTACGGATTTCGGTGCCTCAGGTAGTACGAACTCGTCTTATGGCATTTACATTCGATTCCAACCCCCATTTCATTCAAAATTCTAAATGAAATACGAATTTCAGTGGTTAACAGATTTTATGAGTAATTATAGGCGTAACAAATTCAACCCCAGATTCCAGCTTCAATATTGGAAACTGTTTCTGAATTCCATCACAAATTTGGCTTCAGAATCAATGCCAGACAAAACTTCAGATCAGATCCTGAATTAGATTTCAGGGTAGATTTCAAATTCGTACTCGACTCTGAGTTTCAAGATCCGATTTCCGATTTTTTACAGATTGATTTCCTCATTGAAGATTCGACATTAGTTCGAAATCAGCCTCGATTATGCACTTATTCGATTCCAGGATCAATTGAAGGATCAAAACGCAATTCACTTCAATTGCATATGAAATTTTAGAGAATTAAGATTTGGTTTCAGATTCCATTCTGATCGTGGAGTCAATATCCAATCGCCGCTGTCGTTTCCAAATGTAAAAAAAAAAATTCAATTATTTCCCAATTTAGATACACGGTTTAATTTGATTCTTGATTCAGTTACGTTGTAGACCCTAGAAACGATTGTTCAGATAATTATTGAGTTAGTTCAAGAGTTCAATCAAGAGAATCTGTAACAATATGCGATATCATATCTGAAAATCAATCTACACACACATCTTCAATCAAATCATAAGACGATTTTTGTAATTGATTTAAAATGGTTTACACAATTAAAATTGGATTCGAATAATTACAACCCTATAGGTAGAGTACAAATCGGCTCTTGAATTCAATCTGGAATTAACTGTAAATAAATCCACTCCACTACGATTTTTAGGCTCTTATTGGCTAATTCTTCAGAGCTGTTTCCAATCCGTACTATTAGTTGTAGAATCGAATCCAGGTCTAGAAATTTTAGTTTTAAAGTTGGTTTAAACTTAAAACTAGAATTAGCCTGACGTAATTTCGCTTATCACTAACGTTAAACATTTCTGTTCTTTGTGACATGGCCCATCATTCAATACCGATGCTGCTTAGCAACTACTCACTCGCCAAGGGTTCCCCGTCGTCTAAAGAACCGTTCATACGCCTTCCATCCGACACGAGCTCGAATGTTCACTTCGCTCCTGTCCTGTGCCCCACCACTCCCACCAACAATGCCGGAATTTCAATCCTCGCGATGGCTCTTTGCTGCGTGCAGGTTTCCAGCAGACCATCGCCGTTCATTCCATTCTAAACCTTTGTAAACCCGTTGAAAAGAACCTGACGAATGAGGGGACTTTAAATAATCCAATCCCTTGCCTTCGAAAGCGATGGATGATGTTCTTTAAAAGGCTCCCCTTGTACATGCCGTGCCGGGGTTCAAGTTTTGCTCCTATTCATCACGGTTTTACAACTTCTCGCATTTCGTCGCTGTTCGTTGGAATCGAAAATCTCGGTTAATGAACTTTTCTCTCGAAGTGGCTACGTGTCGTCGTCGTCGCCGTCGTCTTCATTGTTGTCCTTTCCTATGATTGACCACCAGCTCTCCAGCTTCCATCAGCAGCAGCAGCGCAGCGGTGTGATGGTTCGGTACCTTGATCTCGTGATTGAATCGTGGTGGCTGGGACAAACGAATCCGATTCTCCGAACGGTGGAGAAAAGTCGGAGTGGAGCTCGGGTTAATGGGCCGTTGTCGTGCTTATCGTGGCCGTTAGCACATCGAACAAGATTGAAAGTTTCGATACAGGCCGGATTAGGAATCCGATTTCGGGACTTGACTTTCTGGAGGCACTGGAATTGCATTGGCATAGTTAGGGTTCGGTTAAGCTCCGAGATAAAATACTCAATTTCGTGCTCAACAACAATGCCCTTACCGTTTAAAAATTGTAAATTTAAATGTTTATGGTACTCAATACGGAGGAGGGGGTCTGTCCGCCCCTCCCCCTTCAACTTGCTATGTTAATGACAGTCAGTGTCAGTGTGACAGTCAACAACAGGAGAATGCAACATCACATCCAACATCACAACGTTGAAAAGAGCAACGATGGATGATGGGAAAGACACGTAGACGGATTTGTTTCAACTTCAGAGCTTGATTGAATTTTGCCTTTTGGCCCTGAAGATGAATCCGAAAGGAAGCGGGGATCAGTGACACCGTAATTGAAATATTTCTTAGTTGAATGGTAGCTTTAAAGGGGAACCTCGAAGAATAGACCGAAAGTTGCCTGAAAGGATGCATCTCAATATTTTTTGCGAAATTCGACGTGCCATTTTTCGACATCGCAAACATGTTCAGTCATAGCAAATTGTGATAATCGCCGAAGATGCATGCTTACTTCAGCTGTACATCGTTGTATATTACCTTATGAAGAATCATAAACGCTCACTTACGCTGCTCACCGAAGAAAGATGAGCCCGGTGGTGGATTCATTTTCGCTTTCAGTGTTTTGAAACCCTGTCGAAACGAGCCGTCAATATCTCACGATTTGCGATTTACATAAGAACAACACGTGATACCTGCCGGCCGGGCAGAGACCACCTACCCGTGACTGCGTTCAAAAATGGCAACGAAGCTGCATTCCCATATCGAGAAGCTGACTGTTGTTTGAAAGAAGATTTTGTTCATGAACGGAGCTGACACGATTATGAAACCAAATACTACTGTTCAAAAGTCATAGCGAAATGGTGATAAATGTGAGGTGCCTCGAGGTTAAGATTTTTTACACAGTTTGCCCATCACCGATTTGGTTCATTGAGATGTCAATCACTCGGGGTGCCGATGGGATCGTTCGCTACCGTTGTGAATTTAAAAAGTGTGTAGGTTGTAATAATTTTCGCCATAAAGGCAAAACAATTAGTTTTGTAATTCAAAGTCTTCTTCTTGTTCTTCTTCTTATTGACATTACATCCCTCACTGGTGCATTGCCGTTTCGCAGTGTTCTTTCGAACTTTCTGTCCCAAAGCTTATATCTTTTTTCAGTGACAATTCTTCGAGGATAATTTTCCTAATTTCTGAAGTGAGTCCCCACAATTTCCACGCAAATTCCTCTGAATTTCCACGTAAAGTTCTGCTTAATTTCTACGTAAAAGTCTTTTGAATTTAACGAAAAATGCATTTTAATATTTCATGACTTTTTTATTTTTCGTTGCTGGTTTGCATGTGGCTATTTATCAATGCCAAGAAAACGGCTCCAAAGCGTACCCAGCAACACATGAGCCAGAACCATTGGCTTTGTTTCCTATCCGAAGGCGTGACCAGACTCTTTTCTTCTTAGAGGATGTCATCGGCTCTGACTGGGACCGAACATATACCCTCTGGAGTGAGAAGCATACGCAAAAAAAGGGTTCCCGAATTCGTGAACAGGCAAAAATACACTGTGTTTAATTCATGGATTCGGGAATACTAGTCACGTTTTCCAGAACGTTCCAGAAAACGTGACTGTGTTCCCGAATCCGTGGCTGTTGTTCACGAAAAAATACACCGTGAACTTGTTAGTTCACGAATTCATTAACGCTTTTTTTGCGTGCAGCAAGCTTCCTACTTAATCACAAGCGGCGTCTATATTCTTCTGCATTCTAAAAAGATTTTTTCCAAATTTCCATTCCATTTTTTTTCTAAAGAATTTGGGAAATCATAGAAAATTGATATGAACAAATATCTGTGCTTGGGGAGGCTGATATTCAAAACACCCAGTCCACATTGTATATGTACAGCCCCTTATGGATTCCGAAGGAAAATTCGTTAAAATTTTCATGGGAAATTCTTGCCAATTTTAACGAAGAAATCTTGTAAAATTTCATGGGAGTTTATCTTTTTACCGACCAGTGTTTATATCATTTCGAGTTTATTCCAGCAACAATCTAAGTTAAATAACCAGTTTTGTGAATACAATTTATAGAAGAACTGTAATTGCAGGGTTGTTAACGTTAATCAACGATTAACGCCGTTGTCGTTAATTTTCTCTTGGTTCAACGTCAACGTCCTTCCGTTAAACTACTTGGATTGTAACGTTATCGTTAACGGGATGCGTTGAATCAACGTCAACGGACATCGATAATTTTTCTCCTTAGGTCCTGCCCAATAAACAATCAGGTCGTTTCTAAGCCAATGCGGTTTTCATGGGTCATACATTTTTTCATTATCAATAATAGTTCTCCACCAAAAATCCAATGACAGTCTTATTAATATTTCCATTCAAATCACATCAAATTTTGTCATGGAAAAACAATTTGCGATTGGAGACAATGAGATGACGACTTGTACGCTTTCAGGTGGTCATTTAACATGAGCTCATCAAAAACAGCTCTCGCCAATAAAAAAATAACATCTGCAAAAGTTGCAGTTTGCAAGAGCGTTAACGTTATCGTTGATTAACGTTTTATGAAGGCTAAATCGGACATGATTTAGGGGTGCTCAAAATTAACTTTATTTTTTCACACAAGGGGGAATTTTTTTATTGGTTTTTGATGCCAAAGGACTCAAAATGCATGGAACTTTGAGAATTAACTTTTTGAAAAAAATTGACTGTTTTGGGACTTCGACATTCATGATCTGAAAAAAATTTAAGTCCCAATAATGTTCTAAGAGAAAAAATCGATTTGAAAAAAAAATTAAATAACGTCAGATCTTGACGTTTCATGCATTTTTAGTAATATGGCATCAAAAACAAAAATTCGATTTTCGATTTTTCCTTTGGTAAAAATTTTATGGGTAAAAATTTCAAAACATTGATGAATTTTAGGCACCCCTAAATCATGTCCGATTGAGCTCAAATTTTGCATGGGGTCATATTTTGGGGTAATGAAACTTGCGAGCAATGTCGTTTTTTGAACAAATTGTCAAATTGACCTTTTGCCATTGATTGCTAGTCAGCTTGAGGTAGCAAGGCAGAAAGCATTGCTGCAGTTATCGGCAGCAAATCCTTCACGGCCATTTGTTGTGGCGACGATGGCTGACAAATAGTAACATAGTAGCTCCAAGCGGCCTTGTCACGACGATTCTGAATCGTCGGTCATGAACGCCACGCTGCTGGCTAATGGTACATATGCTGCCTTGCCGGAACAGCAAGTATCCACCGCTCTTCACCTAAGGATTTTGTGGTATTCCGCACAGAACTTGGAAAGAAGCTGATTTTATCGAGGAAGGGTCGTTTGGCCGTATGCCATTTGGCCGAAGGCCACTTTGTCAAAAGTTGTTTGGCTGAATATACCATTTGGCCGAACAGACCATTAGGCCGAAAGTCATTTGGCCGAAATGGTTATTATAGGACATTTGGATGAGTAGGTCATTTGCATGAATAGGACATTTGAAAAGTGAGAAATGAGGTGTGAAAAGTGAGACGTCTCACTTTCCACTATTTATTTCCCAATTCTCAATGTGAGAAGTGAGTAGGGCGAAGTGAGAAGTCAGACGAATCACTGCTCACTTCTCACTTCTCATTTTTTCCAATGAGAAGTGAGAAATAAGGAGTAAGAAGTGGAGGGGAGGAGAGTGCTCACTTCTCACTTCTCATTTTTTCCAATGAGAAGTGAGAAATAAGGAGTGAGAAGTGGAGGGAGAGTGGAGGGGAATAAACCGCAACATTGAGTGCATACTCATAGCTTAGCTTAGCTTAGCTTAGACTGACTGTACATATCAATGGTTGCTACTCCGTGATTGATCAGAACTGGTGCAAATTGCACTACGATCCAAGTGAATAGTGGTTGGGATTTACCAACTATTCTCGAAGTGCACGTTTCAGCAGCTCGCAAATGTTGATCAATAACGGCGCCGGCCAAGTCCTTACAGTCAGTTGGGAAAGGGAGGGAATGTGAGTGTGTGGTAATTGTTGCTACTAGAGACCGAGAATACCTCTGCATCTCCACATTTACCACAGGAAGGAAGTAGTGTTAGTTGGGTGGGGTAATCAGTAACATAGATCGGGATTCACAATGGAAAGTGATGTGACCTATGAAACTTCTACACAGCAGTATTAGCATTTCCTTAATTTGTACAATTGTTCATTCTTCGCGAGAATAAACAATCAATCGCTCAAAGTGAGCGATTGTTCATTTAATTTCGGATTAGGCGCCCGCGTTATCATTTAATTAACGTAAGAAAAGTAAAAAGAAACGGGATTAAAATTGAAAATAATTGATAGTAATCGGAAAGCTAATGTTATTCAGCAACCCTTATTTTATCTCTATTTGACGTTAAGACAGAATGTAAGTTTACGTTCATTTTACATGTCGTTTATTTTGCATTACTTTCGCGCGCGTATGTGTGTCACTGACCAGTATACCGTAATCAGGATCTCACTGGTATTAATCCTGATGTGCCGGTTGGCACTCGTGTTGGGCTTGTGCGCTTTGAGCGGCACACGGTCGCTTTGGTGGGGCCTACACAAACCCGCACATGGTGCAATACAAGATGCTAGCTTGGAAACGATATACATACATGTTGTGTGGAAAAGTACCTCTATCGCCTGCACTTCAGCATCCTACGCGACACCATATACGTTCATGTGTTGACCGGGTTTGATAGGGCCTGCTTATGGACACATGCAGCTTTTTGTAGAGGTTTAACAGAGCCCACTGTCAAACCCCACCACATCCTAGGCAGGCCCCCTAACTCGCAGTGGCCATGGGGAGGGGTCGTCAAGCCCTTGGACATAGTCCCTGCTGCCCCTGCAACATTGAGTGCATACTCATAATACAAAAACAAATGCACCAGAAAAATCTTGGTGCTTAGCGATAAAATTTAGAAGTTTTCATTTTTGGAGATCCTCCGGATTTCCCGGAGGACCACACGGTGGTTAGAGGTGTGCACCATCGCCGCCGACAGTTTATGGCAATCCCGTTGAAACTCCAGAGGATTTCTCGTGAAAAGGCTATTTTTCGTGAAAATTCCTTACATTTTTTCGTTCAAAAATCGAAAAAGCTTTTCGTCAAAACTAAGTACTTCGAAATTTCGAAAACCTACCGTTGAAATTCTGAGTAAATTTCCTTGAAAATAAGGAAGATCTTTTTGTAGAATTTAAAAGAAAGAAAGACAGGATCACCATCTTTGACCAGAGCTCGCACAGACTGAATACTTAACACTTAGCATTAGACAACGGACAGGGCATTCACACAGCACCTAGTGAAGAAGAATTTCACGTTGAAATCAAATGTTTTGACGGGGAAGAACCGTTTGTTGTTTGCCCGAATATGTCATTAATCCGAAACTTGACTGGCATAAAATCATTTGGCCGAAATAGACATATGGCCGATAATGTCATTCGGCCGAACAGGTCGTTTAATCGAATAGGTCATTTAGCGAAAAGGCCTAGATGGTCATTTGGTAGAAAAGGGCCGTTTGGCCGAAATGAACATATGGGTGTTGTTTGCCCGAGCTGCCGAAAAAAAACCGTTTGACCGGTAATGCTGCTTGACTGGACGAGGTGACATAAGGTCGAAAACGGTTTGCAACGTACGGGTGAAGATTATACGGCCGAACTGATAATTTGGCCAGAAAAGACGTTTGCTCCGACAGAATTAGTAATAGACAACATAAGGAATTTCACGTAGAAATCCAAAGAAATTCCGTAAAAAATCCATTTGGAATTCCGATGGAAACAGTTTTTTTGAAACTTTAAAAAAATCACAAGGAAATTCTGTTAAAATCGAAGCATGCATACCCGGTGGCACAGGCAAACTCCTAAACAATTTCGCTTTAAAACTTTAGAGCTATTTCCATTGAAAATTCGAAAAACTTGGAAGAATCTTCTGGGACAGCTCATTAGATTTTTTCGGGGAAATTTAAAGGATTCTCCCGTTAATGTCTTAAAATATCCTGAATAAAAAACTTTACGTTACGAACGTAATAAAAAAATCGCCAAGCCATCGCCGACCAAAATTATGACAAACGTTGCCGCCGACGATTTTCGGATCGGCGCTGACCTCTAACGGTAGTCAGAATCCATGAACGGACCAACGGGATATTTTATTAGATGTTATATAACCAAAATAAAGATTATTTGAGCAAAAGTCAAAAAAAGACAACAAAAAAATGGCTCGATTATCCGGAGTGAAATTTTTTTCAACACTCCGGATAATCGAGTCCGGCCTGTAGTGCAAAGTGAGAAGCGAGACGTCCCACTTCTCACTACTCACTTCTCATTTTTCGCAGTGAGCAGTGTGAAATGAGGAGTGATAAATGAGACGTCTCAATTTTCACTCCTCATTTTTCACTCCTCACTGCAAATAGTGAGAAGCGCGAGGTGAGTAGTGAGACATGATCAGATAGTGATCTTTTCACATTGAGAAGTGGGAAATAAATAATGAGAAGTGAGACGTCTCACTTTTCACACCTCATTTCTCACTTTTCAAATCCGTTAAAATGTCCTATTCGGCCAAACGTTCTTTTTTGTCAAATGTCCTATTCGGCCAAATGTCTTATGCGGCAAAACAACCTATTTGGCCAAATGTCCTATTCGGCTAAATGTCCTATTTAGCCAAATGACCTATTCGGCCTAATGACTTTCGGCTGAATGGGTTTCGGCCAAACAACTCTTCCCCGGTTTTATCTCTGTTTAAGCTGTTCGGCGTGCGACTCAAAATTATTTGCACCACCGAATCTGACAGCCAGGAATTCTCGGTAAGCACCGGGTGACCCAAAACTGCCAGTTCTTCTTGCATAATGCCCCTGGAATAAAATGGTTGTCCGTGACCTTCCGGAATACACCACTGAAGCAATTGTTGACGTACTGAAGGTCAACAAGTTGAAACCGACTGAGATGTTTCCCATCAAGCGCGTCAAAGGGAATAATCACCGGGATGTGCTGTATCTGGTGCATTTGAAGAAGGACTTCTCCACCATGGCGGACTTTTGTTAAGAAGGGACACTCTTCCTGATAATTGTGGAGTGGGAAAGATACCGCCCGAAGAAACGCTACGTGCAAAAGTGTGGAAACTGTCACGGCCACGGAACTAGGAACTGCAACGCTGTAGCAAGTGTTCTGGAGCGTAGTCAAGTGTGTCAATTGCGGTGCTAATCACGAGGGCACCAGTCGTTCCTTCCCCAAACGTGCCAAGTTCATTGGCGTCCGCAATGAGCAGCAATTTCCGCCACTGTGGTACTGAAAATGACCTGATGTGAATATCTACTTTCCCGACTTTCGACTCGTGAGACTTGATCAGTCTAGTCCCGGGGGAGCAATCGTCTTGCGCCTACTAGCGTCGGCCCGATCGTCATCATTTCGGCGTACTACCCCAGACTAACAAATTTGCGGGAAGGTTCCGCTATAACCCTGAGAAAAGATATCAGGAAAACCCGGCGACGCTGGCTACCTCAACGTGAGGCACCAAGTCTGGGAGAATATCAGGCTGAATCAAAACGGTACTATCTTCCAACAAGAATTGGACGAAGGGCACCACATCATATTGAGCCCGGATGCTTTCAGCACATGCAGTACTTGACAATGGTTCTTCCCAACATGGACACTTCCCAACCTGTGGCTCAGTTCTGACCACTATCCGGTGGTGGATTTGATAAATCTGTCTTTCTCGACGCAACTATGAGTGAGCCATTTTTTTGAACATCTTGTCATCTTTCAACTACTTTCCCCTAAAAGCTATCAAAATCAACCCATCAGCCTTTGCTCAGCGTTATCTAAGCTTTTTGATAAAGGAATTTAATGTCAGCTTCTCGAATCTTTCGAACAAAACAATATATTGATTGAGCAACAGTTTGGTTTCCGTCGTGGTTGGTCATCCGTCCATCAGCTTATCATAGTAAAAAAACATTCTTATTCGGAACAAGTCTGTATTCAAATCATCTGCCAAGGCCCTGTTGGACGTCGAAAAAGGCTTTGACAACGTCTGACATGATGGACTGGTGTACAGGCTTGACAGGTACAATCTTCTCAGCTTCCTGGTGAAAATTATAAAAACATATCTATCGGCGAGACGCTCCGCATCATTGCAGGTGTCCCCCAGTGCAGTATTCTTGGGCCCCTGTTATCCGTTAGTCTGTTCACCTCCGATATGTCAGCACTTCCAGGAGGCATTCCACTGTCTTTGTTTGCAGACGACACTTTCATCATCTACAATGGTAGAGTGATCAGAGCCTCCAAGTCGAAGCTTCAACGAAGCTTGGATGACAGAAGATCTGAATCAATGCGACAAAGACACAGAACATCATCTTTCCTCACTCCCGATCCGGTAGACTTGTTCCGGCATCGCATTGTTAAATCTTCTGATTTAATGACTTACCTTGGCCTTACACTAGCCAGCAAGCTCTGATCTTCAGAAAGCAGGTCGACAAAACTGTTACCAGGTTCAACATTTTGCTAAAGTTGCTTTATATTCTCTTTCCCTATTTCGATATATTCATATTTCTAGGCTACTAGACCATTTTTGGACAATAAAAAATACATCAACAACAAGAGATGACATGTGTTTTGTTATCGTTTTTCTTTTTTTTTTCTATCTAGTACCCATTTCAATTTTCCTTCCATTCCTCGATCTCGATGGTCCTTTCAATATCGAGATGCCTCTCTCCATCACGACTACTAAATTAGTAAAAGTAATACCATGACATTTTTGTGACATTTTCCATCACTGCCGTAATCTGGAAATGTGACGTAACAGCCATTTTACAACATGCATGTTTTCCATTTTTCTGTTAAAGAGCTCGATGAGTAGTACTCGTTAACACCATTTTTGGAAAATGGCGTATACGTCACTTTTTCAGTTTACGGCAGATCACTGGTCGACACTATCACGAAAGAATATGCCTGCTGTCTACAAACAAATCATCCTCCCGGTGATTGAATATGGTTTGCCAGTTTGGGAGTGTGAAAACCCACCATCTTAAGCCCCAAAGGGTGCAAAACAAGTTTCTTTGAATGATCCCAGAGAGCCATGTGAACTTCTGAGGTCCATCCTCTGGCTAGACACTTCATTCTGAATGACTGAACATTTGTGATGTTAATGTTTTTAAGATCAAATCAATTTTTTTCCGTTCTATACCCATCGTAAGGTTAGTTTCATTCCTCAATGAGTCCATCAATATCAAGACATAGAGTGTCGACAGTAGCAACTTTTGTGGGTGAACAAATAAGTTCAATCGCACGTAGGTAAAGCCCTATACTTTGTTTTCAGCCAAGCCAATTATATTCATTAGACATCGAAATGACATTTTCCTCAGTGTCTTTCTTCGACGCCACCCAGCAGCCATCCACTTCTGGCTTAATTTAATTAGCGAACTGTAATTGCCACTTCAAGCATTACAAACTCTCTCACTCCAATCCACCTACTGCTAAGATTTCTCCACAGCATGACACCACCCAGCTAGCTGTTTGAGACAAATCGTTCCTACCTATGTAATGGAAACTCGCCATTCATTCATTGTCGATTTCGCACTCATTGGATTCAATTGACACCAATATTGCCTGCCCCACACTGAACGGCCGATGGATCACGTCACGGATTGACTCGGATACGATTTTAATCGACATCGATTAGAGGCACCGTGACTCATCTGGCCTCCCTTAGAATCTTATTACACTATTAGTCATAGGATGTCGACTGAAGCTGAGAAAACAAATCGGTTTTTGCTTCTAACATACATAGCAAAAGCATGCCACGAATGTTGCCAATCCTTCGATGATGAGTTTTACATCGTGAAAAACAAACTGGTTGTTGCAGTCGTCATTCAAGATGATGACGTGACTGCGATTAAGACCGTTTGAATTATTTATGATTGAAATCACTCGGTAATATGCGAATATCGCCCGCTGAATCACGAATCGTGGCGGAAATTGACCACTACAAAAAAATATTGAATACGTAGCAAGGAGCCAGCGGGTGCAAAGGCAATTTGCGGCAGCTATGTCATGAATGCTAATAGATTGCATTTAGTAGGTAAGTGTTGAAGCTGTAGGCTTGGCTCAGAGCAGATCTGAACAAAGAAACGGTAGAAACTGAAAGCCGTACCACTTGGTCAGCACTGATGGAGAGGAATGGTACCCCAGCCAGCGCGTTATCAAGGTCGACTTCTTCGAATGGAACCACAGTGGTTGAACTATGGGATAACAGTTTAAATTCTTAGCAATTTTTTTCACTTTCAAAACGATTGATGCAAAAGTATCCAATTTTAGAAAGATTACATTATCACATTGAAACAAACGTCCCGAAATATTGAGAAGAAACGGATCGGATCTCATACATCAGGCATGCAATATACATATGACAACTAATTCAAATTGTCAACCACTGTGCAATGGTGTTTGATATGAACAAATGAAAGCAACCGCGTTTCCACCCTACTGAAAATGAGTTCGATACTTGCATGAAATTCGGTCTGCGGCCGACTCCACTCATACCATTCACCATCAGTAAACACACCTGCAAAAAGAGAGAAAAAAATGCAATTAGATCAATGCTTAATTTATATGTAATCCGTTGATTGCATTGGGTTACAGAGAAACACCACCAAATCAATCAGCACAACCTGCAATCCTTTCCACCCGAATAATCTCCACTCATTGCAAAATTCATAAAAAAATCTTTTCCATCAACCCCATCATCTACACATTGAAAGCCTGCAATCATCGACTTCGATATTTTCATGCCGCCCGCACCCATTCGTTCTTTCAATTAGCGCATCGGATTTTTACTTTTTCCCGTCCGGCCCAGTCAATCGCAACCGCTCTGCTGCATTCAAATATTGCTCAATCAGCAGTCGGGAATCACCCGGTCAAAGTGGAAGCCATAAGCTCTAAATTAAAGGGCCAACGCTGCAACGCAGCTTTGGCGTCACTTTTTGTCAGATTGTGCGTTTGCACGTGGCCCCTCCCCCAGTCAAGGCAAACGTGGGAATGCGACGCGAGTGGTGGTTAATACATTTCCACATTTGCGGTGTGGTCTAGCTCATGTCCGAAAAGCCAAAATGCAAAACCACACGGATCCTATAGGTGTAGCAGCTCTGGCTGTTTGCGATCCGCGGGCGGCCGGGGGGAACTGCGAAGGATTATCAGGATAGGGGTAATCAGGCCAACAGATTTGGTTTGATCCCATTTCAGGGTGGACGGGGGTGTGGGCGGTGCCGTTCCATCATCACCGCAATCAATGGACAAAAGGGCTTATGACAGCAATCCGAATGATCCGGCGACCAGCTCGACCAGTCGGTTACAGAAGCAGCAGCAGCAGCAGCAGCAGGGATAGAGTTTATCGATGTAGTGCTAATTATACGTTGACATGTTGATGGGTCCATTTCGCAGACTCCGCTTGTTATGACTGAGTAGTTGCGGTGGCCGCAGTTAGTTCCAAATAGTATGGAAGACTGTCACTTTTATATGGACTCTGGTGGGATTTACGATTGTGTTGTTTTTATGCTTGGTAATGAAATTGGTCTGATTATGGGAAATCTGGATTTATTCGTTGATTGAGGAGATATAGACGGATAGGTTCTAGACATTCACTAGACCAGTTATTCATGGTTGGAATAAAGCTTTCAGATTCAATTAGTTAACGGATGTTATTGCCGTCAAGGCAGCCTTTACCATTTTGGCCATCCTTGAGGAAGAAATATGTGTATGACTTAAGATGGTTCTGCGACAATTGCGTTATACTGTCAGAAGAATGTTTTGATTACCAGCAATTACTCTTTGTCGATCCTATGTTTTAATTCACGAGAGAATTACAATAAAATAGCTTTTACAGTTGGCTTATTTTACTTCGTATTGTTGTGTAGAAATCGGCAGGAATTTATTTTTATTCTCTCAACTTAAGGCCGAAGTGGCCTCAGCAGTACATAGAAGTCTTCTCCATTCTTCATGGACCATGAATTAAACAAATCACTACACTCGAACTCCTGGCTAGCCTTCTTATCTAAGTCACTCCCGATGAACTATTGAACAAAGCTTAAAACTGTAGACGGAGTGGCGAGTGCGATATTATTACTTAAATGTAGAATCAAATTACGTATGAATTCGTGCTTACCTTTCCAAAAGGAACTAAGTATATTTTTTTTTCATGAATTAATATGACTATACAGCAATCAAATGCTTCCATATTGATCTGTTAATAGCACTGTGGGAATTGGTTTTTACAGATTTTTTCCAAAAATGACACAAAGTAGGCCTGACTGCTTTTATTATTGAACTACATTCAGAAATGATTTTTTTCAAACATAAATAAGTGGTAGAAGTGAAGCAACAAAAGTTGGACTGGTGGTGAATGCATCAAAGACAAAGTACATGCTTGTGGGCGGAACCAAGCGCGACAGGGCCCGCCTGGGAAGCAGTGTTACGATAGACGGTGATACCTTCGAGGTGGTCGAGGAATTCGTCTACCTCGGATCCTTGCTAACGGCTGACAACAACGTTAGTCGTGAAATACGAAGGCGCATTATCTGTGAAAGTCAGGCCTACTACGGGCTCCAGAAGAAACTGCAGTCGAAAAAGATTCGCCACCGCACCAAATGTGTCATGTACAAGATGCTTATAAGACCGGTTGTCCTCTACGGACATGAAACATGGACAATGCTCGAAGAGGACTTGCAAGCACTCGGAGTATTCGAGAGACGGGTGCTTAGGACTATCTTTGGCGGTGTGCAAGAAGCCGGTGTGTGGGGGCGAAGAATGAACCATGAACTCGCCCAACTCTATGGCGAACCCAGTATTCAGAAAGTAGCTAAAGCCGGAAGGGTACGATGGGCAGGACATGTTGCAAGAATGCCGGACAGCAACCCTGCAAAGATGGTGTTCGCTTCCGATCCGGCAGGTACGATACGACGTGGAGCGTAGCGAGCGAGATGGGCAGACCAAGTGCAAAACGACTTGGCGAGCGTGGGGCGCATTCGAGGATGAAGAGATGCAGCCTCGAACCGTGTATTGTGACGTCAAATTGTTGATTCAGTGTTATCTGTTTAGATGTAAACTAAATAAATGAAATGAAAGTGGTAGATATAGTCGAATCTATCACTTTTCAGGATTCCGTCAAGAACTGGCTGTGTATGTGTAGACAAGAGAAGAACGTCTCCTTTATGCTGCAGAAAAATCTCCTTTATCTATAAGAAAAAAATATTAGTTTCAACTGGTTGGTAGGTCCGTCTCATTAAACTGAAGAGGTTCGGCGTTTCATAAACAATCAATATGAAACGGGTGTTTATTACGTGGTTCAGTCTAGGATAGGATGTGTCAATAAGTCATAAAAAATCGTACCGGTTGCTGATTGGGTGAAAATAATCGATAACTTCGATCGGTGGTGAAATATTTTCAGAAGGGTCGCTTATTGTAAACTTGGCTGTTGCTGGTACATAAAATTGATATTCATAATAATATGCAAAAGTTTTTTTATTGATTTTTTGTGTAAAATTAAATTATGCTGGACTGTAAATGATATAAAATGATTCTCAAGGGTTATGCTAATTGAAACCACTCGATTTGAAGAAGCATTGATCACATGTTAACCATTTTTACTCTGAAACTCAGCTAATTTCACGTAAAAACTTGTTTCTGTTAGTTGCATAACATCTTTTACGTTGAATGAACGAGAAAACAAGAAATTTAATATCAAATTATTTGGTGGATTTTGCATAAAATGATTTAGAAGCACTGGCCACCACCTCGTCGATGAAACCGACTGAGGAAACAACAAGGCAGTCAAAGTTGAGTTGTCACATCTAGAAATACTACAATAAGACATCGGTGAAGACGCCATCTTGTTTCCAATCGAACCGTCAAAAGCGGTTCCAATCCGACTTGTTTACTTTTTGCATCCATAAGAAGCAAGCAAAAGTTCAAGTGAAGCCAATATTTTTTTTTCACGATTTCATGCATTTTCATACGTTGCCATTTCGACGGTTTTTCACTCCGCCGGTCTCTGGTTATAGGGTGGCTAGTCACGTCCTATCCTAGGTTCCAGTTTCGTACGTTATGAACGATCTTCGGTACCCAGTAATAAAATTGTCGCTTCAATACGTATTCTGTTGATACCCCTTTAGAATAAAATTTAGCACTTTTTTCTTCAAACAACCTTCAAAAATGAAAGCAGATGGAAGTTCGCGAAAATAATGGACCCAATCTTTTCAATATTCAAAATTTCTTTGGTTGAATGAATCTTAGCAAACTATCAAGGAAGTTGAGCAATTATTTTAATCTCTTTCAGCAACATGAAGATATTGAAAAAATACTTGGAATTAAGCTCTTTGGGAAGCTTTTAATGGAAAAAGGAAAGATATAATTCTTATAGCAGTTCGAGAAAGCATTCCCAATGCATCCAGAGTGACACCCATAACAAATTCCTTCATTTTATGCAATATACATACCCCCATTGTAAGTTTATTCGACATCGATCAATTTTTTATCAAAAGACGAAATCCATATCTGTGTAAATAGGGGACTATGGAGCATTATGAACACCCGGGGCAGATCGGATACTTCTAATACTCTTGATAATACAAATTTTTTTACTATGAATGGAATAATGCAACAAACTCTGAAATCCTTCCATAATCAACTAGTTTGTAACATAGAGAGTCCATTGATTTCTTTTTTTTTTCTTAATATAAGTTGGCAGCAAAAATGCTTAAATGTTTTTCTATACAGTGAAATTTTAAATTTCAACTTCCATAAGCTTTGCTTTGCCATGTAGAAAAAAATGAGCAACAGCAACATTCAATTATAATTATAAATATAATTATTAACAATGATCTGATATGCATTTATGATAAGCTTTCTTGATTTTTACCATGTTTAAACAAATTTTTAATTGTGTCATGAATACTTATACTTTCATTAAATAGGTCCTCTCTTGAAAACCGATGTAACAAGGTAAACCCTTGCAGCAATTCAGCGGAACGGCGACGGAAACGGAAAATTTGGCAGAAAACATATGGCCCGTTACGCTGTATTGCTTAAAGGCTTCATTCACATTGGCGGCATAGATACGGCAACAACTTCCAATCGGCCAAAATTGGTTAAGCTTCAATCATTTTATAAGCCTTAAAACAAAAGTCTAATTCCAGGACTATTCTACGGCCGGAGGTGCTAACACTTCCTTAACATCACTCAAGGTTCCGAGTCTCGAACTCACATCAAAAGCCAGATTGACAGTCTGGGCATTTACGATATACTATGGGAGGCCGAATAGTGGCAAACAATCGCGTTCTGCGGGCAAATACGATACGAAATTGGTAATCGTGATTCAAAGATTATGAAGAATTAGAAGTAAGAATATTGCGTAACACACAAGATATATGTTAATCTTAAGCCATAGGCGTTGTTACACACAGTGAAAGATTTTAATGAAATTAAGTTTTAGAAACAGGTCCACATTTCGTTGAAGCGTTTTTTTCTTCAGTCGTTTCATTCATAAGTTCCGGCTTTAGGAAAGGAAGTTAAGATGGTTATACAACAAAGCCACAAATCGGCGATCTTGGAAACCACGTGCTTTTTCAGTCAAGAGCACTTAAGTTTCAGCACTGTATGAAACGCATTATGTCGTATTTTACTTAACAGATAAAAATTGCATGGTAAAAGTACTGTTTTTAAATCTACCATGAAATTTTAAATTCACCACGGGTCTGATTGTACACTGAGGAAACGGGTCGTATGAACATCATAAGATACTCTTTCGAAATTGCGACATAAGATAATGTGTTGAGTTTTGTTATGGAATGAATTTCATAAGACGATCTTATGAAATATTTTGAACATATGTAAAAAAAATGTAACCCGGATTGGAACCGTGGACGTCGAGATTAGGAGGCGCGTATTACATCACACGCTATCAACGCCTCAAAGAAAAATATTTCGCTGGATAGCCAATATAAATCCAGAATTTGTCAAAACAAGGTATTATGATTTTCATAATTTCATTCTTATGAAATGTTCTCATTGGTCTTATAAAAATTGTAAGAGCCATTTTCCTGAGTGTATAATCAACTTAAAGATGAGGACTCGCTCTGAGGTCTCTGTCTGGTACGGGATTGTGAGGAATACATGCTTCTTCGCGCAAGTCTTGACTCGTCTGGCGCAAGCGAAGATAGCCATTTCCTTCCGCCTCGCTCCCGATACCATACGATGAGCTAAAAACAAATCTATTAAAGTTAAAAGCAAAATTACCATTCTTCATGAACATCCACAAACTATATAGGAAATTAATAAATAAGCAGCAAGATAAACAGCGAGGATGATAACCAGGACAACTATGAAAAATTAGAAGAATTCAAAATAATGTTGAACTGTTGCTTTGTTTCACTAGGTAACAAAATCTTAGTACATTGAAACCATAAAATGAGTAATTTGCTCTGACCCCAACATCTTGATAATTATATCTATGGTTTCATCAAGCTCTGTGCTTTAGATCTGATCCTACCTATTTGTTTCGAGTTGAGATAAGCTTGTCAACAATGAATTATCGGCAGTGGCTGATTTTCTACCCACCGCTTCCACATCCAAGCGCTATTGTATATGCGCAAATAGCCAGCATGAGTGACCCGCCAGAAATTTGTATGGCGAAAGACATCAAACGCGGGTTTTCTCAAGATTAGGAACTTTTCATGAAAAACCATTTGGTACCGGTTATGTAGGAAGGTGCCCGCTTCTACGACTACCAAATATTTTTTGATGCAGGTGCTTAATTTTGAGAAATCGAACCTTAGATGCCTTTTGCCATACTGATTTCAGAAAGTTAACTCCTTGTGTGCCGATGTAAGTACGTTCAAAGTGGGCGATTCACTGGAGCAACTCAGGAGTCTCGATGTTACTCTTTGCCAATTGCCTCTTAATTTATGCATATCAAACGAAAATTTGTAAAATAATGAAATGCGGCATGGACTGCTTGGTGCCTACAGTGGACGCATAAGTAGGTAGTTAATAGATCGCTTGAACTCTTAATGCAAAAACCGGGTTACTATGGTTGAATAGTTGATTCAAAAGTATAAGATTGCTTATGTCGTTCCTGTTCGCGTAACTAACATCTAGGTTACTTTGAGCTGGCGGCCAAAAAACCGGTACTACGTACAAGAGGCCGGGGTTCTGCCAAATCGCACCAAGCGCCACCAAACTCATATTACAATATTTTGTTTAGCAGATTTATTTGATAACAATTCGTATATAATATCCCACAGCTGCATAACTGAGGAACACAGGCACACAGGCACTCATCCCGTATGAAGCTTATTTGGGTGCTCTCTCTAACACACCCTCTGGCACACCCCTCCCCTTGTAGCACACATGTTATGGGCCGGTTGCCGTTACTGATATTCGACCGAATTTGGTCACGATCCCGTTGCTGCAACCAGATTCGATAGAAATGTGCTCTCTCTGACGCACCATATGAGTCTGTAATTAAGGATATCCTACAACAAATGTACGTATGAATTAATATGAAATGATTTCCGTTTTTCTTTTAAGGACAAAATATCCCAAGTCGGTTAAAAAGCCGCATGGTGCAATTTTGTTGAACCCCGACCAAGTGTCAAACCGATGTTGGCGATGAAACCAAACATGCACTACAACATGATGCACAAATTATGGCCAAGAAGCAAGCAAAATTTGGCAAAATAATTTCAATGAATACAGTGCCACTAGCGTTCTAGTACTTATGCTTCTACTGGTTGAATCGTGTTGACCACAATAGTTGAATTGGATAATTAGGAGTGAGGGTGGTACGAGACACTGAAGACGACCTTACAGTAGAGGTCGAAATACGTATATATATAAGTAATACGATTTGGTGGAATTAAATGGAATTGTTCTAAACTCGTCTCATGACAGTAAAATATTTCTTAAATAGTTTACGTTTTTTAAATCTCTCATTTTCTTACCTGGCTTTATGGAAATGCGATGGTTTCCCTCTTATAGATCTAAGTCGGATACCAGTACCCCTGTGTCAGTTAATTTATGTAGTGAATGCAATAATTTATGAAGTAAATGCATCGTAGTTCAGTAAGTCAGATAAATTGTTGAGACGTTCCGAAGTGGGACATATATGCTTTTTCCGTCTACTGTTCTCGGAAAAGGCGGTTTTCCTCGTGTGATCTAGCCTTTCCCAATTCTTCCAAACGGAACTCGTTTTCGTACCACTGCTTGAATCGAACTGGATGATGGTTGTATAACAGACAACAAATGATGCACATTGTTGTTTAAATGTTGGTTACTAGTCTTACTAACTACCCAGTACCCATGAAAGACAACATTATTTCAGCGCGGTATTATATGTAACCAACTATTATCATATTTCATAAAAGCAGAATCATCATATAGAGTGTAGTTACTTGTCTGTCATAGACATATTCACACTTTGGTATGATTAGGAGATTGAAGTGCAATAATTCTGTAATTTGAATACTGTATTGTGGTTGCATTGTCTATTTTGTCATTGATATTAGTACAATGTTATCTATATTTATTTACACCTTTGCTATTTTTTCTATTATTCAAAGAATAGGTTTTAGGTTATAGTTGATTGAGGTTGCAAATTGCATATTTGATGATAATTTATTTGGATGTAATCAGGAGGAAATTCACGGTATATATGGTTGCATATTAGTGAAATATCGAACGCAAAAATCATTAAATTTGTAACTGCCATAACTTTCGATTTTCTAGATGAAATATTTTGAAATTTTCATAGTAGAAGCCTGGATATTATATCTTTTGAAAAAGGAGTTCAGAATGGATTGACATTTTTCGTTAATAACGGAAAACTGTCATACGAAAGATCTGTCGAAGGGAGATGCACAATAAGGCCCCAGGACAGTGGACTTACTTTTGATATCATTACCAGAAAAATATATTAAGTTCTTTTAGTGAATTTATTCAACGGTCTAAGACGAATTACTCTCCATTTAAAATCACCAATTATTTCGATATCTTTTCAGATACGTATTTCGACCACAACTGTGTGGTCGTCTTCAGTGTCTCGTACTTGACTCGACTAGTCGACTAATCACAAGTCGAGTCAAGTGCGGTAAGACACGCGGCTACAAAGCAAGACCATGCTGAGGGTGGTTGGGTTCTGATTTCCGGTGACGGTCTAGGCAATTTTCGGATTGGAAACTGTCTCGACTTTTCTGAGCAGAAAAGTATCATCGTTTTAGCTTCATGATATATAAATGCAAAAATGGTAATTTGGCTTAGAAACCTCGCAGTTAATAACTGTGGAAGTGCTTAATGAACACTAAGCTGCGAGGCGGCTCTGTCCCAGTGTGGGGATGTAATGTCAATAAGAAGAAGAAGAAGAAGAAAATCATAGATTAAGTGTTAGCATTAACCTTTTCGCACAAATTCGTAGGTTGTACAAGCCTAGACTTTTACATGAGAGTAGCATTATTTCCATTCGTTACCATATATATTGATTTGGGATTAATCTCTATCTCTTAGATGGAAGCAACAGTGCGTTGCTCCAACAGTCAAGATCTATCCTATCTCAAGATTTTTCCATAAATAAATCAAAATGTTCCACGGAAAAAAAATTCAAAATTTCCATAAATAAATCACTATTAGCAAAAAAAGTAATTATTTCCGTGAACTTTGAACGCTCTTGAAGAAAAGGTCATCTATGAAAAATTCCCAGTTTTATTTCTATTTATGGACATTTTTTATGGAAATTTTCCTGTTTTTTATTGATTAATTATTAATTTTTTTATTAATTTTTTCTTGGATTTTTTTTTAATTTTTTGTGAGAAAAAAAATATTTTGCGGAAAATTTTGTGATAGTTTATTGCTAATTTTGGTTTATTTTTTCTTGGAATGTACCAAATCTCAGATACACATTTTGCGGAAGACACCTTTTTTTTCGAAAGACATTTCGCGGAATGCCATTTGGCGGAATTCAGTTAGAATAATTATTGTTGAAATATTTACCGATTTCTGCTTAATTACATGCAATCCGGGCTAAACTCTTTTGCATTGTGATTTATAGCAATGAAAGAAGGTAATAATTTCTTTGAATGACGCATGCGATCGTTATACTGAAAAGTCAGGGAACAATGCCTTCTTGAAATGGACACGTTGGCTTGGTATACAGAAAAGAAAGAAGGTAGTTTCTTCTATGAATTAACGCGTCTGCTCGGTAAAAAGCAAAGGTAAAGATAATGTCTACTTTGAATGGATGCGTCTGCCCGGTTTAAGGCGAAGGGAGGGGCAACGCCTTTTTAAATAAATGCATCTGCCCGGTGCAAGGCGAAAGAAGGGTAATGTCTTCTTTAAACGGAAGCGTCTGCCCAGTAGAAGGTGAAAGAAGGAGATAAAGCGTTCTTAAAAATAATGCGTCTGCTCTACATAAGGCGAAGGGAGGGGTAATGCCTTCTTTGAATGAATGCATCTGCCCGGTATAAGGCGAAAGGACGCATCTCAGGAAGGCGAAGGAAGGGGTAATGCTTTTATAAAAGGATGCGTCTGCCGGATATAACGCGAAGGAAGGGGTAATGCCTTCTTTAAATGATTGCTCTGCCCGGTACAAAGCGAGGGGAGGATATAATTCCATGTTCAAATGAATACGTTTTCTCGGTATAAGGCGAAAGGAAGAAATAAAGGATTATTCATAAAAACGCCTATTCGTAACAAAGTAAAGAGAGGAGTCCGTCTGCCAGATATAATGAAGGATTTGTAAGGGGCAATTGAAATTTCGAAAATTACTTCTTCATATTTTGGGAGGCCTTTTTTAGCCGTGCAGGAAGATACATGGCTGCCAAGCAAGACTCAGCATAGACTAGGAGGCTGGGTACGACTTCTGGGTTCAACGGTCTAGGAAATTTATCGGTGAAAAAAACTTGTCGACTTTTTAAGCATAAAAGTCTCAACGTCTTAATCTCGTGTTTTACGAATGCAAAAAAAGGTAACTAGGCTTAGAATCCTCTTAGGTAATAATTGTGGAAGTAAGTGCTGAATGAACACTAAGCTATTATTATTAATATTCCGCGAAATGGTGCATTCCGCCAAAAGTCATTCGACGAAAAGGTACAATCCGCCAAATGTCGTACCACGAAAAGATACAAACCGCCAAATGTTAATCCGCGAAATGTTCAACCGCGAAAATTGATTCCGCGAAATAGTTTTCGGTGAAATGTTATACAATCAACGTCTACCCTGCATTCATTTGAAGAATCTTTCTTTCGTTTTATACCGAGTGTAGTATATATATATGGACCAGGTTGAATGAAAATTCCATTTGTTCAAAAATGATAACAAAGAACTCGAAAATAAATAAAAATAATTAAATAAAGAAAATATAGATAATAATCAATAAAACTGCTCATCTGCATACGAACCTAAAACTTTTGAGCTAAATTTGGTTCAACTGTATACGCTTCTCGAACTGAAAATAAACAAACGGATAATGGCATACGACGCCCACATCACTAACGGTACATGTTCTTGAAGTATAAAAGCGCATACATAACAGTGAACTGGTCACTTTTTCGACGGACGCGGAACAAGGAGCTACCGCTCCGCTCTATTTAGTAGAGCGTGGGAGCCGACGTAAGGACCAGCTCCGCTTCAATCCGGGTGAGCGGGTGGCACCGCCCCGGCAATCGAAGCGTGGGAGCCGACGTGTGGACCAGCTCCGCTTCGATCCGGGTAAGCGGGTGGCACCGCCCTCGGCAATCGAAGCGTGGGAGCCAACGCAATGATCAGCTCCGCTTCGATCTGGTTAAGCGGGTGGCACCGCCCCCGGCAATCGAAGCGTGGGAGCCAACTCGAGGATCAGCTCTGCTTCGAGTAAAATTGAAGTGTAGCAGCCGCGCCGACGTTTCGACGCGAGAAGGCGGTAGCAGGCCTAAGTGTATAATGGGCAGATTACGACAATGGCGCAGTCGGTAGCTTACCCGGATCGAAGCGGAGCTGGTCCTTACGTCGGCTCCCACGCTCTACTAAATAGAGCGGAGCGGTAGCTCCTTGTTCCGCGTCCGTCGAAAAAGTGACCAGTTAACTGCTATGCATGCGCTTTTATACTTCAAGAACATGTACCGTTAGTGATGTGGGCGTCGTATGCCATTATCCGTTTGTTTATTTTCAGTTCGAGAATCGTATACAGTTGAACCAAATTTAGCTCAAAAGTTTTAGGTTCGTATGCAGATGAGCAGTTTTATTGATTATTATCTATATTTTCTTTATTATATTATTTTTATTTATTTTCGAGTTCTTTGTTATCATTTTTGAACAAATGGAATTTTCATTCAACCTGGTCCATATATATATACTATACTGAGCAAAAGTTTCTTTAATGAAGGGATTATCTCCTCTCCTTGTCTTGTAGCGAGCAGACGCTACCATTTGAAGAAGCCATTACCCCTCGCTTCGCATTACACCGGTCAGACACCTTCTTTCAAAGATGGCACTTTCTACACCCAAAAAACAAATCTGACAATTATTGTATAAAATCTGGGCATATACAAATCTGTAAGCTTTTTATACAAATATTGTATTAAAATAATACAAATCTGTATTAATTTAATACAATATTTGTATAAAAAAGCTTACAGAATTGTATATGCCCAATTATTATACAGTTTCTGTAAGGTTCTTATGCAGAACTGTATTAAAATCTGCCATCCCTGGTTGGGTGTACTTCTTGCCCCTTGTACTAGGCAGATGCAACGTGTCCAAGAAGACAATATCTCCTCACTTCCTTTAAGTCGACCAGATGCACTCATTAGAGAGCAGGGATCTGCCAAGCGGCCATGTTTCTGATGCCAGCATCAAAATCATCGATTAATTTAATATGAAGGCGTAATCATAATCGTTGAAACCTACCATTGAAAATATATTTTTAATATCACAATATTTTGGCGAAGTAGAGCGCTTGGAGCCGATTGAAATATGAAAATTTATTAAAGACATCAATATTCTTGTTGAAATACACCTCGCATTCATACTTTCGCACAAGTTCTTGAAAAATGATGAAAACTAATTTCGTCTATTTGGAAAAATCACTTCGAAATAGAGGTTTGTTTACAAAACAGAATTGTCAGCGGGAAACCCAATTACAATAGAACAATGGAAACTCAAAGATGTTGGCGTAGGGGTAGGATTGGGGTTGCCAGATACCTGTTAGAAAGCATTGCCTTCTTGCAATGATTCAAACCACAATCCGAAATAATGTATACCGGATTACAAAACACTAGCACCATGTAATTAAGTAGAATTCAATAAATATTTCGCAGATAATTATTCTAAGGAAGCATCCATAAATTACGTAACGCGCATAAGGGAGAGAGGGGTTTCCCGATGTGTGACAATCCATACAAAACATTTCCATGATTCATACAAAAAGTGTGACATGGGGGGGGGGGTTAAAATGGCCAATTATTACGTTACGTAATTAAAGGATTTTCCCTAACTGAATTCTGCCGAATGTCATTCCGTGGAATAACTTTCGGTGAAAAAGCACATACCGCGAAATGTCTTTCGGTGAAAAAGTGCATTCCACGAAATGTCTTTCCGAAAATTGGTAAATGATACTACAAAGGACTTTGGGAGTGGAATATTACGTAAGGGATCCCCCATAAGAAAAAAAATCCGCATTTTTTCCGTAAAGAGCAAGATAAATGGTCTCCCGACATTCGATCCGATTAATATTTAGGAATTTCCCAAAATATATTCTGATGACAAATCAGACATTTGAAATTGCATAAACTTTGGTTAGGCCATCAAAAAAATCGAGAATCTTTGAAGGTTTTTTTTTTTAGTTTGTTTCACTCGAACTTCTTGTGTAGGCTTTTTGATGGATTTCAGGTTTCGAAATGATTCCTGGGTTTCAAATTTACAAACTATGTGATTCAAATCAAATCTATGTAGAAAAATTATTTAAATAAAGTTCTATCATAAAAAAGTGCAATTTTCAAACACTAACGAAGATTTTCCGACTAAGTTCGAACTCATGTTGAACATTATTGCACCTTACTCTGTATAACTTGCCCCAAAATTGTGTTTTTTCAATGGTGAAAGCGGATAATACAAAAAAATATAAACAACAAAATGAAACATCAAATTTCACTAGTCATACGAACTATTCCATTTAATTCATTCACTTTGTAATCATTTATTAGTGTCTCATACTTGACTTAACTCGACTTGAAAGACTATGTAAAGACGGCTTTACCGTCATTACTGTTGAGGCCGAAATACGTATTCTTGTAAAGATTGAAAAGTGATGGGATTAAATGACAAAAGTGATGGGATCGTGACAAGTGAAGACATTCCACTAAATAAGCACACAGATTTCTTTTCATCGGATTGAATAATGAATATATTGAATAATTTACTCATATTTTCACGGAATTTATTGTCTCTTCAATTTGGAATTTTCGTCCAAAAGATATTAAAGGGAGACATAATTATCAAAAATATTATTTTTATCGGCCTTATTAACCTCATATGAAATTAAATTGTTGGCACTGCAAATGAAATTAAAAGTAATACAATCGATTCAAATACTAGCTACCTTAAAAATCTATAAATTCGCTTTCATCATTAGGCATGGATAGTTCAAACCATTTTGAGTATGGCTAGGTTGAAAGCCCTTTGACCCTACTTATAAACATTCGTAAAACAGCGATTCCTTCCATTTACAAACGTTATGCCCAATGCATTTTTTCAACGAATAGGAAGCAATTAATGGCAGGCCAACCTTACATAACACCTGATACCATATCGCGTCATATGACAAATGGATCTTCTTACTAGGATCTCGCATCTCGAGGCTATGGCAGTGAAAGATCGACATTAACATCTGCATGCAAAACAGGGTGGTAAGACATTGATATTTTTCTGCAGTCTGTTTGTCTTTTTATGCCTTTTTATGTCGTTTGCGGTTTCAGGAAATTCAGAGCTGTTTCGATCATTACATACACAGGAATGGCAATCACTTTCATTCAAGTTCTAACGTATATTGCAAACATCTATAAACATTCTTCCAATTTTCTATTAGTCCAAATTCTATTATCTAGTTTTGATTTTAATTGGACTCTAAATAAAGGCTTCGGTTTCCTATGGAAATATTCTTACGATCGTTTTAGAAAAAGATTAACGCAAGAAAACCAATATCGCCATCGTTTTTGTTTTCCTACATCCGTTTATCACCCTAACACGCAACCTCTCAGGAATAGAGATTTGCATTTATCCACTCGGCTCACACGCTCGGTGTTGACCCACGAAGGCATCGAAACCGGCACCACAACGTCCGTCACCTTTCGCATAACTTTGTGAGCGGTGGTGGTGGTGGATATGCGATGCGATTGGAAGAAAAACAATCTCGTCGTCGTGCTTCGGAATGATAACAAACACCAACATCACACTCCGGATTATGATGTTTCACCCCGGCTGGGCCGGTTGAGTCGCCTGCGTGTTTAGAGTGGAATTGCAAATTAACGTCGTTGTAAGCAACACGGCGACGATTTAACACGAATTAGCACATTTATGCCGCTTACATCCTCCAACTCGAAGCACAGCATGATGTTTGTTTTGCAGATTTGATACACTCAGAACTGAGCGTAACGGCCGCCGGGTCCGGTGATGGATGTGCGAAAAGCTTCGGAATGGTGACGATTGTGAGAAAATCTACCGAGAAGAATGCCGTTGACATTAGATTAGAAGTACTGCTAAGCAGCTTGTTCGATGGGGCGCTGTGCTGCAAAGTGGGCTCGAGCTTATTTCTTTAAAGCGATTCGCACAGCTTCAAGGACAAGATAAAAGAATGTGACTCGCAAGGTACGCACCCTCCACTTATGGAACCAATCAATGTCGTATGCATCTATCTTGAGGGTTTACGTTTACTGCATTCCAGTTGACAACACCTTCATAGCTGAATATGGTTGGATGCCGTTAATACCAAGCAATAATAATTATTATTTTCCCTTGCATCGTAGCTTATAAATGATAAACGATTATTATAATTTGCAAAATGACCATCAGAAATTTTGCAATCACAGTTTGAGCTTGTATTAAGGGTATAGGACTTCGCCTATGCTATCAAGTGATCATCCACCCACGAATCTTTTAACTAGTTAAAAAATCTGAATAATTTTACTTCTGAATTAACTCTTTCGTGAGTGCTGTGTAATACTAAGTTTTTAATTCTTTAAATTTAAATCCTAGTCATGAACCCTACCTCCAATTAAAAAACTCGTACACCACAAGCTCGAAGAACTGCAATCGGTGGCCAATAAGCTGAATACATTGAATTGCAAGCGAATCGCTCCGGTGTATTGTCTGCTGAGACGCCTTCATCACAAATCAAACATCTGAGTACGGAATGTGCCATTTATCCTGAAATATCTACGACCAGCATCTATTCCATCATCTGATTGGAGCTGACAGTAATGCGCTTGTGTGGGCGCCAGTGGCCCCGAGAGATGAAGGATCTGAAATCGATCACTGACCTGAATGTTTAATCAGAAATTGTCAAAAGAAGACTGCTCTGTATACGTACAGTGGGATCTCTTCCAACACGGTGGATGACAATATAATACCACCACGAGTTACATTGGAGGAAACATGACCGAGAAATATAGAACTCGACCGTAAGATGGTTGATCTATTGGCAACCGAAGAGTGCAACTACCCTTTCTGTGATTAAATATTCACCTGTGTCAAGGAAAAGAAGCAAACAAAGACGTTCGAGATTGTCTTCTCTTTCACAGAACTATGGGATCCCCAGCGGCAACGACACACAAGTCAGTCCCACTCCCCATAAATCCATACGGAGTAAGTTGCTGAAGCTTTGCACTTACTCTCGTTAGCTGTTGCAGTATTCACCGATGGGGTGGTAATGATGGGTCGAAGAACGAACCGAAACTCTGGCGAGGCAGCTATCGATTGTAGCAATGTTTGAGAATGGTATCTTCGATATCGGTTCGGCACTCGGCATCATCAATATTTGATGGGATCCTTTTGTCCGGTCCGACCAGATGTCACCGGTCCAAACCCGCCCGGTTGACAAGGGATGCTTTTTTGCTGGGTATGGTTGGAAAATGTCAATTTGTGCAGAGTTTATCAGTACCGGAGCGCTTTGAAGAGGTGAATTAAGTCATAACCAGATGATATTTATTGGTTGTTCGGAGCTCAGTTTTTTTCCTGGAATTATGAATTTATTCAGTTCCGCATAAAAGCAATCACTGTATCATTTTCATATTTTTTGTCGATTGAACGATTAAGGTCAATATAGGGTTAAATGGCCAATAATAAATTTCTCTGATAGCGGAATTTTATATTTTCTGCTGTTAGTTAGTAAGTAAGTAGCTGTTATGCGAAGAATTTCCAACACATCAACTTCACGTAGCATCTATTTACAAGTTTTTCATCTTACCTGCACGATATATAATTAAACCACTCAAGTATTCGACGTTTTTCGTTGAATTTATATTTTGGAAGTTTGTCTGCATCTATAATATATTCCCGAGTAGCACACTTGCTAAAAATAGGTTGCAGTGACTCATATGCGACCAAATTGAGTCACATAAGAGTTACTGTAACTAAATTAGTCAGAATTGTGTTGCTAGGGTTTGTATAATTAGAAATTGCTTCTCGTAGTGTGAGTTATGTTATAACGATCAATGCAAAGAAAAATGTTTATATTATGCGATAATATTGTCACAGGAGCCCACGTTTGAACACATTAAAAATTAACTACTTCAAAATCCAATCAAAATTCTATTTTTTAAATTCAGATCATTTTTAGGATTCCTTGACTAATGTTATATTTTTGTTTTCATTGCAGGTATGCATCCTTCGATATTGTTAGATACACATAATGCAGCACTTTGGTAAGAATCTTTTGGAAGCGGTAAGCTCGACATACAGTAGAAGAAAATAAGTAAAAAATGCACACCAGCTCGAAAATCGCCAGAGACGGCAGTTCTCGTGAACATTGGGATGCATTTCTCTTGGGATTACAAACGATCGTCAAGACTCGAGTCTTTCGTGGCATTTAATACGAAATTTAGGTAGAAATGTTGAAGGATTTTCCAGCAGAAGTTTAACCGTTTCCTTTGAATCCAATGACTTTGAACCGGTGACACCAGTATGCTAAGCAGGTGATGTTCTTACTAAGGTTTTCCACTCAAAAACATCCTAGGTCAAGAATCTAGCTCGCCATTTCCGGATGGGCTGGGCAATCTTCTGTTAGCAAGCTTTTTGGATATTTTTCCAAAGGCTCGAAGATTTAGAAGATTCTTATTATATCATGGCACACGGGTAAGCCGATTAAATATTTTTATTGTCTTTCTCGTACAACAAGATTGCACCGAAAGGGAATCATTTCATTCCAAAAACGAACTTTTTATAGAAGGCTGTTATACCAATGGACTCATCCCGACGAACTGGGTAATGTCTGTCCGTCCATGTGTGTGTGCACCTCCCGACAGAGATGCATCCTGAGCAGAACATGAGCCAAGAGCGTGCCTTGGTGTTCTTAGTTTTGAGCTCTGGACACAGTTCAGTGTGCACTGGACTGATACGCAAGCAAAAACGATCATGGTAACGAAGGTTCCCTAGACTTGAAACTATGCAAAAAATACGAGCATGCTTGTTTTCTATCCGTTAGATGCCAACGTGTTTCATTACTAGACGAAAAATGTGTAGCATGCCGATGCCTGAATTTGTTTTCCTAGGACAGCGGTTCTCAACCTTTTTCTTGCGAGGTACCCCTTCGAACTTTTTCATTTATCGAGGTACCCCCTATTTTGTTCGATGTAAAAAATAAGCGTTTTTCTCAAGACATATGCAAAACAGACCAGAGAACTAACTGAATTTATGGCTCTCTATAAAAATTGTCTGAAATGTTCGTAATTCAATGAAAGTTTCCAATTAAATTTACGTTCAGACATCATTACAACTTTGATGGCATTTGGAGTCTTCCGAGCCTCTTAAATAAACAATTCCAAGCCTAAAAAGAAGGCTCTAGATCATCTTGAAAAGAGGCCTTCAAGCCTCTTGAAAGAATAATTTCTAGTCTCTTGAAAGAATGTTTCCATACCTTTTGAAAGGAAGCTTCCAAATCTCTTGAAAGGAGGGCTTTTGAGCTCCTTGAAAGGAGGCTTCTGAGAGGAGGCTTCCGAGCCTCTAGAAAAAAGGCTTCCGAGATTCTTGAAAGGAAGCTTCCGAGCCTCTTGGATGGAGGCTTCCGAGCCTCTTGAAAGGAGGCTTCCGAGCCTCTTGAAAGGAGGCTTCCGAGCCTCTTGAAAGGAGGCTTCCGAGCCTCTTGAAAGGAGGCTTCCGAGCCTCTAGAAAGGAGGCCTGAGCCTCTTGAAAGGAGGCTTGAGGCCTCTTGAAAGGAGGCTTGAGCCTCTTGAAAGGAGGCTTGAGCCTCTTGAAAGAAGGCTTCTGAGGCCTCTTGAAAGGAGGCTCTGAGCCTCTTGAAAGGAGGCTTCTGAGCCTCTTGAAAGGAGGCTTCTGAGCCTCTTGAAAGGAGGCCTGAGCCTCTTGAAAGGAGGCTTCTGAGCCTCTTGAAAGGAGGCCTGAGCCTCTTGAAAGGAGGCTCTGAGCCTCTTGAAAGGAGGCTTCTGAGCCTCTTGAAAGGAGGCCTGAGCCTCTTGAAAGGAGGCTTCTGAGCCTCTTGAAAGGAGGCTTCTGAGCCTCTTGAAAGGAGGCTTCTGAGCCTCTTGAAAGGAGGCTTCTGAGCCTCTTGAAAGGAGGCCTGAGCCTCTTGAAAGGAGGCTTCCTGAGCCTCTTGAAAGGAGGCTTCTGAGCCTCTTGAAAGGAGGCTGAGCCTCTTGAAAGGAGGCTTCTGAGCCTCTTGAAAGGAGGCTTCTGAGCCTCTTGAAAGGAGGCCTGAGCCTCTTGAAAGGAGGCTTCTGAGCCTCTTGAAGGAGGCTCTGAGGCCTCTTGAAAGGAGGCTTGAGCCTCTTGAAAGGAGGCTCTGAGCCTCTTGAAAGGAGGCTCTGAGCCTCTTGAAAGGAGGCTCTGAGCCTCTTGAAAGGAGGCTCTGAGCCTCTTGAAAGGAGGCTTCTGAGCCTCTTGAAAGGACGCTTCCTGAGCCTCTTGAAAGGAGGCTTCTGAGCTTTGAAAGGAGGCTCTGAGCCTCTTGAAAGGAGGCTTGAGGCCTCTTGAAAGAGGCTCTGAGGCCTCTTGAAAGGAGGCTTCCTGAGCCTCTTGAAAGGAGGCTTCCGGAGCCTCTTGAAAGGAGGCTTCTGAGCCTCTTGAAAGGAGGCTTCTGAGCCTCTTGAAAGGAGGCTTCTGAGCCTCTTGAAAGGAGGCCTGAGCCTCTTGAAAGGAGGCTCTGAGCCTCTTAAAAGGAGGCTCTGAGCCTCTTGAAAGGAGGCTTACGGGCTTCTTGAAAGGAGGCTTACGGGCTTCTTGAAAGGAGGCTTCTGAGCCTCTTGAAAGGAGGCCTGAGCCTCTTGAAAGGAGGCCTGAGCCTCTTGAAAGGAGGCTCTGAGCCTCTTGAAAGGAGGCCTGAGCCTCTTGAAAGGAGGCTTGAGCCTCTTGAACGGAGGCCTGAGCCTCTTGAACGGAGGCTTCTGAGCCTCTTGAACGGAGGCTTCTGAGCCTCTTGAACGGAGGCTTCTGAGCCTCTTGAACGGAGGCTTCTGAGCCTCTTGAACGGAGGCTTCGAGAGCCTCTTGAAAGGAGGCCTGAGCCTCTTGAAAGGAGGCTTGAGCCTCTTGAAAGGAGGCTTCCGGGCCTCTTGAAAGGAGGCTTCTGAGCCTCTTGAAAGGAGGCTTCTGAGCCTCTTGAAAGGAGGCTTGAGGCCTCTTGAACGGAGCCTTGAGCCTCTTGAACGGAGGCTTCTGAGCCTCTTGAACGGAGGCTTCTGAGCCTCTTGAACGGAGGCTTCTGAGCCTCTTGAACGGAGGCTTCTGAGGCCTCTCTTGAACGGAGGCTTCTGAGCCTCTTGAAAGGAGGCTTGAGGCCTCTTGAAAGGAGGCTCTGAGGCCTCTTGAAAGGAGGCTTCTGAGCCTCTTGAAAGGAGGCTTCTGAGCCTCTTGAAAGGAGGCTTCTGAGGCCTCTTGAAAGGAGGCTTCTGAGGCCTCTTGAAAGGAGGCTCTGAGCCTCTTGAAAGGAGGCTTGAGCCTCTTGAAAGGAGGCTTCTGAGCCTCTTGAAAGGAGGCTTCTGAGCCTCTTGAAAGGAGGCTTCTGAGCCTCTTGAAAGGAGGCTCGAGCCTCTTGAAAGGAGGCTTCTGAGCCTCTTGAAAGGAGGCTTCTGAGCCTCTTGAAAGGAGGCTTCTGAGCCTCTTAAAGGAGGCTTCTGAGGCCTCTTGAAAGGAGGCTTCCTGAGCCTCTTGAAAGGAGGCTTCTGAGCCTCTTGAAAGGAGGCTTCTGAGCCTCTTGAAAGGAGGCTTCTGAGCCTCTTGAAAGGAGGCTTCGAGCCTCTTGAAAGGAGGCTTCTGAGCCTCTTGAAAGGAGGCTTCTGAGCCTCTTGAAAGGAGGCTTCTGAGCCTCTTGAAAGGAGGCTGAGGCCTCTTGAACGGAGGCTTCTGAGCCTCTTGAAAGGAGGCTTCTGAGCCTCTTGAAAGGAGGCTTCCGAGCCTCTTGAAAGGAGGCTTCCTGAGCCTCTTGAAAGGAGGCTTCCAGACCCCTTGATAGAAGGCTTCCAAGCCTCTTGAAGGAAGGCTTCCGTTCCCTTGATAAAAAGCTTCCGATCCTCTTGAAAAAAGGCTTCCGAGCCCCTTGTAAAAAGGCTTCCGAGCCTCTTAAAAGGAGGCTTTCGAGGCTTTCGAAAGAAGGCCTACGAGCTGATTGGAAGGAAGCTTCCAAGTCTCTTGCACCGAAGCTATTGAGCTTTTCAGAAAAAATACCTTCATGTGTCTCGAATAAAGTCTTTCGAATCTTTAGATTCTATATGACAGATCTGAAACATATTCTTATTATATTATTCAACAATTCGTCCCGATCAGGTGGATTACATTGAAGATTGTCTATTCTACGTTTTGTCGCTTTGTTTATTTTGTCTCACAGCCCTTCATTTAATGTGCTGGTTGGGGTAAGCAGGATTCACAAGTCTTTGATTTACTGATAGCCATTCATGTTATGAACAATGCAAAGTTTTAGAATCAAAAATTATTGAAACTTTATCAACAAGCTTGTATTGAAGTTGTTATACGTCCGCCATTACGCATCTTTTCCCGAGGTATCCCCTAGAGCCAGCGAAGGTACCCCCAGGGGTTCATGTACCCCAGGTTGAGAACCGCTGTCCTAGGATACAAGTTGCTATGTTAGGTCAGTGCTCTTAAACAGTGTGCTGTGATCAGAACGCACAAACACGCGTTCTCGTGTTCAGAATGCATCTCTGCCTCCCGAACAACTTCATCCAACAGCACCTCGTCTATGTCGCAGCCGCAAAGTTCCAGCCTGCATTTCACCACGCTAGCGCTCTACTGTAACGTCAACAACTTATGCGACTTCGAGCTGTTAATATCCAGTTCTGAACCTGTAGTGATCGCTCTTCAAAAGGTACACAACGGACAACACCCGCAGCCCTGGACCGGACACTCTGTGGCGGGTACAAGTGGTTCGCCGAAGTGAACCAAAACGTGTACTAGTTATTCCTGCCTCTGAAATTCTTATCGACGCCGATTTCTGATTTTTTTTCGTCAGATTCGAGTGGCCCTTTCCAGTGACCATCGCTTCCATCTATATTTTGAGAAATTGATTCCCGAAGCTACAGGATAAGCTGGTAGAGTTTTTCTAAAAACTGCCATCCCCGGCGGTAATCTTGAGCGACTTGAAATATTCCTGAAGTATCCACTCCAACAACACCAGAAGGAACATAATCTTCCATACGGCAACTTATGCCAGCCTTGTGGTCCTGAATGATAGCTCCGACCTTCCGCCGAGGTTTTGCGGAGTCTTCTATCGATTACTTAGTAGCCTCGAGCAATGGCGTGAAGTAGCGACCTCGTAACGCTACATCGAGAAACCTTCCGCAGACTGCGTTGGATCTACAGTCAAGCCAACTGGTGTAATTTCCAACGAGGGATGAAGCACAAACTGGACAAAAGACCAACCACAAGTGCTACGGAGCTGTCCGAGGCCATCCTTCGGGCCACCAACAAGTTCATGCTATAAACCAGCCTAAATCCGCGAACGAAGAAGCCAAAAAATCAGTCAAGTCCATGGGAAAAGCGCTGTGAGTACTCAAAAGGACCAAAAGTGTCTATCTCCGAATAACCCAGCGTTTGTCGACATTCGAATCGAATGCCAAGCTGCAAGGAACGAATGCCGCTAAACGATCCGGGAAGTCAAGAGATGAGTTACTCGACCGCATCTATCATGAACAATCGACAACTGACCTGTGGCGGCGTTTAAGTTGCTGTTCAGATAAGAGAAGGGCTAAAGGGTTCACTCGTTCTATTAATTGCACAACCCATCAGAATCCGGCCATCGTTGCAGGGGCCTTTGCCGAACATTTGCACCGCCAGTCTTCCGAAGTCAAGAGTAGCCCGAAGCGTTCCGAAAGAAGCATCCTAGGACCGAGGACCCTCGAAAGAAGTCAGCGATCACCGCGGTTTCGAGCGTAAACGCAAAGGTATTGGAGCGCGAGCGTCTTGTAAACCGAAGATAAATCGAATACCTGGGAAGCACCAGTCGGAATTTTCTACTAATTGCTGTTAGGCGAGCATCCAAAAGCCGTCAGGAGGAAGGCCCAATCGGTCGTGAGCCAAGTCAGCCAGCTACCAAATGGCGGCGGAAAAGTGCGTGAAAGTTCACATTTATGAATCCTGAATAATGGCTTCCTAAACGGAAGAAAAAATAGCCAGCGTTGAGTATTTTTAAACTTACTTTTGAGTTGTTTTCTCTCTTTTCTTTCATCCACTCTTTCTTCTGTTGTCAAACTAAGGGGGGAAAACAATGCATCGACACCAGCAAGATTTTTTTATGTACAGGTTATCCGACTTCGTCAGTAGATGGGAATAACCAACGCGGGGGGGGGGAAACATACATTTTCAGTGCAAAACGTAAACAAACGAGCATAAATTCCATACAAAAATCCAAGATGGCTGAGTTGGAGATATTGACAAGTCGGATAACCTGTACATAAAAAAATCTTGGACACCAGTTCGATACAGGAAGCCAACCTTGAGTTTGCTGCCTGAGGTCGACATTGAGTGAATCAAACCTATTTATTTATCATCAGACTAAGGCCGGAGTGGCCTGTGCTGCACATAAAAGACTTCTCCATTCAGCTCGGTCCATGGCTGCACTTCGCCAACCACGCAGTCTGCGGAGGGTCCGCAAGTCGTCCTCCACCTGATCGATCCACCTTGCCCGCTGTGCACCTCGCCTTCTTGTTCCCGTCGGATCGTTGTCGAGAACCATTTTCACCGGATTACTGTCCGACATTCTGGCTACGTGCCCGGCCCACCGCAGTCTTCCGATTTTCGCGGTGTGAACGATGGATGGTTCTCCCAACAGCTGATGCAACTCGTGGTTCATTCGCCTCCTCCACGTACCGTCCGCCATCTGCACCCCACCATAGATGGTACGCAGCACTTTCCTTTCGAAAACTCCCAGTGCGCGTTGGTCCTCCACGAGCATCGTCCAGGTCTCGTGTCCGTAGAGAACTACCGGTCTTATAAGCGTTTTGTAGATAGTCAGTTTGGTACGGCGGCGAACTCTATTCGAGCGGAGCGTCTTGCGGAGTCCAAAGTACGTACGATTTCCAGCCACTATGCGTCTCCGAATTTCTCTGCTGGTATCGTTATCGGCGGTCACCAGTGAGCCCAAGTACACGAATTCTTCAACCACCTCGATTTCGTCACCACCGATAGAAACTCGTGGTGGGTGGCTCATATTGATCTCTCTTGAGCCTCTTCCTATCATGTACTTCGTCTTCGACGTGTTGATGACTAGTCCAATCCGTTTAGCTTCGCTTTTCAGTCTGATGTAGGCTTCCTCCATCCTCTCAAAGTTACGTGCCATGATATCAATGTCGTCGGCGAAACCAAATAACTGGACGAACTTCGTGAAAATCGTACCACTCGTGTCAATCCCTGCCCTTCGTATTACTCCCTCCAAAGCGATGTTGAATAGCAGACACGAAAGACCATCACCTTGCCGTAACCCTCTACGGGTTTCGAAGGGACTCGAGAATGCCCCTGAAACTCGAACTACGCACATCACCCGATCCATCGTCGCCTTGATCAACCGTATCAGTTTATCCGGAAATCCGTTTTCGTGCATTAGCTGCCATAGCAGGTCCCGATCGATTGTATCATATGCGGCTTTGAAGTCGATAAATAGATGATGTGTGGGCACGTTGTATTCGCGGCATTTCTGCAATACCTGACGTATGGCGAACACCTGGTCTGTGGTAGAGCGTTCACCCATAAATCCCGCCTGGTACTGCCCCACGAACTCTCTTGCAATTGGTGTTAGTCGACGGCATAAAATTTGGGAGAGTACCTTGTAGGCGGCGTTCAGCAATGTGATTGCGCGGTAGTTGCTACAATCCAGCTTACCGCCCTTTTTGTAGATGGGACACACGACACCTTCCATCCACTCCTGCGGCAGAACCTCATCCTCCCAAACCTTGGTAATCACCCAGTGCAGCGCTCTAGCCAGTGCTTCACCACCGTGTTTAAACAGCTCTCCTGGTAGTTGGTCAACTCCAGGGGCTTTGTTGTTTTTCAGCCGGCCGATCTCCTCCTGGATTTCCTGGAGATTCGGAGCCGGAAGTCGCGTGTGCTCCTAGGTTCATTACCATACCGCCACCGTTGTCTGCCATATCGCCATTCAGGTGCTCTTCGTAGTGCTGCCGCCACCTTTGGATCACCTCACGCTCGTTTGTAAGAAGGTTCCCGTTTATGTCATTACACATATCGGGCTGTGGCACGTGGCCCTTACGTGAACGGTTCAACTTCTTATAGAACTTTCGTGCGTTATTAGCGCGGTACAGTTCCTCCGTCTCTTCACGGTCTCGATCTTCCTGCTGGCGCTTTTTCCTCCGGAAAATCGAGTTTTGTCTGTTCCGCGCCAGTTTGTATCGTGCCTCGTTCGCCCTCGTGCGGTGTTGCAGCAATCTCGCCCATGCTGCATTCTTCTCCTCAACTAACTGCTCACATTCGCCGTCATACCAGTCGTTTCTCTGATCCGGAGCCACCGTGCCTAGTGCAGCGGTTGCGGTGCTTCCAATGGCGGATCGAATATCTCTCCAGCCATCTTCAAGAGATGCTGCGCCTAGCTGCTCTTCCGTTGGGAGTGCCACTTCCAGCTGCTGCGCGTAGTCTTGGGCTAGTCTACCGTCTTGTAGCTGCTCAATGTTAAGCCGCGGCGGACGAGAGTTTTGAGCGCAGACATACTGCGACGAGGTAGTGGTCGGATTCAATATTCGCACTGCGGTAAGTGCGGACGTTCGTGATGTCGGAGAAGAATTTACCGTCGATTAGAACGTGGTCGATTTGGTTTTCCGTTACTTGATTAGGTGATTTCCATGTGGCCTTGTGGATATTCTTGCGGGGGAAGAAAGTGCTTCGGACTACCATTCCGCGGGAGGCTGCAAAGTTTATGCATCGTTGGCCGTTGTCGTTCGATACGGTATGCAGACTATCCGGTCCGATGACCGGTCTATACATTTCCTCCCTTCCTACCTGAGCGTTCATGTCACCGATGACGATTTTGACGTCCCGCAGTGGGCATCCATCGTATGTCTGCTCCAGCTGCGCATAGAACGCTTCTTTCTCGTCGTCGGATCTCCCTTCGTGTGGGCAGTGCACGTTGATGATGCTATAGTTGAAGAAACGGCCTTTTATCCTCAGCTTGCACATCCTTGCGTTGATTGGCTGCCACCCAATCACACGTTGGCGCATCTTTCCCAGCACTATGAAGCCGGTTCCCAGCTCGTTGGTGGTGCCACAGCTTTGGTAGAAGGTAGCCGCTCGATGCCCGCTTTTCCACACTTTCTGTCCTGTCCAGCAGATTTCCTGCAGCGCTACGACATCGAAGTTGCGGGGATGTAATTCATCGTAGATTATCCTATCGCAACCTGCGAAGCCTAGCGACTTGCAGTTCCATGTTCCAAGCTTCCAATCGTGATCCTTTATTCGTCGCCTAGGTCGTTGCCGATTGTATCGAGTCGTATTATCTTCTATGTCGTTCGTAATAGTTATTTTTAAAGGCGGCTTATTGGGCCTGCGCAAACCTCCTGTCTCGTCGGAGGGCCGTCGTGTCAGGGCTGTTTAGCGTCCCACCTAACACCAGGACTTGGGCTTGTGCGCTTTGAGCGGCACACGGTCGCTTTGGCGGAGCCTACTTGCGGATACATGCAGCTTTTATAGAGGTTTAACAGGGCCCACTGTCAAACCCCACCACATCCTAGGCAGGCGCCACAACTCGCAGATGGCCTGGGGAGGATCTTGGACCTTGGACATAGTCCCTGCTGCTGAATCAAACCTCCAGTTGAGTAAATAGAACTTGCGCTAGGTACTTTTTTATAAATGGGAGTAAAGGCAAACTACTTCGACCACATTTACTCAAATTTGGCTTCCCGTACGGTAGTGCAAAGTTGGGTGGATTGAACTCACTTTTGGGTAGTTTAGTTCTTCCGTGTAGTCAATCCACCACTCTGAATGGAAACATCGTACCAACGAGGAACTGCGCAAAACTTCTTGGTGTCATCGTCGATCAACATCTAACCTTCAAGAACACTTTGTAGTCTCACTCGCAGTGCATGTAATTCCAGAACGAACATGGTGAAGCTGATTTTCAAGGAACTAACTAGGACGCCTCCGGGGCCCTCCTTAGCCGTGCGGTAAGATGCGCGGCTACAAAGCAAGACCATGCTGAGGGTGGCTGGGTTCGATTCCCGGTGCCGGTCTAGATAATTTTCGGCTTGGAAATTGTCTCGACTTCCCTGGGCATAAAAGTATCATCGTGCTAGCCTCATGATATACGAGTGCAGAAATGGTAACTTGGCTTAGAAACCTCGCGGTTTATAACTATGGAAGTGCTTAATGAACACTAGGCTGCGAGGCGGAAATGCCCTAGTGGGGATGTAATGCCAACGAAGAAAAGAACTAGGACGCCTTCATCACTAGCCGGCTTATCTACGGTAGTGAGCTGACATCCGGAAAAATCCCGGAACTCATCAGTTCTCTTGGTCAGTGCTCTTCAGTACTATGTACCAGAACCAAACGGCCACCTAGAGAAGACTGGGACCTCCGACGGCCCCTGCAACCTACTCAATCGAGCCAACGATGCTCTCCGTCAATCTGGTCAACGACAACTTATGAAGATCGCCGACCTCCACCGACCCGGCGCAAGGATCTCCAATGAAGCAAAGCCCAAAATTGACCATTTTCTGAAAATGCAGCTGCGGAGAGAACCAAACAAACAGCAAGCGCAAAGCCTACCCCGACAGCGGATAGAAGCAAAGTACCCCCCCTTCTCAATCCGGTACACGGTAAGGTAAGGTGGAGGTTGGCATTGAAACAAATGGTAGGACCGCAGGTGGCGCCTGCGTTGATTTTCTTTTCTTGTCAAAAATTGACTTGTCACTTGACGACAATTTTTATATAATTTGATGTGTAATATCGAGAGCTTCCTCCCAGGACATAACATACTGAGCGATTAATCTCCCAATAGGATTTGGTTCGCAATGTTCCCAGCTGCTGAGCACGCCCTCTCTGGTTCAATCGAAGATGGACGAATGGTTTCATGAGCGTTGAAAATCAGTGTCTTATTCCATTCACGGATCTAGTAGGAGAATTCTTTACGGATTGCTTGCAATGACCCTGGCCAAGATGAATACACCACTAGGTGTTCCAATCTCCCAAATTCACGATTCAGCCATCTTGGATTTTAGTATGGGAGAGCCAGCCGGTTTGTTTATGTTTTGCACCGAAAATGAATTTTTCACCCCCGCCTTCTTCTCGCCCATAAATTGGGTAGATTGAAACACCTAGCTGTGTATTCATCTTGACCCTGGCTTTAACGTAACTAGTTGCCACCGTCAATGCTAATGTTTTGCTCTGCTGCTGGCTCTTCACGAGTTGTTCTTTAACCAATAAACCAGAATAATTATCCAATGAGGCATCTTCTTTGTAGCGCTTGTCAGGTGTGATGAATGTCTCAGCTTCGGCAATCGCATCAGGAATGATTAAACGCTTCAATATATCGTCTGCTTGACTAATCAAAGTAGTGCTGGATGTTTTGAAGAAAATAACAAAATTGTTTCTGATCGAATGCTGTCCGGCATTATTATCCATAAAAAGCAAAAACATCGTGTTCTGATCGCCTCTCTTGGATTCGATTTTTGAAAGCATCGAATAAGTTGGCGACAACTCTGTGGCCTGATTTGATAATTGCTTCAACATAAATTGGAACATCACATCGGCTTCATATTGAGTGCATAAGTCACGGCAGAGTAGTTTCATAGTAGCTTAAACAGGTTCGAGGGCTTGGATTATATCACCTACCGCCAAAAAATCATCGTCACTGAAGTCGAATTTGGATTGAAGCTTAAAATCGATCCTAGTTTTTGAACAGGCCCCTTAATAGCCCCCCTTAACAGGCCCCTTATAGAATTGCTTGTGCATGGATAACATGCTATTATAGCACATAACATGCTATTTAGCCACATATACAAGTTCTTTTCCGAATTCAGAATGGATTTATTTTTGCAGCAAACAATTTTTCACAGGTAATCTTAGGAAGAAAGCTACTACGGCACGTAACGTTTTCACAACTTCTAAAAGGTGTGAAGTTGAGTGGCTCCAAATCTCTCGTCTCGAGCGAAAAGAACTCTGCTTCTTCAGAATTATCATTTGATTCTACATTGAAGTCTGGGAATAAACAACTAGAAAACAATTCAACAAACTTATTTAATTGAACAAAAAAAAGCTACCGTTGCGTGTATTCATCGGATGTCCTCAGATTGGGCAAGAGTCCTATAGGATGTACCGTCGTGCGGGGCTTCTTGGACATTGGACATTTTAAAACAAGAATTATAACGAAAATTATTATAAAATTGTTATTATCATCGAACGGGTGTCTTGTTGATAGTTGGATGACAATTTTCTGTTTGAAATTTGGTATTTTTCCGTTTATTTTTTTCAAAAAATCAAAAATCCAAAGTAGGCCCCGGAGTCAACAGAAGCCCCACCCGACGGTACCGTCATTCGAAGCCATTCGGTCTAGCTATAGCAGTTTTAAGAGAGGAGACCGTCGATGGAAAATATTGCGTGATTGTTTTACATCTTTTTGGAATTATGGTTAAAGTTGGTATTGACGACTGATCACCAGCCCCATCTGGAAAAGCAGCACGTTTAAGCATAATGTTGTGCAACACTTTGAGATGTGTTTTCATTCCCATTGCCTTGTGCTGGAGCCTTCACACATGATTACCTTTGAATACTTCACGCACTTGGATACGTCACGGTTTTCCTTTCGCGTAGAAAATTAAACCACACAGAAGCAGCGGACATACCGGGTTTAATTTTCTCTACAAATTCTATTTTTTTTTTCTCCGTGAATTGCAGACGCAGTCACATGACTGTCGTGAATGTCATGAATATCGTGACCTGTTCCCATGGACATCAGTGGATATTGGGGGTCTTTTGGAGACCGAAACAACCGTTAAAGTGGTCAATTAATAAAACTCATACTAAAAGAGCACATTTAAAATAAAATGTTTTGCTCTAAGCAAAGAATAATTGTAAAAGAAATATTTGTCATGACCCAACCTCATATACCTGAGTGCCCAAAGGATGTGCTCCGGAAGATCCGGAATAAACATAAAAGTAGTCAAATAATGGAACTCATCTTTATTTTCATTTTGTTTATTTAATAGTGATTGCAACCTCTTCCAGTGTTAGGGTCGTTCAAAAATGATGTTACAGGTTTTAGGGGGAGGCGGTCTAAGATTTTGTGACAGTACATGTACTAGGTATGCAAAAAAGCGAGACAGAGGGGGGGGGGAGGGGGTCTAAAAATCCCAAAAAGTAGTGGACGTCATATTTGAATCGCCCCTTACGTCGTCTTTCTTACGACGGGGTTTTTCATCCGCCTGTTTGTTGTCACGTACAACCGAGTGTGTCCTGTTTTCTGACCTCGAACTTTCCTCTAGAACCTCGATGAAGTCATCATCCGAAGTTTCCGGTGATTCTTGTTCTTCTTCCTTTTCAGCTACGACACCAGCATACGTGGTACCTTTCTATGCTTTTCAGGCCTGTTCTGCGCTTGTTGAGGGCAGGAATCCCGTCGATGATCAACTGCTTGACACCGAAAGCATGTATCCTTCAGTCCGTCGTAAAAAAAATCTTCCTTTTAAACCGGAGACATCTATGGATGGTGGAATACTTTTTCCGACTTCCATGTGTACACCACGAACACCTGTGAACAGGTGTCCCAGGCCCAATTCCGAGGGAAATTTCTCTCTTACAATGCGATCCACTTTGCCAAATAATCCGAGTACCGGCTATAAATTTTCGTTTTTGACTTCCGGCGGCATTACAAATACGCGGACATACCGCAAATTGGTAACAGCGATTTCCATCCGAACTTCAACCGATGTCCCGCTTGAGTAAACAAACTTTCGCGGCTCCGTATTTCTCCTCATGGATTCATACATCGCATCACGAGAAACGTATTTGATGTACAGCGAGCGATCATGTGCCATAAGTAATAAATCAGTCTCCAGCTGCTTCAAAAAGCTGGCGATTTCTGCCCAAAATGGACGCGGACTTCCAACTGAGAACCGAAACTGAACAGTATTCACAAACACACTGTCACTCATTTTGCTTTTTTTGTGCGATTTCTACGACTGAAAGGCACTAGCGAACGAAACACAATGGGAACAATGGATGGCAAACGCGCGTGATGGCGACTGATGGCACCGAAACTACAAAGGCTGCACAGAGCACAACTATTCAGTGTTGCCACATATACAGATTTTTCTGTATTGATACAGATGTTTGAGTCATATTCGGGACAAGAATCTGTAAATACAGAGTACATATTTTTCGAAAATCAACAGATTTTATACAGATTTTGAACATTCCACATTAGGAATAAATCATTTCTAAATAGATTTTGAAAAGAGTGGCATAAAACATTAGATACGTTAATTGTACTCCCCGGAAATAAGAATAACACAATCGACGTAAACCTGTTGTTATCGACGGCTAGTGTACAACTTAATCGAAATCTAATATTTAAATTCTATGAAAATATATACAACAAGCATCACAACATAATTGAAGAATAATTAATGATAGAATTGTCTTAAGTTTTCAAAAATATTTCCAAATTTACTAATAAAGAAATTCATGTTTGCCTTTTTCTACGAATTTTATCATGTAGATTTCACATACACATTTTTGGATTAAAATACAGATAGGCCACCGGAGGTGTTCGTTTCATGGTATTCATCCAATAGCCATGTAAATTTTTCAATTTGTTTTACAAAATTTTGTTGTCGTATTCTAAGCAAGACATCATTGACCTGAGACCGAAAGTCCTTCAGAGGATCCGGAACATCAGTAAAAGAGTTCATTTCATGAAAGTCATTCTAGTAGAGCGATTTTAGTTTTCAAAATTTCTTGTTGTCGTACTCTGAGCAAGAAATAATGTTCGTGACATATTCTCATGAACCTTAGTGACCGGTGGAGGTCCTCCTCTTTTAAGAAACACACCGATTTCCATTTTTTATTTTCGTATTCTGATCAAGAAATGATTGTCCTGGTCCATACTTATGGACTTGAGTGGCCACCGGAGGTCTTCCGAAAGATCTGGGTCATCCTTAAAAAAGAAGCCTTAGAAGAGCCTGAATTGACAATTTTCATGGATGTTCCGGATCTTCTGGAGGACCTCCGGTGGCCACTCAGGTTCATTAAAATGGGTCAAGACAATCATTGGTTACTCAGAGTACGATGATCGATACAGTCAAACCTCCATAAGTCGATGTTCTATGACTCGATATCGACTCAAGGAAACATATTATGTCTTAATGAAAAATATTTTCTGGTTACTGTTATGGTTCCTTCAAACAGCTAATCAAGTATTTTCTATTCTACATCTCGATTTTTCTATGAGTCGACGGTGCCTTCAATGTCGGCTTATGGAGGTTTGACAGTAGCTTAAAAAAACCGTGCTCTTCTAAGATAAGCTATTCGGATGTTCCGAATCTTCCGGATGATCTCCAGTGGCCAAACAGGTCCATCAAAATGGGTTACCACAATCATTTGTTACTCAGAGTTAGATAATGGAAATCTTAATAAAAAACCGTGCCATTTGGCCGAATGTCACTAGGCCGAACAAACCATTAGGACGAAATTCATTTGGCCGAAAGTCGTTTGGCCGAACAGGTCGTTTGGCCGAATATAGATATGATCCGATTTTATCACGTTCCGATTTTGTCAAGCTCCGATTTCGTTAACAAAATTATTCCGTTTTTATCAACAAAAAAATCAATCTTTTTTTAAAGGAATTTAGCTTTTAACATAAAATAACTTGGGTAAGTTTTTGGTCAAATGTTGTATTTATAATATTTCATGCACTAGCGGTAATAAGGCCGTAACTAACAATAGAGGATTTTCTTCACGGGCTGTCCCTTATCGAAATAAAAGTGAAAAGATGCGGGTTTGTTTGCACTTTATTACATCAGGATGAAGGATCACATTGTTATCGGGCATTCTGATGTAACTGAAGAAAGTGTTCTGGAGTACATATCCTCGAATGTATCAGATATGTCTACAATCAAAATATTCTAAGCTGAGATATATGTCCAAAAATATCTTTGTGATCATAAGAAAATAATTAATTGAGTTTTGAATAAACGTAAACTGTTTCAGGGTCTCCAAAACGTCCTGGAGTTCAGAACATGTGATATACCCGATCAACCAAGCCTTGAACGACGTATTCGTTCATCGTTGAACATCTAAGCAGGACTATTGAGCCGATAGGATTTCACTTATAATTTTTACAAGCTACTACAAGCTTATTCGGTTCTCCTAAACAACCTTTAGTTCCGAACATGCGATCCACCCGATCAACCAAGTCCTGAGTGATATATTCGTGCATTACTAAACATCCCAGCAGTTCCATCGAGCTGGTAGGATATCACTTAATTCTTTAACAGGCTACAGTAGATGCTCCATGAGTTGATTCTAAGAGTCGATATCGCATCGTTGAAACAAATGATGCCATACTAAAATATTATAATAATATTATATAACAATTTTCCAAGAACTTTTGTTCCACATCTCGATACCGATTGTATTACATCTCTTCAAAAAGTCTTGGATCTCGGATCATGCAATGATCCAACCTATGAAATATGTGAGATATTATATCCCAGCAAGTCCTACGCCTATGCTCACAAGGCTAATTGGATACCCTTTGGTCATCTTATGTTCATGGAAATTAGGATTCTATGCTTTTTGAAGAACTAGATTTGGTACATGCTGACGACGAGGACATTGCGAAAGTCATAATTGATCTAATATATACTTTGAATTAAACTCGAAAACGTTTTGTAGTACCTTGAACATCTCGAATTCAGGAAAATTGATTTTACATGGTACGCATATGCTTAGTGAAACGGGCTGGATACATATCGATGTTGAGGACATTCCAAAAAGCCTTGGTTGTCCGGTAGATACTTTGGATAGAACTTGGAAACGTTTTGGAGTACCTTAAGGAGGTCAAATATTTTCACATTTATTGTTCTGTTATAAATGGATGCCACCTTATTTTAGGGAACGTCCATAAATTACGTCACGCTTTTAGTGGGAGGGAGATGGTTTCTAAGTGTGACTTCTCATATCAATTTTTTGGAAATTTCATACAAAAAGATGGACAATGAAAATGGTTAATTTTTGTGTGACATAATTTATGAACGTTGATGCACTCCTTACTTGCCAGGAATCTCAACCAGTCACCATTGATGATCAATATACATTTCCTATGTAAAATAACTTTGGTCTCTTTTCACTAACCGTTTCCTCCCAGTAGCATGTTCACGTGGTTTATGGACAGTCCCTCAGCATTTAAAAATGGTAGAACCTAAAAAACTAACATTTTTCCAGTAATATATCATTTCCACTAAAGTTTTAGCAAAAAAAATCGTCAAAGTAAACTATTCCGATTTTGTCACTGTTTCGATTTTATCAACTGAAACTCACGGACCGTGTTGATAAAAACGGAACATATCTGTAGTTCATTTGGTCGAATAGAATAGAATAGGACATTTTGCCGAATAGTACATTTGCTGAATAGGAAAAAGGTCGTTTGGCCGAAAGCTCATTTGGCTGAATAGGTCATTTGGCCGAACTTGTCACTTGGCCGAATAGTTCATTTGAAAGTGAGAAACTAGGCGTGAAAAGTAAAACGTCTGTAAAGAGTGAGAAGTGAGTAGGAGGTCCTACTTCTCACTCCTCGTATTATACTTCTTATTGTGAAAAGTGAGTAGTTTCACAGTGAGAAGGGAGAAATGAGGAGTGAGAAGTGAGACGTCTCACTACTCACTCCTCATTTTTTACTTCTCACTGTAAAAAGTGAGAAGCGCGAAAAGAGGAGTGAGACGTTTCACTTGCCACATCGCACTACTCCCGTTTCCAATGAGAAGTGAGAAATAAGTAGTGAGAAAAGAGACGTCTCACTTTCACACTTCATTTCTCACTTTCAAATTGTGAAGAACTGTTTAGTGAGGCGTCTCACTTCTCACTTCGCACTACTTTCTTTTCACAATAAGAAGTGAGAAATGAGGAGTGAGAAGTGAGACGTCTCACTGTGAAAAGTGAATAGTGCGAATTGGGTTGTGGGACGTTTCACTACTCACTTCGCGCTTCTCATTTTTTACCACGAGAAGTGAGAAATAAAGAATGAGAAGTGAGACGTCACACTTTTCACTCATAATTTCTCACTTCTCATTGTAAAAAGTGAGTAGCGTGAAGTGGGTAGTGAGCTCACTTTTTACAGTTATAAGTGAGAAATAAGTAGTGAGAATTGAGACGTCTCACTTTTCACACCTTATTTCTTACTTTCCAACTGGTCTATACGCCTAAATGTCCTATTCAGCCAAATGTCGTTTTCGTCCAAATGAACTTTTCGGCCAAATGACCTATTTCGCAGTATGCATACATTTTTGGTCTAACATTAATAAAACATATTTGTACGACTAGATTGGTATCTAACTTAAAAAAAACATATTGGCCAACTAGGAACATTTCTCCGTCGTATGAAATCTGTTGTTACTCGAATTGGCCAAGTCCTTGTATATGAAATGTATTTTACTAAACACACGCACACACAGACAGACATTTGCTCAGTTTTTCGAACTTCGCGAACAAATTTCGGGATTAGTTTCGGTATCTTTGCGAGTAGCGGTTGTGGAGAAATTTTGCCCAAAAGATGTTCGCGAGTATTTCGCTTTGCAAACAATCTTGGGGGTAAGCTCACAGATCCGCATAACTGTTTAAGATCATTTATTTTAAAGGCTAAGCAGATTTCTTGAAATATACAGCCTGATAAAATGTGATCATTCTGCTATTTTATTCATTTTTTTATATCCAATTTTTAAGAAGGTTTAATTTTTTTTTATTCCTTTATTTATTTGTTAGGCACTCTGTGTTACTTAACCGCTACTGTGCCGAGATCTACTGTGGTATTCTGCTCTACAGAATCCACACAGAATCTATTTTTAGATTTCCATTACCATTATTGTTGTCGTTGCCAGTCCATCTCATCGTGTGTCCATTGTGTCCGTTTGTCCATGTCGTGTATTCAATGATCGTTGCATTGTTCGGTTGCCATTAATCCGGGTAACGTTGGAGGAATGCCTCCGAGAAGAACAAGTTGTCAGTCGTCATCAGGCAGCCGTGACGGTAAGGCGCGTCACCAAAACGCCAACGTATGGGCTGCGGATCTGGCGACTGACGAGGGTTTGGTGGAGGGCTGGGAATCGAACCCATGACCATTCGCTTGTAAGGCGAACGTGTAGCCAACTACGCTACGGAACCCCCTGAGAAGGTTTAATTCAATCCTTCGATTTAGTTTTGATCTATTCTGATGAATCTTTGGAACGGGCTTTTGTGAGAGATTCGTTAAATTCCATTGTTATATAAAGAGCTGTTAAATGAAGTTTTTTTTTCTCCAGTTTGGATCCAGATGCATGGATTAAATTTCTATTAGTGCTAACACTGGTTTCAATTTGATTAATAATCTCTACAATGCCTGAATCACTAATGGCCGCTAATGAAACACAAAAATGTTGACATAAGGAGAAACACGAGGGCCAACGATTAACTCGCGATCAATAACTTCAACTTTCATGTTATTATGCGAAATATGTGGAAAACAAACCAATCGATCAGTCACCTGGGATTTCTGGGCAGAATAGTTTTATAATTCATTTTATAGAGCACTGGAATAAACTTTAGAAAGCACATTTTACAACTCATTTGTTTGCTACACTGTTTAGTAGATTTTGTTTTGCCAATGAGGAAATGTAGGCCGCTCTGCCACTAAAAACGAACTGTAAAACAGGTTACTTCTTATGATCCGAAATTGCGGAAAAAATCTCATATATACCATTTGCCTTTTTGGACTATTCCGGTTTCCTTTAAACACACCTCGATAACGGCTCGAAACGGGTTTCCACAAATTCAAAACAAACTCATCCAATCAGGTTTTGGAATGTTGCCATAAAATTTCCAAATGTGTGCGACAACAGAGCACAGAACACCATCAATGTATGAGGCATTTGTCGCAGTGGGTACCACTCTGTCGAAGCAGCACCCCAAATCCGACTAATCTCACACATATGTCGGATTCTTATAAATCTTTCTCCACCTACCCACATCAGCCCACCGAGGAAGAAATCCGCAAAGCTTTTCATCGTCTTCGTTTTGCTGGTTGAAGCGGCTCTCTCATTCCTTAATTTACAGAACACCAGCCTCGAATATAGGCAGAGAATGTTTGTGAACAATCAAAAATATGTATAAGCTGCAAAATAAGGAGGCGAAAATAGGGCAGATTGGAACCAAAACGTTCGCCAAGTTCCTGCTAGTTCTGAAGTTCTCAATATCCTACATTCAAATTAAAGATGTCAGCATTATTCACAATGGCATGGTTTCGTTTCTCTGCATTCAAAACCGAGAACGAGAACAATATTTATTTATTTATTTAATATTTCATGATCGTCATCCCTGACTAAACCCAGCCATGGCTGCAGAACTCCGCAGCATCAGAATGTGGGAAGAAACCAGTATGTGACAATTTATTTCCTCCGACGTTCCTCCGCGCCGTCCGCCATCGTCGCTTGGAATTGATTTATAATTATGAGTTCCTTTGAACCATATAGGCATTTATTAATTTACAGATTCCAACTTGCTCTGGCAGTCGGGCATCCGTTCAGATTTAAATAATAGCATATCGAGAGGTGACTCCAAGAAGCTTTGAGCAAACATCGCACCGATGGATATTTGTTCAATTTATTTGGTTGTAATTCGATTTTTTTTAAGGATTTAAGGCAAAGATCTTTGGATAAAATTGAATATTTGTTTCTGGAATCAATTTCTGTACGGTTTTGTTTCACGATACATGGCTTCGTTTTTATTGGATGAAATCTATAAAGTACGGTTGTGGTACGCCGTTACAAAGCCCAACTTTCTGAAATTAACAAAAACCTTCCTCCCTCCAAGACAGCCGTGGAGTGTGGAAAAAATATACCAAAAATAACATTCAATTATTTTCAATTTTGTTTGTGCTGTGACAGTATTGAATCAACATAAATTTCAGCCAAGAAACACCCCATCGTGTTACAACGACATTGTTGTGATAGGCTCGATGGGTGCGAAGCTCTCTAAAATTCACATCAGGAACGGAAAGCACGCCAACGAAGACGACGACTCTGTGCCCGTTAGCAAGCGGCAATAAATTATCCAAATTTTCAACTCCACCGTTCATAATTTATCAGCGTGTGCCGTACGGATATGGCTGCGGCGGGGGCGGAGAATCTTGTATAGTGGGAACAGGAACGGCTGTTTTGTTTATTCTGGAAGGCAAGAGGCGTACGATAAGATCGAGGAAGAACACTCTCCAAAGCTTATGATTGGTTTCAATTAATTCTCCAAACAAACACAAATTAGTAAATCGGAGCCCATTAGATTCGATTATGGCCGTCATAAGTCGGTTTAGAAGAGCTGGGAGTTCGGTCGGCAGACAGCGCTCGATGTGAGAGCAGGGATTTGATGATGCGGTCGAAGCTTGAGCTCAGTACCAGCTCGGCACAGACTCCCTCACAATATGAATGGAAGTAATCAACTTAATGCAGATGGTGCCATCCCATACATTGTGAAGTGGGGGGTTTTTGCATTTAGTACTTTGATGTGCTGTTTTCGGAGTTAGTTTGCGACGTTATGTGCATTCGATGGTCGAGTTGATTTTCGGGTCGCACTGTGACGCCAGCTGGTCTCATGGTGACTCTGCTTCATGTGGATTGTTCTCGTTTGTTATCGGATCGCACTGAGCAGCTTCGGAAAGTTTGTGAAGCATTTTCAAATTAATCGAAAGTTGTTTGTGCGTATGTCGAAGGTTATGGCTTTGGGTTGGGCAAGGTCAGCTTAGCTTGATGCTTGTTCGCTTCGGTGTTGATCACAGATTAAAATTGTGAGAAAAGAAGCAACGAGTGCGAAACATTTAGTAATACTTGTTTTGAGCTCTGCAATAAAACAAAGTGGGCAATTGTTGATATTATTTGTACAGGAACCCTAGAACGGGAAACGGCCGTTTTGCCGAAAACCATATATACCATTAGACCGAACGTCATTTGGCCGACCAGGTCATTTGGCCCACCAGGTCATTCGGCCGAATGGATCATTGGGCCGAATAGGTCGTTTGACCGAACAGGTCATTTGGCCGGACAGGTTAGAATGGCAGGCAGAATGCGTCATTTAGCCGAATAGGTCATTTGGCCGAACAGGTCTTTTGGCGAAAAAATTATTATAGAATAGTGAGAAGTGATCGTCAAATTACTTGTTTGGTCAAATAACATATTTGGCCGATAACCTGTTGGGCCAAATGACGTATTCGGTTAAATGACTTATTCGGCCAAATAACCTTTTAGGCCAAATGACCATTTCGGTCAAATAAGGATTCGAACGAATCCCTTTCAAGGATTCGAACGAATCCCTTTCAAGGATTCGAACGAATCCCTTTCAAGGATTCGAACGAATCCCTTTCAAGGATTCGAACGAATCCCTTTCAAGGATTCGAACGAATCCCTTTCAAGGATTCGAACGAATCCCTTTCAAGGATTCGAACGAATCCCTTTCAAGGATTCGAACGAATCCCTTTCAAGGATTCGAACGAATCCCTTTCAAGGATTCGAACGAATCCCTTTCAAGGATTCGAACGAATCCCTTTCAAGGATTCGAACGAATCCCTTTCAAGGATTCGAACGAATCCCTTTCAAGGATTCGAACGAATCCCTTTCAAGGATTCGAACGAATCCCTTTCAAGGATTCGAACGAATCCCTTCAAGGATTCGAACGAATCCCTTTCAAGGATTCGAACGAATCCCTTTCAAGGATTCGAACAGATCCCTTTCAAGGATTCGAACGAATCCCTTTCGAGATTCAGAACGAATCCTTTTAAGGATTCGAAACGAATCCTTTCAAGGATTCGAACGAATCCCTTTCAAGGATTCGAACAGATCCCTTTCAAGGATTCGAACGAATCCTTTCAAGGATTCGAACGAATCCCTTTCAAGGATTCGAACGAATCCTTTCAAGGATTCGAACGAATCCCTTTCAAGGATTCAGAACGATCCCTTTCAAGATTCGTACAAATCCCTTTCCAAGATTCGGACGAATCCCTTTCAGGATTCGAACGAATCCCTTTCAAGATTCGAACGAATCCCTTTCAAGGATTCGAACAGATCCTTTCAAGGACTCGAACGATCCCTTTCAAGGACTCAGACAGATCCCTTTCAATGACTAGAAACAGATCCCTTTCAAGGACTCGAACGAATCCCTTTCAAGGACTCGAACGAATCCCTTTCAAGGACTCGAACGAATCCCTTTCAAGGACTCGAACGAATCCCTTTCAAGGACTCGAACGAATCCCTTTCAAGGACTCGAACGAATCCCTTTCAAGGACTCGAACGAATCCCTTTCAAGGATTCGAACGAATCCCTTTCAAGGATTCGAACGAATCCCTTTCAAGGATTCAAACGAATCCCTTTCACGGATTCGAACGAATCCCTTTCAAGGATTCGAACGAATCCCTTTCAAAAATTCGAATGAATCCCTTTCAATTTTGTCAATTTTTATTACAATTTTGTTAACATTTTGTCACAAATATGTTAAAATGTTTCTTCTTCTTCTTATTCGCATTACATCCCCACACTGGAACAGAGCCGCCTCGCAGCTTAGTGTTCATTAAGCACTTCTACAGTTATTAACTGCAAGGTTTCTAAGCCAAGTTACCATTTTTTCATTTGTATATCATGAGGCTATAACACGATGCTACTTTTATGCCCAGGGAAGTCGAGACAATTTCCAATCCGAAAATTGAATAGACCGGCACCGGGAATCGAACCCAGCCACCCTCAGCATGGTCTTGCTTTGTAGCCGCGTGTCTTACCGCACGGCTAAGGAGGGCTCCTGTTTCTTACAATTTTGGTATAATGTTTGTCACAATTTTGTTACATTTTGCCACAGTTTTGTTAATTTGTTAGGAATTTTGTCAAAATTGTGTTACAGTTTTGTCACAATTTTGTACAAAATTTGGTCACTTTTATGTCACAGTTTTGTCACTTTTTTATCACAATTTTGTCAAAATTATGTCAATCTATTCGCAATTTTATCACAATTTTATGTCAGTCAAAATTTTCTTTGTCACAATCAAAATTGCAGCAAAATTTGTTAAAATTTTGCTGCAATTTTGTAAATTTTACAATTTTCAATTTATAAAAATATTTTTTTATTCATGTCTTCATATTATTTTTTAATTTAAAAAAAAATAATTTTAATTTCCAGATTTTTTTTTTATTTTTTCAATTTTGCTCAATATTTTATTTTTCTTCAATATTTTTAATTTTTTGACTTTTTTCAATTTTTTTAATTCACACATTTCATTTTTATTTTTTTTTGGTTTTTTTAAATTTTTTAAATATAAAAAAAATTGTTTCATTTCTTCAATTTTGTAAAAAAAAAATAAAATTTTGAAATTATTAAAAATTTGTTTTCCTCTAAAATTTTAAAAAATTAAAAAGATTTGCAAAATTTAAAAAGTAGAAAAAAAATATGAAAAATTAAAAAAATTTAAGAAATTTAAAAAATTAAAAAAAATCAAAAAATTAAAACAAATTAAAAATTTTAAATAAAATTAAAAAATTTAAAAAATTAAAATAATTGGAAAAAAATTAAAATTGGAAAAAATTAAAAAATTTGAAAAAAATTAAAAATTGAGAAATTAAAAAAATTGAAAAATTGAAAAACAATGAACAAAATTATTCAATTTTTTTATTTTTTAATTTTTTATTTTTTTTTTAATTTCTTAATTTTTGAATTATTTCCAATTTTTTAATTTTTTTCAATTTTTAATCTGTTTTCAATTATTTTATTTTTTTAAATTTTCAAATTGATTTGAAATTTTTAATTTGTTTTAATTTTTTAATTAATTTTAATTTTAAAATTTCTTAATTTTATTTATTTAACTTTTTTTTTCTACTTTTGAAATTTTCCGACAAATTTTTTGAATTTTGAAAATATTTTTAATTTTTTAAATTTTTAGAAGAAAATAAATTTTTAATAATTTTAAAATTTTAATTTTTTTTTATTTTTTTTTAATATTGAAAATTTTATAAATTTTTCAGTGAATAACTATTTTTTCAATTTATAGTTTTTTTTAAATTTCTTCAATTTTGTAAAGAATTGTCACATTTTTTTATTTTTTTAATTATTTTATTTTTTTTTATTTTTTATTTTTTATTTTTTTCCAAACTTTAAAAAAAAATATTTTTTTTTAATTTTTAAAATTTTTGAGAAATTAATTTTTTTATTTAAATTTCATTTTTTTTTAATTTTTTAAATTCAATTTTTTTTTATTTTTTAAATTTTTAAATTTTTGAATTTTTTATTTTTTATTTTTTTTTTAATTTCTTTTTATTCTTTTTTAATCTTTTCAATTTCTTTTTTTTTTTTTTTCAATTTATTCAATTTTGTTAGTTTCGTCAATTTGGTCAATATATGTAATTTTTTTCACACATTTGGTTAGTTTTGCCCCAATGTTGTGATTTACTCACAATTTTGTTAAAATGTTCATTAAAATTTTGTCACAGTCACAATTTTATCACAGTTTAGCCACAGATTTTTTACAATTTTGTTAGCATTTTGTCACAATTTTGTTTAAATGTTTGTCACACTTTTTTCACAGTTTTGTGGCAGTTTTGTCACAATTTTACACAGTAAAAAGTTTTCACAATTTTATAATAATCACAATATTGTCCCATTTTTGTAAAAAAAATTGTCTAATTTCTGTCATATTTTTTTACAAATTTGTCACACTTTTGTCACAATTTTGACACAATTTTGTCACAATTGTTTCACAATTTATTTGCAGTGTTGTCACTCTTTTGTCGCAATTTTGTTAAAATTTCAAAATTTTGTCTATTCCGATAATTTGGCTAATTTCGCCAATTTTGTTAATTTAGCTCATTATTACAACTTTTGTCAATTTTGTAAATTTTTATATCGTAAATTTTATTCATTTTCTAAATTTTGTCAATGTGAGATGGTGAATAATAGGGTTAATTCCAATTTTATCAATTTTGTCACAATTAGGGGAACGGTTCGCCACTTCATCTCATAGCTCCTATTTCCATCCCATCAAAAACAGAGAAATGGAAAGGAATTTGGTTTGTTTATTATTTTTGTGATTTTTTTCAGCAGTGAGCACGCATGTTGACAAAAAGAAGCGACGAATTTGGTGCCGTATTTCTTTGCTTAGCGATGTGATGGATATATGTACAGTGAGATTGAGATCGGACCAGTTCCCCTATGTTAATTTTGTCAATTTTGGCAATTTTTTGTCACAATTTTATCACAATTTTGGTAAAATTTTGTCACAATTTTGTTACAATTTTGTTACAATTTTGGTAAATTTTTTTTTCACAATTTGTCACAATTTTGTAACTATTTTGGCACAGTTTTGACAGTTTTGTCAATTTTGTAAATTTTCTCAATTTTTCTGATTTTGTCAATTTTGTAATTTTTTTCAATTTTGTCAATTTCGTCATCATTGTCAATTTATTCATTTTTTTTTAGTTTTGTTAGCTTCGTCAATTTCGTCACATTTTTTTCACAATTTTGTCACAGTTTTTCTTTTTCCACAATTTTGTTCAAATTTTGAAACAATTTTATTACAGTTTGTCGCAGTTTTGTCACAATTTCGTCACAATTGTGTCAAATTCTTGACACAATTTCGTCAATTTTGTCAATTTATTCGCAATGTTGTCACCATTTTGTTAAACCTTTCAATGATTCGAACGAATCCCTTCCAAGGATTCGAATGAATCCCTTCAATTCTGATTAATTTTTATTCAAATGAAATTTCGAGCAAATAAAGACCTCAACATAGATGTGAACATAATTATGAAAGGGTTTGCAAATAAATTGGTTCTGAAATGCTGTGGATTACAAAAACTTCCTACTGTAATTCTTCAAGTGGAATTAGAATCAAATGTTGCTTTAAAAACGGTGTTCTACTTCAGTACAGTGTAACAACAGTCGACCGAGCCTTGTACCGAATAAGTTTTCCACAGCGACGACAGCCCCCCCAGATTAGGAATTCAATTTGTCTAGCCGATGTTAATCTGCTTAAACCAAACTACCGTGCAGTAAATCCGCTCTGCTTGACACCACCACGTGTCGCCAAGTAGATAACGAGCAATATTTCGAGTGCCCAACTCTTGGTGCCATTCTAGCAGCTGCTGCTGTGCTGTGAATTTCGAAATTGATAATCGGCAGCCGTGAATATTGCCGCTGCCTAGTTTTGCGGTGCACGAAATTATTGCTCCGATCCTAATTGTGACTTATTGGTAAGGGTAATTCGCGTGGATGCGAACATTTCGGCAATATTTACGATTTCCGATAGCGGCAGCAATTCTAATTTATGAACCCGTGTTCGGAATTGAAATTATTCTGCCGCCGAAGCTGGGCTCCGAAATCTGCAGAGGGGTCTCGATTTACGGACCAATCGTTCACACAGGGATTAATTTCCTCCTATAGTCCAATGGCAGCGCGGTCAGCAAAATCGCAGGTGTTTTTCATTTCCATCTGTCGTCGGGTCGGGTCCGAGAGAAATAAGATCCAACGAAATGGACTAATTCAATTACGTTTAATTAAAGGCAACTTTTCCCCCTTGGTGATTGGGGGGGACCGCACTACTAACTCGTCATCCGACTAGGCAGATGAACATCAAACCGCAAGCAAGCATTCGTTTGTTCCGCATCTGGGAACGGCCAGCATGATGGAGAGAAAAATTAGCTTCTTTCGGCTTGGGGCGAGATTTATGCTGACGACGACATGACTTCTAGTCTCGTGTGACCATCAGAGGTAGTCAGTCAGTGCCTTGAGCGCGTTAAGCGAATAATCTTAATTCAAATTCTATGGGAATGCCGGCCGACAATAGCGGGCCCCGTCCGGATGATCACGATACAAAGTCGGCATGGGGTTCACAGGAAGGGAGGGGGTTCTTTAGCAGTATGTCACGACGATGAAAATTACATTTTTGCCTACGATGATGGAGCTTGCTCTTGGATGGGGGCTTCTGGCGACTTGGCAGCAGCTTTATTTATGACCGCTCGAGTTATCACTCATGGGGTCGTATAAGTAGGGAGGAGATTTGTGTGGCGACTATTTCTTTTTTTCCTACTCTCGCCGATTTGGTTGACGACATTTCTCCGAAATAGAGGCGCATACGTGAGGGTAGAACCGATTAGGCCAGTGGTTGGAGGCAATTTATCTTCTGCAATTCGAGATGGGGCAGGCAGCCGAATATGATGGCGAAGCACTTGGAAATTTGTGGCAGATGCTTGCTGGAAGGTCGTTTTTTTATTTTATGAATGCGAAGACAATGAAGTAAACGTGGTGGGAGGTCGTATTTCTCTTGTGTTTATATTAGCATGATGGCTGGATGGTGTGAAAATTAGGTTTTACTGTAAACAGTTTATTTTATTCGTACGATCTTGGGCTCTGATTAAATTTTCTTTTGCAGGATATAATCTGGTGAAAAAATGTTTAAGAGGCTAATTGAGGGATTCAACATACAACAATTGCGGCAGAATTCCTTAAAATGCCTATTTCCAAAGGGGTTTTGAGCAAAATATCAGAGGAGGATTCCAAGGCACTTGAATTAAATACACAGAAAGAAGTTTGATCGATTTTCCAAAATGGTTTGCCTTACTCAACTCCAAGAAGGATTATGTCGCATTGAAAGTGAATTTTGGCTAGTTTGAATATCAATTAAAAAGAAATAAATTGAACAATTAAAAACAATCAAACGTTAAAAAATACATTGATTAATTTTTGTGAAGAGCACACATTTGGATTTAGTCCGAATCCGAATCACTTCTGGGATTTAGTCCGAATCCCTTCTGGGATTCAGTTCGAATCCCTTCTGGGATTCAGTCCGAATCCCTTCTGGGATTCTGTCCGAATCCCTTCTGGGATTCTGTCCGAATCCCTTCTGGGATTCTGTCCGAATCCCTTCTGGGATTCTGTCCGAATCCCTTCTGGGATTCTGTCCGAATCCCTTCTGGGATTCTGTCCGAATCCCTTCTGGGATTCTGTCCGAATCCCTTCTGGGATTCAGTCCGAATCCCTTCTGGGATTCAGTCCGAATCCCTTCTGGGATTCAGTCCGAATCCCTTCTGGGATTCAGTCCGAATCCCTTCTGGATTCAGTCCGAATCTCCTTTGGGATTCAGTTCGAATCTCTTTTGGGATTCAGTCCGAATCCCTTCTGGGTCAGTCCGAATCCCTTTTGGGATTCAGTCCCAATCCCTTCTGAGATTCAGTCCGAATCCCTACTGTGATTCAGTCCGAATCCCTTCTGGGATTCAGTCCGACTCCTTCTGGGGTTCAGTCAAAATCCTTCGTGGATTCAATCCAAATCCCTTCTGGGATTCAGTCCGAATCCCTTCTGGGATTCAGTCCGAATCCCTTCTAGGATTCAGTCCGAATCCCTTCTGGGATTCATTCCGAATCCCTTCTGGGATTCAGTCCAAATCCCTTCTGGGATTCAGTCCGAATCCTTTCTGGGATTCAGTTCGAATCCCTTCTGAGATTTAGTTCGAATCCATTCTGAGATTCAATCCGAATCCGTTCTGCGAATCAGTCCGAATTGCTTCTGGGATTCAGTCCGAATTCTTTCTGTGATTCAGTCCAAATGCCATCTGGGATTCAGTCCGAATTGGTTCTGGGATACAGTCCGAATCCCTTCTGCGAGTCAGTCCAAATTCCTTCTGGGATTCAGCGTAATCATTATTGGAGAGACCTCGGCCCTTCTGGGATTCAGTCCAAATCCCTTCTGGGATTCAGTCCGAATCCCTTCTGGGATTCAGTCCGAATCCCTTCTGGGATTCAGTCCGAATCTCTTCTGGGATTCAGTCCGAATCCCTTCTGGGATTCAGTCCGAATCCCTTCTGGGATTCAGTTCGAATCCCTTCTGGGATTCAGTCCGAATCCCTTCTGGGATTCAGTCCGAATCCCTTCTGGGATTCAGTTCGAATCCCTTCTGGGATTCAGTCCGAATCCCTTCTGGGATTCAGTCCGAATCCCTTCTGGGATTCAGTCCGAATCCCTTCTGGGATTCAGTCCGAATCCCTTCTGGGATTCAGTCCGAATCCCTTCTGGGATTCAGTCCGAATCCCTTCTGGGATTCAATCCGAATCCTTCCTGGGATTCAGTCCGAATCCTTTCTGACATTCAGTCCAAATTCCTTATGGTATTCAGTTCGAATCCCTTCTGGGAATCAGTCCGAATCCGTTCTGGAATTCAGTCCGAAACACATCTGGGATTCTGTCCGAATCCATTCTGGGATTCAGTCCGAATCCCTTCTGGTATTCAGTCCGAATCCCTTCTGGTATTCAGTCCGAATCCCTTCTGGGATTCAGTTCGAATGCCTTCTGGGATTCAGTCCGAATCCCTTCTGGAATTCAGTCCGAATCCCTTCTGGGATTCAGTTCGATTCCCTTCTGGGAATCAGTCCGAATCTTTTCTGGGATTCAGTCCGAATCCCTTCTGGGATTCAGTCCGAATCCCTTCTGGGATCCAGTCCGAATCCCTTCTGCGATTCGGTCCGAATCCCTTCTGGGATTCAGTCCGAATCCCTTCTGGGACTCAGTCCGAATCCCTTCTGGAATCCAGTCCGAATCCCTTCTGCGATTCAGTCTTAATCCCTTCTGGGATTCAGTTCGAATCCCTTCTGAGATTCAGTCCGAATCCCTTCTGGGATTCAGTCCGAAACACATCTGGAATTCAGTCCGAATCCCTTCTGGGATTCAGTCCGAATCTCTTCTGAGATTTAGTCCAAATCCCTTCTGAGATTCAGTCCGAATCTCTTCTGGGAATCAGTCCAAATACCTTCTGGGATTCAGTCCGAATCCATTCTGAGATTCAGACCGAATCCCTTCTGAGATTCAGTCCGAATCTCTTCTGGGATTCAGTCCGAATCCCTTCTGAGATTCAGTCCGAATCTTTTCTGGGATGCAGTCTAAATCCCTTCGTGGATTCAGTCCGAATCCCTTCGCGGATTCAGTCCGAATCCGTTCGTGGATTCAGTCCGAATCCGTTCGTGGATTCAGTCCGAATCCGTTCGTGGATTCAGTCCGAATCCGTTCGTGGATTCAGTCCGAATCCCTTCTGGGATTCAGTCCGAATCCCTTCTGGGATTCAGTCCGAATCCCTTCTGGGATTCAGTCCGAATCCCTTCTGGGATTCAGTCCGAATCCCTTCTGGGATTCAGTCCGAATCCGTTCGTGGATTCAGTCCGAATCCCTTCTGGGATTCAGTCCGAATCCCTTCTGGGATTCAGTCCGAATCCTTCTGAGATTCAGTCCGAATCCCTTCTGGGATTCAGTCCGAATCCTTCTGGGATTCAGTCCGAATCCCTTCTGGGATTCAGTCCGAATCCCTTCTGGGATTAAGTCCGAATCCCTTCTGGGATTAAGTCCGAATCTCTTCTGGGATTAAGTCCGAATCCCTTCTGGGATTCAGTCCGAATCCCTTCTGGGATTCAGTCCGAATCCCTTCTGGGATTCAGTCCGAATCTCTTCTAGGATTCAGTCCGAATCCCTTCTGGGATTCAGTCCGAATCCCTTCTGGGATTCAGTCCGAATCCCTTCTGGGATTCAGTCCAAATCCCTTCTGGGATTCAGTCCGAATCCCTTCTGGGATTCAGTCCGAATCCCTTCTGGGATTCAGTCCGAATCCCTTCTGGGATTCAGTCCGAATCCCTTCTGGGATTCAGTCCAAATCCCTTCTGGGATTCAGTCCGAATCCTTTCTGGGATTCAGTCCGAATCCCTTCTGGGATTCAGTCCGAATCCTTTCTGGGATTCAGTCCGAATCCTTCTGGGATGCGGTTCGAATCCCTTCTGGGATTCCTTCCGAATCCCTTCTGGGATTCAGTCCGAATCCTTCTGGGATTCAGTCCGAATCCCTTCTGGGATTCAATCCGATTCCTTCTTCGATTCAGTCCGAATCCTTCTGGGATTCAGTCCGAATCCATTCTGGGATTCAGTCCGAATCCCTTCTGGGATTCAGTGCGAATCCCTTCTGGGATTCAGTTCGAATCCCTTCTGGGATTCAGTCCGAATCCTTTCTGGAATTCAGTTCGAATCCTTTCTGGGATCCAGTCCGAATACCTTCTGGGATTCAGTCCGAATCCCTTCTGAGATTCAGTCCGAATCCCTTCTGGGTTTCAGTCCGAATCCGTTCTGGGATTCAGTCCGAAACACATCTGGGATTCAGTCCGAATCCATTCTGGGATTCAGTCCGAATTTCTTCTGGGATTCAGTCCGAATTTCTTCTGGGATGCAGTCCGAATCCCTTCTGGGATTCAGTCCGAATTATTTCTGAGATTCAGTCCGAATTATTTATGGGATTCAGTCCGAATCCCTTCTGGGATTCCTTCCGAATCCCTTTTGGGATTAAGTCCGAATCCCTTCTGGGATTCAGTCCGAATCCCTTCTGGGATTTAGTCTAGGATTCCGTCCGAATCACTTCTGGGCCGTGGTCCGAATCTCTTATGGCATTCAGTCCGAATCCTTCTGGGATTTAGTCAGAATCCTTCTGGGATTCACTCTCGGATTCAGTCCGAATCCCTTCTGGGATTCAGTCCGAATTTCTTCTGAGATTCAGTCCGAATCCCATCTGGGATTCCGTCTGAATTCCTTCTGGGATTCCATCCGAATTCCTTCTGGGATTCCGTCTGAAGCCCTTCTGGGGCTTGGTCCGAATATCTTCTGGAATTCGGTCCAAATCCCTTTTGGAATTCGGTCAAAATCCCTTCTGGGCCGTGGTCCGAATCCTTCTGGCATTCAGTCTGAATCCCTTCTGGGATTTAGTCAGAATCTCTTCTGGGATTCACTCTCCGATTCTGTCCGAAACCCTTCTGGAATTCAGTCCGTATCCCTTCTGGGTGAGTAAAATGCAAACAATTTCTGTGATTACTTTTCCTATACTCCAGTGTTTAATTTTTACCCACCTCAACTCAAATTTATGTTATTTTCACTCACTCGGGACTATGATAAAAACAACTCATATTTGGCTTCTTCAACCAAACCGCATTAGTTGGGTCGATGCAGCTCTCTTTGTTTTTAATATCATTCATGAGAGCGAGTGAGAAAACTAGTTAAAGGAGTTAAAAATTTGAACTTCGTTTGAGTACGCTTGAGTTCTTTAAACCTATTTTTAGATACTTATTTTATCTGTATTGGATGCATTTCTGGGATTCAGTTCTAAATCCTTCTGGGATTCAACGTAATCTTTATTGGAGAGATCTCTGGGATTTGTACTGAATTCTGTGGGAAAGTCTTCTCTGATGCAGTAAAATTCTTCTCTGGACAATTTTAGGGTTCTATTTTATTTGTTTTTAAAGGCTGTAAGGAAATTAATAACATTTTCTTGATGGTCAAATTTTCTTTGGGATTTAGTCTAAATATATTCTCATGGATAATAAGTGTGGAAGTTGAATATAAAGAAATACAGAAATTTCTAAAATGAAGATAAAGAAAAAGTTTGAATCAATCCAATGATATCGAATTCATCCGCATTGCATTGAAACATGAGATCCAACTCACGACTTCACTTGTCCTGCTAACTTTCCTCAGCAACATTCAAGCATAAAACCGCAATCATGACATTAAAAGTTCCGTTGGATTGAATCGATTGAACTTGCTCGTAAGTTTCTCCGCGGTCGCGCTTTCATGCCAGGTTCCAGTAACGATGTTGACGACGATGACGATGGATGGAAGGCAAAACGGTTCTGCGGTTTCGCGGTATCGCCTCGAAAATACTGCGGATTCTGTGTTTACTCGTCGTCGTCGTCGTCGTCGCCGCCGGTTTGAAAAACAGAAAAGGCGTAAACGCTCGATTGAAACCTCAGCCGAGCGTGTCGCGTGCCTCAAAGCGAATTGTGTACCTTTGTCGGTCGGGGGTACCGTTGGGATATCATTTTCCCCTGAGTCGGTGGAGGATACTTTGGACAGTCGCCGCATTTGTGTTACTCAGAAAGGATTTCGCTTCCGAAAATCAAATTTGCTTTTTCATGATTTCAAAATCTCCATTCTAAAGCCCTCTTAAGCTTCAATATGTGCCCGGAGCAACGACGACTGTCACAACATGGATTGCTTTTGTCGTAAATGTACGTCAGCCTCAAGATGTATCATAAACACCCCAAAGCTGCAACATAAACAACTCTATCCCAAGACAAGGGCAAAGATGACGACGCCGCTGCGCCGCGTCGCTCCAATCGACCGCATCGGAACGCAAGGATACCTTTCTTCACCGTTCACGTTGGACGGTGTGGATGGTCGGTCGTCCTTCTGAGCACCTTCTGGGGAAAAGGGGCACACGGCCGCTGTCTGGAGGTTGGAACGACCAAGAAAGCACGAAATCACGTTGAGACCCATCTTCAGCATCATCGTTGTTGTCACCATCGCATCGTCGTCATTCTGCGTCCTGCTCGGTGGTGCAGAAGACAACGAACGGCTCAATGACGTGAAAATAGATTAAACAAATAAAAACATTGTTTATCTACTCCACTCGGGTGCTACGGAGTGTGTTCCGTTATTGGTGCCAATATGAGATGTCGTCGATTTAAGAATTAAGGGTGACTATGTGAGAATCTTAAACTTTGTAGATTTTGGTGGCTCATACGGTATTCAATTCTTCTGCATGATTCATTTGACATCTTAATTTTTTAAGCAGTATGTCTTTTAAGCTCCATTTTTTTTCACAAGCATAGGCCACCCTTATCTGCAAACAATCATGGCTGGGTGGCATTCCTTTCAGATTTCGTTCCATCCGAATCCATCCTCATAAAAACAATCATTTCACCGACGAAAGAAGCCAAATAAGTTAATAAACTCTATGATAACGCGTCTCGTACATTGACTCGTAAAATCCAACCTTTACAACGCCTCGAATGTCATCTGAGTCTAGGATGACTTCACCGTCGCCTTCGGAAGTCAATCGTGTGACATCCTCCCGTGGAGATCATCACTTTTTGATGCTCTCTGTCTCTATCCCTAAACCTCTGCTCGTAAAATCCTGATAGCGCACTTGGCACGTATCGTACCTGTACTCGGAATTGGCAGCAGTAAATTTGACGTCTATATTGATTACCGCACAATTATTGCCACATTTCGGATTGGGGTCCTCTACGTGGTCTTGTGCTGGATCTGTCAAATGACATTTGGTCGAAAACCAATTCTTCGGTGAAATATTTGTCAGGATGTTGTTTGCGATTTGATTATTATCGTTTTCAATTCAATGTCTTTTGTTCAAATAGCACTGACGTTAAACACATGTGATTTATTGGGTCCAACTTGTTTGCACTATTTTGTCAAATGATCTCTGGCAATTAAGCAAAGCAAATTATCATTATTTCCTACATTGGCTGTTCTTAAGTTAGAAAAGTTTATTCGGCAATATGTCCCTTCGACCAACTTTCATTAGCCCCTCATAAAAATTTCTTCGTACCACCGTCTCATAAGATTCTGATTTTAATATCGCCGAGCTGCGAACATGACGGCACATAAAACAGTCCACGCACGCAGCAATTTCAGTGTATTAGAAGAATTTCGCTACATGGACTACCGACCGACCGACCGGGGCTGACAATGATGAGTAAATATTCATACATATGCCAAGTGCGAGTGAGGAAAACAAGCGCAAATGTTACCATTAAAGCACGAGTGACGAGACGCAAGAGCGATGAGTAAGTAGGCACGCGCGCTGGACGTGGCCGGAGGGGCAAAACAGATTTGGATTTGCTTCGGTTGGAAGTGCTGTTGGGGAGTTGTAAAAAGCGAGCAAACACGGTTGTAAAGCGATGAAAATGGAAATCCAAGACTCCACTTAGAGCAGCTTGAGCGACGTCATTGCATACGAGTGGAACAATGAGAGCTGGATAGTTGCGGAGAAGCTGCGATTGTGACAAGTGGTTTTATGCGACAAGGGTTTGTGTATAATTACCTGTAAATTGTGTGAATAATGAACTGACAATGTGTGATAACGATTTCTCTCTGAGGCCATCTTGAAAATAATATTCTTTTCAGGTATTAAATAGCGCACATGGCTTGAACGATGGTTGTAAAATGAAACAAAGAAAAGCGTTTTACGACAAAATTAAATTGCGAGTATGAAAACATATTCAAGATTGATAACAAAGTTGAGAAAAGTTGAGCAATGACTAGTAACGTTTTTAAAAACGTTTGCATGAAGGGTGGAAAGGTAGGTTTAAATTGGGTTCCGGAAAGGCCGGTTCAAATTGGGTTCAATTTTTTTTAACCGTGCTTCTTCTTCTTCTTCTTCTTCTTCTTCTTCTTCTTCTTATTGGCATTACATCCCCACACTGGGACAGAGCCGCCTCGCAGCTTAGTGTTCATTAAGCACTTCCACAGTTATTAACTGCGAGGTTTCTAAGCCAGGTTACCATTTTTGCATTTGTATATCATGAGGCTAGCACGATGATACTTTTATGCCCAGGGAAGTCGAGACAATTTGCAATCCGAAAATTGCCTAGACCGGCACCGGGAATCGAACCCAGCCACCCTCAGCATGGTCTTGCTTTGTAGGAGGGCCCCTTGCTTTAAAAAAACTTAAAAACACCTAATTTTGGGAGTATGTGCGTTGGGAATAATGTCTGTATTTTGTCATTGCTTACCAGTCTGCCTACAAAACGAGGAGTTTTTTTTAATAATTCAGTGAAAAAAGAAACTGTAATTCAGTCAATAACCGAATTCAATTTCATCAGCATCCCTTCTAAAGTTCGATCAGAATTCTTCTGGAATTCAGTAAAAATCTCTTCTAGAGACAGCCAAAATCCACTCAGTCAGAATCTTCTCCGAGATTCAATCAAAATCCCTACCAAGATACAATCTGACTTATCTTCAGAATTAAATCATAAGGGGACAGAAACCCCATCGGGATTCGGACAGAATCCCCTTCGGGATTCGGACAGAATCCCCTTCGGGATTCGGACAGAATCCCCTTCGGGATTCGGACAGAATCCCCTTCGGGATTCGGACAGAATCCCCTTCGGGATTCGGACAGAATCCCCTTCGATCTGGACAGAATCCTTCGGGATTCGGACAGAATCCCTTCGGGATTCGGACAGAATCCCTTCGGGATTCGGACAGAATCCCTTCGGGATTCGGACAGAATCCTTCGGGATTCGGACAGAATCCCTTCGGGATTCGGACAGAATCCTTCGGATCGGACAGAATCCTTCGGGATCGGACAGAATCCCTTCGGGATTCGGACAGAATCCCTTCGGATTCGGACAGAATCCCCTTCGGGATTCGGACAGAATCCTTCGGGATTCGGACAGAATCCTTCGGGATTCGGACAGAATCCTTCGGATCGGACAGAATCCTTCGGGATCTGGACAGAATCCCCTTCGATTCGGACAGAATCCCCTTCGGGATTCGGACAGAATCCCTTCGGGATTCGGACAGAATCCTTCGGGATTCGGACAGAATCCCTTCGGGATTCGGACAGAATCCTTCGGGATTCGGACAGAATCCCTTCGGGATTCGGACAGAATCCCTTCGGGATTCGGACAGAATCCTTCGGGATTCGGACAGAATCCCTTCGATCTGGACAGAATCCTTCGGGATTCGGACAGAATCCCCTTCGGGATTCGGACAGAATCCCTTCGGGATTCGGACAGAATCCTTCGGGATTCGGACAGAATCCTTCGATTCGGACAGAATCCCCTTCGGGATTCGGACAGAATCCCTTCGATTCGGACAGAATCCTTCGATTCGGACAGAATCCCCTTCGATTCGGACAGAACTCCTTCGGGATTCGGACAGAATCCCCTTCGATTCGGACAGAATCCCTTCGGGATTCGGACAGAATCCTTCGGGATTCGGACAGAATCCCTTCGGGATTCGGACAGAATCCTTCGGGATTCGGACAGAATCCTTCGGGATTCGGACAGAATCCTTCGGATTCGGACAGAATCCTTCGGGATTCGGACAGAATCCCTTCGGGATTCGGACAGAATCCCTTCGGGATCTGGACAGAATCCTTCGGGATTCGGACAGAATCCTTCGGGATTCGGACAGAACTCCCTTCGATTCGGACAGAATCCCTTCGGGATTCGGACAGAATCCTTCGGGATTCGGACAGAATCCCTTCGGGATTCGGACAGAACTCCCTTCGGGATTCGGACAGAATCCCTTCGATTCGGACAGAATCCTTCGATTCGGACAGAATCCTTCTGGATCGGACAGAATCCCTTCGGGATTCGGACAGAATCCTTCGGGATTCGGACAGAACTCCCTTCGATTCGGACAGAATCCCCTTCGGGATTCGGACAGAATCCTTCGGGATTCGGACAGAATCCCTTCGGGATTCGGACAGAATCCTTCGGGATCTGGACAGAATCCTTCGGAATTCGGACAGAATCCTTCGATTCGGACAGAATACACCTTCGGGATTCGGACAGAATACACCTTCGGGATTCGGACAGAATACACCTTCGGGATTCGGACAGAATCCCCTTCGGGATTCGGACAGAATCCCCTTAGGGATTCGGACAGAATCCCCTTCGGGTTTCGGACAGAATGCCATTCGGGATTCGGACAGAATCCCCTTCGGGATTCGGACAGAATCCCCTTCGGGATTCGGACAGAATCCCCTTCGGGATTCGGACAGAATCCCCTTCGGGATTCGGACAGAATCCCCTTCGGGATTCGGACGGAATCTCCTTCGGGATTCGGACAGAATCCCCTTCCCAGGATTCGAACAGAGGGCCCTTCCTAGGATTCGAACAGAGGCTCCTTTCCAGGATTCGAAAAGAGACTCTTTTCCTGGATTCGAACAGAGGCTCCCCAAGTAACCAAAAGTCCCTTTAAAAATACATTCACAGAAAATAAGAAATACAATAAAAATAAAAAATACAAAATACAGAATCCCCTGAAAATACATTTTCGCTTAATCAGCTTGACTGAGCGAAAAACGTACTTGTGAAGAAACTTTTGGTTACTTGGGTCCTTCCCAGGATTCGAACAGAGGCTCTTTCCCAGGATTTGAGCAGAGGCTCCTTCCCAGGATTCGAACAGAGGCTGCTTCCTAGGATTCGAACAGAGGCTCCCTCCGATTCGGATCAGAATATTCTCTGGATTTGTTTGTTGCTGTTCAGGCAGAATCCCTTTTCGGGATTAAGTTTGAATCTTTTATGGGATATCGACATTCCGAATTCAAAAGTCATTGTACTGAAGAATGGACAGTTAAAAGATATTATAAGTGAACTCTAAACAGTTCTAAAATCATTTATTTATCAACGAGTACATATCGGAAAGCAACAAGAATTTGTGAAGACAAATCTGGAAAATTCAAGTTATTGGCGATAGAATGCAATGCATTTATCATTGTTTCATTACTGACACTTTTCATTAGCATTGAGCAATTCGCACATATTCGTAGGTGGTACAAGCCAAGACTATTGTATGAGAGTAGCACCACTCTCATCCGTTGCCAGATATTGATTTATTACTAATAACTATCTCTTAGATGGAAGCAATGCACTCTCCAATAGTAGAGATCTTTCCTGGCCACTTCCTTGCGAATGCCGGGAAAGGGGAAGGATGGTTTGTTGGACACCTACTTAAGAAAGATGCAGAGAACTCTACGACCTTTCATAGGTGCCACGGGAGGTTTTGGAATTGTGTGGAAGGTTATAACAATAGGAATCGTTTTGATAGAACGTGAAACACAGAAAGAACTAAGATAGAAATACAAAGTAGGAAAAGGACGAGCCTGGAATTGAACCCACAACCTTTTGCTTATAAGGCAGAAGCGAGAGCCGCTAGACCACCGATCTCGTCTGTTCCATTACTGACACTTTTCAAATTATTTTTTCAATGTAGACCTTTCGACACTTTCATTAACATCCCTCTCCAACAAATATTTTATCAAAATTACAAATCTTGTTAAAAACAGACCGACACCTGCCAAGTTCAACCCAAAGCTTATCGAACCATGTTTCGTCTGACGTTTTTTTCTCTCGTTTTTCCCGGCACAATACTGACGCTGATGGACTCTTGTTTCCCCCTCACAAACGACACTTGTTTCAGTTTGGCAAACGATACAAAAACTACTCTTATTTAGTGCCCATCTGTTCCCGCAGATGAACTCGCTTTCGAGTTTTCGAGCCCCGGTCATCTCTCTCACATGGTCGCATGCATGGATGAACCGGGGCGGCGGGTCCATCCAATTCGGTTCTGCTGCCGGTGGTGGGGTGTTTATGTTTCCTCCATTCACATTCGCATTCCGGTCCGATGAATGAAAACTAGTTTAACGGAAGTTGCCTCAGTTTTAGTTGGCCCTCCTCTCGGTTTCATTCGAACGAGAAGCGCTCGTTGTTGTCGTCGCCGTCAGATGGTTGCATATCTGGTACTGGATCTGGCTGGCTGGTTCAGGCTGTTTTGTGTGTGGTTAGAGTGAAGTCTTCCGAACCGGGCCGTGGAGGAACATACTGATGTCTCACTCGTTTTTTACTTTTCCTACAGTCTGAGAAGAGTACACGAACGGTTGCTTTTGTGAGGATCAAGAGGATGCAAACCATGTCTTCAAACTCATCCTTATTCATAAATTCCTGGAGTTTCAAAGAAATTCAGATTATTTTCGAACGGGTTCCAGATTTCTCAATAATAAAATGAAGCTTTTTCTAGTTTGATAATTTTGGCATAATTTTTTATCTAAGTTGTAAGTTTATTGAAAGTTATTTTATTATTATAATATCATTTTCTTTATTCTGTTTTTTTTACAGGTATGCCCGGTACAAGCAACGAATATACATCTTCTGGTAACGGCAGCTGTAATGTATTTTGCAACATATTGAATGATTTTTGTTTCAAGCTGTGACATGAGATCACGAATCAAAACACTTTTCAAGCCTTATAAAAAGAATCCCCTAACTATAGGTGAATTATTTCAGATTTTTGAACAAGAAATCTAAATACCTCCGACCTCCCGCGGGCCCACCATCCAACACTGCTTTTTCCAGCTGACTCTCCGCATGGGATAAAGAGATAATTGTAAACTTCCCCTTCGGTTTAAAGTTTTACCCGGCACATAAGAATTTCGAGTCTCGTATGCAAAATTGCCCGACTCAGACAAGACAAGAAGGGTGAATAAAATAAAATTAATGGAGCAACTTCGAACGCACATACACACAAACCGGCGTACTTGCTTTTGAGATGCACTTGTTGTTGTCTCCTGATTCCTTTCGAACAGGATAGCGTCTTTCTCAAACCGAATAGTTTTGCAAACTGATTATCGTTTGCTGCAGAAATTTAGAATTATTTATTCCTCTTTGATTTGTGCATCCAGAAGAAATTTATTTACGTAGGATTGGAAGTCCGGGGGGATTTCCAGGCAGTGCTTGAAGCGATCTATAGAGCGGGATTCGGTCAGGACCATGGCGTTGAAGATGCGCTGGAACTCGGTGACCAACGTCTCCAGATAGAGACAAATATTGTTACCTTGGTTGAGAATGGCGACCAATGGGAGTTGGTCTTTCGAGCCTTCAAGCAAGAAAGTTTTCAGTGTCCAATCCAAGTGATAAGCGATTTTTTCCAAGGCTTGGAAACTCTTCCTGATGTGATTGTAGGAATCGACGGTCTCCGATATCAGTTGCGCAGTGGTAAAAAGACGACGAAACATCTCTTCCAAGCATTCTTGTTTGACTTCTTCGACCAGGTCTGCCGGATACGGTGTGACATCCGGGCAAGCTCGTGTAAGCAGTTCATACCGAATAGATTGAATCCAAATTTTGTCAATATTCAATAGTTCAATATCCAGAAGGTTTCTTATTAAACGAAAGTTGTTTTCGAGGACTTCGATAAAATCTGCGAGCCTTTGACGCGTCTGTGCTTCGATTTTCCGATCGCATTCCGTTGTGAATGTTGCCATTTTGACGTATCTGTGCGGTCTCCGGCTTCAGCAGGCAACTAAGATGCCAATTTCCCCCTACATAAATAACAGCTTTCAAGCGTTGCGTTGTTGCACCTGTTGAGCGCCATTAAGAAACCGGTTTCTCCACCACCAGCTAATCAAAGTCTATTATTCTGCAGTCAAACCTGCTCTTTTGCCATGTTCTTATGCATGCATCTTCATCGCATTGTTTTGCAATAAACACACGATCGCTCTAAGGAGTATCTGCCGCCCGCCACCGTTCAAGACGCGAAAGGTCGTCAAAGTATGAACATTCCCAACTGATGGTAACCCTAATCAGCGGTTTGAATTCCAACACCAGACCAAGAGAACCCGATCACGGTTAAGGCATCGTCGCGCGCACGTTAGTAGAGGCTGGTAGGTACCGGTGATGACTGGTTTCAAGTCCATTCACGTTTTGAATCGCTAGCCGATTCCTTACGCAATAACACCGCCATGCATCGTTTTTTTTTTACAGTGAACTAAAAGGCGACGAACCGATCGCATAGGTACGTGGCCCTATAAGATTGCAACCGGGAGATATCACCGCCGCTGCAGTGGAGTACCCTAATTATGTTTTCATAACGTAATTCCATGCGTCGGTCGTCGTCGTCGGCGCGTAGACGCCACTTTGTGCGCGAGGACTGGTTTTCCTGCACACAGCAGCGGGCCCTTCCATTCCATCAAATCCAGATTCCCATCGATGGTTTTGCATGCGTTCGCAATGTATGCTGAGCGCGTTCAATCGAATCCGTTGTTCGCTACTGGCGCTGGCGCTGCTGCTCTGCCAGAGCCGTCACCCGGCCAGCAAAAGACTAACCTTTCCGCGAGGCTCCACGCACATGCCGTGTTTACAATGTCTTCCCCAGTTTGATGATTCGATAATGGTGTTGTGGTTTTACGTTGTCGGGTTTTGATTTGCTCTCCATGTAGGGCGAAGATGGCGATGACTGCGCGGCCCGGCGATGGGTGCGTCCGTGACCCAAATCGAGACGAGATGTGAGATGAATGCGCGCATTTATTGTTCGCCGGATAGTGGAGGCCAGGTTCTGGGTCGGAATCTGGGATAGGTCGGTTTTTGCCGCGGTAGGAAAGCTATGGATGGATGGGAATGACTCGAAACTAGAGCACTGATTGGTTTTTCCTTCATAAAATGGAATAAAGAGCATGCAAAATAATCGACTGTCTAATACGATTCGACTTTACTGTGGTTTTAAAAGGGTAATGAAGATTTTCAAGTGTTATTGTTGGCTGTTTGCCTTGAGTGGTATCACTGGTTCATGTTGTAAACAATTTTAGTGGAAAACAGCTACTACTCAGTCTTAATGCAGCAAAACAAATGTTATTGTAATATTCGACAAAAGGTCAGAACCCTTTTGCTGTAACGCAAGTTCGTATCGGTTCGGCTCGAAGAGCAAAGCCGAGGTCTGGTTAATGAGAATAAATGATAAATCGGTCTCTTTTGATCGTAGACTGTAAACCTAATAGGACGTGTTCAGGAGTGAATTGTATAACCGAAAAATCCATAAAATTAAATATTAAAGTGGCGACGAGTAGAAAAGTTAATTTTACCGCGTTTTGATTTTGAAAAAAAAACGGTGATATTTTTTTAGACTAGGCTAAAAGCAATCTTAGCAGTGGCGATTGGAAGCGTGCTAATTGGATCGTCGCTGTGTGAGAGGTGCCATTTTGAAATTTTCAGTTTTGAACAGCGCACAGTGAGCTAAGAATTTTCGTTTGAGAAGCAGCTGTAGCGTGGATTGTGAAAAAAGGAATAAAGCAGAGAAAAATTTACGAGAACCGCAAATTGAAAAAAAAGTGTATTTGCGATATCCAATTTGGTTGTTCTTTCTATTTGGTGGACTTCAATACGCCATTTTGTAAGCGGGAAGAGATCATTTCGAGAATATCGTTTCTTTAGAAAACTATGACGACGGGTTTCAATTGGTGAATATAATAGCTCTCTTTTGTTTGCAGCCGGGTTACGGTGAGCATCTTTGTAAGGAAAGTGAGAAAAAGACGGAAAGTATCTATTAGTTTGCGAAAAGCGTTAAAGAAATTGACCAGTTGGTTGAGTTGGTGTGCGAAGAGCAGTCTGGTTTCGTAAAAGTGTAGTAAGGTTGCAGTAAGGGTGTATGCTATTGTTAAATACGTAACACGATCTCATGAGGTCTTTGTTGGTGGTTGAAGGAATCGGCGCTATGTAATAAAGTGGAAGCTGTGTGTGATGAAAGTTTAGAGAACAGAACAGAGCAAAAACACATACCTAGATCACATTTCACATAACACTGTAACCGAGTGAAGCTGCATGTTGCAACGGCATACTGGCGAACGATATATGTGTGAGTGTTGAAGACAATCGTGCAAAGATCAAGTGAGTGACTAATACACCGCAAAAAGCCCAGCGAACATCAATTTAAGTTTGGAAAGCAACCACCGTTGAGCAGTCAGTGGACGTTTGACTGTATTGGTGCTGCAGCGGATTCCCAAACATTGGCAGCTGCATGTCATCGGGTCAAACTCGCTAAGAAGTCGTCGAATAGTAAGCAAATCATCACTCAAGTAAGTTTTTGTTATTGGTTTTGCTTCATTTATTTTTTCTAGCATTGGTTGCTGTGAACAGTGAACAATTTAGTCATGTCGTCTATAATAGGAACGGTAGACCATTACATTCGGGGTTCCAGTTTTGGGGACTATATGGAACGTATGGATATTTTATACTCTTTAAATAACATTCCGGATGGTAACAAAAAAAATTTATTTATTACGTTGAGCGGTCCTGTTATATTTGATGAAATTAAGCTAATATTTCCGGGAGCGCCAATTGCATCTATTGATTACGATCAAATGATTCAGAAGCTAAAAGAACGATTGGACAAGGTAAAGCCGAATATGTTGTGTAGGCATAAGTTTAATGCGCGCCTTCAAGGTGTTGACGAACCTGCTGAAAACTACGTATTGGCTTTAAAACTATTGGCTAGTCAATGTGGTTTTGGTGCACATAAGGATGAGGCAATAAAAGACAGGATAGTGTTTGGTTTGCGCGATGAAGAATTAAAACACAAATTGCTCATGAAGGATAACATGACACTTGAGGATGTTGAGGAGCTAGTAGTACGCTCTGAACTGGCAACATTCCGTGCAAGGGAATGCAAAGAAAGAGATGACATGCTAAGGAGAGTGTGAACTCAGTGAAATACAGATTGGTAAGTAGAAAAGAGCATGGAAATATATACAGGGATAATGGTATAGGGCATCGCGCGCATATGGCAATACCGTAGCCGCAGTAGAAGTATGAGTAGGGAACGAGGCAGAGCAAACAATCTCAATGATCGTAGAGTTTATCATGACATCGAGTCGCGTGGTATACAAGAGCGGTGTAGATACAGTAATGACAATCCACATGCTAACGTGATATGCAACTATTGTAAGAAACGGGGTCATGTGAAACGAAATTGTTTTAAGCTGAAGAACCGGAAAGCTGTTAATTTCATGGGAGAACAACAGGTTGATAGTTACGATTTTAAAAGGTTGAGCATCAGAGATTCTGAAGATGATGATATTGAGTACCCATGTATGATGATTTCAACCAAAGCTAGGATCAGCGAACCGTGTCTAGTGCAAGCGTATATCGGAAAAGTAATTTTGAGTATGGAGATTGATTGCGGAGCGGCAGTGTCGGTCATTAGTTTGGGAACATACAAAACGTATTTCAAACACATTCAAGTACACCGTTGTAACAATCGTCTAGTAGTGGTGAGTGGCGAGCAGTTAAACATATATGGGAAGATAGAGGTCGACGTGATGATAAACAACACCAAACAACAGGTTTCCTTAGTAATCCTAGACAGCGGCATCTGGTTTGTACCATTGATCGGTAGAACAGAGATGCATCCTGAACAGAACATGAGCCAAGAGCGTGCCTTGGTGTTCTAAGTTTTGAACTCTGAACACAGTTCAGTGTGCACTGGGTTGGTACGCAAGCGAAACGATCATGGTAACTAAGATTCCTTAGATTTGGGGTTATGCAAAAACATACGAGCATGCTTGATTTCTATCCGTTAGATGCCCACGTGTTCCATTACTAGTTGAAAAATGAGTAGCATGCCGTCGCTTGAATTTGTTTTCCTAGGATACAAGTTGCTAAGTTAGGTCAGTGCTCTTGAACAGTGTGCAGTGTTCAGAACGTTTTGAACATGAACACGCGTTCTCGTGTTCAGATGCATCTCTGCGGTAGAAATTGGTTGGATATTTTTTATCCAAACTGGAGGAATAGTTTTGAAGCCAATTTGCACGTAAACAAATTACATACCAATCAGCTAACCGAATCGGGATTTGAAGCAGATCTTGTGCTTAAAGAGGAGAGGCCCGTGTTTCGCAGAGCATACGAAGTACCGTTCAAACTGAAGGACAAGGTTCTTGAGCATTTGGACTCCTTGGAGAAACAAAACGTTATAACTCCCATAAAGGCATACACTCAAAGCTCATCGGAATCAGCTGAGAATTGTTCCTGCTCAGCCGACGTGCACCACGATACGTATTCCAATACAGAGGATGAAACGACCAAGAAGTGTGAGTGATTCCGAAGAGGAATTTTACGGTTTCCCAGACGTTCCGGCCGTACCAACAGATTCGGAAGGCGTTAGTAGGCGTTTGAAGCACATTCGACGCAGTTTGATAATAACACGTAGCTCGACGAGAACAAAAGAAACTATCACTCAACAGCATCAAATCAGGAAACATCCCAGCAGCGGTGATATACATTATGTATTACTGAGTCCTGGAAAACGAACGAGGAGAAAAGTTAAGTGATTGAGAAATTTTGAATTCATGTGTAGTTAGTAAGAAAAATCCAGATTGGACTTTCCAGAGGAAATTCATCGGAATTTCCAGAGGAAATTCATCGAATTTCAGAGGAAATTCATCGAATTTCCAGAGAAAATTCATCGGAATTTCCAGAGGAAATTCATCCGAATTTCCAGAGGAAATTCATCCGATTTCCAGAGGAAATTATCCGATTTCCAGAGGAAATTCATCCGATTTCCAGAGGAAATTCATCCGATTTCCAGAGGAAATTCATCCAATTTCCAGAGGAAATTCATCCGATTCAGAGGAAATTCATCCGAATTCCAGAGGAAATTCATCCGAATTCCAGAGGAAATTCATCCAATTCAGAGGAAATTCATCCGATTTCAGAGGAAATTCATCCGAATTTCCAGAGGAAATTCATCCGATTTCCAGAAGAAATTCATCCGAATTTTCAGAGGAAATTCATCCGAATTTCCAGAGGAAATTCATCCGAATTTCCAGAGGAAATTCATCCGAATTCCAGGGGAAATTCATCCGAATTTCCAGAGGAAATTCATCCGATTTCCAGAGGAAATTCATCAATTTCCAGAGGAAATTCATCCGAATTCCAGAGGAAATTCATCCGATTTCCAGAGGAAATTCATCCGAATTTCAGAGGAAATTCATCCGAATTCCAGAGGAAATTCATCCGAATTTCAGAGAAATTCATCCGATTCAGAGGAAATTCATCCGAATTTCAGAGGAAATTCATCCGAATTTCCAGAGAAATTCATCCGATTCCAGAGGAAATTCATCCGAATTTCCAGAGGAAATTCATCCGATTTCCAGAGGAAATTCATCCGAATTTCCAGAGGAAATTCATCCGAATTTCCAGAGGAAATTCATCCGAATTCAGAGAAATTCATCCGAATTTTCAGGGAAATTCATCCAGGGGAAATTCATCCGAGTTTTCAGAGGAAATTCATCCGATTTCCAGAGGAAATTCATCCGAATTTCCAGTCCGAATTGCCAGCGGAAATTCATCCGATTTCCAGAGGAAATTCATCCGATTTCAGAGGAAATTCATCCGATTTCCAGAGGAAATTCATCCGATTTCCAGAGGAAATTCATCCGATTTCCAGAGGAAATTCATCCGATTTCCAGAGGAAATTCATCCGAATTCCAGAGGAAATTCATCCGAATTCCAGAGGAAATTCATCCGATTTCCAGAGGAAATTCATCCGAATTTCCAGAGGAAATTCATCCGAATTCAGAGGAAATTCATCCGAATTCAGAGAATTCATCCGATTTCCAGAGGAAATTCATCCGAATTTCAGGAGGAAATTCATCCGAATTTCAGGAGGAAATTCATCCGAATTACCAAAGAAAATTCATCCAATTTCCAGAGGAAATTCATCCGAATTTCAGAGGAAATTCATCCGAATTTCAGAGGAATTCATCCGAATTCCAGAGGAAATTCATCCGATTTCCAGAGGAAATTCATCCGAATTCAGAGGAAATTCATCCGAATTTCCAGAGGAAATTCATCCGAATTTCCAGAGGGAATTCATCCGAATTTCCAGAGGAAATTCATCCGAATTTCCAGAGGAAATTCGTCGGGATTTCCAGAGGAAATTCATCCGAATTTCCAGAGGAAATTCATCCGAATTTCCAGAGGGAATTCATCCGGATTTCCAGAGGAAGTTCATCGGATTTTCCAGAGGAAATTCATCCGATTTCCAGAGGAAATTCATCCGATTTCCAGAGGAAATTCATCCGATTTCCAGAGGAAATTCATCCGAATTTCCAGAGGAAATTCATCCGAATTCAGAGGAAATTCATCCGATTTCCAGAGGAAATTCATCCGATTTCCAGAGGAAATTCATCCGATTTCCAGAGGAAATTCATCCGAATTTCCAGAGGAAATTCATCCGATTTCCAGAGGAAATTCATCCGAATTTCCAGAGGAAATTCATCCGATTTCCAGAGGAAATTCATCCGATTTCCAGAGGAAATTCATCCGATTTCCAGAGGAAATTCATCCGAATTTCAGAGGAAATTCATCCGAATTCCAGAGGAAATTCATCCGAATTCAGAGGAAATTCATCCGAATTTCCAGAGGAAATTCATCCGAATTTCAGAGGAAATTCATCCGAATTCAGAGGAAATTCATCCAATTTCCAGAGGAAATTCATCCGAATTCCAGAGGAAATTCATCCGAATTTCAGTAAATTCATCCGATTTCCAGAGGAAATTCATCCGAATTCAGAGGAAATTCATCCGAATTTCGGAGGAAATTCATCCGAATTTCCAGAGGAAATTCATCCGAATTTCCAGAGGAAATTCATCCGAATTTTCAGGAAATTCATCCGAATTTCCAGAGGAAATTCATCCGATTTCCAGAGGAAATTCATCCGAATTCAGAGGAAATTCATCCAATTCCAGAGGAAATTCATCCGAATTCCAGAGGAAATTCATCCGAATTTCCAGAGGAAATTCATCCGAATTCAGAGGAAATTCATCCGATTTCCAGAGGAAATTCATCCGAATTTCCAGAGGAAATTCATCCGAATTTCCAGAGGAAATTCATCCGAATTTCCAGAGGAAATTCATCCGATTTCCAGAGGAAATTCATCCGATTTCCAGAGGAAATTCATCCGATTTCCAGAGGAAATTCATCCGAATTTCAGAGGAAATTCATCCGAATTTCAGAGGAAATTCATCCGATTTCAGAGGAAATTCATCCGAATTCAGAGGAAATTCATCCGAATTTCAGAGGAAATTCATCCGATTTCAGAGGAAATTCATCCGAATTTCCAGAGGAAATTCATCCGGATTTCAGCGGAAATTCATCCAACTTTTCAACGGAAGTTCATCCGACTTTCCAATGGAAATTCATCCGAATTTCAGAGAAATTCATCCGATTTCCAGAGGAAATTCATCCGAATTTCAGAGGAAATTCATCCGATTTCCAAAGGAAATTCATCCGAATTCCAGAGGAAATTCATCCAATTTCCAGAGGAAATTCATCCGAATTTCAGAGGAAATTCATCCGAATTCCAGAGGAAATTCATCCGAATTCCAGAGGAAATTCATCCCAAATTACAGAGGAAATTCATCCGAATTCAGAGGAAATTCATCCGAATTCAGAGGAAATTCATCCGAATTTCCAGAGGAAATTCATCCGAATTTCCAGAGGAAATTCCTCCGAATTTCCAGAGGAAATTCCTCCGAATTTCCAGAGGAAATTCCTCCGAATTTCCAGAGGAAATTCCTCCGAATTTCCAGAGGAAATTCCTCCGAATTTCCAGAGGAAATTCATCCGAATTTCCAGAGGAAATTCATCCGAATTTCCAGAGGAAATTCATCCGAATTTCCAGAGGAAATTCATCCGAATTTCCAGAGGAAATTCACTCAATTTCAGAGGAAATTCATCCAATTTCCAGAGGAAATTCATCCGAATTTCTAGAGGAAATTCATCCGATTTCCAGAGGAAATTCATCCGAATTTCCAGAGGAAATTCATCCGATTTCCAGAGGAAATTCATCCGATTTCCAGAGGAAATTCATCCGAATTTCCAGAGGAAATTCATCCGAATTCAGAGGAAATTCATCCGAATTTCCAGAGGAAATTCATCCGAATTCAGAGGAAATTCATCCGAATTTCCAGAGGAAATTCATCCGAATTCTAGAGGAAATTCATCCGAATTTCAGAGGAAATTCATCCGAATTTCAGAGGAAATTCATCCGAATTTCCAGAGGAAATTCATCCAATTTCCAGAGGAAATTCACTGAATTTCCAGAGGAAATTCACTCAATTTCAGAGGAAATTCACTCAATTTCAGAGGAAATTCACTGAATCTCAGAGGAAATTCATCCGAATTTCTCAGAGGAAATTCATCCGAATTTCTCAGAGGAAATTCATCCGAATTTCTCAGAGGAAATTCATCCGAATTTCTCAGAGGAAATTCATCCGAATTTCTCAGAGGAAATTCATCCGAATTTCTCAGAGGAAATTCATCCGCATTCCAGAGGAAATTCATCCGCATTTCCAGAGGAAATTAATCCGAATTTCAGAGGAAATTCATCCGAATTTCAGAGGAAATTCATCCGAATTCAGAGGAAATTCATCCGAATTCAGAGGAAATTCATCCGCATTTCCAGAGGAAATTCATCCGCATTTCCAGAGGAAATTCATCCGCATTTCCAGAGGAAATTCATCCGCATTTCCAGAGGAAATTCACCCGAATTTCCAGAGGAAATTCATCGGAATTTCCAGAGGAAATTCATCAGAATTTCCAGAGGAAATTCATCCAGAGGAAATTTCGGCCAAATGACCCTTTCGGCCAAATTACCCTTTCGGTCAAACTACCCTTTCGGCCAAATGACCCTTCCCTATTAGAGCTTGTTTTACACAGCTGTCTGTAAAATAAGCCAAAACGAAGCGTTTTATCATATAGCTTATTGGTGAGGGCTTCTTCTCTGACTCTGAGTTTTTTGCACTTTAATTTTTACGCAGGTTCCTTTTAATTCCATATAAGGGAAAGTTCAATGTAATTGAAATTTCGCCTACAGCGTTAAATATTGTGGAACGACGCACAATGTACAATTACTTTTCCTCAGCGTTTATGGTTCTTATTTTATTCAGAGCTTACCTAATAACTAACCACCTAAGCCAAAGTTCAAGATTACACAATCCCACCTTTCTTCAGGTCTCTCTTAGCTTACCAATGGGCCCCACAAAACACAGCTCATGGCCCACAGCCACAGATGGAAAAGAAAATGAAACCGTAAAGTCAGCACCGACCTAATTGATGGAGCACCAATGCTCGATCTCCCTTCTTCCTGGCTTACCGCAGCCAGTCCGAGAAAAGAGGAAACCCTCTATCGCGAAACCACGTGTTGCAGACCTGAACTGTATATCATTTGAAATATTTGCGAACTCGCAGCAAAACAAACGACGAAACGTGCTGCCACCACCGTGGGCCGCCGCACCGCGAACGCGCAAATGTAATTAAATCATAGAAAAGCAGAGCAAGCACGCGATAAACATACATCACCACCCAAAGCAGCGTGAATCATATCGCGCCCCGGTTTGCCCGAGTTTTTCACTTTGGGTATGCGTTTTTTTTTTCGCTCGAACTTCACCCACTTTTCCCATTACAGATTTATGATGGCGTGCTCACAGGTGTGGTGCAGTTCCACAACTCCCATCGCACTGATGTTGTTGATGTTCCTTCAAAATTACTGCACCACTAGCAACAAACTCGATGATGACTTTACATAACCCTGTTCGAGATTGACTTTTTCTCGTCGTCATCTCTGCGATTATTTTATTTTATTTTTTTCCCTCTTCTGCCATCATTCACTTGGAAAATAAATCGGAGCTGTGCTTCATTTAGCAACCAACCGGTGTGCTGTGCGCCAAATGGTTTTCTCACACAAAGCGAACTCCATCCGTAATAGGAAAATCTCGTCTAATTAGACGTTAATCAAATTAAAAACCACGTTCGTCATTCGTACGCTCGGAATGGACGGTTGATGCACACGTTAAGGGGATGCGATACGGGATTACTTGTTTATGTCGAATTGAAACGAGTTATCGGAAGTATCTTCTGAAAGAAAGTTCACAGTAGCGCATTATGGATGAATAATTTTAAATTTAGAAGAATTTTTAGTTTAGATATTTTTCACATATTTTAGTTTTAGAAGCAAGTGCCATCACGAGTCGAGTTGGATTCGACTCATCACAGCATATCCTCACAAATAGCCAACCACCGGGTGTCAGTTGGTAGTCATTGTGCCAATGTCGGTTCAATGTGCAAAGTCGGTTCCACCTAACCAAACGATGACGCGCCGTGATAGTGAAGGATGCAAACTGACTGGCTCTGGACTGACACTGACGGATGATAGCTGGGGCTGGAGATGCTGTGTTGATGGATTGTGAGCTTCTGGGTTTGGAAGTAGGTCCGACGAGTGACATGCAGAGTTCCCAGTGTTGTGAGCGATTGTGCACGGTGCTAGTGAGGTTATGCAATGATTTTATGCCACACCATCTTCTTCGGGTGCTTTCACATTGGATTACCGGGAAGCGTACTTGGCTTGAATGTTTAATGTTTTGTTTAGGGTCGTACTTATTTTACTGCTACTGGCACTTAGACGCCATTAGCTCAGTGAAAACATAATTTCCATAAAAGTTGGGATTGAGCCGGTTTACAAAAGGCGATAATCGATTACTGAAGGTTTCAATGCAAAATATTCATCTCACCCACCAAAGCCGGACAAAACTTTATCTCAGTTTCAATCCATCAGGCGAATAAAGTTTTTCCATCAACCCACAAGTCGTTATTAATATTGTAAACCGAGTTTCCTGGTATCCATTTATATAATTTGAAGCTTCTCTCCCAACAACCGCACATTTCCCCGTTACCTCTTGAATCGTTGTCCGGAGAAAGGTCTTTCACGCGCACTTTTACTCCGTCTTTGTTTTGCTCGCCACCATCGCAAACGACATCGCGACCACCACACCGACCCAACCAGGTTGAGTAAGGGCAGGTCATTTCCACTACCAACCGTGATCATCGCCGGTCGCCACTTGGACCGTCTCGTTTTCGCTGTTTTTTGTTAAAAAAATATGCTGACGATGCGAGCAATTAAATTTACTTGCTCGTCATCACCGCCGCCACGGCGAATAACCAGTCTCGGGCTCCGGTCGCGATGGCAGCGAACGCAAAGTCACACGGCCAATGCAAGTGACCATCTCTGAAGCCGATTGGTAATGATTTCTGCTACCGCCGGCCCCGCCCGAAGAAATTCGTTATCGGAAGAAGGCGAAAGATGAAAGTTAGTGATCTGTTTGGCCAGGAGGGGAAATTACGTGGCGTCCTTTCCCAGCGGACCAAAGGCCACTCCTTGTAGTACGCGGTAAAACAACTTTCCATTTCATTTTCGTCAACTTATTAGCAGCTGCTTTGGATCCCGGTTGGGAGTATTTTAGCCTTGTATGGTATGAATCACTTTGCTTGATTTTAATTAGAAAATAGTTGCACATCAGCATTTTTTTTATATTTTGTACTAAATATCTAACACAGCTTGTTGCTTATTGTGTAAAAATTGGAAAAGTCATGAGAAAGGAATACAGTAACTGAACGTTACAAGATAACCCACTCTTATGCAGTTTAAATAGGACTTAGACTTTGAAGGTTGGCATCAACAACTAACTAACCCGCTCTGACAAATATTCACCACAAATTCTGAGTGATGAAATCTCTCAATTTCCGTAGGAAGCAGCCCAAAACAGCCATGTCTGATATTTCTACTGTTCAGATTGTTAGAAAATTAACTTTTATACTTTCCCAATAAATACTTTTCATACTTTAATCTTTGCTTTTTATTTTTTTCCTCGAAATTTATATTCCTTCCTTTCCAATAGAACACCCTTGGAAATAATGTATTCCACGCCCCCGGTCCGGATTTGTCCAACACCCAGCCGGAGGAATTCCCATCTCGTAAATTCCGAACAAATGCACATCCAGACAAATGAAGACTTTATAGAACTTATGAGATAACAACTTTAATATCAACCACAACCGGCGCACTTCCGCTCGTTCTCTCTCCGGGAAACTTAATTCCATACATTCTTGTTGCTACTTGTCGTCGGTGGACTTGTTCCTTTGACTATGGTGCCACTGAGCTGTAGCTGCTGGTACGGAACGGAAGCCAGCCCATCTCACACGTGGAATGAAGTCTAAAAGAGCAATAAAACGAGTGTTTTCGTAAAACCAACGCCGTCGCCCTGCCGCCAAACTCCACCATCCGCACAAACCGCAAACTCCCGGCAGTGGGAGTGTGCTCGCTGCATTTGAATATCCGCCCATCAGGATGCCAGCGACCGACGCCGGTTCTTGGGATGGAGACGGCTTCGTAGAGGGATGGGGGGGTGTCGATGTGATTACTTTGTGTGTATCCTGATTTATGACACTTGACGATTTGTTTTAAACTCTGCCACTTTCCATCCTCCCGCCGCTGGCGTCGTAGCTCTGCAGCGTCTCTAAGAGCAGCAGCCCAGCGCCAGCCGTCTCGTCACCGTCTGCACCGCTTCTGCACCGATGTGGCTGACTGGTTGTAAATAAGCCAAATCTGCAATAAAACTATGCTCGGGAAAATGACATTTGGGCCCCCGGTGGGAGAGCTACTGTCGGAGATCGTGTCTCCAGTAGGTATGGCTCCTGCGAATCCGGTTCGTTGCCTTTGACTGTGTCTGGATGGGTATTGGCAAATAACAACGCTGGTGCTGCTGGTGGGAAGATGTTTTGCTTTTTTGACACTTCCCCTGGTGGATTGGTTTTCGGAATCAGCTGGCAATAGGGTTATGTTAGACAGTAAGATAAGTTTGTCCAGGATTGTCATGTTTTAGAATCGATTTATGAGGTTTATGAGTGAGCGATTGGGGATCCTGGGACTTTCCGTTTATTGGAAAACTTGTTAGTCCAAAAATTACACCTGCGCTTCTTGTTCCGAAGGTCTGCGATTCAAATGTCTGCATAGAAAGGCACCTATGACACAGCATATATGTTTGTAGACAAACAACATAAATGACAGATTTTCAAATTGTTTTTGAAAGCGACGTACATTATCTATCATTTTCTTAGCATAAGTATCTTCTATGTCATTGATTTGTAATCATGTTTTCTTTTCTATTTCCAGGTATAACACTCTAAAAATGGTTCGCCTTATTTTCACATACAGGCATGTGTGAGTTAATTGCTTGTAAGTTGACAAATTCTGAGATGAAATGAGTCTAAAAACCGTAAAGCTCGGAATGTGGCATACCGATCGAATACAGTGTACCTACTTACAAAGCATTCGTCTGGGATGAATCAAAAACGTTTTCGGCCAACAAATTCGAGAACAGATTGCATGATTGATAAATCAGTAGAAATATTTATTCAAACGATGTAGCAAGTTTCAAAAAATAAAATTTTGCATAATTAAACAGATGAACGCAATATTTGACGTGAATCGTCAAAACTGCATGCAAGGTACGCTGCTTATTCTATTTTTTGCACAAAATTTATTGTATTTACCAAGGCCACTTTATAGATGGCTCAATTAATTTCTAGCACCAAGCTTTATTAACTTCTAACTACCTACATAACAAGTATGAATTTTTCCATTTTTTTCGATTTATCTAAGCTAGCTATAAATGCTGCTGAAAAAGTTGAAGGTAAAGGTTTTTCAGTCTTCACCTTTTGTAGCCGGCATCGAAAATTTTCTAGTGAATATCATGAAAAATTTCCATTCGGATGAATATTCTCTGGAAATTCGGATGATTTTTGTCAGGAAATTCGGATGATTTTCCTCGAGAAATTCGAATGAATTTCCTCGAGAAATCCGGATGAACTTCTTCGTGAAAATCGGATGAATTTCCTCAGGAGATAATAAATATCATCATCGGATGAAATTCCTTGTGAAATTCGGATGAAATTCCTCTGAAAGATTTGTATGAGTTTCCTCGGGGAACTCGGATGAATTTCCTTGGGAAATTCGGATGACTTTCTTTGGGAAATTCGGATGAATTGTCTTGGGAAATTCGGATGAATTTCTTTGGGAAACTCGGATAAATTTCCGTGGGAAATTGGGATGAATTTCCTCTGGAAATTCGAATGAATTTCCTCTGGAAATTCGAATGAATTTCCTCTGGAAATTCGAATGAATTTCCTCTGGAAATTCGAATGAATTTCCTCTGGAAATTCGAATGAATTTCCTCTGGAAATTCGAATGAACTTCCTCTGGAAATTCGAATGAACTTCCTCTGGAAATTCGAATGAACTTCCTCTGGAAATTCGAATGAACTTCCTCTGGAAATTCGAATGAATTTCCTCTGGAAATTCGAATGAATTTCCTCTGGAAATTCGAATGAATTTCCTCTGGAAATTCGAATGAATTTCCTCTGGAAATTCGAATGAATTTCCTCTGGAAATTCGAATGAATTTCCTCTGGAAGTCGAATGAATTTCCTCTGGAAATCGAATGAATTTCCTCTGGAAATCGAATGAATTTCCTCTGGAAATTCGAATGAATTTCCTCTGGAAATTCGAATGAATTTCCTCTGGAATTCGAATGAATTTCCTCTGGAAATCGAATGAATTTCCACTGGAAATTCGAATGAATTTCCACTGGAAATTCGAATGAATTTCCACTGGAAATTCGAATGAATTTCCCCTGGAAATCGAATGAATTTCCACTGGAAATCGAATGAATTTCCACTGGAAATTCGAATGAATTTCCACTGGAAATTCGAATGAATTTCCTCTGGAAATCGAATGAATTTCCTCTGGAAATTCGAATGAATTTCCTCTGGAAATTCAGTGAATTTCCTCTGGAAATTCAGTGAATTTCCTCTGGAAATTCAGTGAATTTCCTCTGGAAATTCAGTGAATTTCCTCTGGAAGTTCGAGTGAATTTCCTCTGGAAATTCAGTGAATTTCCTCTGGAAATTCAGTGAATTTCCTCTGGAAATTCAGTGAATTTCCTCTGGAAATTCAGTGAATTTCCTCTGGAAATTCAGTGAATTTCCTCTGGAAATTCAGTGAATTTCCTCTGGAAATTCAGTGAATTTCCTCTGGAAATTCAGTGAATTTCCTCTGGAAATTCAGTGAATTTCCTCTGGAAATTCAGTGAATTTCCTCTGGAAGTCAGTGAATTTCCTCTGAAATTCAGTGAATTTCCTCTGGAAATTCAGTGAATTTCCTCTGGAAATTCAGTGAATCTCCTCTGGAAATTCAGTGAATTTCCTCTGGAAATTCAGTGAATTTCCTCTGGAAATTCAGTGAATTTCCTCTGGAAATTCAGTGAATTTCCTCTGGAAATTCAGTGAATTTCCTCTGGAAATTCATTCGAATTTCCTCTGGAAATTCGAGTGAACTTCCCCTGGAAGTTCGAATGAATTTCCTCTGAAATTCAGTGAATTTCCTCTGGAAATTCAGTGAATTTCCTCTGGAAATTCAGTGAATTTCCTCTGGAAATTCAGTGAATTTCCTCTGGAAATTCAGTGAATTTCCTCTGGAAATTCGAATGAATTTCCACTGGAAATTTAGATGCATTTCCACTGGAAATTCAGATGAATTTTTTGTCAAAATTCAGAATTTCCTCTGGAAATTCGAATGAATTTCCTCTGGAAATTCGAATGAATTTCCTCTGGAAATTCGAATGAATTTCCTCTGGAAATTCGAATGAATTTTCTCTGGAAATTCGAATGAAATTTCCTCTGGAAATTCGGATGAATTTCCTCTGGATATTCGGATGAATTTCCTCTGGATATTCGGATGAATTTCCTCTGGATATTCGGATGAATTTCCTCTGGATATTCGGATGAATTTCCTCTGGAAATTCGGATGAATTTCCTCTGGAAATTCGGATGAATTTCCTCTGGAAATTCAGTGAATTTCCTCTGGACATTCAGTGAATTTCCTCTGGAAATTCAGTGAATTTCCTCTGGAAATTCAGTGAATTTCCTCTGGAAATTCAGTGAATTTCCTCTGGAAATTCAGTGAATTTCCTCTGGAAATTCAGTGAATTTCCTCTGGAAATTCAGTGAATTTCCTCTGGAAATTCAGTGAATTTCCTCTGGAAATTCAGTGAATTTCCTCTGGAAATTCAGTGAATTTCCTCTGGAAGTTCGAGTGAATTTCCTCTGAAAGCCAAGTGAATTTCCTCTGGAAATTCGAGTGAATTTCCTCTGGAAATTCGAGTGAATTTCCTCTGGAAATTCGAGTGAATTTCCTCTGGAAATTCGAGTGAATTTCCTCTGGAAATTCGAGTGAATTTCCTCTGGAAATTCGAGTGAATTTCCTCTGGAAATTCGAGTGAATTTCCTCTGGAAATTCGAGTGAATTTCCTCTGGAAATTCGAGTGAATTTCCTCTGGAAATTCGAGTGAATTTCCTCTGGAAATTCGAGTGAATTTCCTCTGGAAATTCGAGTGAATTTCCTCTGGAAATTCGAATGAATTTCCTCTGGAAATTCGAATGAATTTCCTCTGGAAATTCGAATGAATTTCCTCTGGAAATTCGAATGAATTTCCTCTGGAAATTCGAATGAATTTCCTCTGGACAGTCTAATGTATTTCCTCTGGAATGAATTTCCTCTGGAAATTCGAATGAATTTCCTCTGGAAATTCGAGTGAATTTCCTCTGGAAATTCGAGTGAATTTCCTCTGGAAATTCAAGTGAATTTCCTCTGGAAATTCGAGTGAATTTCCTCTGGAAATTCGAGTGAATTTCCTCTGGAAATTCGAGTGAATTTCCTCTGGAAATTCGAGTGAATTTCCTCTGGAAATTCAGTGAATTTCCTCTGGAAATTCAGTGAATTTCCTCTGGAAATTCAGTGAATTTCCTCTGGAAATTCAGTGAATTTCCTCTGGAAATTCAGTGAATTTCCTCTGGAAATTCAGTGAATTTCCTCTGGAAATTCAGTGAATTTCCTCTGGAAATTCAGTGAATTTCCTCTGGAAATTCAGTGAATTTCCTCTGGAAATTCAGTGAATTTCCTCTGGAAATTCAGTGAATTTCCTCTGGAAATTCAGTGAATTTCCTCTGGAAATTCAGTGAATTTCCTCTGGAAATTCAGTGAATTTCCTCTGGAAATTCAGTGAATTTCCTCTGGAAATTCAGTGAATTTCCTCTGGAAATTCAGTGAATTTCCTCTGGAAATTCAGTGAATTTCCTCTGGAAATTCAGTGAATTTCCTCTGGAAATTCAGTGAATTTCCTCTGGAAATTCAGTGAATTTCCTCTGGAAATTCAGTGAATTTCCTCTGGAAATTCAGTGAATTTCCTCTGGAAATTCAGTGAATTTCCTCTGGAAATTCAGTGAATTTCCTCTGGAAATTCAGTGAATTTCCTCTGGAAATTCAGTGAATTTCCTCTGGAAATTCAGTGAATTTCCTCTGGAAATTCGAGTGAATTTCCTCTGGAAATTCAGTGAATTTCCTCTGGAAATTCAGTGAATTTCCTCTGGAAATTCAGTGAATTTCCTCTGGAAATTCAGTGAATTTCCTCTGGAAATTCAGTGAATTTCCTCTGGAAATTCAGTGAATTTCCTCTGAAATTCGAGTGAATTTCCTCTGGAAATTCGAATTAATTTCCTCTGGAAATTCGAATAATTTTTCTTTGGAAATTGCGAATGAATAACCTTTGCAAATTCGAATGAATTTCCTCTGGAAATTCTAATGAATTTCCTCTGGAAATTCTAATGAATTTCCTCAGGAAATTCTGATAAATTTCCTCAGGAAATTCTGATAAATTTCCTCAGGAAATTCAAATGAATTCGAATGAATTTCCTCTGGAAATTCGAATGAATTTCCTCTGGAAATTCGAATGAATTTCCTCTGGAAATTCGAATGAATTTCCTCTGGAAATTCGAATGAATTTCCTCTGGAAATTCGAATGAATTTCCTCTGGAAATTCGAATGAATTTCCTCTGGAAATTCGAATGAATTTCCTCTGGAAATTCGAATGAATTTCCTCTGAAATTCGAATGAATTTCCTCTGGAAATTCGAATGAATTTCCTCTGGAAATTCGAATGAATTTCCTCTGGAAATTCGAATGAATTTCCTCTGGAAATTCGAATGAATTTCCTCTGGAAATTCGAATGAATTTCCTCTGGAAATCGAATGAATTTCCTCTGGAAATTCAGATGAATTTCCTCTGGAAATTCAGATGAATTTCCTCTGGAAATCGAATGAATTTCCTCTGGAAATTCGAATGAATTTCCTCTGGAAATCGAATGAATTTCCTCTGGAAATTCAGATGAATTTCCTCTGGAAATTCGAATGAATTTCCTCTGGAAATTCGAATGAATTTCCTCTGGAAATCGAATGAATTTCCTCTGGAAATTCAGATGAATTTCCTCTGGAAATTCGAATGAATTTCCTCTGGAAATTCGAATGAATTTCCTCTGGAAATTCGAATGAATTTCCTCTGGAAATTCGAATGAATTTCCTCTGGAAATTCGAATGAATTTCCTCTGGAAATCGAATGAATTTCCTCTGGAAATCGAATGAATTTCCTCTGGAAATCGAATGAATTTCCTCTGGAAATCGAATGAATTTCCTCTGGAAATTCGAATGAATTTCCTCTGGAAATCGAATGAATTTCCTCTGGAAATTCGAATGAATTTCCTCTGGAAATTCGAATGAATTTCCTCTGAAATTCGAATGAATTTCCTCTGAAATTCGAATGAATTTCCTCTGGAAATTCGAATGAATTTCCTCTGGAAATCGAATGAATTTCCTCTGGAAATTCGAATGAATTTCCTCTGGAAATCGAATGAATTTCCTCTGGAAATCAGATGAATTTCCTCTGGAAATCGAATGAATTTCCTCTGGAAATCGAATGAATTTCCTCTGGAAATTCGAATGAATTTCCTCTGAAAATTCGAATGAATTTCCTCTTGAATTCGAATGAATTTCCTTTGGTAATTCGGATGAATTTCCTCTGGAAATTGGAATGAATTTCCTCTGGAAATTGAATGAATTTCCTCTGGAAATTCGAATGAATTTCCTCTGAAATCGAATGAATTTCCTCTGGAATTCGAATGAATTTCCTCTGGAAATCGAATGAATTTCCTCTGGAAATTCGAATGAATTTCCTCTGGAAATCGAATGAATTTCCTCTGGAAATTCGAATGAATTTCCTCTGGAAATCGAATGAATTTCCTCTGGAAATTCGAATGAATTTCCTCTGGAAATCGAATGAATTTCCTCTGGAAATCGAATGAATTTCCTCTGGAAATCGAATGAATTTCCTCTGGAAATCGAATGAATTTCCTCTGGAAATCAATTAATTTCCTCTGGAAATTGGAATGAGTTTCTCCCGAAATTTGGATGAATTTCCTGTGATTTCTCGATTACAGGAATCTTTTTTTCGAAGATATTTGGTTGATATTTTTACTCTCTTAGTCATGTTCATCCTCATTCTTCTTAACAATGTATCTTTTTCCACTTATCCTGAAGTGAATTTGAGTTTCTAAGTTTGTTGAACTGCTTAGATAACTATTTTTTGATCACTGACGCTTTGACTTTTCTCTGATTGAACCGATTTTTCTGTAGCAGAGCAAATATCGAAGCAACATGTCGAAGCTAATATGTAACTCCTAAGTCGCAAGCTTAGTCCATGGTTGATCTCTAAATAATCACGATTTGTTCTTCTAATCTTGAAGTCATCAAAAAAGCCTCTTCAAAGGATATCACAATTGAAAAAACTTCGGCACACATCAGCAGAAACACCCTCAATCGTCACCTTAAACAAAAGCTCCCACTGGCACAATTTAATTTGACACTCCTTCACGCACTGATGTTCCTTGGCGATGTTTTGCAGTGCCCGTTAGCAGCTGTTTACTCACCAGTCGTAGTTGTAGGAATGGAACTCCGTTGCCGTTAATCGCCAGCCTCCTGTAGATTTGTAGGGAAGGATGGTCTTATATGCATCAATAGGAGTTTTAATAGCGTTTTCCTCAATAGTTACGAATATTTAATGAGATCAGTAGCATAAAGACAAATACCAAGCCAATAAACCAGTGACAATTGATTGGGAAATATAAAATTAATTCAGATCCAGTATAATGTTCTTGTTATGAGACTTCTACCATTTGATTGTATCTTTCCAACCACGTATTTCCACCTCACCAGTGAGGTCGTCTCCAGTCTTTCGCTGTTGGCTCGACTTAACAGGACATAAACCACGCATTCAGTTATCACGATACTTTAAATATAATGTTAATTTTGTTCAATTCCTAAACAATATTTTGCGATACTTTTTATACTGAGAAAATGGCTCAAAATCAAACTGTTTGTTTACACCTGATTTGATTGATATCAAGCAATACCAGTGCGTTTTCTGCCATATCCCCACATTTGCACTGGTAACACGAAAGATTGCGACACATTCGAAGAAGTGCATTCTACACAGTTGGTATTTATGCTGGTTGAGCCGTGGATATGTTTTTGTGCTCTGTAGCCCTCCCAACATGACGCCGCTCGCCCAAGCTCTGGCATTGGCTGTTTGTTGGCATCATCCGTACACAGAGTATGCGCAACTGTTTCAACTTCCCGCGCGTGGTGGTGCGGAGAAAAACGTTGCTGGGCTCCTCTAAATATGTGACGACAGCCAACTCTCACTGTCTCATTAGCGAGTTTCCCGAGTGCCGTTTTCGTTGCCTGCGTTTTATGGCCATGTGACGAACCAACCGGCTTCGCCGAGTCGAGTCGAGTGGATGGGTGTTTATGTTTTTCATTTAAACTTTTGGCCTCTGTTGATGGTGGTTCTAAGCACAAACGTGCCTTACCAGCAGCGTGCTTCTAAATTGGATCATGCAGGCCTTATGAGCGGTATGGAAGGTGGTAAAAAGCAGGTCTGGACACAACTTTTTCCAGCACAGTGTCGTCGACACCACGGCACCGGCCAACGCCCAACATAAATGACTTATCAACACAAATAGCGGTGCGGCTTTCGTGCGGAATGTGCTACTTTGAGTACTTTGTTTCTTTGTCCCATTCATTTTTTTAAAGCCCAAAAATCAATTTTACGCTGGAACAAATTACCGGGCGGACTTTCAGAAATTGAAAACTGATTGCTACAACCTGATCAATAGGTGTTACACATTCACTCATGCAACTGCAGCCGGGCAACCAACGGTGAGAGATTAGTTCGTCAGTGAAAGTTTTCCGCAACCGGATGAAAGCTGTATTGCAGCAACTTCTGCCCGCTCGGCGAACTGAAGCAGAGGAACCAACGAAACAGAGGATTAGTTTTCGGACTTTTCTCCCTGTCCGAAATCGGTTCGCCCAGCCGGAGTAAAATTTTAAATTAGTTTCGGAGTAAACACCGCCTCGCTTTGGAACCTTCCCATCTGATAAAGCATTGTTCCCATATGAGTGAGATGGAGCAAACTTTTAAAATGTCAAAATTTTATGAAACGATTAAAATGTGTTCAAAGTGCAGCATACTACTATGATCGGTACCGACCGAGATTGCGGAATCGATTAACGAAGCTGAGCTGCTACATTGATTGGCCAATAAAATAGAATATGACGGCATCAATTGCAGAGTGGCGGCCAAGCAGCCCATTACCGGATAATTACGTAATTCATCATCCCTTTCTTTCGAAGCGCGATTTGATTTGTTTTGGTTTTTTTTTCTCGAAAGACCCTCTACGCGATGAGAAGTTCGGTATCGACGCGCCGGATCGGCCGCGCAGTCGTAACTGTTTGTAATGGCTAAGTGATTTGTTTTTATTGCACTGTTTATTGCAATGTTTGCGATAAACACAATAGAAGGGAATGGATTTACCAATTCGACGAGCTTCAGATCAAGAAACAGAGATTCCCACTGTGGGATTCAGTGGCTTCTGTATCGCGTTTGATATTTATTTTTGGGTGAAAGGGTCTTCGGTCTTAAATGCGGGAATAACACGAGTTTTTAATGTATTCATTGTGCAAAAGATACCAAGGTATGTCAAAAATATACAACTTTGACAATGGTAAATTTGAACGGTTTGGATTTGGAATAACGCTTAGGAAATAAAAGATTTTTATATTTACCTTTGCTGATATAAAAAATGGAATCATTGAAAACGATTGATTCTTACTTGGCTGAATGTACTCTACTACGTTGCATACATCTCAAGACAGCGCATGCTTAACATTGCGAGAACAGAAAACACAGCTAACCGATATATTTGCATACGTGCAAGTGCAGAAACATGTAGAAATATTTCAAAACAGTAATTGTCGGCTGGCCATGTGGATTAGGTTCTTAATACATGTACTCGAGATCTAGGCCCGCCAATACTTCCCTAATAGGGTGTGTTTGTTTTCCTCGGACCCGGAGGTGTTTAATTAATCTGGGGCCACGATGCTCCTCGCACGCCCACACAACATGATCAATGTCCTGATAATCATCGCCCGAAACACAGAGGTTTCCTCCCAAAAGCCCCACTCTGAAAAGATGTGCATTTTTTACTTAGACATTAGACGACACATGATTCCAATGAAGTCTCGTTCCATATTAAATTTTTTGAACCATGGATGCTTTGAAACCTGCGGGCGAATTGAATACAACCATCTACCCACTTGTCCATTCCTGTTGCCAGCTGATCAAGTTTCTTGGCGAGCTAATGTGAAAAATTCATCGAAGGTGATTTTCCGATCGTGGATATCATCTTCCACAGCGTCCACCGTAGCTAAAAAGTCCGCTTTCTCATTCCCTGGAATTGAGCGACGGGAAAGGACCCAATCCATGGTGATTGTAAATTACAGTTTTGATAAAGCACTCAAAGCTTTTCGTATCCCGGTTAGAAGATACGCTGAGTGCTTAACAGGATTCATTGACCAAATAGCCTCCGAATCATTCGAAATTTTATCAGAATTAATTTTTGTCTTGCCTCACGCTCGTTCGTAGAATTTATGTCCTTACACATATCAGGCTGTGGCACGTGGCCCTTACATGAACGGTTCTACTTCACGTTGCTCCGTCTCTTCACGGTCTCGAACTTCCTGCTGACGCTTTTTCCTCCGGAAAATCGAGTTTTGTCTGTTCCGCACCAGTTTATATCGTGCCTCGTTCGCCCTCGTGCGGTGTTGCAGCAATCTCCCCATGCTGCATTCGTCTCTTCTACTAACTGCTCACATTCGCCGGCATACCAGTCGTTTCTCTGATCCGGGGGCACCGTGCCAAGTGCAGCGATTGGGGTGCTTCCAATGGCGGAACGAATATCTCTCCAGCCATCTTCAAGAGACGCTGCGCCTAGCTGCTCTTCCGTTGAGAGTGCCACTTTCAGCTGCTGCGCGTATTCTTGGGCTAGTCTACCGTCTTGTAGCCGCCCAATGTTAGGCCGCGGCGTCCAACTTCGACGCGTGTTGTACACCGTCGAGAGTTTTGAGCGCAGGCATACTGCAACGAGGTAGTGGTCGGATTCAATATTCGCACTGCGGTAAGTGCGGACGTTCGTGATGTCGGAGAAGAATTTATCGTCGATTAGAAAGTGGTCGATTTGGTTTTCCGCTTCTTGGTTAGGTGATCTCCATGTGGCCTTGTGGATATTTTTGCGGGGAAAGAAGATGCTTCGGACTACCATTCTGCCGAGGTTGCGAAGTTTATGCATCGTTGGCCGTTGTCATTCGATACAGTGTGCAGACTATCCGGTCCGATGACCGATCTATACATTTCCTCCCTTCGTACCTGTGCGTTCATGTCACCGATGACGATTTTGACGTCCCGCAAGGGGCATCCATCATATGTCTGCTCCAGCTTCTTTCTCGTCGTCGGGTCTCCCTTCATGTGGGCAGTGTACGTTGGAAAAACGGCCTTCAATACTCAGCTTGCACATCCTTGCGTTGATTGGCTGCCACCCAATCACGCTTTGGCGCATCTTACCCAGCACTGGTGGTACCACAGCTTTGGTAGAATGTAGCCGCTCGATGCCCGTTTTTCCACACTTTCTGTCCTGTCCAACAAATCTCCTGCAGCGCCACGAAGTCGAAGTTGCGGGGATGTAATTCATCTTAGATCATCCTATCGCAACCTGCGAAACCTAGCGACTTGCAGTTCCATGTTCCAAGCTTCCAATCGTGATCCTTCATTCGTCGCTTAGGTCTTTGCCGATTATATCGAGTCGCATTATCTCTTATATTGTTCGTAATCATTGGTTTTCCAGGCGGTTTATTGGGCCTGCGCAAACCTCCTGTCTCGTCGGAGGCCCGTCGTGTCAGGGCAGTTTAGCGTCCTACCTAACACCAGGACTTGGGTTTGTGCGCTTTGAGCGGCACACGATCGCTTTGGTGGGGCGTACTTGCGGATACATGCAGCTTTTTATAGGAATTCAACAGGGCCCACTGTCAAACCCCACCACAACTCGCAGATGGCCTGGGGAGGGATCGTCAAGCCCTTGGACATAGTCCCTGCTGCCCTGCTCTCCTCTCACCGACAAATATCAAAAAGCTGAAAGCGACATAAACAACCCACAGTCAATCTCAACACGCATGGAGGACGGGACTCGAAAACTATGAACAATATCGCGCTGTGACGTGAATTACAATTGGCTAGGGCTAGGGGAACAACAGTAAAGCATTTTATTTAACTAACAATGACATTTTTATTTCTTATGCTAACAGGGTACCGGGGGTTTGTTTCATTTCTAGTCTAGTGTTTGTGATTATTCATCGTCTATCTCCTATTTGTGTGCGGTTTCTCTTCCCTAGCTCTCTATCGTTTCTCTTGTGCTCTGTGCTTTCTGTCTTCTATCTGTGAAGTCACGACTCTCTGCAGTTTCGTTGCTGACTAGTCTGCGCTCCTGCTACTCGACGGTAATTTTGGTGATGGTGGTGAAAACGGCTCACGCACGCATATTTTCACGGGTCCGTAATGGCTGACTCGACTGACTGACTGACTCGATTGCGACTCGATAGAAAGATGCGATAGGGCTCGAAAGATGCGATAGGGCTCTTCAGTCTAAGACTGACACAAAAAAACTTTTCTCCAAGGCGTCCTCCTCGGACGCCGCACTTCAATAAAAAAAGGGTTTGCTCACCGGTTTGGGTTGTGGTTTACCTGACCCAGTCAATGACCTGCCGGTGGGGTCGACTCTCCTGATTTATTGACGGCCGGTGATCGTTTCTTAATGAAGCCGAATCGCGGATGCGGTTGCGCGCTGCTTCGACGCTGGTTGATGGATCGGTTGACCGGCTAGTAAAACTCGTCCACGTGGAAGTCCCCTGACCTTCCCGAATCGATATGGCGACGGATCGGTCCACTTCTGGCTGGTTAGCGATCGCCAGGAATATTTCGTTTGTTGGGGATTAGCGTCGTGCTTGGGATGCGGAAACATTAGCATTAGCATTGTTACGGTGTAACTCGTAGATTGGACACTAGTGATACTCATGTTTTACTTTTGAGATCCTTATCTAGAATGCTATCAGAAATCAATAAGGGAGTGTTCCTTGATTCCAGTCTTAAACAAAACTAACAAAAGCATTAGGATTACTACTCCTGGCCACGCTCATCTTCAACGTAACTAGGGAGAGGAAGGATGTGTTGATGTGGTACTTACTTAACGAGAGGCCACCGACTTAGCGACACATAAGTACAATGGAGTTGGATAATGAGGAAGGTAATCGTTGGGTCAGGACTTGCCTGTAGCTGGCAATGTAACCGTGGTAGATCTTAGCCCGTAACACACCACGCAAAGGTTACGCGTTACACCACGCAGCATTACGTGCTTGGGGTGCGGAAACTTGCGAAAACTAATTAGCAAATGCGAACACTTCCAACTCGATTGGCTGATCACGAAATTATGGAGTCCGTCAATCCTCAGATCGAGGAAGGTGGGCTCGGACCCAATCGGAAACACGTCATTTTTCGACCCCCTTCGTGTGCAATCGTGACCATATTGGCACGATGGATGATTGACACGAAAGTTGTGCTGCTTTCCCTCTCCCACCTTATCCGAAAAATAAAAGGCCTCGACCTTGGAGAGCTTGGCTACTTGGTTGAATGCCCGCTCGCCTTTGTTAAGGGATATCCTAACTTTTTGGCGATCTGCAGTTTATGCTACAATTTCCAATAATAACAGAACTTAGTAAATTTATTATTACTAGATTAATAGAAAATTTCCTGGCCGCTACATTCTCCAGAAAAGTTTATCAAAATTTCCAAGGAAAGTTCATCCTTAAAGGTTTGCCGTGGTCCGAAAATCGGCAGCGAAAGCAGCGTTTGCCACAATTTTGGTCAGTAGGGGCGGCATGAAATGGCGTGGAGATTTTCTTACGTTCGTTTCTAAAAGGTTCTTTTCTTGCATATTTTCAGGATATTTTCGAAACTTTAACGGGAGAATCTTTTGAGTTTAATCGGAAAATCAGATGAACTTCTCCTGCAAATTCTCTGAGCTTCTCCACAATATAAATATGAAAATTATTCTTGGGTTTTTCACATCAACTACTTTATAGCTTTGAGAATTCTTTGGAATTTCCAAGGAAGTTCTACTCAAATTTGTTTAGTATTTCCGTGAGAAATTCTTTAGAATTCTCAAGATTTTTTTTTTAGTTTCTACAGAAAAATGTTCGAAAAATCAACGAAAAATTTCTGATGAAAATTTATCGAAATTAACACAGAAAATGAATTGAAGCGGAAAAATGATCGAAACTTCATAGGAAATTCATTGGACTTTGCGTTTGGAACTTCCAAGGTGAATTCTAGGAAATTTCCAACTAAAATTGTTTCAAACTTCTGCGGGATTTGGTATCTCAACGGAAAAAAAATCGAAAAATTTTAAGTAATTTCTTTGGATTTCTACAAATATTTCTTTGATTGTTGGTCAAACGATCGTTTGGCCGAAAAGGATATAATTCCGGAAATTACATTTGATCGAAATGGTTGTTTGACAGAAAGGTCCATTTGGCCGAAAATGTCGTTTGGTCCAACGGCCAAATGTTGTTTACTGAACGGTTAATATGGTCAAAAATACCCACCCGTTTGGCCAAATAACTACTTCGGCCAAATGACCAGTCAGCAGAACGAGTTTGTCGGCCAAATGGCCAGTCGATCGGACGACATTTTTGGCCGTATGAAATAAAATTGTCGGCTAGATGGGTTTTGGCCTAATGGTTTGTTCGGCAAAATACCTTTCGGCCAACATGTCATGTAGCCGAAAGTCATTCGACGAAAAGCCATTTATTCGAATGCCACTTGGTTAAGTAGCACGTTAGGCCGAATGTTCTTCTTCTTCTTCTTCTTCTTCTTATTGGCATTACATCCCCACACTGGGACAGAGCCACCTCGCACCTTAGTGTTCATTAAGCACTTCCACAGTTATTAACTGCGAGATTTCTAAGCCAGGTTACCATTTTTGCATTCGTATATCATGAGGCTAGCACGACGATACTTTCATGCCCTTTCCAATCCGAAAATTGTCTAGATCGGCACCGGGAATCGAACCCAGCCACCCTCAGCATGGTCTTGCTTTGTAGCCGCGCGTCTTACCGAATGTCATCTAACCAAATTCCATTAGGCCGAATTAAACGAAACGGTATTAGGCGGAAAATGGTTTGACCGAAAAAGACATTTGGCCGAAAACAACAAACAGCCGAAGCCACTTTCGGCCGAACTGGTAATTTGACTGAAAAATTTGCCAAATGACCTATTCGGCTAAACGGCTTTTTCGGCAAAATGACCAATTTAGCCGAAAGGCACTTTCGGCCGGATGCTCGTTTCGACCTTATGCCCCTTTTTGCCACATGAAAGGAACTGATCGGCCAACTGACATTTCCGGTAAAATAATTCTAAACTAGATGGGCTTCAGCCAAATGGTTTCTTCGTCCAAACGACATATTAGGCAAAACAGCTTTTAGCCTTACCAACAAACAATTTTATCTATATAAGCTATGCAGGACTATTTTTGGACATACAGTCCCATCCCGATTTTGGCAACACCCGTTTTTGTCTACCCCCGATTTTGGCAACACCCGTTTTTGGCAACATTTTCTTCCCGATTTTGGCAACAACCTCGAAAATATTTTTAATAAATTCTTTTTATTAATATGTAATAAGATAAACAAAACCAAAAGTGAATGTCATTAAGGTTTATATGCGTATTATGGGCTCTGTGCGAATAGTGGGCACTTTCACTGAAATAATGAACCACCACTCGTATCACTGCTCATTACAAACAACATCTATTGAAACTTTTTCTGCTCTTTTTATCTACGTTTTCCATGTCCCTATTCACACTACCCTAATATAACCAGCCCACCGTAGAGTGTCGTATTTTTTAGCATCTCATTGATTTTGTCGTCGATAAGCTGACTCACACCGTTGTACATAGTACAACACCTATTAAGCGAAGCCCGCTGTTTACATCACAATGCAACCGATACTGCATAAGTGATCCAGGAACAAGCAACCCCAGTAGGTTTAATTTCTAGTGATTGGCACATTCGATTTTCTAAATGCGCTGTATATGCATCAAGTCGTTTTGCTCATTATGCTTCTCTTTTCTGGTATCAGCCGAGAAACTGTCATTTTATTCCCGTATAGAATATAAGCAACAATTTTATTTCGAAGAGTCTTATTGGTTAAAAATTACGCAAATTTGTCTAGCGATTAATATTAGAACACTGTTGGTTTTTCTTGTTTCGTGATGTGTCAATTGCATAACGAGCCTTTTTATTCCAGCATGTTTGCCAACAGCTCAACAGTAATGGTAAGAGTTTGGTAGCATGTAACCGTAAAGGCTCTCGAGCAGGCATTGACTTACTCAAATCATGAGAAAAAATCGGGTTAATCTAAGCCAACTTCATGCTGTGCCTCGGGGCAAGTTATGAGCTTACTATGATCTTGGAAATTGGACTTTCGATGATTCACCGTTTAATGATCTTCAATGGAAGCCTTTTGAGTGAAGCGAATCACTTGGTAACACAAAGATAAGCGTTGTTATGGTGCGCTGATAGAAGAAGCCATTCAAGCATTCTAAAAATGAAGACCTCTATGAGTCTGGAACTCTAGTACACTGAATGGGAGGCGACTATCTTATCACCTTGAAAGAAGAGCGAATAAAGGAGAACACATGATGTGGTTTGATTGTTTGATTTCATTGTACTAGAGCAAGCTGCGTACGAATGCAAAAATCGTAGCTTACATGGATAGGGACACGGCAGGTATTTTCGTCTGTTCGTCATAGTCTCGAAAACCAATAAAAGAGACGCTTTTTTGTAAAACTCATACGTACCAAATCGTAAGCTCGGGAGAAACGTTCTGCTATAGTGGAGTTCTAGCAAATGTACGTTGCTTTCGTTGGTTTTAGCCCCTACGACGATGGACAGAAATACCTGCCGTGTCCCTACCTCACCACGGCTTGGCTTGTTAGACGGTGTTGCTCATTGTTTATCACAGCAACGATCGCTCCTACCGTGCGGGACGGAAATCCGTACAGCACCGAAATCCGTCCGCCTCATGAGATATCAATAAATTAAAGGGAGTTAAAGGTAATTAATGTAGGAATAATTTATCTTATCTTGCTCAGATTCTTGACAGTAAGCTTTAAGGGCATAGAAATGGAAAGAAGGATTTGAAATTTAAACAACAAAAATCAAAAACAAATCGCCACTCATCAAACGCGGAGTTTTTGCCGCCATTTTATTTTTCGGGTAGAGCATAATTGCACCAAAAGTAACTGTGTTTTAATTGCTAATTGCGAATCATTACATAAGATAAGCGGAATACAAATCGAATGGATCGCTTCTCACAGTGGTAGTTTAGTCAATAAGACTGTTTCAATTAAAATATTTAGGTAAAAAATAGATGTACGGATTTTGATCCTTTGATTCGAAATCCGTCCACGGTGGACGGATTTCGAGTCAGGAGTAGTTGATTTTATTCATTATTTTATAATGTTTTTCGTAGTTTTTAATGAGTAAATGTGATACACTTCAACAGTAGAAGCCCTAATCACAGACAAACAGACGTAACAGTTTGAACATTTTTCAGAAAAATTCATCGCCCAACTCCTCATGTTGCGAGCATGTTGCACGAAACAATGTTTCGTATGACATTGTCACCAGAAGGCGCTGGAGTGAAATGTCAAACTCGAAGGATTACGACGCTAGCGCCTCTAGTTGTGAAACGCGCAATCGATAAAATTCAAATTGATCGTTCAAGTCATGGTCGATGGAAATTTCTCTAGTGTTACGTCTGTTTGTCTGTGCCCTAATGCTACTGTGTCAATGACAAATGTTTTATTTACATTCGATTCCTATTTTCTAATGACTTTTTCATATACTAAGGTGCTTAAGTGTACGGATTTCGATGCCCCACGGTACTCGTTGTTTGGCATCCATCTGAGCGAGGCAGTTAACTCATTAGCTATGGATGTAGCGTAAATTGCAATAGATTAATGGTGGTGTAGTTCTAGCTGCTTCAACAGGCGAGTGATGCGTCACATGTGGTTTTATTATTATTTAAATAATTCGTCTTCTACTTGATCGATCCACCTTGATCGTTACACACCTCGCCTTCTTGTGCCTGTCGGATCGTTGTAGAGAACCATTTTTACTCCGTGCGCGTTGGTCTCCACAAGCATTGTCCAGATCTCGGAGGAGGACTACCGCCACTGGCTTAATGAGGGAGTCTGTTCAGAACGGCGGCGAACTCTATTCGATCGGAGTGTTTTTGAGTCCAAAGTACGTACGCTTTCTTGCCACGTTGCGTCTCCGAATTTGTCTGCTGAACCTAAGTACACGAATTCTTCAACCACCTTGATTTTGTCGCCATTGATAAAATCTCATGGTGAATAGCCATTGTCTTCTCTTGAGCCTACTTCATCTTCATCGTGTTAATCACTAGTCTGATATGCTTTGCTTCCCTCTTCAGTAGTGCATAGAGAACTGGAGTGCGATGACCTGCAGAGAGCACTAGTTGATCCGTCTTTCAGCTTCCACTTGGCCACACTATCACTCGCAGTGCGTAAATTTTTTTGAGATGTCAGATTGAAGTCAGCACTTCAATGGACTACAATAGAAACTTTTTTTATCACTACAATTTTTGCAAGGACGTGGCCGACGCTGTTGTAAATTTCAAATATTATGAAATTGGCTAATTAGTTACATCATCGTTTGATTACCATTCTTGAGTTTGTTTCAATTTTGTTTAAACTACAATCTCCGAGTTATGAATAATAACGCAAAAATGTCAATTATGATGCATGTGCATCACTTAAACACACTCCACATACTTTGTAGTATTTAGCTTCAATCATGCAAACAAAAAAATGAAATTTCGTATGAAATTTTTTTCCCGTTTTGGCAACATCCCCATTTTGGCAACATTATAATCCGGTCGTGTTGCCAAAATCTGAAAGGGACTGTATAATCATTTTAGTCACCTTCAATGTTTGCTGGGTTGTGGCCTTCGGCAAAATGGCTTTTTGTCAAACGATTCTTCTTCGTTCAAACATTCTATTTCAACAACATATTTTTTGAGTTTGCACTTGAAGTTTTTCTTAGTTTTCACGGAGAAATTATCGAAATTTCAACAGGATATTGTGTGGAATTTTAAGAAAATAATTGGTATTTCCACGAAAAAAATGTTGCATGTTAGTCAAATGGAAATAAGTCATATCAGTGTGTGACCCAAGATTGTGGAGTCAGTATTAAAAGGTAAATATGCAGTATTGAGTTTCCATTTTTATTGAGAGAGGTCATGGTATATTTACATTTTATTCTCTCCAGCTTTCATAGAAACCATAAACAATGAAAAGAATTCGGTAAAATTTTCACGGATTTTTATTTCATGAAAGTACATCAAACTATTGTGAACAAGCTGTTTATTTTTCAATAATGTTACTTCTAACTCGAAAATAAGAATCAATAAAATCATTTTATTGAGTAGTCATCGTTATTTGCACAGATCTATTAAATAAAACTATTTGGAAATTGAGATTTCAAAGCAAAGCAATCCCATCATGACTGCTTGTAATATGACAGGTGACCGGGAGCTTGCTACATTTTCATTTGGTCTCCTACACTGATATGCAACTGTTTTCATTTTCACTTGACGATCACGAAAACTACCAGTACTGATAACATGTAAACTTCGATAGCGCCAAGCTTCTGATTGATTTATATTTGTGAAATAAATGCATGAAAACAAATATGATGAAAATTATATGATGTATCCCTATTAGTTGGATCCCAAAGCCCTACCTCGTTCTTGGCTGCAAGCGATAGTGCATCGGTCAAGAATACTTGAAAAGTAATACTTTTGTGTTTAAGACATTTTGAGGCAAATTTTGGGCTGTGCAACATTTCAGAACGAATCAACCATCAGCCCAAAACGTCAGGCCCATATATTAACTGTCAAAGGTTGAATCAAGTGCCCTGCGGTGTTTTGCTAGTGCGTTTGAATAATATAATTCCGAAATAGATAGACCGAAAATGTCGAGGAAGCATTTTTCACGCGCCCACGATGATTAAATTCATCGTTCCCTGGAAGAAAATCAAATATCGATTCTTTATTTTAGGACCCAATTGCTGTTTTGATCTCTCTAACTTTTCGCGATATTTTATGAAGAGTGAGAAAGGTATCATCATCGCTAGCTTAGCTTTGACTGACTACACCTAACTATAGTTGTTCGAGCCGTCCCTGCCGAATAAGATGATACAGCGTATCGCTCAACCGCAGCCTGTGATACATTTCACAACCACACGCAGCTGCACGAAGGATGCAGAATTTGACGCAGCCACAACGCAACAGCGCGAAATGAGCGCGCAAGGAGCGCGCCAAAAGGGAATGGAAAAAAGGATGTTTTTCCAGCCGAGAAGGAAGACACCATCATTGTACGCCGTGCTTCCCACTCGTTGAGACGTGTTGCAAATTTAAGAAGTGAAGTTGAATATCACGAAGTAATGTAAATTAGTTGTAAATAAATTATCGTTGAAGTTAAATTAAGAAAAGGACTTCTTTATCCGGTATCCGATTTCCGTGGTTTGGTTTTTCTCGGAGAGTTCCGTCGGTCCGCCTATGTTGAGGTTTCCCATACAGTCCACTCACGAACATAAATTTGGTCCAGTCGATCCGGATCGAGTATAGTGTAGTGTCTCTCCGACTGTTCCGGAACCGGATGAAGAACCGTAAAGTGCAAAACTGAAAGTGGATTCCGAAAAGTCGGAAAATTCAAACAGTGTTGGTGTGAGCAAAATGGCCGCCATCGAAGAAGTACAGTGATTGTGCGACACCGCCATTTTATGAAGAAAAGCTGATGTGCGGTCGCCATTTTGAAAGTGCTGATGGATCTTATCCATCGAAGGAACCAATTAAGAGAGTAATTAAGTGCTCAACACGTGGGATAAGGTACTCCTAAATAAGTGAAGATAGTTGCTTTGAAGCTTGTGTTCTGGTTTGGCCACCTGGATTAGCAAGTGACCGGTTGCGTATGAGCATAGACTTGGCTGTGTTCCCAACCACCGTCGAGCATAAGGCTTGGCGTGATGTAGTGTCTACAGTGGCATGCCGGAAGAAAGTGTTTCGAAGCAGCAAAAACCGGAGACTCTGGAGCTAGTTCTGCACTTGGGCAGTGTACTCTAGATTCCTCCACTCCGTTAAGCAAGAAGCAGAAGAGAAAACTGAAGTTGACGGAAAAGTTAACAGTTCATGGAGAACATCCAACGACTCGTCCGCCGTCGTGGCGCAGCAAAAGGTAAGGTGTCTCGCATCCTCAATACTATCCGCCCAGATGGGGATGAAGTGGTTCAGCTGACGGAAGCTGAGGTAAAGGTCTATATGACGAAGTTGGAAGCAGCCTATAAGGAGTACAACGTTGCTCACGACCAAATCATGGATGTCGTTTTGACTGATGACTGCGAACAGCATGAGCAACAGTATGAGGAGTTTGACATCATTCACGATACTGTTTCCATTTTGTTGGAGGAACAGCTCACTAAGCTCGATGCTAACAAGATGGCCGCAAACGTCGTCGCAAGGATAGGTAATCAGAACCAACAAGCACCGGTTATTATCCATCAACCGCTTCGCATGCCGGTGCCCACATTCGATGGCCGGTATGAAAGTTGGCCGAAGTTCAAGGCCATGTTCAAGGATCTCGTGGATAAGGGTCCAGATCCGCCAGCAGTGAAGCTATACCATCTGGATAAATCCTTGGTCGGAAGTGCAGCTGGTCTGATTGATGCCAAGACCATTAACGAGGGCAACTACGCCCACGCGTGGCAAATCTTGGAAGAGAGGTTCGAGAATAAGCGCCATGCTATCGACTCTCATGTGAACGGTCTGCTGAATCTGAAGCGTATGGTGAAGAAGAGCCATTTTGAGTTACGGGCTCTAGTGGATGAGTGCAGCAAACATGTTGAAGGTCTTAAGTTCCTGGAGCGAGAGTTCGAAGGAGTAGGAGAGGATTTCGTCATCCATCTACTGGCAGCTGCATTGCACAACGATGTGCGTCATCTTTGGGAGTCAACCGTTAAGCATGGAGAGCTACCCGACTACGAAGACATGCTGGTGTTCCTGAAGGAACAGACCTTCATCCTGGAAAGAGTCGAGGCTAGCAGTCAGAAGTCATATTCGGCTCCAGTTAGGGCTGTTTCTGTAACGAACAAGTCGTCGGTGCAGAAATCTCATGCAGTTGTGTCTTCGAGCGAGACAGAAACGAAATGTGAATTTTGCGGAAAATCACATGCTAATCATAGCTGCGCCGACTTTAAATCCCTCACTGTCCCGCAAAGGTTGGTCAAGGTTCGAGAACGAAATGTTTGTTTCAATTGTCTACGCAGAGGTCATCGGAGTGTCGATTGTTCGTCGGAAAAATCGTGCCAAAGATGCAAACGTCGGCACCATACTCTCCTTCATGCTGAGGAAAAACCCAAGCAAGTTTTGGAATCATCAATTAAGCCGACTCCGAAGCTAGCAACAGATCAAGAGGGCCCGTCAACATCAGCAACACCGACGACAGCATTGTGTTCCAGTTTGGCATCTCGTACGCAGCAAGTGTTGCTGCTTACAGCGGTAGTGGACATCTTGGATAGAAACTACCACCCCCACCCATGCAGAATTTTACTGGATAGTGGTTCCCAAGTTAATTTGATATCTCGAGCAGCAGTAAATTTGTTGGGTTTGAAGCTGGGTTCGTCGAACATCACGGTCTTGGGGGTGAATAACACGAAGACTCATTCATCCAACTGTGGTGTGGTCCATCTGTCGTCGAGGTACAATGATTTCCATGCAAACGTTAAGTGTCTGGTAACTGACAAGGTGACATCGGATTTGCCAACATCGGTCATCAATGTCAGCGCGTTGGAGCTTCCCGTTAATGTTCAGCTAGCTGATCCGACATTTTCAAACCCAAGTAAGGTAGATATGCTACTGGGCAACGAATGGTTCCTTAAGTTGTTGTTGCCTGGTGAAATAGCAATGGGTGACAGTCTGCCAATTTTGCGTGAGACCCAATTTGGCTGGGTCGTGGGTGGTGTGTTCGATGACGGTGCGTTTCCAGATGAAGGGGTTCACACGCACACAGTCACCATGGATGAATTAAGCCATTCCATTCAACGGTTTTGGGAAGTCGAAGACGTTGCAGATACAGAAGAATGTGGCAGTGAAGAAGCAGAATGTGAAGAACATTTCCGAGAGACTCATCGAAGAGATGCATCTGGGCGGTACATCGTGGAGCTGCCGCTTAAGGAATCCGTCAGCGAATTGGCTGATTCTAGGTCGTTGGCGCTGAAGAGATTTTATGCACTGGAACGAAGACTTTCGTTGCATCCAGACTTGAAACAGCAGTATCAGGATTTTATGGCTGAGTACGAGAGTCTTGGCCACTGCAAGGAGGTTGATGTACGCAAGGATTCGCATGATATCCTCAAGTGGTACTTACCACATCATGCTGTTTTGCGGCCTTCAAATACAACCACTAAGTGCCGTGTTGTGTTTGATGCGTCTGCCAAGGTTGCTGGTCGGTCACTCAATGACGTAATGAAAATTGGTGCCATAATCCAAAGTGATTTGCAATCCATTGCTCTTCGGTTTCGTTTCCCGTTATTCGTGCTGGCTACTGATGTGGCCAAAATGTACCGACAAGTTCTCGTGGATCAGCGACATACACCGCTTACTCGTGTGTTCTGGAGAAATAGTTCCACCGATCCACTCCGTGTCCTTGAGCTGACAACCGTCACTTATGGTACGGCGTCTGCCCCATTCTTGGCGACACGGGCACTACTGCAACTGGCCATCGACGAAGGCGCAAAGTATCCTCTGGGTGCTGACATCGTTAAGAATAGTTTTACGTGGACAACGCTTTGTTTGGTTTCGATGATTTGGATAAAGCAAGCAAAGCCCAGACGCAGTTAATTGATATGCTTGGAACTGGTGGATTTCCTCTGCATAAGTGGGCTTCCAATAATCCTGCGCTGTTGGAACGGATTCCTGAGATTGAGCGGGACGAATTGGTCAGCATCGACGAAGGTGGTAGTGCAGTGATTAAAACGTTGGGCCTTATGTGGAACCCAGATTTGGACGCTCTGCAGTTTGTGTCTCTCTCAACAGTAAGTAAAAAGTAATACTACGAAGCGACAAGTGCTGTCGCTCGTGTCCAGAATGTTTGACCCTTTGGGTCTGGTGGCGCCGGTTATTCTAATTGGCAAACTTCTAATGAAGAATATCTGGAAGGAAGAGCTAGAGTGGGATGACGAGCTCACAGGTGAACTGAAGAAACATTATGATAATTTCCTGAATGCGTTAAGTGGTGTTACGAATCTGCGAATTTCTCGTCACGTGGTGGTCACTGGGGCCATTGCTTTTGAGCTGCATGGGTTTGGTGACGCAACATTGGAAGCATACGGCGCCTGTGTGTACATCAGGTCAATTCTACCTGGACAACCTGCGGTGATGAAGTTGTTGTGTGCAAAGTCCAAAATCGTCCCAAAGACTGTGCTGACAATTCCAAGATAACAACTTTGGCAGCGCTTTTGCTGAACCGTTTGATAAAAAAAAAGTGTTGGCAGCATTAGCGCTGCCCTTCCTAGATGTTACAATGTGGTCAGACAATCAAGTGGTGCTAGCTTGGCTAGCGAAAAACCCGGAACGCTTGGAAGTGTTTGTGAGAAACCGGGTAAGTGAAATTACCGCTACTGGACATAAGTGGAGATATGTGAATACGCTGGATAATCCAGCCGATATAGTGTCGCGTGGCCAATCTGCTAGTAGTCTTGAGAAGAATGATCTTTGGTGGAATGGTCCTTTGTTCCTGCGCAGTGAAGAATATCAGGTGGTGGCACCAGGTCCACTGTCCGATGAAGAGGTTCCAGAGTTACGGCGTGCCACTATTTCTTCTGCGGTGGTATTGTTGGAGAAGTTGCCTGTATTTTCTAAGTTCGAGTCCTTCAGGAAGATGCAGCGAGTTTTGGCATATGTTTTGCGTTTTTGCCAGAACGCGAAACAAAAGGTTAAGCAGCAGAGAATCACACAGCGGTTTCCAACAGTGATAGAGATGCGTACCGCCTTGAAACTCATCGTCAGGGTGGTTCAGTTGCAGCATTTTGGTAAGGAAGTTGGCATCATCGAGTCTGGTGAGTACTGCAAAAGATTCTCTACATTGAACCCCTTTCTTGACGATGGAATGATTCGTGTTGGTGGCCGACTGCGAAATTCGAGTTTACCCTATGGCGTTAAACACCAGTGGATCTTGCCTAATCAAGATAAAATGGTCCATCGTCTGATTGAAGCCATTCATCGTGAGAATTTGCATATTGGACCTTCGGCTTTGCTGGCTCAATTACGTCGCCAATTTTGGATTGTGGGAGCTCGTTCTGCTGTGCGCAAGGTAACCCGAAATTGCGTGCGATGTTTCAAGTTAAATCCTCCGTGTGCCACTCAATTCATGGGGGATCTTCCGGTTGCAAGGTGTGATAAAGCTCCCGCTTTCGTGAAGGTTGGCGTTGATTTTGCGGGTCCCATCCTAATTAAGCAGACTGGAAGAAAAGCAGCACCTGTAAAGGGATACATTAGTGTCTTTGTTTGTATGGTAACGAAGGGCATTCACCTGGAATTAGTGGAAGACCTGTCAGCCGATGCCTTCGTTGCTGCCTTGCTGCGGTTCGTCTCTCGACGTGTTGTCCCTGAACAGATTTTCTCCGACAATGGGACAAATTTCGTCGGGGCTCGTAACGAGCTCAACGTGCTATATAAGCTTTTAAGGAGCAAGCAACAACTCTCAAGATTTTTGAGTTCTGTCAGCCTCGGCAGATTGAATGGAAGATGATTCCACCAAATGCGCCGCACATGGGTGGTATCTGGGAAGCAGGAGTCAAGAGCACTAAGACTATCTTGAAGAAGAAATGTCAATCGATTCTTTTAAACACGTCGGAGTTTTCAACCTTGCTTTGCCAAATCGAAGCTCAGCTGAACTCACGGCCTTTGTATGCTCCTTCCGAGGATCCATCGGAGCTCGAGCCGTTGACGCCAGGTCACTTCATGATCGATCGACCTTTGACGGCTATTCCGGAGCCAAGCTGCGAGGGTATTCCAGTTAATCGTCTGTCTCGTTGGCAGTATGTCCAGCATCTGCGAGAAGATTTCTGGAAGCGATGGTCACAAGAGTACCTATTGGAGCTTCAAAAACGGAATAAGTGGAATAAGAGGCAAGAAAACATTAAACCAGGAATGGTTGTCCTGATCAAGGATGACAACTTACCACCGCAATATTGGAAAATGGGCAAGGTGGAAAACTCATATTTGGGATCAGATGGATTCGTCCGGGTTGTGGATATTCGAACCAAAGGTGGTTTATTAAAGCGTCCAATCCACAAACTGGCCCCTTTACCTATACTGGACAATGAGTGCAAGGAATCCGCGGGGGAGGATGTTCGAGCCGTCCCTGCCGAATAAGATGATACAGCGTATCGCTCAACCGCAGCCTGTGATACATTTCACAACCACACGCAGCTGCACGAAGGATGCAGAATTTGACGCAGCCACAACGCAACAGCGCGAAATGAGCGCGCAAGGAGCGCGCCAAAAGGGAATGAAAAATGATGTTTTTTCCACCCGAGAAGGAAGACACCATCATTGTAAGTTGTGTTTCCCACTAGTTTACACGTGTTGCAAATTTAAGTTGAAGTGAAATTAATTATCATGAAGTAATGTTAATTAGTTATAAATAAATTATCGTTGAACTAAGAAAAGGAGTTGTTTTATCCGGTATCAGATTTCCATGGTTTGGTTTCGCGGAGAATTCCGTCCGCCTATGTTGAGGTTTCCCAAACAGTCAACTCACGAACAATAGTTGCTACTCCGTGATTGACCAGAATCAGTGAAATTGCACAAAGAATCAACTGAATGGTTTACTAAGATTGTTCAAGCATTCTCAGTGTGTAAGTTTCAGTGACCTAAAGCGATCAGTTAAGAAGAGGGATGGAATATTTGTGGGTGGTTTTTGCTATTTGAAGACCGTGTTTACCTCTGCATCTCCACGAAAACCACAGGAAGAATTATCTGTTAGTTGGTAGGCATCGTTGGATCTGGATTCTCTATGATAAGCGATACGCCCGTGCCATTCTTTATACACAATGATTTTAACTAAACATGATTCTGCCCCACAAAGCAGAACAACCTAACTACCTGCACACCGAGCAGGAACACAATCAAACGCATATTACTTCTCGACCGCAAAAAATACAACGATACAAGATCGTTCGACGTGGACAATAGTCACCATACATGCCCGATAGCTTATGCAAACTGTGGAGGATCGCGTTTTGGACGACCGACCGAACTTTCCACGTGAATTTTATCTGGAATTTCACGAAAAAAATATTCAAATTTCTTGTCAGATGTATACGAATTTCTTTGGGAAAATCATCCGAAGTTTCAAAGTTAGAATCACCTGCATTTCCACAGAAAATATTTCCAATTTTCCACAGAAAATTCAAATTCATCCCGTAGAAAATCAAAGGAGTTTCCCGCGGAAACGCGATTGGTTTTCTCCTGGAAATGCAAATTTTGATAAGTCGTCTCTCGTGACAATTTTGGATGGATTTTCCGTAAAAATTTGAACAAATTTGCCATGGAAATTAAAATGTATTTCCTAAAAAAATTCAGGTGAATTGCCTCCTGTGGATATTTGAATGATTTTCTAGTGTTCTACACTGTTCTATGAAAAACTTACTTAGCAGAAACTAAGAGCGCGATCGATTCATATGTACTACCTAAAAAAGTGAGTTTGCCATTTTCACAGAAATCTAAAAAAAAATCTGTTTCAAATCCTTCAAACAATTCAACTTATTACCCTTTATACTGAAAATTCTAAATTTATCAAATTGGGAGAAAAAACTTTATATTATGCTGTAAACAAATTGCATTTATGGAGGACAACAGTCAGTAACAGTACTTCACAAGTTTGTTGCGAAGTAGGAAGCTGCGTCGCAGAAAAAAAAATCCCAGACATCATTCCTTGGAAAGCAACATTTCGATGGAAAAAAACACGATGGAACACGCTTTTTCTACGCGTGTACTGAACTGGGGAAAAGGAGAAATATCAGCAATCCTGGGAAGCTCATCAATTAATGTAAATACAAACAAAAAGTGTCCCCCAGCAATGGTGAAATTTCTATCGCTAATCGTTGCTTCTCTTCTTCGTACAACTGGAAGCTCGAGGCTGCCAACTAATTGGCTTCACGAATAATATGCTTATTTTGTTATGCAGCAAATTCAATTGTGTTGTGTGTAATCGATTCCGAATTGTCGTCATTTCAATCGCATGATTGAGCGACAACAAAATAGTTCCATGACCTTTGTCTACAATAATTAATAGTTTGTGTAGAAAACATGCAATCAATTTGGCCAAACAACATATTCTGTAAAACGATCTATTTGGCCCAGTGTCCTTTCCGGCCAGATGACCTTTTCAGCCAAATGACCTTTTCGGCCAATTGACCTTTTCGGCCAAACGACCTTCACGGTCAAATGGCTTTGTCTGCTTTTTAACGACTATTTTGGTCAAACGGCATTTCCGGCCAAATGACCAATTCGGCTAAATTTTGGCTTGCAGCATGACCTGTAGCATAAATTTTCTGAGCAAAGTATACTAGCGGAAAGAATTGGAAGGAAACTATTTCCACATGGTAGCTCAGTCTCGATTAGATGAAACTATTTTCCTGATTCCATCGCATAGGATCGAGAAGTCCGAGTGAAATCTATTGGAGCTGTTCCGCTTCGGCACACGTCTTTTACTGGTACCCCGTTTCGCGTGGAGGAAAGTCTCGCGCACGTTACAATGCTCAACCTCGATATCGAATCATGAAAGTCGAATAGGCCGTATTAAAAAAAATCTTTCCTTGGTTAAGGCAATGATTTTTATATGTTCCTCATCACATTTTACATTATTCAATGCTTCCTTCAATATCAGTTCATGGAGGTTTGACTGTGGATTCTTTTACAACAATAATATTTATTTTTCAAAATGCTCTGATTTCTTTCCAAACCTCTTGTAGTTTATTTATTTAAAACTTATGAAAATCATCCAGCCTGGCTCGGATGTTTTATAAATGCCACATACTATTTGCAGCACTTTACTTTTGATTAATTTCTGTACGATTGCCTATAATTGATTCAAACATTTTTAGACATCTTTGACGTAAAACTTTTTTTTGTTAATAAACATTCTCATAAACATTATTTAAGCTCTTTTAGTGGAATGTCTTCAACTGTCTAAGACAAGTTCAGTACTTTCCATTTAATTACACCCTGTTTTGTTATCTTTACAGATACGTATTTCGACCTCAACTGTGAGGCCGTCTTCAGTGTCTCATGCTTGATTCGACTTTATTTCTTTTATTTCATGTCACATAATAGATTTCCTAGTACATAAGTAATCTAACAAATTATAATCAGCCCTTCAATTCAAACTGAAAATTATTTTCGATCTCATAAACACCATCCCTACTCCATAAAAAAGCATGTCTTGATTCCTCCATCCGGCATTACACAATGGACGTTCGGATACGGTTGATTCACACCATAAAACAGAAGTGCTCTCAGATGTCATACTAAAATTCACACAATCGCTAAAACAAACATCTCCATCTCAACTCTCCACCCGGTTACGAATCACTCAGTCCAGTCTCCGATACCGGCGCCCACAGTTCAGTGACTTTTATTGGCCATCCGGATGTCTCGCTCGCTCGGTAGAGTCCATAATCCAAACGCAAATACTCGCAGGTCCATATACATACTCTCCATTCAAGTCACAATTATCCAAACAAAGGTTGTTTGTCCGTGTCCCATTTTTTTGTATCACCTATCTATCGTTGCTGTAGCTTGCCATTTCTCCAAGTCAAGCTGCTGGAAAGTCTATCAGCGGCAGTCACTGTCGCGAAATTACCATCATTCTCCTCTCCCAACTTATCCGAGAAACATATGGCCTTGACCTTCGCTTGGCTACTTGGTTGAAGGCCCGCTTGTTTATGTTAAGGGATATGCTATCCTAACTATTGGCGATCTGTAATTAATGCTACTGACCAAATCACAACTATTTCTAATATTTACAGCACTTAGAAGAATTATTATTACTAGATTAATAGCAAATTTCCTGGCCGCTACAGTCTCCAGAGAAGTTCATCAAAATTTCCAAGAAAAGTTCATCCCTAGAGGTGTGCGCTAGTCCAAAAATTGACAGCGTTTGTCACAATTTTGATCTGCGTGGAGATTTTCTTACGTTCGTTTCTTAAAGGTTTATTCTGCATTTTTCAGGATATTTTCGAAACTTCAACGGGAGAATCTTTTGAATTTCGTCGGAAAAATTATATGAACTTCTTCTGCAAATTCTCTGAGCTTCTCCAAAATATAAATTTGAAAATGATTTTCGGGTTTTCCATAACAACTACTTAAGTTTTGAGAATTCTTTGGAATTCCCTGGGAATAACTTATGAATTTCCAAGAAAAATTCTTTGGTATGGGAAATTCTTTAGAATTTAGGTAAATTAAATTCTTCAGAATTTAAGCGAATTTTTTTTCAAGTTTCTACAGAGAATTTTTGAAATTTACACAGAAAATTGCCTGTCATAAGACGAGTTTATACAATCCCATTAAATTCCACCACTTAATTGTATCTTGACAGATACGTATTTCGACCTCAAAAGTAAGGCCGTCTTCAGTGTCTCGCACTTGACTTGACTTAGTCAAGTACGAGACACGAGAGTACGTCAAGTACGAGACACTGAAGACGGCCTTACTTTTGAGGTCGAAATACGTATCTGTCAAGATACAATTAAGTGGTGGAATTCAATGGGATTGTATAAACTCGTCTTATGACAGGTGAAAACATTCCACTAAAAGCTCAAAATAATTTTTCTTAACAGAAAATAGATCTGAACGGCAAATTTTTCGATTTTTTATAGGAAATTTATTGGATTCAATGGAAAATAAATAGATATTTCCAAGGTGAGTTCAAGAAAAATGTTAACTAAAATTGTTCAGAATTTCTACGTGATTTTTGTTTCAATCGGTATTTCAACGGAAAAAATCGGATTTTTTAAAGTCGTTTGTCCGAAAATAAGTTCAAAAATGTGTTTGGTCGAAATGGTTGTTTGACAGAAATGGCCATTTGGCCGAAAATGTCATTCGGTCCAACGACCAAATGTTAATTACTGAACGGTTCATATGGTCAAAAATATTAATTAGTTTGCCCAAAAAACATTTTCGGCGAATTGGACTTTATGCCAAACAACCATTTCGACCAAATAACCTTTTCAGTGAAACGAGTTTTTCGGACAAATGGCCAATCGGTCGAACGACATTTTTGACCGAAATAAAATTGTCGGCCAGATGGGTTTTGGCCTAATGGTTTGTTCATCAAAACACCTTGTGGCCAACATGTTGTTTAACCGAAAGTCATTCGACGAAAAGCCATTCGGTGCCACTTGGTTAAATAACACGTAAGGCCGAACGTCATCACACCAAATACCTAATACCGAGATCACGAGACGCGAATGTTCCACAGGCTCAGTCCGTGCACACTAATACCGAGATCACGAGACGCGAATGTTCCACAGGCTCAGTCCGTGAACGGTAACCCACGTGAACAGGTTCAGTGGCGGTTTTTATTCCACCAAATACTGCCCATCCTAGTCACGTTTCAGCTGATACAGGTTCTCCTCGCGACAGGCCAGTGTCAAAAGCAAATTAGCGTTATTCGTTCCTATCAATATACGCGAGATTGCGCTTTGATAACTTTGGACTAGCAATCTTCGAAACTGTTGGAATAATTTCGGAAAATCCACATTTTGGCAAGGAAGGTCAAGATTTTTCACTGTTCGTACATCTGACATATTGTACTTTCACCCGCCATTCATGCTAGAAATACTAAGAAATACGCTGGCTCTGATTCATAGTCCGCCAACATGGCATAGTTTGCCATCCGTTGCCATCCTGTGGTGCATTTACATACGTACATCCGTTAAACCCGCAAGGCTGTTTCATTCGACAGGGCAATTTCTCATGACTTAGCAAAGACCGTTTGCACAGCTTTTTTTGGTCTACTAGTGCCCATTTCTCTGCTATTGCTGAACTCTCAAATTGTCCACAATCACGTAGTGTATGTCCAATCCGATTACACGCTGAGCAAAGGTTGACGGCTACGTAAGGAAAGCTTGTTACGTCCGAAGCAGTTGAATCTTCAGAGTAGTGAGTGTTTATAGAACTTGGTTCATCCTTCCTTCTAGAGTGTGCATCTTCTGGATGAGGCAGTTTGGTCGGTATGGATATTTGACAGGCAGCAGATCGAATTCTGGATACATAGTTGACTTGGAGTGTAGTCTCTAATCAAGCCTCAAGTTTGGAGGAAGCTTATACACCAACTCCGGAAGTAACATCGGAATACACAGATGTGCTTGTAGACCTGCAGCTTCAATATATGTGACGAGGTTACTGACTTTGCGTCCAAACGTAATAAGCGTCTCGAATTTGTTGATGTTTGGATTGTTTCGGACAGCAGAACGATCGCGCGGTCGGCCGAAATATCAGTGTTATTTTTTTTTATTGATCGGGTCAACAGCATTTGTCTTGTAGGGTTGCTATTATATTAGGAACGGCAGCCGCCAATGTGAGGATGCTCTGAACTTTTTCTCGAGCAATTTCGATGAGAGCTTCTTGGAGTCTGGCCAAATTCCCATCCGGTTGGATTCCGCACAATTGTGTTGTCGTTTCAAATGCCTGAAGAAACATCGGCCATTCCAAATGATCACCGGAAAATCGTGGTAGTTCTCTTTCTCTGATGGGCACCACTTGTCTAGCAGCAAGTTGTTGCGCGCTGATCACTGCTACCGTTTCGATTGGTGTTTGGTGTAGCTTGCTGTACTGGTCGGTTTTGTTGATAAACAGAATGTGATACCGCTCGTTGCGATGATCCCAACCGATCGATTACCTGTGAGGCTGACCACAGCAGTGTGTGACTGACCAGGTGATCCACTTGGTTTGAATGTGGTAGTGGTACAAACGATCGGTGATCACTCAATTGACTATTATGGTGGTGTACCACGAAGATTCTGCGTAACGGTTTGCTCATAAAATTGATGTTGAGGATCTACAGGTAGAGACACAGGATATTGTTGACTATTCATACATATAGATCGGTTTAATGCAGCTCTCCGCGGCTGTGCAATAGTGTGTGCTCCGTTGTTTGTTGAACGGGTTTCTATTGCCGTTGATTCTAGTATGCCGATCGGTAGAACCAACGAAACTGTTTGACCAACGGACGAATGTGTTGGAATACGACACTGTAAATTTCGGACGGAATGAGAATCAGGTGTATGCTGTCTATTCATCAAGTGCTCGTACATCGGTATTCGCTCCGAATTCTGTAGTAATACCTTTTCTTTCGCGGAATCGCCAAGTCCATCACCTTGTTTACCAGGAACCTCAGTTATCCGGTCATTTATTGGTAATACTGCGGTCGTTGTGAATATAGGTGTGGATTGAAGAGTATTAGAAACTGTTTTTGGAATAGTTCCCGTTTTTGAAGCAGTGGCTGTTTTGGATATTTCCGCTTCATTCGATATAAACCCACCAATAATGATCCGTTTTGCTCTGTCACCCATTTATTGAGCGATTTTCGACGGCTATCGGAAGTGTCAGAAGATCTACCGCTGGACGTAATGGAACTCTCTGACTCGATTTCAGCCTCTATCTGATGTTTTTGGTAGAGGTAAGCGCGTTCTCTTTCCGCATTTGCCATTTGGATACGATCTTCTAGATCTTTGGCTTCTGCAAGTTGTCGTAGCCGAAGACGAGCGTTAGAGCTGGTCGACTTAAACGACCTCAGCGATTTGCGACATTCGATGCAATTAATGCAGATCCATGATCTTTCACTGATTGAGGCTTTAACCCCAGCACAGTTGAAGTGCCACCAGGTACTGCATCTGTCACAGGCTACCATGTTGTCTACATGGATCGGTTGATCGCATCCTTTGCAACCCTGTGGCGAGGTCGACACAGATGCCCTGGAATCCATCGCACTCACCTCGTGCGCTGCAATTTTCGAGTTTGTTAAAACTTCTCGTAGTTGCCAAACAACTCGACTGAAATGTATTTCAATACAAGACTTAATAGTAGTTTTACAATTTATACAACCTTACAAATTGGTCCTCTGTTGGCTCGAAAGCAGCGCACTGAATGGTTTGGACACTTGTGACGATTTTACACAATGTCTACAGTTATGGGATTATTTTAAGAAAATCTTCATACAACAAGCAAAGTTACAGCTCTATAAAATAATCGATTTCATTCGCGGTTTATGATCCATTTATTCTAACTAAATGTACCTAATACGACAAGCTTTAACCCATTAAAAAATACAAAACAGATTTCAACGCGAGCACAGTGACTGACGTTTCATTACTATTGGGTTTTTGACATTTTGTCATTTCTGTTTGTGCTTATTGTCTAAAAATTCTATCCTCGATGCAACAATGTCATTAAGCCGAAATGGTCGTTTTGCCGAAAAAGTCATTCGATTCGATTGCCCGAAAATGCCGCTTGGAGGAAATGGTCGTTTGGGAGAAACAGACATTTGGCCCTTCTGCAAAACAACCATTTAGGCCAAACGGCATTATCTGCCAAATTACCTATTTGGTTAAACGGCTATTTTTTGACAAAATGACCTATCAAAATGCTGATGAATTGCCCGTAAAGATTTGAAAATTTAGATGATATTTCTGTGAAAATTTGAACTATTTTCTCATGCATATTTGGATTAATTCTCCGTGGTATCGCGAACGAATTTTACGTCGAACTGCAGATGAATTTCACATTATTTTCCCGTGGAAATGCGAGTGAATTTCCGTGGGATTCCGGATTAATTCTCCGTGGAATTGCAAACCAATTTCATGTGAAAATTTGTTCAAATTTGGATGAATTTTTTTCAAAATTTGGATGATTTTTCCTTGGAAATTCAGATTATGGAAATGCTAATGAATTTCCCGACGAAATTCAGATGAATTTCTCGTGGAAATTGGATTATATTTCTTGTAGAAATATGGTTGTTTTTTCCTTCGAAATTTGGATTAATTTCTTGTTCGAATTCGAATGATTTTTCCGTGGAAATTCGAATTGATTATCCTTGGAAATGCAAATGACTTCCCCACGGAAATGCGACAGCATTTTCCGTGGAAAGACAGATGGATTTCCCGTGAAAATTTGGTAATCTTCCAATAAAATGAATTTCCACGGTAAAATTATTTGAATGGTCAAGAGAGATTCATCTGATTTTCCACGGGAAGTTTATCTCTAATTCCACAAAAATTCATTTTTCAAATTTCCTTGTTAGATGTATACGAATTTCTTTGGGAAAATCATCCGAAGTTCCAAGGTAACTTTTTTGAACTTCTAGGAGAAATTCATCAAAATTTTCACGTTGGAATCACCTGCATTTCAACGGAAAATATTTCCAATTTTCCACAGAAAATTCATCCGCATTTCCAAAGAAAATTCATCCAAATTCATCCCGTGGAAAATCAAATCAGCTTCCCGTGGAAACGCGATTGGTTCTCCCGTGGAAATGTTGATATTTTTTTTCAAAAATTCAAAAAATCTCCTGTGCAACTTCGGATGAAGGATGTGCAAATGAACTTTAATGTGAAAATGTTCCTTCCTGTGGAAAATCGGATGAGTCTCTCGTGACAATTCGGATAAATTTTTCGTGAAAATTCGAATAAATTGGCCGTGGAAATTTAAATGTATCTCCTGAGAAAATTCAGGTGAATTTCATGTGGATATTTGAACGATTTTCTCGTGAAATTTCGGATCAACTGATTTTCGCGGAAGATTCTCCCTCATTTCATTAGAAATTCATTCGAACTTCCATGAGAAATTCATCCGCATTTCCATGGGAGATTTACTCTTATTTCCACGGGAACATCATCCTTATTGCACCAGAAGAGAAGCTGGTACACTGTTCTATGAAAAACCTACTTTGCAGAAACTAAAAGCGCGATCGATTCCGATGCAGTACATGAAAAAGTGAGTTTTTCATTTTAATCGAAATCTGAAAAAAATGTATTTCAAATCCTTCAAAAAATTTAACTTATTTCCCTTTATACTGAAAATTGAGAAACAACCATTTTTCTCGTCCAAATTCATCAAATTCGTAGAAAAAAACTCCATAATATGCTATAAACAATTGGCATTTGTGGAGGGCAACAGTCAGTAACAGTGCTTCACAAGTTTGTTGCGAAGTAGGATGCTGCGTCGCAGAAAATAAAATCCCAGACATCATTCCTTGGAAAGCAGCATTCGAGGAGACATTCCCCATTTCGACGGAAAATAACACGATGAAACACGCTTTTTCGACGCAGCAATCCTGGGAAGCTCAATTAGGGTAAACACAAACAAAAAGTGTCCCCCAGCAATGATGAAATGTCTATCGTTAATCGTTGCTGATCTTTTTCGTACAACTGGAAGCTCGAGGCTGCCAACTAATTGGCCTCACGAATAATACGCTTATTTTGCTATGCAGCAAGTTCAATTGTGTTGTGTCTAATCAAATCCGAACTGTCGTCAACTCTACAAATAATCAATAGTTTATATAGAAAACACGCAATCAATTTGGCCAACTAAATTTTCGGCAAAATGACTTATTCGTCCCAGTGTCCTTTTCGGCCAATTGACCTTTTCGGCCAAATGACCTTCACGGTCAAATGGCCTTTTTTGTCTAACGACTTTTTTGGTCAAACAGCATTTTCGGCCAAATGACCAATTCGGCGAAATTTTGACTAAATAACTTGCAGCATAAATTTTCTGGCAAAGTATACTACCGGGAAGAATTGGAGAATTGGAAGAAAACGGTGGAAATCCACATGGTAGATCAGTCTCGATTAGATGAATCTCTTTTCCTGATTTCATCTCATAGGCTTTCAGAGCATTACAACTAGAGAAGTTCGATTGAAATCTATTAGAATTGGTCCGCTTCGGCACACGTCTTTTACTAGTATCCCGTTTCGCGTGGAGGATAGTCTCGTTCAATCTGAACCGTCGCACAGGGAGGTAATTCGCGCGCGTAACAATACTCGATCTCGATATCGACTCATGAATCTCTGGTCTTCTGACCATAATTACCACATCCGCATGTCGCTTCCATGAACGTCATGAGAACCTTCCACTGAGTTGACGAATTCTTTTTATTTTCCACGAAATTGATTCGCCATGATTATAATGATTTTCTCCATACCGTCGTCGGGGGTGACAATGGGTCAAATGGGGGTGAGAATGGGTCACTGTTTCAACTACTTAGAATACTTGTAGAATGGATTGAATGTATCTGAGGGCAAGAAGACTAAAATATAAGAGACCTTTCTGACGGATTTCGCTCTACAGCATCCAGGCTGCCGGTGAGAGCGATGACCCATTGTCACCCCCGATGGCGGTACATAGATTAAAAATTATTTTAGGAACTATGTAGAACTTTTCAATCATGCGATGCATAAAACGTATTCATTTATTTTATTTTATGTTACATAATAGATTTCCTAGTACATAAGTAATCCAACAAATTATAATCAGCCCTTCAATTCAAACTGAAAATTATTTTCGATCTCATAAACACCATTCCTACTCCATAAAAAAACATGTCTTGATTCCCCCATCCGGCATTACACAATGGACGTTCGGATACGGTTGATTCACACCATAAAACAGAAGTGCTCTCAGATGTCATACTAAAATTCACACAATCGCTAAAACAAACATCTCCATCTAAACTCTCCACCCGGTTACGAATCACTCAGTCCAGACTCCGATACCGGCGCCCACAGTTCAGTGACTTTTATTGGCCATCCGGATGTCTCGCTCGCTCGGTAGAGTCCATAATCCAAACGCAAATACTCGCAGGTCCATATACATACTCTCCATTCAAGTCACAATTATCCAAACAAAGGTTGTTTGTCCGTGTCCCATTTTTTTTGTGTATCACCTATCTATCGTTGCTGTAGCTCGCCATTTCTCCAAGTCAAGCTGCTGGAAAGTCCATTGGCGGCAGTCACTGTCGCGAAATTACCATCATTCTCCAGCACTTGTCACAGCTGACTGCTGCCCTTAGACATTGGATGCTTCAAGTTCATTGCGCCGATTTCCTCCCTCTACTGGCAGTCAAGAGCAAAAAACAGAAGCCCATGCTATCGAGACTTAGTTTATGCTTCGTGGAAAAAGCGCCGCAGCTTATAACCTCTATTATTAACTGACCCCATTTCCCTGTCAATAAGAGTCCGCCCGGAGTGAAGGCAGTGAAAATAATGGAGATGACCATCGGCCATCCAACCCTGACCATAATCTGCTAAGTTAATTCAAATGTGGACGATATCATCATTATCTTCTCCGATTCTGGCACCATCGTCGTCGACTTGACACACTGCCGTTCAATGTGAGGTGATCAGATGGACAACCGGGCTGTTGGGGATGGAGTTTTTCCAGACCACTTGTTTTTTTGCCCTACCCGCTCGACCCTCTACTGGCCAGGACGAGAAGGCCCAGTTCGGGATCCGTCAGTGGGATGTGATGTTCCGTCGATTTTTCGCTTGACTCGTCTCCATGAAATGTCACGGCCAGATGAGACTTCTGCCGTTGCACGGTTGGATTGGAAGTTTTTTTTTTCGCGACGTTTCCTTGGAAATCAGCATCGAGAAGATGAAATGTCAGCCGTCAGTCGTCGCCGCTGTCAGCATCGATGTGAAGAATGTTCGCTTCTATGCGAAATTATGTTTTTTTGCAACGAAAGTTGTACCTAATGCGTGTTATTTCGAAGTTGAGAAGGTTTTCAGATTGTGACGAATTCACAATATACCGCGAGTTAGTAGGTATTATATGATACTATGATAGGTAAAACAACTTCACTGAAATTGCTGCAAAAATAATTTTCCATAGTATTTTCAGCATATCTTTGCTTGATTTTGTTTCACAGAACTTCTTTGAATTGTGTTGGAATTAACATATTTATCGAAGTTAAGGACTTTTCCTTAGTCCATAAATATTCATTCCAATCAAAGGATTTAAACAGAACTGTAAAAGTTCTTTCAACCTTTCATATAAACTCTATTAAACACGCTCTAATTAAATGCACAATCATCGTTCATAATTTTCTAGCAAACCAATTTAGCAAAGTACCTTTTATCCACCATGATATGAATAAAACATCCCTAATGTAAAATGCTTGTTCGTTCGACAGCAAATGCTGAACTCAGGTGTACTGATTGGTATCGGTTTCATCTCAGTACTGCCTCCAACGACTTGGCACCTCCGCCGTGAAATGGCTTTAGTAACTCTATCATGCGATAACATTTCATCACATTAAACACTTTGCACTCTTTATCGTGCTGAGGCTAGATCTTAGATTTCATCAGAAACCGTTCATCACCTGTCCTACTGTTGCTCGTAGACTAACCGACGATCCCCGCCCCGGTGTGGAAAGACATATCACACGCAATGCCGGTTTTCCACATCTTTGCAGCTGATTACTGACTGCTATGCTACTACCGGTCGTATCTTTAGCGACGTTTCAGACCCCGGGAGTCGGCCAATTAGCGTCTACAAACGGTGGGTGAAACCGTTTTCCCTTTCACACCTTTAAAGGAAACCTGTGAAATATTTTCTTTTGCATTTGTTTTGCACCTTTTTCATCACAGATGCGCTTTCAATTTCACTGGAATGTTTTACGTATAGCTGGGTCAATTCCTCCGCGGAACTGATAGCTGGGGTAGTCATTCGTGTCTTAATATTTGTGGTCCCGCAGGAAGCCAATCGGAACCACGTCAGGCTGCCATGCTCGGTTGGGCGGAGATTTGATAATGTCTCGTTTCTTTTGATTTACGGGTGTGAAGGTTGCGAGTTTTTTCAATCGTACTGCAGTGACGAACTGTTATGCGATGCCGTACTAAATTCGATTAGTGGTTGGAATTTAAACGAGTGTGAAAAAAATGACGCTTGGGTGGCGCATAATCGGTGGATGTGGAACAAGTCGTTGAACTCGATCGGTATTTAGAGCTTTAATTAGTACCCATTTCAGTGGGGTCATTTCGTATTTCATTGCGTATTTTTTATAAGCAATGAAGCAATTTTACGCTTTACACAATTTCAGGTGATGTCGGCTGTGGTTGATAATTTGGTTTTCGACTTACAGTCACATGCACGTTTTGATAGTTTTATATTATTGAGGTTCGAGGACGCTTTGATCTAGACAATTGAATCTTTATCTGAGCTCTGCGACAATGTTTGAATCGAAAGACTTAATCTATTGTATGTATGAGGAATATACATAAATGAATGGATCCAACTAATTTTCACTTCACTTTTTCGATAACTTCTATGGGCCACTTTTATCGTGTGAAAAAGCAACCAATTTGAGACAGCTGTAACGGAGGAATAGAGATAGTATTTTTTGGGACACTTTGTGAAAAAGTCATTACTTGAGACGAGTTCGCAAGGCTTACTGGAGACTCCGACTGTCCAGGTCGAGTCGAGTCAAGAACGAAATACTGAAGAAACCCTATTGTTTAGGTCAAAGGTACAATCAAGTGGTGGAATTAAATGGGATAGTACGAACTCGTCTTATAACAAGTGAAAACATTCCACTAAAAGCTTCAAATAAATTTCTTATGAAAAAATCATCATTTTTGAAAATTTTCATGTATTTCTGTAATAGAGAAGCCACTTATGTCATAATAATTAGATTTAAAGGTTTGTATATACTTTGTGGTGTGAAACTAAATCTATACTGTTTTTATGAAGAGTTGTGGAGCAAAAGTATGCATTACGTGTTGCGGCAACTGTACGCATGAGTTATTTATCAGAACTTTGAAAAAGGCATTTAATGAAATAGAAAAGCTACATGCAAAATATATTACAATACAAAATATGCATAAGTGACTTATCCACTTGGTTTAGTACCGCTTAAAAACTGTGTTCCAGATAGAGATAAATATGTTAAATGTCGTCTTTCATCAGTTCATCCAGTTGTTGTAGAATCTTAATTGTGCGTCAGAACCGCAAAAATGACGTGCTATGACAGTTCGTGATCAAACTTCGCCGTGATTGGACGATTTCCAAGAGTGCGCACAACAGTGTTAATTTGGAGTTTTTGTTTAGGCTTAGTCAAGAAGAAAAGAATGTTGGAAAATAACGGGCATAGAACTGAGAACAAACTCAGTGGGGCTACGATGTGATCGAGAAGATTCTGAGCCAACGGAAGTGGACATAATGAAGAAAACTCCAACTCTAGAGTGGTTTGGTCGGTGGTTTAATAAAATTCAACTTTGGGGAGAATTGGTAGAGATAAGAATAGCGATTAGACCATGTCGTATCAAGAAAAAAAATTCCAAAGCATTACACGTTGAAAGCTCGTACTTCGTTAATATCAAGATAATAAAAAAAAAAAACAGATCGATTGCAAAATTCTGTCAAAACAAGCTTTTTCTGATAAACTTGCGGTATGTATTCGATAAAATAAGCTTTCCTTTATCTGAAAGGGGAATTAGGGTATCCAATTATGGTTTGAACTAGTGAAAAGCGTATCATGGTTTGAACCATTTTGAAATCAGTAGAAATTACCATCTCATTGCCAGGAAATGAACATAAAACAGTATGAATGTCATATTTAGGTATACTGGAAGTGATAGAGTTTATTTAAACATTCGTACATATTGTTTAAGTAATAGAATAAAGCGATTCAAAAACATCCTGAAATTGCGCTAAATCCCCCCCACCAGTGGCATAATTTCAAAAAGCTCGTAAAGGACGCATTTTATGACACAGGAGTGAGATCAATATACCAAAAGAACGCTATTTTTATCTGTAATCGATTGACATCATCATACAATTGAGAAAAAGTTTAAAATAGTTAAAATAGTAACATTTATACAAGGTAAAAACTAATCATGGTTTGAACTAAATTCGTATCATGGTTTGAACTTGTAAATGCAGTCATGTTCTGCTGCTGTCCACTAGGAGCGCTGCATGCGCCTAGCTGGAGCATTTTGTTTACATTTCCAATATGAAAAAATCGCAATTTTCATATCGATTATTTAGACGATTTTCACACGTTTCGAGTTACTAATCTAATGCGAGAAGATGAATAGTAAAACAAATTTCCTTTTCCTCAGCGTTTCATGCATGTGATTAGTATTATATTTAGGAGCTGCTGGCTGCTGCAGTAGTTCAAACCATGGTACGAATCAAAGTTATGTAATTATTAAGTTTTTTCAATAAAACTAAGCATAAATATGTGCACCCAGGATGTTTTTAGAAAGATAATGAACTAAGCTTCCATATAAACTAGAAATCGCAGTTCTAACATGTCCCTTTAATGAAATAAATTAACTTTGTTTTGCCGGCTCATCTGAAACCCGCCATTTGGTTCAAACCATGATTGGATACCCTAGATATGGAAAAAGTCGTACAAACTTAATTTTTGTCGCTGCGATAACAGCATTTTTTATTTATTTTCCCGAGATGGGCACCACCGATGGTATCAGCAAACATGATTTCTGCCGAGATCTTAGTAAAAGTGACTTTTCGCTTGCTGAGATACAGTAAATATTTTGCTGGGAATAAATAAAATTTTCTGCCGAAGTTTAGTTCTGAAATTCACTGAGCTACAGCGGTGCCCGGTTTTTTCGAGATCGAAAAAGAAAACTTAGGCTGTAAACACTGTACAAAATCGACGAAACAAATGCTTGTTTACGGGATCATTTACGCTAAAATCGCTAAGTAGCGTCGGCATATTAGTTCCGTTTGACGCTATGTAAGAGTAACGTTCTACGTGATGTGATATGTACATTCATTACAATCACAACACCATAACAAATTACAATTGCAGTTCGTAAAATCCGGAACAAAATTAAAAATAGAACTTGAAAAACTTTTCTTTAGCCATGCGCAGTATGATCTCTTATTTTATATGAAACTGTCCAGAATTCCATCGATTTTTCAAATCAAATATTGGAAATCTAAACGCGCCTCGCATATTCTGGGGAACAATCCTCAATTAAAAAGACTATGGACAACTGCTAACTTTAGTTTTACACAGGATTTTGTTTTTACACGATTTTTTTTCGCTCGTATTTTTGATCGTGTAACTTCAATTTGCCACCAAACTCTTTGCAACATGTTTTAAAAAATCCAGAATAAATTTAAAAAAATCACATGATAATTAATATACGATAAACATTTAGGATGAGTGGAAAATTGAGAAAATGTAAATCGTGTAAAAACAAAATCCAGTGTATATGTATGCCTTTTTATGTCGAGTTAAATGAGGGACATTGAAGACATCCTTTCTGTTGAGTTCGAAATACTCATTTGTAGAGTTACTATCAATGATGATGGCATTAAATGGGATAGGACGATTGTACCCCGATTGGCATAAAGTCGTTTGGCATAAAGTCATTTAGCAAAGGTGTTATTTGAGCTTTTTATAGCTTTATTAAAGAGTTTTTTTTTTTAATCTACAGCGTTTGAGCTGAGTGAATAATAGGAGAGATTTGTCGAGTCATTCAGTTACGTTGTTTCCACCATATAGGCAATACGTGATAATTGGAAGCTTCCTGTAAAAACGGGAACATTTTTCAAATATTGACACACCTACCAGCAAGATAAATCAATATTAAATTAATTTGGCATTGCAAGTTTTGCTTTTCATGTAAGGGTATGCCAGAAAACTTGCCCATTTCTCCCTTTTATTAGGAATGGAATTCATATTGTCTCATGCGTTATGAACAGTGTTAATGCTCATACATGCAGATTAGGGTGGTTCAAAAAATCGATTTTGCTCCACAGTGCTCATCTGATTCTTTACCATGTTCTGAGTGTCCTCAGAAAATTTGAGCTCATTTGGATTTAAACTGATTTAGCACAAGCCGTTTAAAGATTGCATGCAAATTAGTATGGGGAAATTTATTATTTCATTATACTGTTAATGACGCTTCCCCATCAAGCGCATGTTAAAAGAAAATCTACATAGCTAAAAGGAATACTCAACAGCCCTTAGCAACCATGGTTACGATATTCATGCTCATTAATACAAAAACATAGATAAGCGGCTTTATAGAGCCGTATGTGTCCTTGGATTTTTTCTCTTGCGCATGGCTTTCTCTTTCATAGTGAGATTCTTCATTAAGCGTTTCCGTACTGGAGCAGAATCGCATCAAAGTACTGGTGCCATTACCATACGTTTGTATTGACATCGGGAGGCTTCTTTAATGGTGGAATTTACTTCGCTCAACAGCTTTGCATGTGAAGCGTTCTGGTGTTGGATCGTTCTTCTCTTCCGGGCGCACGGGGGATTGAGCTTGCTTTCATGCGGAGGCGCTTTGTGAAGCGCTTTCGTGTGAAAGCGGATCCCATATTCAAGTGTGCTTGGGTGGGATGGTTCAGCTTCGGATGGGTTTACGAGCACGATCGGAAGCGCTAAACGAATGTTTGCTGACGACTGATTAGTCCCGTTTGGAGAGCGGCTTGAAGTTGCTCAGTGTTATTATATCCCGCTCGTTTACATCTACACGCTAACATTCACCTACTCGGTGACTGAGTGAGGTTGTGTTGCTCTCTCTTTCTATCCCGCGGGGGTTTTGCTCGGTTTCCGTCGGAAGCAGGACAACTCAAAACTATTAGTAGTCCTGCTTTTGACGGAAGTTGGGTAGAATTTCCGCGGGGGAAGGGGGATGGCGGTGCAGTTTTGCTTGGTCGCTGGGTGGGTGAAAGTTAGAGTGTACCACATCTACAGACAAAAAGAATGAGCGGATGGAGGAAAGTCCGAGCGGCTTCGGGCTGGTCTTTGAACGGGACTATTGCCTTTCTCTTTCACGCGCGTGGTTCGGTGGGAGCCGCTTTCATGGAGCGTGCCCCGATGAAAACGATAGCACCATCCTCCTGCGTGCTTGGGTGGGAGTATTGTATGCTGCCGCCTGCCATACACTATTAATAAGGAACTATATTTTTTCTCAGATTTTTATTCTCATAGCATGTATATATAATAGTGTGAAAGTGTGAAGTTATTTTCATATTTTATACTTTCTTATGCTTTCATGTGCTATATTCTCAAAATTTTGCTTGTATAAATGTTTATATTTCATATTTCAGTCATATAACATATTTCCATATATTCATGATTTATATTTCCATATACCCATATTGTCATATTCTGCTACTTTCATATTTTTATATTTTCTTATTTTCAAATTTATATATTTTCATTTTGTTATAGGGTTACCGTACCCTTAGTGGAGGTAGCACCAATAGTGGAGGTAGTGGGGTTTTAATGAGATTTATCATATTTATAGACTTTACGGTGGTTTCAGTTGATGCGTCGTGCTTTAAATATCCTGTTAAATGCAACTTACCTTAAGATTTCGCTTGAAAAACTATTGAAAACAATGATTTTCCTCAACAAAATTGACTCCCTTGCACCTATAGTGGTGCAATTCAAGACAAAATTTTCAAAACGACTTATCTGCTTTTGTAAACAAAGATTCAAACGACGATATGACGAATCTGATAGCTCTCCCACGCAAACCAACACCATCAACAGGTAGCGGAATCCTTCACCTACCTATTGGTAGTGTTGGTTTGCGTGGGAGAGCTATCAGATTCATCAAATCGTCGTTTGAATCTTTGTTTACAAAAGCA